>NC_048292.1:4050473-4747973 GCF_009762535.1 Notolabrus celidotus
GCTTACGATGCCATTTTTAGGTACCTCAGGTAGTGAACCAGGTTTCTATTGGCTGCAGTAGAGAGCTGAATAAAAGCAATGCCCAGCTGCACTCAAAGGTCAGACAGGAACCAACAGACTGTGGATGGATGGAGAGATCTGTGCTGTGTTTTACCATGAACACAGGCTGGATGACAAGCATTGAGTTTGTAGAAACTAATATACTAGAGTCAGTGGATTTCCACCCGAGACTGTGCTTTAATGAAGCTATCAGGGACCAAATTCATCATTAAAAGTAGAGCTTTGTCTGGTTTTTAAAGTTTTCCAAACGATGGTTAGCTTTCAGTTATATTTGACAAACTGGAGCGAAAGCTAAAGCTACAGTATATCAACTAAGATCTATCTAATCAAAAGACAACAGGTACCCGATCCTCTCCTGTCTTTTTATAGCGCTGATTCATGGTCAAGCCTCCTTTACAAGCCAAGAAAAGACCGTCTGACAGTCTGCTTCATGTGGTGACTCACATACTGTAGCACCCTGTGGTGATCTCTCTTTATCCAGCGCCTTAAAGGTCACCCACCTCTCCGGCAAAGCTTTCGTTCCTATTACAAGACTCGGATAATCAATAGTCCATTTATAGAAGCAGAACATTTTCATGCACGGCCATGGGAGCATGTTTTGTTTAGAAAGGGCTGGACTGGGGAGCCGGTTCGGACTAGGGCCTTTTATTCTCATCTGGGACTCAAAATCTTCTGAAAAGTTCTCACTGTGGGATTAACTTTTGCCCTGATTCCCATGCTTACAAAGCAATCAGGTTGCTTGTCACTATGGTAAGAAAATGAGACCGTTTGGATTTCATGTAAGCTTCCAGAGAGAGCTCATCTTTTAGGATGATGGCCAGCACTGACGGAGCAGTATTTGGTTGTATGTATAGCCTGACACCGGCTCAGTATATCCGCCCAGTCTGAAAAATCCAGCCAAATTAAAACCTCTTGTCCTTGCTTGTCCCCAGCTGGGTCCCCTGCCTGGAGTTGTACAGTGATTACTGGCCATAATGGCGGTTTGTCTCATTATAAAAGAACTCATTGGTTCTGGAGGGGCTCCACTGGCACACTGACACTGTCAACAGCAGGAACACCAGCTGCATCCTCCCTGGTCCTGTTCAGAAATAGCTTGGCCCCAGTCGTGGCGATGGCCCCCGTCCCAGCCAGGCCGGAAACAAGCCCGGCTCCACAAGCCTGGCTCGGAGTTCCTTCGTCCTGGAGGACGGCGGTTGCTCTGAGGCCCCGGACACGACGGGGCAGCAGACATCGCCGACCCCTCGCTGTACAAGCAGTGTCCTCTGTCAGAGAGTCTGTCGTCTCATGAGCTCAGAACAAAATCAAAGTGACATTATTAATCATGTGATGGGAGAAATAATTAGAGAGGCTGAGTGAGTCCCCTCCCCCACCCTCCAACCAACTGCAGATAACTGATTACTGCCTGGCTCAGTCAACGGCGGAAGGGTTGCAAGAATGGCTTGAATGTTGAGCCAACCAGTTGACAGACACCTGTGATCTGGCGTTAGTTACAACACAGGTGCCAATCAATGGAAGCCAAGTCATTCAGTGCATCTTCAAAACCAGAGTCTCATTGGAGAGAGATGTTTAACTTTCTCCAAAAAAGGAGAAGACACCATGCGAAAGAATGACCTTGAACACTCTGTTTTGAAGTGGAGCTGTGCAATGATTTTTGAATATTCGATATTCGTTCACTTTGTAAAAATCGAAGAGTTAATGCGCATATTTCTCATTTTAAAAGAACAACTTTTCATCGTTTTTACCGGTGTCTGGTTGTAATACAGTATTCCCTGCAGACAGTGGCTATCGAGCATCTTAAAGCTGTTTGCTAACCGCATTAAGTAACAGAGGAGGAAGAATCCTAACTACATTAAAAAGTAAAAGAAGTTGAAAACAATAGCGACAGTCGCAGCGATTTTCTGTTTCTGAATCTCACACTACTACACATGTATTTCCAGAGACTGAGCATGGCTGTAAAATGTAAACACGCACGCCACGCCGTGTCACAGAAACACCGACATAAAGATCGAGACAGGCGCTGACAGTGCCTGCTACTAGCAGCACCTCGTCCGGCCGTTAATGAGACGGGGGTGGGGGGATTATTCAAATAATCGTCAAATAAATGCCACTGATTATCGAATAGTATTTCAGCTTGAAATGCCCATCCTTACTCTGAAGTAATATTCGTCAAACTCGTTGGCTTAACTGTCAGCCATTGTGGTCTTTAACCCCCACAGGGCCACTCTTACCCCTTTTCGACCCAGGCAGTTTCAGGGCGCTCAACTGAGTAACCTGTTTTCTGTGTTTTGTGAACCGGCTCCCGGACGAGCACCAGCACGAGCACCAGCACGAGCACCAGCACGAGCACCAGCACGAGCACCAGCACGAGCACCAGCCCGGAAATACAACCCGGTTTGTGTTGGTCCAAAGAGGTATCTGAGCCAGGAGAAACCAAGGGAGAGGTTCCGGTGGCTGGTGGTGAGGCTTTCAGCAGTGTGACTGCCCCCTGGTGGCTGGCTGCAGTATAGGTCAAAAAATCCATCTCCCCATTCATTTGAATGGGGAGCAGTCAAACTTTAAAAAATAAATACACGTCGTACGAATGTTTCTCACATCCGTATGCTGTGGTGATATGTAGTTAGTATTTGACTGTTTTGTGTCCAAGGCCTCTTTTTCCTGAAAAGTTTCTTTTTCGTTGGTTATTAGAGTTTAAAAAACGGGGTTTTACTTCCTGTTTCCTTTGATTCACAGCCGCCGTAGAGTGAAACTTCAAAGACACACAGCGTCTTGTGACGTTACGCTGTAGGGCGGAGCTTGTTACAGTGGCTTCACAGGCTCTGGCTGCACAATGGCTGAGCCCAAGAGTGGGATTTTTTGGCTTCAGAACCGTACAACGGGAAGAGGCGGAGCAACGCTGTCCATTTTTATTTACAGTCTATGGGAGAAACCCTTATTTGAAAAGCTGAATAATGAGCATTTATAATTACCTCAGATTATCAAAGAGACACTAAAAACAGCAGAGGACACCTTTCCTAATTATTTAGTCCAACAAACCAATCTGACTGCTCTTTTCAAGGTGCTGAAGCAGAAAAACTCCTGTTGTCAGAGTCTCCCAGTCGATTCTCCCCTCTCATTAGAAAATGTCACAAGGCCATTGATTGTTTTCATGCTTCTGACACGGACGGTTGATTATAAGCAGTATTCTTCAGAGGCATTAGTCATCCACACCTGGCTGTTTGCAACAAAAACCCCTGCTCTGGTCTAAGCCGCCCTCTGCCAGTTTGTGATTCATGGAGAGGGAGGCCTGTCCGCCCGTCCGCCCGCCCTGCCCTGACCGTCTCCACGCACGGAGCCCCGGGAAGCCTGGTGTTTCTCTCTCTTGTTTACAGATCGACAGCATCTCTGGGAGAAGCCGGGCGACAGCCTGTGACAGACTGATGGATGATGTGACACTCATGCACCTCTGATGTGTCAGCTCTGCATCCCCCCTTCTCCCCTCACCCCTCACCCAATCACCTCGCCTAAGGTGAGGATGAAGGACTGAATGTGGTTTTGGACATGGATGTGCTGGGGAAAAAAGCAATCTAGAGGTGATGATGATTAAATATGCTAATACGAATGATTAATTAATTATTCCCATGTTTTCACTCAATATGGATGCACGTGAAAAGCCTCTAAAGCAGTGGGAATAAACAAGCTAATACACAGAGTGCTCAGATTATTGTTTTACAAACTACAACTCACTAAGTTAGTCTTTTGGAGAGACAGTAACCTAAGCAGTGAGAGTAATGAACCCATGAGGAATCCTAGCTGACTAGTGTAGCAGCCCCTTCTGACATCATGTGTATCCACACCAAGCGGCAACCTCCAGTCTCAAAATATGAAGCCCATGACGAAGAGTTACAAGCTGCAGTTCATTGAGCGTCAACTAGAGGCTGGCTGCAGAACCACCGGAAACCACATACACACCCATTCAAAGAGGCGATCTTTACAGCAGAAATAAACATGTTTACAGCCTGGTACATAACGCTACGGTTCAGAAGATATTAAGATTATGAGTTTTGCCCATTTAAGGACATGACTGACTTGATTGACAGGCAGGAACACTGTAGCTGTTAGCATAGGGGCTCAAATCCCGCGTCTTTACCTCACACTAGCTTGACAGCAGTTATGTTGAGTTCAACATTTCCAATATGGTTCCCGCCGACGATCGGCTTCAAAACAGTGCTTCAGAAACAGATGGGTGACGTCACAGATACTACGTCCATTATTCATACAGCCTATGGCCCACACAGAGCCAGAGAAACACTGATTTCAAACATGTCACCTCTCTTTTAGTGAGAACTTTCTAAAACAAACACTGAAGGAATCCTAACCTTAAAACAGGACTTAAGTTTTTGGAAGCAGCTCAGATTGCAGCCCTTTCAGACATCCTGTGACGACAGAAGGGTGTAGTTACTGAATTTTACGTAAGAAGCTGCCTTTAATTTATCTATTTACATGTTTTTACCAATGTCTACTTGAAAGAAAATAGACAACAGCTCTGAAACTGTTTCATGGCCAGCTTAAGCAAATGTTAAAAAGCTGTATTCCAAAGTTGAACCAATGAACCGTCTTGTTTCAGGCTTCCTACGTCAGGTTATTATTGTATGGTGGTTGATGTCAATATTGATCAGCTTTGGATAAGTGGGTAGAGTCGGTCGTCTATCAATCTGAAGGTTGGCGGTTCGGATCCCAGCTGCTACCCTACACATGCCGAAGTGTCCTTGGGCGAGACACTGAACCCCTAATTGCTCCCTCTGTTGTTCAGCGGTGTGTGAATGTGTATGAATGAGATTAGCTAATACTGATGGTCTCTTACTACAGCAGCCTCTAACATCAGTGAGTGAATGTTGGGTGGTGAGTAGTGTAAAAGCTCTTTGAGTGGTCAGAAAGATTAGATAAGAGATATATAAGTAGAAGTCCATTTACCATCCATAAAAGAAGAAAACCATGATCATGTTTTTCTATACCGCCCAGCCCTTTTATAGTTAAAGATAAACTTAATGTGTCTTCTTCACACATTCTTCTGTACGGGTATAATAGCTAGATAGGTGATGCTGTGGGCGGCTGTCAGCTTGCCTGATTGTTAACAGCCAGATGTCAGGGCCAGCCTGTCCAGAGATGATGATGCTCAGCGGTGAAGGGCAGACGAGATGGGTGGCGAGTAGAGGTGACAGGACATGAGGGCGCCAAATGAATCTGCATAGAAATGAGGAAACTCTCCTCAGAAATTATACCTCTCAAGATGTCATCGAGAAAGAAGAAGGGAAAACTACTGCCGTGGTCAGCAAACGGACACGCCTGTCTGAAAGATCACAGAGCGTAGTCGTACTGTGAGGAAATGTCATGAATAACTAACGGTCATTGACCTGTCAATGCTGCTGCATAATGAGCCACATCAGCAGAGAGTGGAATGAGTCATGACGTAAATGATCGTCTGAAAACTTTAAAAGAGAGGATATTTATGCAAAAGTTAAAATATAATACTACACATTGATACACTCAATATGTAATTAGTATTTCTCTTCCCGGCTGAGTGAAAGCAGTAAAACCGGACGTTATCAATGGACTTTTTTGATAAGGCATTCTGGGTAATAGACTTGTTGAAATTCTGATTGAGAGCCTTAATTCTTTCAGACGTGCCTGCCAATTTCCCTGATCTCTAAAGTGAGTAAACAGCTCTAAGTAATGTTCTGTATGCAGCCGGATGGATTAATCTTCTTACATTGATTCGTCCCATCCTGCCATCACTTAAACCCTCCAAACACATATTCTCCAAAAAGAAAGGCAATTAGAGGACCGCTGGGCTCGCAGTCAATACTGAGTGACAACAAGTTTTGTGTTCCTGCTTTCAATCACAGCGTCTGTGATTCTCAATCAGCGCAGCAACACAGATCTATAGCGCTCTTTCACAACAACAGACCATGTGGACCCTGCTACATTGTGAAGGTATTGTTCCCTTCCCCCTTTTATATATCTTATATCCCTTTTTTATATTATATTAATTTTTTTATATTTTATATTTCTTATTTTACATTATATATTTCTTATTTATATTTATATTCATTTTCTGTATCTAATATTTCTTTTTTATATTTTAGATTTTGTTTTTTATCTATATATTTTTTTATATTTATTTTTTATATTGTATATTCTTTTTTTATATTGTATATTATTTTTTATCTTATATTTTTATTTTTTTATATTCATTTTCTATATCTTATATTCCTTTTTTTTACTTAATATTTATTTTTTATATCTTATATTTTTTTATATTTCATATTTATTTTTGTATTTTATATTTATTTATTTTTTACTGTATTTATCTATTTTTATTTTATTATCATTTTTTTATATTTTATATTTCTGATCTTTCAATTGTTTTAGTCATGTATATTTTGTTGTTTTTAGTATTCCAACATTGTTTTATCTTTACCTTTTTATCTACCTTTCTGTAATTTCTTTTTGCTGTCATCTCTCTGCAGGTTATGTCTTTTTTTTATTATTTTATAATTTTCATTGTCTTCCTCACATTTCTCTTTTATTGTCTTTTAGTTTCTTTCCTATTTGTAAAGCACTTTGTAACCCTGTTTTGAAAAGTGCTGTATAAATAAAGATTATTATCATTATTATTATCAATCATGTCTGATGAAGGGAAACGGCCTGAAATGACAATTGTGGTGATATGTTTCATTCAATCCTAACTTATTGTTCCCACTGGAGCCTTTACATTTTATAATATCTGTGATGCAGCAAGCACAGATGGATTTGCAGCATTTGATAATAAAAATTGAGGTATAATGAGAATAAAAAAGAATATTTTTAAGGCCCGCTTCCACAGCCAAATCCATCTTTGGGATATTTTCTTACTGAATTATCGAATTTCACTTCATTCGCCACCAAACTTTTCTGCAAGCTAGAACTGCCAAACTCAGAATTCAATATTAGGAATAAAAATCAATGGTTTGTCCAAATTTGTTTAAGTGGAAACGACTGCATCCTGGAAGCTGAGGATCCAAACCAAGCCTTTTATTTGTTAAACCATTTTCAGTGTCTCCCATTAGAAAATCAGCAGAGGTTCTGATGACTGTCTTCACCACTGTTCTCGTCCTCTCTTGTGAATGATTACTGTCACAGGTCATCAGTCATTTCCCGGTAAATTAAGCTCCACATTTGAAGGCAACCAGATGTGTCTTGGCAGTAGCCTCAGTGGAATTAGTTACCTTTCTCTGCTTCCACAGATAAAGTAGCCTCTGCTTTGCTACAGGTCAACGAGGGTACGGCGCTCCACAGCTTCATTGAATTGCAAATCCATCCCTGAACAAGTCTTTCCCGAGTCCCTTTCATTGCTGTGTGCATTGTAGCGTTTCCGGACACTCTGGGAATTCCTTTGTTAAACGACGGACGGCAGGAAAACCTCAGGAAACACAGGATAGCAGCCTTTTCTGGAGTTCTGTGTGATAACTTCACTGACACAGGATGAAAAAAAACAATCATCACGCCAAAATAAATCAAATTACGTTTGTATAATGTTCATTTAAACTGAATTAGGCAGCAGTTTCAGCACTTCACTAATCCAAGAGCCCTGAGGGGCAGAGAGATGCTGTAATGTTTCACCACCACTGAGCCCGCTAATGGTTTCCATTGTTGTGGCAAAATTGAGTTTAGCAGATTGGCTTAAAGCTGAGACATGGTGAGGTTATTCTCTAAATACACTCAGCGCATCACTGACTGAACGGGGAACTGCAATAATATCAAGTCTACTTCCTGGTCCTTTGACTGGAGATGACAGGACGGATGTTTTATTTCATTTTGAGTTACTTGAAGAGTCCATAAATGTCCTTCACCTCAACAACCTTCATCCTCTCCGGGGTCATCTGAGTAGAAGGTCCTCTTATCAGTGCATCCAGACCTCGCAGCAGCCTTATCGCCCGGCTCGCCCTGGAGATGTTTGGGCTGCCATGCACCAACACCTTCACGTGGTCGCACGATAATACCTGTGATCGTGTGATCAAACATCGATCCGTCTGTCTGCTCAGTCATTTTCAGGTCCCGGAAAAATAGTGCTAGCATGTTTGCCTGAGAGCACATCATCTTCCTCTGCTTACAGGAGGCAAGATGGCCGCCTGGCTGGCTCCCAGTGACAGGGCAGCAGACTCAGAATATATAGTGCCTGAGAGGTAATATATAACCATGCAGTGTGGTACAATCCCATGAGAAATGACTGATACATGAGATCGTTACTCTGTTCACCCGGGGGCGGCACACCTCACACATACATCAACTAAATCAATGAGCAGAGTGTGGTTTACATGTTATTAGGAGAAAAGGTGATGGTACAGTTATAGAAGCGTGCAGTCACATATATAACCTTCTGTTAAGGCAATAAGCTGTCCGATATACGGGCACTAAAATACCAGAATGAAACAGAAAGAGAAGTGTTCCAGTATTTTACCCAGAAGATGCACTAAAGCCATCGCTTCACCAGGCAAAGCATGCTGGATACTAGGTAGACCAGTCTAGCGTAGAGCTGGGCAATATTATCATGATAAAATATTTAATATCAGTCGATATAGACAATTATCACAATAAATATCAAATCAGTATTCCATTTAAATTAAATTTTTATTTTGGTCCTGAGTGAAAGTTGAAGACATCAGACGGTTTATTATTTTGTATCTGGATTTAGTTTTCGGATAAGCTTCTTGAATCCATCGTTTCTGAGTGCCGTCTTCTTCTTCCATCTAATGGTGGGTGGCAACTAGCGTTTAAGGCTCATTAGCGCTAGTTGCCACCATTCCAGTGGTTGGGAGGTGTAATTACAGGTTTATATAGATTGATTTTTTTATTGAACATTTGTTTT
Organism: Notolabrus celidotus; assembly: GCF_009762535.1. NCBI lineage: Eukaryota > Metazoa > Chordata > Actinopteri > Labriformes > Labridae > Notolabrus > Notolabrus celidotus. Next base: position 4,059,418 of record NC_048292.1, read on the forward strand.
ATTGGTATTGAGAAAAATCACGTTAATTATTGTTGTTGAATTATCGCCCAGCCCTACGTACACTATCTAAACTTTGTGGAGAGCTGCTTTGATTGAGAATGCAACAAGCGACCAACGGAGGCGGGTGGGTCTCGTGCAAATACGTAGGTTGCCGGGAGTGGGTCCATCGATCACAAAAATCAAGCCAAGTTCAACTATTGTACCTGTATGGGGCCTAGGGCTGTCAACCAATATTCTAAATTCGAATATATATTCGAATATTAAAAAAAAACAGAGATTCGATTGTGAAAATTAATATTCCACTGTGGAAAAAAACACATCGGCGGCTGCTTTGTGAGTGGGCGCACTGCATGACGGGTCAGGGACAGGTCACAGGAGTCACACATGCACAGCGTGAAGCAGACGGCAGAGAGAAATCCTTCCGTCCCCGGATCCTCAGTGTGCTCTGAACGCCTCTTTTCCTCCGTTGGGAATACAGTGAATAAAAAGAGATCTGTCTTCTTCACATGTGGACTGTCTTCTTCACATGTGGACTGTCTTCTTCACATGTGGACTGTCTCGTGTTTTTGGCAAATAACCTGTCAGGCCTAAGACCCTACATTGACAGTGGACTAAAAGAGCCCAACAATCAGTGACACTGGGATAAAATGCAGTTTTTCCTCTCTTTTTTTTATACAAGCGCCAAGAATGTAAGTGGAATACTTTTTCGTTTTTAACTTCAATTAATGTTAATAATATTTGCTTGGGGGCGCTGGTGGCCTAGCGGTCTAAGCGCCCCACATATAGAGGCTACAGTCCTCGTCGCAGGGGTCGCCGGTTCGATTCCCGGCCGGTCGACCATTTCCTGCATGTCTTCCCCCACTCTCTACTCCCCACATTTCCTGTCTCTCTCCACCTGTCCTATAAAATAAAGGCAAAAAGGCCAAAAATATAACTAAAAAAAAAAATAATATTTGCTTGAATCACTGAATGAAGCCTGTCTATATTAGGGACAAGAGTCGGGACCTTTAATTACTCGCACAAGTCTTGTTCAGCACTCATGCAGTGCATTACGCACAGAGAGGGCAGAGGGGCGAGCGAACGAGAGCTCTACGGTCTTAAAAGTGTTACGGTATAGACCATTAGGTCATTTACTTGTTTTGTAATGTGTAGGTATGTTGTAGGCATGTTATATTTTAAATAAAAATACATATACAAGTAGTTATGTCTCCTTGTATTAGTTTGTCCACCTGTTATTGACATAATGCGCAAATATAGATATTTGAATGGTTCGAACCTATGTTTTTTTTTTAGAGCGAATATTCGAACGTCATTTTGGAGCAATTTTGACAGCCCTAATGGGGCCTAGCAGTCTAAGCGTGCGCCCCATATACAGAGGGTTTAGTCCTCGTCACAGAGGTTACAGGCTTGATTCCAGCCTCGACCATTTGCTGCATGTCCTCCCCCACTCTCTGCTACCAACATATCCTGTCCCTCTTCAGCTATCCTATCCATTAAAGGCGAAAATGCCTAAAATACATAACACTAAAAAAAAAAAAATTATTAAAAAACCTTGTGGAGAACTGCTTTTATTGAGAATGCAACAAGCGACCAGTGGAGGTGGGTGGGTCTTGTGCAAATACGTAGGTTGCAGGGAGTGAGCTCATCGATCACAACAATCAAGCTGAGTTCACTAATATACCTGTAGCTCAACACAGCAAAAACAGATGAAACCAGAAGAGCTACATGGATACACAAAACTACACGTCGAGCTGATGCATATAAACTGGAGTGTTACTAAAATTACAATTTTACTATGACAACAGCTCTTTAGTTGAGTAAAGGGTATAAAGGGTAAAACTTATAAAAATACACATGAAAGCACAGTGTAGACTCGAGAGCTTTAACCACATGCAAAGATTGAATTTGTACATATTTTCTACAACCAAGTATGACAAATATCCAGAGAAATTAACTTCTGTTGTATGAGCCAGTACGTTCTTACCACAGCGGGGACCAGCTAAAGCAGCTGCAAACTGAAATCCTGTTCCAAACAGTGGGGGGGAATAAACTGTGTACCATAACGGTAGCATAATAGGATGATACACCGCTCAAGACTGAGAGCTGGGTATGGTTGGTTTAAAGAAGCCTCTCAAAGCAATTGTTTCTCCTTCCCACCAACATCGAATCCCAACATCAATCCCATCATTCTCGCTGCACTCCTACAGTTCCTGTAAGAGTTAGCAATAAATTCACAGTTTGCATCCAAGACTACAAACAGCTCCTTAGCTCCAGGTCAATGTCCTGCAATTCAATCTATACGCCACAATCCTTTCACTTTGAGGTTCCTCTTCTTTTCTTTGTGTTGTTTTGCAGAAGTTGAACATATAAAGTGTCATCAGTTGCCATGTTGGCTGTCTTTGTTTACCCAGAGCTCCAAGGTTACAGCTAGATTTATTTTCCACCAATCCTTCCTCCAGTCAATTAGCAGCTTGTACACCTGACAGGTACCGAGCTCTAGCTGTACCCGGCAAATTATCCTGTCACAGGCTCTGCTGATATCACATTGTTCCCAGGCCGAATTATTAAAACCTTTCTGTGTTGCACCACAGCCGCTGCTTCACTCATGATTTACTATCATACCGTTTCCCTCCAGTGCGCCTATTCTTAGTGCACGTATCATGCTCATCATGTGTGTTGGAGAGAGGGTTATTTTTAGTCCGGCTGTCACGTGATGTCAGAGCAAGTGGAGTCTCACAGCTGTAGGCGACTGGTACAAACATGTTACAGACTCACAGCTTCCAGCCTGGAACAAATGACTGGCTTCCTGCAGACCTCAGGATCAAATATTGAGTATCATCGCCTTAATAATTCAGGCAGATTCATCTACATGCATTTCTGCTTTCCTCCTGTGCTTTGGACAACAATCGGCTCTTCAACCTCGTTTTCCAAATGCACTTAAACTGTTACCCCAGTGGTCGTTTCTGATGCGTAATTGCAGCGTGTCAAATGAGACAAACGTTTAATCAACGACTCGCCTGCACACGGCAAATCCACCGGCTGACAGTATGTGGGAACAACTCATACGCCTGATTGAGAGTCCTTCTGAAACACTGACAGAGACAAAACATGAATGTAATTACTTATTCTCCCAGTAGAAAGGACATTTTCTGCTTCACAATGATTCCCCTCTATAAATTATGAATTAGAGCAGTTTGTATGCTGCGTCAAGTGGATCACTTGAAGAAGCTTGAATAATTTATTGACGCGCTATACCATTTCAGAACCCAAGGTATGTATAAGCCACAGAGACGCAGGTGAAGGGTGTGCTAAATGTTCATTATTTGATGGCTTCATTTTTGTATCAGTGCTTTAGGGCTCCAGGATATTGGAAACACTTTACTTTGCTGCAACAACATTTAGAGTTATATATAAAAGTAAGTCTGGGGTGCATGCTAACGGCAAAATTCCACCAGATCCGTGTCCAGTCCGTCTCCGATCTGTCACAGCACCGAATCTGATAGGTTTCTATTCTAGTCAATGTGTTAACTTCCACTGGATCTGCTCTGTTGCGTTCCGGCTGCGTCTCTGATCCAGCAGGTCGGAGTCCTCCGGATCAGATACACAAGACTTCTATTTTTGCCAGATGCCAGGCAAATGGAGCGGGACAGGAGGTCAGGCACCAAAACAAAATGAAAACATCCGGTTAATTTTCAGAATAAAACACTCTGTGTCATCACCAGATCGTATTTCACTTAACTACAACAACAAACCGTCATGATGAGCGGAGCCAGGCCTGGAGTCAACAGGTCCGAGGTTTTCAGAGGACCAGAAAGACAACATGGATGAGGAGAGGAGGAGGAGAATCCTTGATTCAGTGATTACCGCAGGAAAACCTCGGTCACATGACTCCAGCTGTCTCCGTGCTGCGTTCTGAAAACGCAACCGGTGGATGTTGACGGACAAAAGAGCACGGAGGCGGACCAGACACGGATCTGGTGGAAGTCCTGTATGACATTTAGTTGACAATTATGTGACACTCAGACTCTCCAGACAGAGCAGTCGCCTCTTTTTGTTCAAGTGAGTTGCTCATCGGTGGCATCAAATACACTGAATGACTTATTCACTGTAGATAACTGGTGGCAGCATGACCTGCTTCAGGTCATGAGTGTCATTCCACATCCTGTGATGTGACTGTTATGCTTCAACGATATATTATCACGCCCTCGCGTGCATTTCTCTCTGTCTCCCTCTTTTGTCTGCTGTTTTTGCACCTGTATGTAAATCAAGGACCTGTTGTGATTGTGAATACATGAATACTTAACGAATGCTTGACCCCGGTAAAATCTGTAAAACAGAATCCTTAAACTTAAACCCGCCCTGTTAAGTGAAGGCTGATTTATGTGTGTCTTATTTATGTATATTAATTCAAATTTACAGTTGAGCACATGCCTTGTAACCCTTTCCTGCATGGAATCAATCTCTTTCACGTTTAAAATGGCCTAGAAATGTTACAATTATATAGTGTGTGTCTCTGAAAGGAGTAAATCTAACAAACAAAGACAGGCTGACAGCAGAGACTCACACAGCAAACACGCAGCTGGGATGAAAACCATGTTGGTGGGAGCTGGAGCCGTCATGCAGCCGACACCTTGGCTCGTTGACGCTGGCCTGAGGCGCTCATTTGCATAAAAAATAAAAGCTATTTGTTGCATTTTATGACTAAACCTACAATTTAAAAGTAGATCAAATAATTATACAGTATCACTTTGAGATAAATGTTGAGATTAGCGCCTGTGTTCTAAATAAACCTGAGAGGAACAAAGAAGATTTCAGATGTATTCTTGTGAAGCAGACTCATCCACACCTGTAGGGATCAGAGCTAATCTCAGGGCCAGAGTAATTAACCACAGGAGCATGTGACACCCTATAATTTCACCGGCAAGTATTATCTATAATTTAGCTCATTACATAACTCAAAGACACCTCCACCATTACTGAGATGTGCTGATAGGAGAACCTTCTGTCGCTTTTTTGAGGAACCAAAGGTTCTGTCATACCATCATGCTTGGAGGATCTGCACTGTAATTTTCATCTCAGATCATCCACGGTTATAAGTCATGGTCAACAGACTCACTCGTCCGAGCTCCCACCGCCTCAGAGGGAAAAGGATCGGTTCAATGGTTTCAGAAAGCAGAGGGAAATGAAAGGAGGTTGACCCGGCAGCCAAAGTTTGACTAAAGGGAAGAGTTGAAAGGCTGTAATCAAAAACTTTCTCTTCTCCAAGTTTTCGGTGAGGAGAAAATGGGAGGTCAGGTGTCATGTCAGCATAAAGCTTCCACAAATTGTTTACTGTGTTGCCTCAGCACAAACTCGGGCTCTGTGGCTCCTCTGAGATGAAATAATATCAGAGATTCAGTAAACTCACAAAGAGCAGCTCAGACAGCTTTGAACAAGGTACCGCAGTTTCTCTAATATTTGAACAGAGATGATGGTCTTGCTAACAGACAGGCTGTGCAATCGAAGGCGACAGTGTGACAAATGTCTCTGTGACTGTCATGTTGACATGTGGGTTATAGGAGATCTGGCGGCATCTATTCTCTCCTCATACCTCAGTAATTAATCAGGACAATGTCAGGAAACTGGAGGGAACAAGGGTTTGATGATTTAGAGCAGAAATATTTACATTAAGTCTGATTGCACTATCCTGTAAGTGTTTTAAATGATAATCAACTGGCCTTAGAGCGCATGCTATGAGGGGATTATTCAAGCGGCAACCTCCGGTCTCAAAATATGAAGCCCATGCTTAAGTGTTATAACTGCAGTTCATCGAGAGTCCACTTGAGGCTGGCTGCAGAAACACGAGAGGGGTCCAGCTGCAGACCTCCACTCTCAGCCGACTCTCTTGCAGGCTCCACTCTGAGATCCCCTCCACCGTCAGAAGGAAGTGACGTCAGGATTAAGCCGGCTGCAAGTGGAGGTCTGCAGCTTGACCCCTCTCGGTTTTTCTGCGTTTTGATCACCTTGGTTAACCTGATTCCTCAATAGTGTGACATTGAAAAAACAAAGTACGGTAGAGGAGGGGGAGCTGGAGCAGGAGGAGCCTATCAGAGTGTTACTGTGGGTGAAAAGTGTTTACATAAGAAGTAGGCAGCAAAAGCCAAGGTATCAGGAAATCAGTCATTCCTGCCTATGATTTTCTGTGACTTCTTTTAATGTTAGCTCATCAAACACGCTGGGTAATGATCTCTCCTACTTTAAAATAACACAAACATTTCCATGTTGCTTTCAGTGTGTATGTAAACATCTCTAAATGTGTCAACGTAAATTCTCACATTCAGCTTAAAGCAGCCCAGACTGACTCTTCCTCCATCACAACTCACCAATCACAGCCTCAGCATGGACCAGTCGGGGTGGAGGGGGCTGATTGCATCTCATCAGAGTGTCAGCTGGAAGCGCAGACTGAAGGGAGCACATGGTCCAGTGGTTTCCCCCGCTGCCACATTTTCCTCACTTGACTGCAAATCAAACGGTTGTTGTTTTAGTCCTGAGATCAGTTAAGTTGTGGAAAAGATGAGAGACGGACAATTATTCTACACGGCTGAGAGAGGCATTTGAAAAGCAGATGAAGGCCCCGGTGAGATAAATGCGATGCGAGTGGACACATGTGATCAGCTGTTCTTGCTATCCTCCGCCTGCAGCTAGGTGCTTTGGTGAAAAGCCATTACAGCTGAGCCTGCTTCCCCATACACTCCGAGCTGAGCTTATCCTACAGGTTTCACTTCTGTGCCGTCCTTGGATCCTATAGACGCAACCTCCGGCGTGCACTGCAATCCTTTAGCTGCTTAACGCGATTAAAAGTGATGGAAGTAGCTGTGCCATTCTCCAGCCTCCTCTAAACTGTTAAAAGTGAGGGACTCCATCTCTTTGTTCAGCCTCGACACTTTGGCTGTGTCTGCTAAATGAACTTTCTGCTGAAGCCCTGTTTGTCATCATAAAGTGACTGCTGCTGCTGCTGATACTGATGCTGCTGCTGCACAGGAGTGTATTGAAGGAACTGCAAAACCTAGAGAACATCTATCTGTATTATTAAAAACAGAGAACAAATAAATACTGCATTTCCTTAAATGGTTTAAAGACTTCTAAAACCACGTCGGAGGATTACTGTTGAATTTCAGTGACATTCTTTATAGTACACTGCAAATAATTTGGCACTTGCCAAGATTTGAAAAGAGAGAGCATAATTGTGTGTTGAATGTAAATAAACCCGTTTGATGTCAATGCACAGAGTTTGGACCGTCATTCATTCATCCTGCTGAGGAGGACATGCATCAACTGAGTCCCAGAAAAGCAGCCGCTCTGTGGCTTATAGGGTTTACAGCAGTTTGTATGCTGCGTCAAGGGTTATTGTTTCAATTGGCGAAAGCAAGCCACTAAAGACTGTTTTAAGATAAGATAAGATATACTTTATTTGTCCCCCGTTGGGGGAAATTTCTTTTGTTACAGCAGCTTACAACACGGGACAGGGGAATACAACAATGTACTAACATAGTTAAAAAATATAATAACAGTAAAAATAAAATGTCTTGAAGTATGCATCAACCCTGAGCCACTATTAATAGTGTTCTTGATGTTATATGTTGTTAATACTGATTTATTAAATGTTGCCAGTAATCCAGCTTGCTGTTGTGGTGTCTGTAGAAATATTAAAGAGGTATATTCTAAGAATAAGAACTGGTTTAAAGATTTTAATTTTAGTTTTAAAATGGATTAGGGTTTAATTTAAGATGAGCCAGCTTATATCAAGAAACAGCGTAATCATAGTTTTGAGATAGTGAGTCATTTATTGCTTACATTGGTGTTTTTCTTGTCCCCAGGCATTAATTTGCTCAAATTAAGTATACAAAATAATTAAATGGGGCGCTGGTGGCCTAGCGGTCTAAGCGCCCCACGTACAGAGGCTACAATCCTTGCGCAGGGGTTCGATTCCCGGCCAGTGGACCATCTCCTGCATGTCTTCCCCCACTCTCTACTCCCCACATTTCCTGTCTCTCTTCAGCTGTCCTATAAAATAAAGGCAAAAAGGCCAAAAATATTACCTTAAAAAATAATAATAATAATTAAATGAGATTTTCTTTGCTTATATTAAGTATATTTCACTTATAACTGTGCTGTAGGAAGTTTGTTTTCAAGTATTTTGAGCAAAAAATCAGCATATTCTACTTATTTCAACCCTTTTAATACTTTTCAGAGCCTGCTTATTTCTAGATTTAACAATCTCATTTTAAGATGTCTTGTCAAGTGAAATTAACTCGCTGCATGGACAGATCATTTCACTAGTTTTAAGAAATTTTCAACTTGAATTAATTTTTTTCATCCTATATTTAAGCTACCCTTTTTTGCAGTGTATTCAGAGTGGAATCAATTCCAACAACGAGCAAACACATGCCCTTTTATTTTCAAGGCTCCAAAGGCTGTGTTCACTGTGAGTGTGCATATCATTTCTATGAATCAATTGCTCCAGTTGCAAATAAATTAGCAGAAAATATCACATTATTCGTCTCAATTACAGAGTTTTTAATTAGGGAGTGCAAATGTGTTTTGAGAACACAGATGCAAATCCAATCAAAACGTTTTTTTCCCCATTTTATTTGCTTCTTACGACTATCTGCACTCCTTCAACGGCACTTCAAGCAGACAATCTCCCACACAAGTCCACATCAAAGTAGTAATACTGCAATTTTAAATTAATGTTTTGAAAAGCTGCAATTTTCAATGATGACTGTGTGTTGTGAAACCCCAAAAGATGTGCCTGGAACAGACTCTGCTAGTATCCGTACTGAGGGAGAAATCTGAAGCACAGAAAGTGAAAACCCAGACACAGCAAGGTCATCTGTGTTTGTGGCGTTCTTTGAAAAAAGCTGATGTACTGTATGAAAGAAAAGAAAGCCACAGTGTCAAATCAATAGATGGATTGCTGCTTTCTGAATGTCTCTCGCTGGTCTGGGATAATAACTGCAGCAATTCAAACTCTCAAGGTTGGAGAAAAACAACCTACAAACTCACAGCTCTGTTTATGCAATTCATGCAGAGAGTTATTTGAAGTGAACGCGGGATACAGATTATATTAAGTGGACTCTGATGTTGTCAGTATCAATAAGCACAACAACAACACGCTCAGATGTTACAGTGGGATGATAAAAGTCACATTATGAGTGCTAGAGATATTCTTTATGTTATGGTAGAAGAGACAAAACAAGAACACAGCAGAATCATGCTTAAAGACTACTCTCTAGGTGGCCAGTTATGTAGATTGATGGAAGAGGATAAGTGCATGTATAGGTTTGCAGAGAGTACCATAATAACACATCTAGTGAGCTGTACACATAAATACAAGTGTTTCTTGAATTACAGCTGCTCACAATGCAAAGATAAGTATGGAAACCATGTCTGTGTGATGCATGCATCTTGTACATACCGTATTAAAGAGCTGAACATCCACAGAAAGGTCCCAGGTTCGATTCCAGCCTAGACCACATCACCCCCCACTCTCTGCTCCCCACGTATCCTGTCTCTCTTCAGCTGTCCTGTCCATTAAAAGGGGAAAAATGCCCAAAAAATATGACTTTAAACATCTACAGAAAATGCTAAGCTGACAGCAAACACATGTAGCAAATTGTAGACCTTACAGCAACATTTAAAGTATTGAAACATAATTTATTATCTTGAATATCTTTGCAAAGAGCACCATATGAACAAGCCTAGTGAGCTTTACATATGAATAAAAGTCTTCTTAAATTACAGCTGCTTACAACGCAAAGACAACGGAAATCATGTCTGTGTGATGCATGCATCTTGTACTTACCATATTAAAGAGCTGAACATCCACAGAAAGATCTCAGGTTCGATTCCAGCCTTGACCATTTACTGCGTGTCCTCCCCCACTCTCTGCTCCCCATATTTCCTGTCTCTCTTCAGCTGACCTGTCCATTAAAAGGGAAAAAATGGCCAAAAAATATTACTTTAAACATCTACAGAAAATGCTAAGCTGACAGCAAACACATGTAGCAAATTGTAGACCTTACAGCAACATTTAAAGTATTGAAACATAATTTATTATCTTGAATATCTTTGCAAAGAGCACCGTAAGAACAAGTCTAGTGAGCTTTACATATAAATAAAAGTCTTCTTAAATTACAGCTGCTTACAATGCAAAGACAAGTATGGAAGTCATGTCTGTGTGATGCATGCATCTTGTACTTACCATATTAAAGAGCTGAACATTCACAGAAAGGTCACAGGTTCGATTCCAGCCTTGACCATTTACTGCATGTCCTCCCTCACTCTCTGCTCCCCATATTTCCAGACTCTCTTCAGCTGTCCTGCCCATTAAGGGGGAAAAATGGCCAAAAAATGACTTTAAACATCTAGAGAAAATATTAAGCTGACAGTAAACACCTGCAACATTCTTGCTATGATTTAGAGTGTTTGAAATTAATTTAATATTAAAAGCAAGCACCAAACAGGAAGCAAATGAGCACAGCAACAACATAAAAATAAATTAATTACAACTCTAGTCAGGTAGCAGCTAGCTAGCTTGCAAGATTTGCTAACTTCCATGACCTCCTTGCTCATTATACGATGCTTACCTTAATTTTAAACACATTTACTCACTCTCTTTAAGTTAACTGTGATGGCATAAAGCTGAAATTTCATACCTTGGTGTTATAAAAGCAGACATAAATCCTCCAAGGGGGACCAGGTAACAGCAGGACCAGCAAACTGCTATTAGTTTCAGGTGTTCTGTTAGCAGTTGGAGTTGGCAGCAGCTGTCTCCTGAGCTCGTTCGAATGTGGACCGTTAGAAACAGAGCGCTCGCGCAGCAACAGTTCGAACGTAGTTAACGGTTTGAAGGTTAGCTAACCAGCAGTGAAGCTAATTAACGTTAGCAGGAGCAGCAGGGGATACAAGATGAATATTTCACTCAGAAACACTTCAAAAGAGACATTCAGAGAGTGGGCTGTCGAACTGTAACAGTTTTTCATTATATACTGTTTATACAGGCCGGTTTCAGGGAATCACGTGACCAACGCACACGTCTAAAGGGCAAAACGGGAGCCTAGTAATCTGACAGCCCCCATTAGACGCTCTAATGCAGGGGTTCCCAAAGTGTGGGTCGGGACCCCCTGGGCGGTCGCAAGACACAAATGAGGGGTCGTGAGATGTCTGCCAGAATTTTTTTTTTTTTAAAGTTATCTAAAAATATTACATTTTACCCATTAGTAAAAAAAGAAATCTACAAAAATAGTAGCTAAACTTGAAATAAAACCTTGAAAATAGAAAATGTAATGAGTTTCCTGCCTTTCTTTTTGCCAGATGACTCCTAAGCATACTGTAGACTGTATAAATAATGGACGTAGTATCCGTGACGTCACCCATCTGTTCCTGAGCACTGTTTTGAAGCCAATTGGCGTCAGCAGCCATATTGGAAATGCGGAACTCAACCAGTCAAAGTGTTGCGTAAAGGGGCGGAGTTTGAGCCCCCTAGCCAACACCTATGTGTTCCAAGCATAGACTGTAAATAAAATGGACAGCGTTGCTCTGCCTCTTCCCGTTGTACGGTTCTGAAGGCAAAAAATCCCGCTCCTGGGCGCAGCCATTGTGCAGCCAGAGCCTGTGAAGCCACTGTAACGAGCGCCACCCTACAGTGTAATGTCACAAGACGCTGTGTGTCCTTTGGAGTTTCACTCTACGGCGGCTGTGAATCAAAGGAAACCCGGAAGTAAAACCCCGTTTTTTAACCTCTAATAAGTAACGAAAAAGAAACTTTTCAGGAAAAAGAGGCCTTGAACACAAAACAGTCAAATAGTAACTACATTTCACCACAGCAAACGGATGTGAGAAACATTCGTACGACGTGTATTTATTTTTTGAAGTTTGACTGCTCCCCCTTTCTGACCTATACTGCAGCCAGCCACCAGGGGGCAGACACACTGCTGAAAGCCTCACCACCAGGGCCGTGTCCGGCACGCTTGGGTGTGACGTGTTGTCCATCAGAGAAGATAGCTTTGTTATCATCCTCCTGTCAGCCACCACCTCCACAGGGTCCAGTGGGCAGCCCAGGCCAGAGCTGGCCTTCTTCACCAGTCTGTTCAGCTTCTTCCTGTCTGCAGCAGAGATGCTGCTTCCCCAGCAGACCCCTCCAAAGAAGATGGCTGATGCCAACACAGAGTCAAAGAAGGACTTCAGAAGAGCCCCCTCCACACCAAAAGACCTGAGTCTCCTGAGCAGAAAGAGTCTGCTTTGTCCCTTCTTGTACAGCACATTTGAGTTGTCTGACCAGTCCAGTTTATTGTTCAGGTGAACACCCAGGTACTTGTAAAATTTCACAATCTCAAGCCTTTTGCACCATATGGTCATACTGTAAGTTTCCTAGTCCTTTGGCTTTTAATACAGGAATTTAAATATTTTTATGAAGACCTAGTGCTGCTTTGCTGTAAGTTAAAATTGGATCTAAGTTAATTTTAATTTATTTGATTTAAGTCAATATATATGTGCTATCTAATCCTTGTTGTAGATTAACTTGAAGTAGTTTGCAGTATATGGTATTTTTCTTTCTTTTTTGATCTTATACCTTACCTTAATGCCATATTTCTGCCTGGCATGTGTCATTCTCTCCTTTATTGTATTATATAATAACTTGTTTTCTGCTTGTCAGTCAGTGGAAAATATCAGAGCTTGTAATCAGACATAAAAACCCTACTTTATTACAATTTAAGTGTCTGATACAGCTCCTTAACGTCAATCAAATCCGACAAAATTGCCTGAACCAACTCTGGCTCAACTAAATTCCAGCCTTCATATTATTCATGCTCCTATTTCTTACCTATAAGCACTGATCAAAGCAGACAGGTGCAATTGCAGGTGGCTGAGTGGCCATACGCTGCCTGTAAGGGTAAAATAATGTCCACAACAAAAGGCCTTGTGAGGCTCTTGCTGTCTTTCATCTGTGTGAGGCGGGAGATAAAGAGAGAGAACATGCGAGAGAGCATCATTACAAGTCCATCTACACTCTTTATCTAATCACTAATGGCTTTGGAGAGGAGTTTCAGAACCATCAACGCTGCTGTTTCACAGTGTTTCCCGCAAATATCCTCCTCACAGCAACCCATTATGCAAACCAGTGCAAAAACATGGCTCTTCAAGTCCATTCTTCCTCCGTCTCTCGCTCTCATACGTCACAATCAAGATGATCTTTTTCTGGTGATGGATGTTAAAGATACAGCGGTCCCTTGTGGACTTCCAGTAGTTTTGACTTCTGATGTGACAGCCACATTTTGAGGTGATTGTAAAGCTGTCAAAGTGACCCCCGTATCTGAGAAGTACAATCTTTACGTGCAGATTGATTTACAAAGACACATGATAAAAGAAGAATGGTATGAGGTGGACATATAAACTCACTGACATGCTTTCCTTGTGTTAAAGGTCATTTTTTCATATCGTCCTGGAGGCCACCTCATACCAGCAGCATACACCTTCCCATGGATCTATACCATCATGCACACAGTGGATTATTCCTGCTAGTGTGGGATCATGGGTAGCACCACGTGGAGAGTGACCTTTTCAGCCATGTGTCACCTGCCCGTGTTCCTCCAGGTGGCCTCTCTCAGCGTAGCGTGTCTGACTGTCTGTGTCATAATGCTCCAGTGACTCCTGCAACTGGAAGTAACATGAATATGAAAAATGGACAAAAGATCACAGAGATAAAATTAGACTGAAGCACACTGACACACAGACTCACAGTCACTGACACATTTTAGTTTTGAGCAGTTGTTGAATTTTTAGATGAAATATGGGTACTTAGCCGATTTGTTTAAAAGCTGCAGATACATTTTAAATCCTGTATTATCATGACACAAAATCAAAGCAGCATAATGTTAATACATTGCATTGCCTACCTGGAGCAAAAATAATCTACAAAAGTGACAGAAGGAAATTATGGATGACCTTTAACAGGTCGCTGGTTTTGGCGCGTAATGAGGAAACTAACTACAAAATAAATGTAACTGCAACTGGTTACAGTTTCTTAAAAAAAAATTGAATTATAATGTAGCTCTAGTGAAAGTTCAGACATGAAGACTATAAAAGCAATCACAAAAGTTGTTTAACTCTCACCCGCTTCCAGCTGCATGCTCCAGAGCTGTCATTGGTTAATCAGCGGCGCCTGTCATCCAATAGCTCAGTGGCACGCCCTTATCATCAGCCTATCAACTCTCTGCTGTCTTTTTAAATGTGTCTCTCTCTCCAGCTAGTTCCTTCTTGCATTGATGGTGTGCACCCCTCCACCTCCCCATCTCCACCTGGTCTCTGCAAAGTCTTCAATTCCTAGGATCATCAACCACCACCACCAGTGTCTGGACTCTAGGGGGATTTCTTCTGCTGCCAAATTCACACATCCTACGCTCACTAAATGATCCCCATAGAGTCCTTACAGCAAAGATTTATGTCAAGTTTCATTATTCATTAAGTCGTAATAAATAACATTTAATCTTCAAACTGTCTCTCCTGATTGAATTACAGTTACTGATTAATATGTCGGTGATTACAAAGTTTAAATAGCAATTATACAATTTTCTGTTCCTAGTTTATTTATTAGACTCATTCCTGTGCTTCACTATATCTTATCTCTCTTATTCTCGCGGCTGCAGGTTGCCGCTTGACACATTTTCTAATATATTTTCAGAATTGAAACGAAATTCAATACAATTTTTTGTCCACTAAATTAGAAAACAGCTCAAATTTAATTGAATATTCAAAGCTTTTGATGTTTTACAACTTTTAATGTTATCGATCAACACCTTTAAAAAATAGGGCAAGCAAAGCGTTAAAAATTACGGACGCCTTAAGCAGTCATGCATCCCAACATGTGCTGTAAAGTGATTTTTAAAAAGAAATCTAATTAATAACAGGCTTTGTGATGAATCACTCTCATTACCTTACTTTCTTATTAATCACCTTGCTGTTAAATACTTGATTCTGATTGGTCAAAACCTCATAACAACAGTTGTTAACTTTGAATAGCAAAAATGAATACTAATAATCAATATCAACCCTGAAAAAAACATTGTGATGCTTTTTATAGAGTGACTTAGAAAGCCATCTCTTCTCATGCTATAGGTCGCAAACCAGCCTGGAAACTTTTAATGGACTGTCAGTAAAGTAAACTAACTTTTGAAGACATTAGGCTCATAACTAAAGAAACCTAAAGCGATCATTTGTCCTGTTTATCTCCAACAACAAGAAATTAAAGCCTCCCAGACATTCAAGGCCCTCCTCCTCCAGGACAGGGCATCATCTGCTTGAGTAAAAAGCAGCCTTAAAGCCTTAATTATCTTCTTAGGACTTTGAATGAAGTAAGCTCCCCCACTGAGCATCATGGGAATGATCATGAATACATGGATGAACCATGTGCTCCTCCTCCTCCTCAGCTAGTAACCACCTGCGAGCTGTCAGGAAACGCACGTTTTCCATAGATACGGCGGGCGGGCGGGCGTGGGTGGTGATGGCTGACGGATGAATGGAAGGACAAAGAAGATGGAGACGGCTACGTTTAGAAGCGGCTGACAGCCATTTTTCCGTTGGAGTGTGGATGACAGATGGATGATTAGCGTACGTGTCTCTCTGATCCATCTGCACACGCTCTTTTCACACTCTGTTTACATTGTGAAGGCCGGAAAGAGGAGTGGAACTGTGCTCACTCTGCTTCTGCTCAACCACAGCTCTGAACGGCATGCGGGAGGGAAACATGGGATTGCATTGTTCAACATCACAATAACAATATTTGTGCCATAATTATGCACATGTTAGTGAGTGTGTAGTAGCTATAACACACATTCTTTATGTCTATGAGATGTTCTACACATTGTGCACCGTACCAGTTGGACACAACAACCTTTGTTGGCGCTAATTAGACGGAGGTAGCTGACACTGAGATGCATAATGGTGTGAAAGCATGTGTCTGTTGTAATTAGGATGAATTCATACTGCTGTACTAGCTTTATCTTGAATGCTCATATTGCAATAACACTGAATTTCTGCTTAAAAGAGTTTACAAGAGACAGTTTTGAATTCTGTCCTAGGCTGTATGTATTGGGTGACCCATCTATAGTGAGAGGCTGCAGAAATGCAGAATTGATTCAAACAGCCATAATGGTGGGCAGACAGACTCTATTAAGAGGAGGGAGAAAAACAGAAGCCCCCTCATATGGAGAGTGGTTCCTTGAACTAGGCAGGGTGGCCTCAAATGAAGAACTTCTCTATAGACAGAATAACAAGTGGAACAATTATCTTTTAAAGTGGAAGAGTTACCAGATCTTCATTACTAACTAACAAGGATACAGTATAAATTTTATTATCATGTTTGTTTTTTTATTTTTTTATCTATTTGTGCTTTTGTTTATTTTCATGATCACTATTTTGTTGCAATTATATTTGTCTATTATTATTATTATTATTATTATTATTATTATTATTATTATTATTATTATTATTATTATTATTATTATTATTATTATTTATATTACATATATTTTTTCTGTTTGCTGACTGAAGCAGAAACACAATTGTTTTCTGTTTTGTGCGTTAATGAATATCTGTAAATGCATGAGTGCTGCAAAAAGATGAAAAAAGCAATAAAATTGTAAACCATATTAAAAAAAAAAAGAAATTGGGATTTTCTGTGCCATGCTACACTGCAAAAACTCAAAATCTTACCAAGTGGAATTGTCTCATTTTTAGTCAAAATGTCTTCTCCCACTTGATTTAAGATACATTTACTTAACAAGTAACATTTGAGCAAGATAGAGGGACTTGTTTTAAGACATCTTAAATATCTTGTTGAGTCAAACAATCTTGAAATGATCTTGTTTTGAGTTGTAATTAAGAAGAAACAAGGTTTATTTCACATTTCAAACATTTTCAAACTGAGATCTTATTTGTAGAAGACGGATAATCTTGATTTAAGACAAACACTTTACTTGATTTAAGTAAATGCCTTTTACTGGAGAATCCATCAGAAAACAGCTCCATTGATAAAAGAAAGAAAGAAAGAAAAGGTTGTTGTTTTTAAGGGTGGGTTTCAGTTTTCAGACACTGTTTCTTCTAAATCAGATAAAAATATACATCCTCAAACTACATGCACACAATGAAACACCTACTTTAGAGCATAGCTGGCTTATCCTAAAAAACAACATGACTGAATATTAGTATATCCAGCTCACTATGAGAAGACATTATATCTCAAAATGCTCAAATTAAACTTTGTCATCTTATTTTAAGTACAAGATGGTCTTAAACCTAGAGATGTGCCGCTATAATACAACTCAAATGAAGGTGAATATATCTCAAATGAAGAAGTTGACATGAAATGTATTAGTGCAAACATGTTTTTAGAGTAAAAACATACTAATTGTAAACATTCCTGGCTTATTCTGAGACACTAAGCTTTAAAATACTGGTCAAATATTACTTAAAATAAGTTTTCCCTGCTAATTTTAAGATCACAGTTTTCTAAATATTAAGTCTTATTTTAAGAAATCTTACCAAGCAAATTTCACTTGTTCTATCGGCAGATTTTTTTTCTTATTTCAAGGTAAAAGTGCCTTGAAATAAGTTATATTTTCTTGTTTTTGGAGGGGCATTTTTTCCAGTGTAACGACCCAGGTTCACTAGTACGATTATTTTTGCCTCTCAGAGAGCTCACTTGATGTTTTTGTTCGCCCTTCCCTGGAGGAAACTCAAAATGAGGCTCTGCTCAGGGCTGAACATGCACCTCTGCTGCTCCCCTGCTGACTTAGTAGTGCTGCTGATGATAACAAGGACGAGGAGGAGGAAGAGGAGGGGACGCACATGCCGAGAAGGACTTGCTGTTTTCACATGCATCCCAAAAGGCAGGTCCCCCTCCTCTTAAACCATGCTACGACTACGACGACAACAACAACAACGACAGCAGAAACAACTTCTCAGAGGGAGGCCGTGGCTGTCATGGTAACAGCGTAGAGTGACCTTCAGAGGCTGTTGCTGCTCCCCAGAGCCGCCTCCTATTCTGCTTGGCACGGACTTTGTGAGTCATCATCAACAACATTTAAATTCACATGCTCTCTCTCTCTCTCTCTCTCTCTCTCTCTCTCTCTCTCTCTCTCTCTCTCTCTCTCTCTCTCTCTCTCTCTCTCTCTCTCTCTCTCTCTCTCTCTGGAGGTTGGGGCTTATTAAAATGGATGAGCAAATGGGGAAAATGATGCAAATAGCCACAACTGCTAACAGTGCAGCTCTGTCATTAACAAGATACATGAGATGATGATGGAGGTACATGCAGCGTCCGGGACAGTTTATAGCTGTGTTTACAAACAATAGCATGAGGGCTATTATAAAGATTCTTACACAGGGAGTGTGTCATGTTAACATCACTGAGTTTACAACAATAAAAGAACAGGTGGAGTATGACGCATGACTTTATAACTGCACCGTTTGGCACAGAACGCCCTGTTCCTGAATGAAATGTTATTCTTCTATTTTCACAGTGTCACATTCTGGAGTTTCAGCAGACTTTTTATGGTGTTCAGAGACTGACAGACCAACTAGTTCAGACCCCTCCATCTTCACAGTCATGGATGTGTGTGTTTAATTTCCATATTCTACATCATGATAATAATTAGAATAACTTATTACCTGGCTTTCTTTTGAGTGGTCGAAACTCAAAAATAACATTTGTTAATTCTCAACAGCAAAAGTAACGCCAGAGACAACCTGATCACACGTCATATTAAATCAATCCACAGAAATGTAATATTTTAGGGGCGCCGTTGGCCTAGCTGTCTAAGCACGCACCCCCTATACAGAGGCTATAGCCCTCTTTGCAGAGGTTGCAGGCTAGATTCCAACCATGACCATTTACTGCATGTCCTCCCCCACTCTCTACTCCCCACATGTCCTGTCTCTCTTCAGCTGTCCTATCAAATAAAGGCAAAAATGCCCCAAAAATATGTATTTTTAAAAATTAAAAAACAGAAATGTAATATTTTCCCTCTGCCTGTTGACACTGTGGTAAAACATTAGAACAGAATGGAATGGAATGCTTCTGATTGGTCAAAACCCACATAACAATGGTGAACAATTCTCAACATCAAAGCTCATTCCCCCTCTGCCTGTTGACACTGTGGTAAAAACCTTTCTGTGGTCTCAGGTTGGTCTTGAGAGTGAGGAAATAATGACAGTTAGAGGGCACAGATGTGAGAGCATCCTGAGGAGCTACTGGACCCCAAACATCTCTGAGAGGGAAAAGTGGAGAAACATCCTGTCCTGTGATCCAGACAACAGCAGCAGAGCTGGAGAGAGCATCTCTAAGCTGCTGATCTCTACAAAGACACTTAAACCCGAAGAGGTAGTCAACATCATAAGTCCCGTTCACCTCCTGTAATGTTACCTTCAATGGAAATGTTCACTTTAATTTGAGTTACTCTCAACAGGACTGTAAATAAATCATTTTAAATCAATATTTTGAGTCAGCTGACATAAAGTTGAGTTATTTAATTAACATCTTAAAAACAAGGGTTTACAAAATGATGACAAAGATGCAAATCCCCAAACTTAGTTGGCAACATAAGAACCAAAACATAACGTGGACAACATGAAGCTACAGAAAATATCAGGTTAAATCAAGAGGACAGAAGATGTTAAAGTTTCAAAATGCAGCACAGAGGGAAAAGAGTTAAAATGGTTAAATAAATAAAAGACAATATAGAAAATATGAAAAACACAAAAGCAACAAAAAGAAATGAAAGGCAAACAAAAAGCAATAAAAAAGCAATAAAGGGAGCTCCATGACAGAGTGAGAGAGGCTGAAGAGGAGAGAGATACGTCTGCATACGCTATCATGAGCCCGCTCCACCAGAGAGGCTTTCACCAAGCATCACTGAGCATATAAGCGTGTAAAATAACAACACCAGAGACATGATATGATATCTGTTGGTTCCACACTAATGGGCTCCAGCACTGCCCCCCTCTGGAGGAGGACAGGAAGTGACGTGAAGGGATGGTGATGGTGGGAAACTCTCCTTCGTCTCTTTCCGGTTACTGCTGGAGCAGAATGTTTTTTGTCAGCGTGCAGTCCAATTAGAGGACGGCAGTGATGCATGGAAGAGATAGAGCATCAATAATGCTCCTGAAAAGCATTAAGGGCCTGCGGGTGGCAGATGTAGAGCAGCACTTTGTCATCACAGTTGTAGTAAGAGTGAGTCATCTATCTGGCAGCCGATACTTTGGCATTTTGAGCACAGTGTGATGCTTCTATATGCGTCCTGTTTATGTGTATCTGTGTGTGTGTGTGCGTGTGTGTGTGTGTCATACCTCTCAGATGGATGGGACCGGACATCCAGACATTTTTTTTTTTTTTGACAGGATTGATTGAGATACACATGTCATATCCCGTCGCTTTGGCAACCCCCTGGAGGGCACAAGAAATCCTCAGAACAGACGACTTAATCCCAACGGAGGACACGAGACACTCAGGTCTACGTCCTCTGTTTCTGCTGGGCATAGGGGGCTACACCCTCTGAGGAGAACACCCCGGCTGATGATGCCGAGAGCTGTGAATGTAGATTTGTTTGCCTCCACTAGACACAGTCTCAAGGTGATGAGAGATTGTATGCAGCTGAAATTGCTCAGAGATGAGAGGTTTGAGACGATAAGGTGAGAAAGAAAATGTGGCATCAAATATAATATGAGTATTTTTTATTTAAAGCTCCTGTGAGGATTTTTTTTGGATCATGTGATGTTGGCGCCCCCTTGTGGACAAAGTGATACCTCTTATTTCTTCTCCTGTTCATCCAAAAGTAGTGTTTTCAAGAAAACCTCATCCTGTTGTCTTTAACAGTCAGATTTATCATGCAATGTGATTACTGCCATGAAAACAGTAAAATAAGCTGTTTCTAAAGCCAGATGTCCATCATCTGTTCTGACACTGACCCCCTCAGAGCGGCTTCAAGCATTAAAAACGACAACAGAGAAGGTATCAGTGTTGTTGCTGATTGTCTTGTTTGCTTTTGAAGGTCATAAAGAGGCACCTGTATCAGTTTCAGTCGGTTTTTCAGCCAATTAAATACTCCTCATTGTGCCTTTAAGCGCCTGTGAGGAACTTTGAGGATCATGTGATTTTGGCGCCCTCTGCGGACAAAGTGGGGCGTCTTATCTCTTTGCTGATCTTGTCCTACATCTAAGTAGTAAAGCAAATCTTCTCCTACTGTCACTTAACAGTCAAATGTATCACTCAACACTAATATTTACTGTGAAAAATGTGAATAAGGCTGTTTCTCACCTCATCTGACACCTACCCCCTGATGATGAACACAGGTGTTAAATATAAAAACACAGGGGGCGCCGTTGGCCTAGCGGTCTAAGCATGTGCCCCATATACAGAGGCTATACCCCTCGTTGCAGGGGTCGTGGGCTTGATTCCAGCCTCGACCATTTACTGCATGTCTTCTTCCACTCTCTACTCCCCACATTTCCTGTCTCTCTTCAGCTGTTCTATCCGATAAAGACGAAAATGCCCAAAAATTATATCTTAAAAAAAAAAAAAAATAACACAGAAAGGTTTTGTTTGCTTTTTTGGGGTCATAAAGAAGCATCAGCATTCATTTCGGTCAGTTTCATAACCATATAAAAAACTCCTCACAGGAGCTTTAACTCAAATGTTGTTTTTCATTTACTGTCTTTGCATTGTTTCGCTTACATAAGGTGTTTAAATCATTTAGAAACCATCAAATCCCCAACTTCTTTGGATTTCGTTGGGGTTGCACATTATAAAACTCCACTATCTTAATTGAGGTAAACTACCAGAGTCCTACTTTCTTTAAAAGCAGCCAAACATAACCACCAAGAGGGAAATTAATCCGCCTACAGGAGTGTAATGGGTCCAAAGTTTACAAGCCAAAGGGAGTTCAGATTATGGGTTTGTAGTGCCCTCTCAAACAGGTCTCTCTTTTTTAGGATAATGGAGGATGCAGGGTGAAGAGGTAGATGGAAGTCATTTTTGGTGGGAGAGTAATTTAGGTGACAGCTCAGTGATAAAATGGGCCGGATGGGACCAGTAAAAGGATCTGGATGTGCTTTATAGAGGATGATAATGCAGCAGGCTTTGGGGAACGGTAATAACTCGCCAAATGGAATAAATGTAATCCAAATGGGTTAAAATATCATTCTGCTTCAGGTGATAGGAAAGTATCATCAGCATATCATCACACTTTACATTTACCGCCATTATCATTACTCACAATGATTTTTGGGAGACCTTTAGGGGTTATTTCACCAAATTGTGTTCCTTTGTTTTCATTGTAAATGTTCCTCTTTGGGATATTATTCTAGTTTTGTTGTACTGACTCCTAAAAGTCTCATTTTCTCCTCTGTACACTCAATGTTTCACGCCTTAAGGTGAAGCCAAAAAAGACAACAAAACTTTTCCATCACTCCGAGCCAAACAAGTTAAACTATGCCAGTTTTCAAATGTCATGCCTTTGGACAGCCATTACTTGATTCCTCTCTGTTTATGAACTGTATCAGAATCCTGTTGACTTTTACAGGACATTTCAACAAAGGGCAGCTCCGCATGTGGTCCAGGTGTTGACAGAAGTGCGTCTGAAGTCTTGTTTTTTTTTCAGTTCCAGCTCCAACATGTCACTGTTTGTCTTCAGAGAACGCCGGGCGACACAGCGGGACTTCAAAAAGCACTCACAGTGAGGCGTGGGGAAGAAATCTCTCTGACTTTAAAGTGGTGTTGAGAGATTGTTCCTTCTGCTGGAAGAAAAGTGTGACATGAAGGCGAGATCGGAGGTCTGGACGCAATCATTTTCCAAACACAGTCAATTCAATTCGATTCAATTTGAATTCCACCTCTGATATCACTTAGTTTGAGATGATGAGGTATGAGAAGTTGCACAGGTAGGCACAAGACCTTTTCAGACTGCTGTGATAAAGTGCATCAGGAGGAACAGGCAGAGGAAATTGCATAAATATGTTCAGTATCATCCTGACCATTCGCTCTGGCTCTCTCTGGCATCCTGACCCCTGCCTTACTCGGTGTGGATGAGTGCTTCCCCGCACCACAGACCCTGGAGATTGAGGAGATTGGCCGTAGAACCCGAGAGCTTGAAACCAGCTGATAATGAAATATGGCCGAGTTTCTACAAGGACAAGATAAGGCCTGCCTCTCATCTCGGTCCGGACTATCAGCCTCTCAGGATCTAATGGACTTTGTGGAGGCAAACAAACAAACCAGATAGGACACAAGATCTTCATTACAAGCTATATTCGGCACTTTGTGGGTGCATTAACGTCCAACATTGAATAAATGGTCCACTGAGGTGATGCAGAAAGGACAGAGGATAATGTTTCAGTGTGTTAGGAAAGACAATCCTTGTAGTGAACTTAAACATTTGCTGCTGTTTCATGTCTGGTATGTTAAACTTGGAAGCAACTCTTCATGTAATGTATTTAGATTACACTTTGACTAAATTTACACAGTTTCAGGAACGTCTGGACTGAAAATAAGCTGTGTGGATGTTTTTGCCAGAAGATTGAAATTCTGTGATCTTGTGTCCTGAGATGAGTGCTCACTGTCTGGTATGTGAAAATAAAAACCACATATTCAAAAAAGTTCTGTATAAAATGTCATCAGCAAAACATCCAGACCCCATTTTTAATTAAAAATAACACACAGACAAGATATCAAATGTCAATATTGAGGAAATTGTAATATTTTTGTGAAACTATCTGTCTATTTTGAATTTGATGCCAGCAACACATTCCGAAAAAGTTGTGACAGGGTCATGTTTACCGCTCTGTTTGATCACCTCTTCTCTTAACAACACTCGGGAATCCAGAAGACCAGTTTCTGGAGTTTCACAGACCAGTTTAAGACCTGGACTCTCCTACTTCTGAGCCTTGCTGTTGCAATACAAGCAGAATGTGGTTTGTTATTGTCTTGATGATATGTAAATGGCTGTCCTTCACCTTCAGCATATGTTGCACCAAAAACTGTATTTATCTTAAGCATTAATTACACCTACCTACATACATGTGCAGGTCACCCTTGCTATATGTGCTAATGCATCCCCGAACCTTAGACCTTTTGAACTTGGTGCACTTAACTTCATCTGACTCATGGATGCACTTACTCTGCTGCTTTCTAACAGCTCCAGTGTCTGGTTCAGTGCAGTACGAGTATATCTATATCTTCTCCTGAACGGTGGAAGGTTTTCGTATGTTGTGCACCTATGTGTTTTCTGTGTTTTTGATGCCAGTTGCAGACTAAGATGCCCTTCAGGATAATAATGATAAACTTGAATTAGAGCAGAGGACACAGCGTCCATGATTTCCAAAAAGAATGTCAGATTTTGTCACCTCAGTCTATCTTGAACAGGCTCAGGTCCAGAGAAGTCTCTGGTGTTTCTGGATCATGTTTATATGTGGTTTCCTCTTTGCATGGTGCAGTTTGAATCTGTGTTTGTGGATGCAGCGACAAACAGTGTTCACGTTTGTTTTTGGATGCAATTTCGAGCCCATGCAGTGACTTCCACTACAGAGTCATGTCTGTTTTTAATGCAGTGGTGCCCGAGGGCCTGATCCTCACTATTTTCTTTTAGAAACTGGGTTGTATATGATTTTAAATTTTAATTTTGGTACTTTAAAAAACTATTAGTTTGTTTACCATCTTTTTAAAATATTATATGCATAATAGAGGTGTGACAAAACAGCTGAAATAGATATACCATGTCAATACAGCAATATGAGTCGTCATGCGCACAAGTAATCTCATCTTACAGAGATCATAAAACAGCTTTAGTCTAAAACAAAACAATGGATGGATGCCTTGGTTCCTCTCTCCTTCGTCTCTTCCTTGCCTCCTCCCTTATTGTCTCTGGTAGAGTGAACAAAGACGCAAGAAAAGGAGGCAAGGAAAGACACTGAGGATTTGAAACCTGCAAAGAACAAGGAAGCTGAAGATATTTGCTCAAATCATAAACCTTCATAATTCCTGGAATGATTTGATGGTACGGTTGTTGATGTCGTCTGAACTTCAGCAGAGGTCTAATTTCTCTTTTAATAGCCTATAAGCGGCCTCATGTGGAATATCTATAGGTAGATATGAACCGTCTTTGCCCTCTGTCGCTAAGAACAACCGCTTCTCATAAAAATGCTAATAGGAATAATGGAGAGAGCCTCAGGCACTCTGGATCGACTGGAATCAGACATTATCTGGGAATGTAGACGTCTCCTTATGTGCTTCATATGTAGGAGGATTAGTGGTGGTGTAATAGAGGTTCTGTAGGGCGGGTGGAGGTTCTCACTTCACAGGATGTTGGCTGTAAATAGTCAAGATGCTGATTGACATGTTGAATCATCAGGACTGTGAGTGTGTGTTTGTGTTTCCACTGCCTGGCAGAGGAAGTGAACCCCCCGCCGCCGTCACATTGCATTACTGCCTCAGCGGCGCGGCATCATCTCCGCAAATTAGTCTTAATGAACACGAGCGAGTCGACTGAGGAGAGAGATAATCAAACTTTTATTAAATGTCTTAATCTTCTGTACATGCATAATGTAATGGAAAGAGAGATGGGTTTGTGATGTCTGTCTTTACCCTCAAAGTGTGAGCATGGATATGAACGCAGAGCTACCTACTGACCGTCTACAACCTAAAGATGAATCACCACAGAGCAGGAGTGCACTGAGCAGCCGCTCTGTGGGATCAGAGGATTTAAATACAGAGACTAAAACCAGCCAAGCCGTTTCCCTTCAGTAAACAAAGGAGATGCATTTCATAAAGTCTGATCCTTCAGTTCATTTTGGTTATCATACAAAAAAAATGCACTGTAGCTCACTCCACACATCTTAGATGCCTTAAACAGAGCAGCTAAAACATCTATGCAATATCACAAGGAGATAACTTGTAAACAATTACAGGAAGAAGAATGCGTTAAAAAGGATCCACGTATAGAAACTAGGCGAGTGTTCACTCTAACGTCACTCAGTGTGACACTCAGAGGTTAACTCAGAGTGAAGTATGAAGTTGTTTGTCTTACATCTGATATTTGGAGTATCATTTTCTGTACTCGAGTTAAAAATGTACCAAAAAGAAAGTTAATCCGGCACTACTGATTCTGATTAAAGCACCAGGCTTTAACTACACTTTCAAAGAACTGACAGGTTAAAATTGCACATGCACTGCCCCCTTTGGCTGATGGTCATAAAGAAGACACTGTGTTTAATTTGGTCCAAGTGTTCCTCGACACAAACGCCATCACTGATGAAACTGAAGCCAGACTAAAGTCCGACGCTGCAACACTGGAAGTCTTTAATCTGAAGGGTGTGAGCAGAGAGAGTAACGTTTCTGAACCTCTGTAGACTCGGTGTGCTCGTTTGTGCTGCACATACATTCATTTTTACTTCTGCTTTTAAAACCTTATCAAAAAAAATCTAAAATTAACAATCTTAACGACCTATGTACAATACATTTACATTAAATATGGATATGATGACAGACAGTCCCCGTGAGAGTGTTGAGACAGGACAACCATAGCCACGAGTCCCCTCAGCTTTCACTCCTCCTCCTCCTCCTCCTCCTCCTCTTCCTCCTCCTCCTCGGGGATGTATCAGAGGCTGTGAGGCTGAGGGAGACGCTACTTTACAGACAGAATCAAACAGGGAAAGGCCGTGACCCAGGGCGGGAGGTCAGGTAGAGAGGACAGAGTAGAGATGCTCCTTTCATCTGTGTCGTCCGTGTCGGGTCCAGGTGGGTGCACTTCTACCTCGTCAGCTGACCGACCACTTTCAGCAGAGTCTTGTTCTCCTGTTTGAGCTGCTCGTTCTCGTCTTCAATGTCATCCAGGTCCTGCAGAGGAGAACAAAAACACACAGCTCTGAGGATTCTGGACACACTCAGACGACATGAATATTCAGGGCCCTGCCTGTGTACCTGTGAGGGCTCGGTCAGGCTGGAGTGTTAGTCTGAGAGTTAAAGCGAGCGTTACATGCCAGGCGGCCTCGATAGCAACAAATTAGACATTAACAGCTTCAATTAGCTGCAAATGAGAGAGGCTCTCAGTTGCCTCAGTGCCGTCTCATCAGAGTGACGCCGCCGGTTCTCAGTTTCCTCCATTACTGGTCATGATGGCACGGCTCCTGAGATCGAGCCCGGCTGCACTTACAGGGACTTTTAAAGTGAAAGTAAGGAGAGAGGTTTCTTAAGAGCACTTTGTCTCCTCTGCAGAGGAAGAGAGCTAACTAGAGAAGTTTCAGATGAACTCTCAGATGTTAGTTTGAAGCCGCCATGATCAACATTTTTATCCATATGAAACCAAAAGATGCAACATTTTATTTATTCTTTAATTCATTTTTGCCTTTGTGGATAGGAGGAGACAGGAAATGTGGGGAGTGGAGAGTGGGGGAGGACATGCAGTAAGTGGTTGAGGCTGGAATCGAACCCGAGACCTCTGCGACGAGGGCTAAAGCCTCTGTATGTGGGGCGCTTAGACCGCTAGGCCACCAGCGCCCCGAGATGCAACATTTTACCCTCACTCAGCTGCTCTCCTTGGCTTTGTGAATCTATTTACTCACAGTTTAGCTGCTCGATTAGCAACATTTCTATTCTACAGAAGAGGCAGTCCAGACCTCGTCACAGTTAAAGACTAGCTTGTAAACTATGGAAGCATTTAGCGTCGACTGAGCAACATATTTCTATCAGGAGGTGGCAGCAATGACATAAATGTTACACCTCTCTTTCTGCTACCTTGCATCACTCCACTAAGCCCCTCCCACCAAATCATGCACCAATCAGGCACCTCAAGCAAACTGTTAGCTCCACTCAGCTAGTTATGCCAGACTCAGAGGACAAACAGCTGCCGACACAGGTTGCACAGAAGTTGGATGAAACTAGTTTGTACAGAGTCGCTGTGATTGGCTCATTACGTGCAGAGCTACTCCTGATTGGCTGTTTGATTTAGACTGAACTGGTTGAAAAGTAAATATTAAGGGAGTGGCACTCACACACCGATCAGACACACATTAATATAAAGGGCCGTTCTAATTTACTGTAGTTAGTGACATGCAGTTATCAAAATGTGTTATTTAGGGCATGAATTTAGCCTAATGGTTAAGTTGAACATCCATAGAACAGGCGGCCTGGGTTCATTCCAGCCTGCTGCCTCTTCCCCCACTCTCTCCTGATTTCCTGCTCCATCCACTGTCTTTGTTTCTAAAATAACAGGTGTTAAATCCCCAAAAATGTCATATTTAACCAAAAATATAAAAGGTAACGTTGCATACTGTAGCTTTAATGCTCTGCAAAGCTTAAATAAGCAACTTTAAGCTTGTGTCATGGACTAATTTCAGTGTTCTGTCCACTTTGTTCCTCATGTAAGCACTGATGGAGCATTTCCATACACAGCATGACTAATAAGATCAGGTACACACTTACTTAATTCCTTAAATCACTATGTTTCAACCTGCTGTTCTTCATCAGGTGATAGCTTCATGAAGAAATAGATTTTGCACACCAGTAGGCTGATGCATTGTCAGCATAAAGTCTCTGTATTATGTTGATTAAAAGGCATATGCATGTTGGAAGACGCTACCTAGCCTGGCTGCCTATGATTACACCATATACTTTCTGATTGGTTGTAGCGTCATGTAGCATTTGTTGCTAGACTGAGTGATCTTGCGATTCCAAGCTTGGAGGATGTCATCACTTTGAATTTATAAAGAAATGTTATCATGCATCAGCTCTCTACTGACAGTATTTCTCTCTTCAAAGCACATCAGCTTCATCTCTCCTTGCTCTCTTAAATAAACTTCTGCAGTGACCGAGGGTTCAATCAGCAGAGACGGCACACTGGATCAGCCTTTATCTCCTGCTTTCCCATCATGCCTTGCAGGAGCCTCTCTCTGGGACATTTCTGATAGCTATCACGCTGCCAGCTGCCCTCCTCTCATGACCAGCTTCCTGTCCATGCGATGCTATCAACAACATGTCTCTCGCAATACTGCTGTCAGTGTTTGCAGATTTGTGGCGTCTCGTCAAGACTTAAGTGTAAAGATAATACCCGAGCATTATTTCATGGGCTCTAAACGTACACATCTCTAACTGCTGTGTTTGTTGGCAGCGCTCAATCTCGTCTACATTTGATTGGCTCCACAGGAGAGAGCCGAGATCTCTTTTCTCCCACTTTTTGAGACATCGCAGTCTTTCTGATCTCTCCCCTCCTGCTGAGATTCCCAAAAAACAGAAGTGTATTTTACCCCCAGCCTCGGTGACCCAGAAAACACGGGCAGAGGCTGTGAGAGGAGACAGATTGTTGACAGACTGGGGGTAAAAAAAAGGAGATGAAGGTTCAGGAAGTTCAGGGAGGTTTCACTCCGCTTGCTGAATACAAAACAGACTCTTACATGAGAATCCTGAGGAGGACCTGGACCCCGACCTGTTAGGGCAAACCAGACCTAAAAAACACCTCCGATAGAGTGAAAAACTCCAGACTGAGATAACCACAACATCTCTCTAAGATCATATCATCAAAGATCTCATCTTGAAGATTATCTAGAGGAATTAAAGACAGTTAGCGGGCACAGATGTGAGAGCAGCCTGAGGAGCTACTGGACCCCAACTATCTCTGATAGAGAAAAGTGGAGCAACATCCTGTCATTGAAGAACAGCTCCAGGTTTCAGTCAAAATTGAGATGCAAATCCAGCTCGCTCAGGGCTTTGTTTACAAAGACGTTATCAGTGAAGAAGCAAGCACTGACAGCTACATGAGGACTGTTGTTGTCCTGAAACCATCAAAATTTCCCACCGAGATACTTTCTGAGACGTACTAAATAAACAACGTGCACAGAGGACGGAAAGCTGATCAGTGAAACTGACTTTCAATGTGAGGGAAAATCTAAACAAGCTTCCGGGTCGGCATGTCCTTCAACGTTGTCCTAAGAGGACAGGAGAGCATGATGTCACATCAAGGCCAAGTGTTGCAAAGTTTTTGAAACGAGCCGTTCAAGGAACCCAGAAAACAGGTCTGGTGATAAAACCAGCATCCCAGTATCTTGAGGTTTAGGCTGATTTATACTTCTGCGTCGCCCCTACTCATCAGTGGTCGACGCGGACATGAGAAACACATACTTGTGCGTTGATGTGTCCACGATGGACAACAACTCTCCACCGAAACGCCTGAGGGCAGTGTGGTCTCTCTGATGGCCAGTCGCCTCCTTCCATCCCCGCTACGATCTCTGTTTACTTTTCCACAGAGATTCAGAGCGTGTTCTGTTAATCTACAGCTGATACATGTTGCTGTTTATCATACAGACATGATTACATGAGGAATAGAGAGAAGGAGATGAAATACACGGCTGATGTGCGGCCGATTAGCGGGGATCCCAGAAGTGCTGTAAATGCAGGAAATACAATGCCGCCAAGTGGACCAATCACAGGGCTTGCGGTCCGTGTCGATTCTATGCAAAGTTACATTTTGAGGAGGTGCACGTCAGCTACGTGTGTAGGCCTCTGTCTAAGTACAGGAGCTATGCAGACCTCCGGCGTAGGCTATGCCCTCGATTCAACGCAGAAGTATAAATCAGGCTTTAGTTTGGACATCCAAGATTGAAGCATTATATGCATGTAGGAAAATACGGATCAGCATAATAGGTCACTTTTAAAACAATATTCTGTCAACTTGTTCATGTCTTTGGTTGGAAGCTGGGTAGTAAACAAGATGGGGTCTTTGAAGTGATTCTTATCAGCATAACCACCTGCTCATGATGCATTAATCTCCTGCGTGGAGGCTGGATGGGTCAACAAGTCAGCGAGTACACATTCCTTCCCAAAGTGGTCATTTTCTCCTACTTATGATTGTTGTTTGACCTCAAGAAGGTAGATTATTTTGATCCAAAACATGGCCTTTCACTTGTTTTATATA
The DNA here is from genome assembly GCF_009762535.1 of Notolabrus celidotus. Taxonomy (NCBI): domain Eukaryota; kingdom Metazoa; phylum Chordata; class Actinopteri; order Labriformes; family Labridae; genus Notolabrus; species Notolabrus celidotus. The sequence goes on from NC_048292.1 coordinate 4,090,407, forward strand.
AACTTTTCCAAACTAAGCAAGACTAACAGACTCAACAACCACTTTCTGCTGCAACCAACATGTGAGACATCTGTTTTTGGCTCTCCATCAGAGTGACGGTGAGTAAACTTAGCTAGGTATAATCAGTAAACTCTCTGCAGTGAGCAGTCATCGTGTAAAAAGTAATCTTAAGGTCTTTTCTTCTTCACAGAGGCTGATTGTAATCTTACCAGAGGGAGACTGACACACTGACTGCATGGAGATGAAAAGGCTGTAATTTGTCGATCATTGAGTCTGACTTGAGCTTCTACTTTACTGAATAAGGAATGTTTAATAAATGATTGAGTGTGAGGTTAGAATTCACTTTGATAATTCACCATCAGGGTGTTTGAACTTCAGAGTCCACCATTAGAATAATAGTTAAAGTTACCGAGAGAGAAGCCGGGTGTAAAAGTTAGAGATTGTTGTGTTCACAGCCGTCACCAAAACACTTTCCAACTTATCGATCCCTCTTTTTGTTTTTCACCAGAACAATCTGTCCAATCCTCTCTGGGACGAGGACAACAGCAGAGATTGTCGATTGTGGCTGAAAGCAGCCTCAAATTTAAGTCAACAAACAAGGCTTTCAAAATTTCTTTAAGGCACCTGAAATTCTTGTTTTGCTGGAAAAATCAATGAAGCAACACAAAGAAAGAGCTGGATTGTCGACAAACTGTTTGTGAAATTGAATTTGTGCTAATGCCTCTGAGACAAAATTAAAATCCAAAAATAAAGGTCTGCTGGTGTTTAAATCCTAATGGACTTTAAGTAATAAACAAAGCTATTAAATACAACCCTGTTAAGTGCCAGATGATGATACACAGCCCCCTCACGCCTCCCACACATGGAAACACAGAGAACAACTCAAACACATCAGACATCAGAGCAGAGAGTCTGGCAGGCTGGACTCACTCTGTTCAGCAGGTCGATCTCCTCCTTCAGCTTCCCGATGAGGTCGTCTTTGTCCTGGTGAGCCTTCACGAGCCGGGCGCTCTCCTGACGCTCTCTGGCCAGCTCCTACAAACACACAATGAAGTCACATGAGATCACATCAGCATGGAAACAAGAACATGCATATAAAGATGGACAACGCGCCTCCTCTCCTCCCTTTGGAAAATAATGACGCCAAAATAACACCCCGACAGGTGCTGAAATATTCAGGTAAAATATTTTGGAGCCAAGAAATGTGCAACAGTTATTCAGCAGGTGGAGCAACAAAAGTGATGTCATACCTCTTCAACTTACCTCACCAATAAGTCCTAGTTATGCTGCTATAGGGTTAGACTGCTGGGGGAACTGACACACTGGAATCCTGTCTTTCTCTCTCCCTCCTCTGTCTACCTGTCTCATTTAAGTTACTAACCATAGACCTTTCTGGAGTCCCTGAGCCCCCTTGTCTCGTAGGTTCCTGCTGCTGTGGACGTACCAGAATCCTGCTACTATCCGTCTCCCCACTATCATCTCTCCCTCTCTTCATCTCCCTCTATCCCTCTCTCCAACACGGTCTCAGCAGATGTGTGTCTAACATGAGTCTGGTCCTGCTGGAGGTTTCTGCCTGTTAAAGGAAGTTTGTCCTTGCCACTGTAACTTGCTAAATGCTGCAAAGTGCTCTGCTCATGGTGGATTAAGATGAGATCAGACTGAGTCCTGTCTGTAAGATGGGACTGGATCTGATCCTGTCTTGATGTTGGGTCTTTGCTGATAATAGAACATAGAGAGTACGGTCTAGACCTGCTCTGTTTGGAAAGAGCCTGAGGAGAACATTTGTTGTGATTTGGCACTATGTAAATAAAGATTGATTGATATTAGAGATTATATTTGAGCAGAAAGGTGATGTGTGTTACATGAATTAATTAAAATTTGACATCAAGTCACGCATAAAATTCTTGCCTACATTTCTAAGACATTGTTTCGTCTTGAGCAGGCATTCATGTCCTCGGAAATTCATTTTTCCAACATATCTGACAGCACGTGAAGGCAGCATCAGTATTTGTTTTTATCCTCTGTTTTTAGTTCTTATTTCATCACCTGTAATGGTAATATCGGTTCCCTTTGTGTTTTAAATTGTGATGTCTAGACCTCCTGTACCTCCCGCCTGAATACTCAACCCTGTCCTGGTGCAGATACCTGCAGCAGACAAAGGATGTGAAGCATACTTTAGAGGGAGTTTCCTCAGGTATAAAGGTTTAGATCTCCCCCATGCTCGGGGTCTTTCTTCACTATGACCGCTCGTCTGTTGATCGACCTTTTCTTTGCAAAGAAGATAAAACCTTGTCGGCTAGCAGAAGCCTCTATTTCATTATTCACCAGTGAGAGGAAAAACTTCAAAGACATCGCCTCCCTCTCAGAGAGAATAAAGTTTTTAAATTGAACTCTAAATTGATTTAAGAAGTCATTCTTCTTCTTCTTCTTCTTGATTGAAGGCTTCTTTTACTCTTAAAAACATCCTTTGCTGAAAGCTGTTCAGCCTCAGTCAATGGGAGCATTAGCTTTCATTATATGACAGTTTAAATAGTAACTCTTTTATTCCTGTATTCTTCTGTGGTGATTAGCAGGATACAAAGTGTCAGTGAGCGGAGCATTAAGAGCTTAAAACTGTACCTTTCTTTAAAGACAGCGAGTGTGACTGTCCGCCTTCTTCTACAACTGAACGTTTCAATAGACTCACATGCATCCACGTGAAAAGTGTTGCCATAGAAACTACAGGAGCAGGTTGAGGTGAAATATAACTAAGCTTTGAATAACAAGTGTGTGCGTGTGTGTGTGTGTTTGTGAGACGGATATTTATGACGATCAAACAAAGCAAACATCCCTGCTCTCGTGAGGCGTCGCAGTAACGTCTTAAGTTGCACTCTGGAGAAGGTAATCTCATATAAACGGATCTGTCCCCGCAGGAGAGTGAAGGAAACAAGGTGTCAGAGATAAGTGTGTGAAATCTTTAAAATGCCTCTCCCCCCCGTTTGACTCCTCGCACAGAGAGTCGCTCAGGTCATAACAGTACTTACTTTAAAACCTTTCTGAAAGCCGCCCAGGCGACATTCGTTCAGAGTTGAATTTCTCCTCTGAGGGTTTGAGAGTTTGATCGGCGCGGCGTGGGAGGAAAAGACATATCTGCGCCGTGAAAAGGTCATCTCCTCGACGGAACCGAGGAGAATTTCTGACACAGCAGAGCCGCGGATCCCAGACAGGGGAATCAGAGCCGGGGCCGGTCAGTGCTCGAACTTCTCAAAGTGGAAATTCATCCAAATAAATTGCTGCAGATGGAAGCTTTCAGTCAGAGAGAGGAGTTCAGGATGGAGCCTTTCAGAACTCAAGGAGGATTTTAAGGTTGATGGGATTCGGATGTGACAGCAGCATGAAAGGAAAAGCTTTCTCTTACTGACGTTTTGTTTTCACAGAAAAGAGGACAATCTGAAAGTTTGTCTAGGATGTGCTCTTTCAATAACGTCATCAGAAGTGTTCGTGTCTTTTAGAAATAGATTCAGCACATGAACAAGGAACGTGTGGGCAGGGGACGAGAGACTGGGAGTCAGAAGCTTTCTGGTTTGTCGCCCAAGAACCACAATCCACTTGAGTTTCTGGCGGTTTCACACAGGAAGAGTTTGTGTAGAGAGCAAAAAAGGCAAGGAGAAGACTTAGCCTTTATTAACTCTTATATTCAGACCACTTTATGGAAATGGAAACAAACAACCCTGTCCCAGAAGTCATCTCTCAGCTCCAGCTTTATTCTCATAGGACATAAAGCAATAACCAAGACATGGGAAAGAGATCCTTTATCGCTCAATTGATGCAGCATCAGCAGTAACTCAGGATGTCATGGTGAAGAGGGAGCCAAGCCTTAAAGCAAAGCCAGTCCATCTACGTAGACTTTTAAAGAATGAGATCCCAGATACACGCCGACAAAATGAGTCTCTTTAAAGGGAGGCTGGGTCAAGCTCAGAGAATAGCAATGTAGTTTCCTGGGAGAGTCCTTTTGGAAGTTTTCTGGCCATCTCAAACTAGGAAGAGACCCTAAGGAAGAACCAGAGCTTAAGTATCCCTTGGAATCCTCCAGGAGGAGCTGGAAATCATCGGAGCAGAGAAGGATGCCTGGATGGGCTTCTCTAGCTTACCGCCACTTGAACCGACCCCTGATTAAAGCCGGAGATATACCTGCTGTGTAGCCTTGCATTCGAGCGTAACTGTAAATATGCTTGGCTCTCTGCTACGTGTGTTATAGGAGGATACCTCCAGAGGGTACGCCATAAAGCTAAGGGTATTTGGGATGTAAACAACAGACATGGAGACACTGGAGAAGGTTACTTTATGTTAATGCTGAGATCAGGGCAGAAAAGCGACAGCAGCAGGTTGCCTGGATCTCAGCGTGTCTTCAAAGCGTTCCACCATTTTTAATCCCTGCGTCTGTTTACGCCATTCTACCCTCTCTGCCTCTACACTGCCCCCTACTGTTCACATACATACTGCACCTTGCATCTGCATTGTGTTCATTTTTGAGGACGTGAAGAGTGGACACCCCAAACGAATGCTGGGGATGCAAGGCAGCCTTCATGTGCTCGCTTATGTGTCTTGACTGATGACTTTTCAAGAAGCCATGAAGAAATAGCCATCAGTCCCAGAGGCTTTGTTGCCATCAGATGATAGCTGATGGATCCATCCAACACTGAACCGTGTGACAACTGGAGAAAGATACAAAAGACCAGGAGATCTCCACCCTGCTGTCTCTTCCTGAGTCGTCTAACTTCTTTGAACCCAACTGAGAGTCCTTCCTCATAGCCTCCCCTAAATCCTCCCACATCCAGGTCTTTACTTTAGCAGCCAAAGAAGCACATATAAAAGCATTACCATGTTTGTTCTAAGTGAGGACATGGCAGACTTCATAGCAAATCTTTCCCACAGAGGAAGAAGACGTACCTTCTCCAGCTCTTCGACCCTTTTCTCCAGACTTCCTGTTGCCGCAGCTCCTCCATCTCTGCCGTGACGGGTGTGTCTTTGTCTGGTGTTCCCGACCCCGTCCTCCTCAGACGCCTGCCCTTCAGCGCTGTAACAAACAAGAAAAACATTCAAGCAAAGCACCAAATACATGCAGAAACTCTCACATGAAAAATAAAGATGTAAAAGCTGAGAATTATGAGGCAGCATCCACTCCACAAAGTGTCCAGCACTGTTCCCACTGAGGCTGTTTAAAGGTATGAATCATCGCCACTTTATTAAACTTCAATAGGATGACGCATCCATCATCAAAAGAGCAGGTGGGAATATCTTCTGTGATTTTGCCCTTTCAATTAGGCATGCATTATTAACAGCCCTCTGCCTTTTATTCCATTAATGGAAAAAAAGGCCTGTCAAGGTTTTCCAACTCGGGTGCAGCAAGGATTCTGATGTAGAGACAATTTACATGTTACAGCTTCAAATAGACTCTAGAGAAGAAGAAGCTGTTCTCATGCTGGAGAGAAAAGCTGCAGTTTAAAGGTTTGTACTTGCAGCTCCAGCTGAACATCAGCCTCTCTCAGACACATTCAGGAGCAGCTAGGGAGAAATATTCATGTGCAGTTTCTTCTCCAACTGACCTTATTTGCAAAACGATCGATTTGGAAACTTGGAATGAGCGGCTGGTTCTGTAACCGCCCCCTCGAAAAACCTGTCAGATTGAGCCAGGTTTAAAAAAGTCTCCCTGGAAATCAAATTACTGCCGAGTCTGAAGACGCTGCAGGATTTTCTGTAGGAGGCTGTCTGCATATTTCTGCAGCTGAAACAAACAGGAAAGCTGCTGGCAAGACAAAGAACAAACACTATTCCTTTGTACCATCTGGACTCTTTTCAGGATCTGCCAAATATGATGTCCCCATTATTAGACAACTTTACAGAACACTTTTGACTATGAGACGGGAAGCAGCAGAGGGCTGAGTGGTTAACACTGTCAGAGCACAGATTATCTTTGTACGGGGGGAAAATGGTGAAGAGGAAACACGGCATGAAAGAGAGGTATGAGAATGTTTTAGTTAGGTGTACTTGAGAACCTACAGTGCAGCATTTCATTCAATAAATCTGGTAGAATATCAGACGGCGTATCAAGGTCACTGTAGAGGGAATAAAAATGAAGCTGGAGAAGTGTAAAACTCTGTCTATTTCTATTATAAATCTACAAAATTAAGGAAAAAGTCACAGAATTAGAGAAAAAATTACAAATTTGGGTGGAAAATAATTGTAAATCTGTGACAAAAAAAATCTAATTTGTGAAGGAAAAATGTTCCAAATTTAAAGGAAAAAAAAAACTTGTGAATTTGTGAGAAAAAAAATGGAAATATGAGAAAAATGTGCAAATTTCCCACATTTCCTTTTTAAGAAGTCAAATATTCTTGTGACTATGAAGTCACACAATTGGAAGGAAAAAAGTTATACATTTGTGAGAAAAAAAGAGTTCAAAATTTGTAAGAAAAGTCATGAAACTTTGAGAAAAAAAAGTTGCAAATCTGTCAATTTTGCAAGAAAATTAAAAAAAAAATGTGTGAAGAAGAATTTGCAAATTTGTGAGTGTTTTTTGGCTGAATTAGTGAGTTTATTTAGATAAAAAAGTCACATATCTGTTGTGAGTAGGGACGCACCGATCCTACTTTTTAGGTCCCGATACTGATATCTGGGCTTTGGTGTCTGCCGATACCAATACTAGCCGATCCAATCCCGGTATTGATTTAACAATCTCTATTCCTTAATGTGAGGATAGAATCATGTTTTGGCAACTGCAGGCTTTTCTGACTTTGTAAACCAAAATAAAATGAACATTTTTAAACTGACAGTATCATTATTCAAGAGATTATAAATGTGTACCAGCAGTCTAGTGAGTTAATCTTCATACGAATAGACACTGTAAACACAGAAAAGCATAGAACTGGGATGAATAGATCTGCCATATGGATCGGCACTATATATCGGCCCCTTGTCACCGATATCCGATCTAGCTTTTTGAGTTCGATCTAGCCGATATCCGATACCAGGATCGGATCGGTGCATCCCCAGTTGTGAGATAATAAATCTGCAAAATTTGTAAGTAAAAGTAATACATCTTAAAAAAAGAGTTGAAAAACTGTCAGATAAATGTATAAATATACATAAAAAATAAAACTAATTGTGAAATTACTAAGTAAAAAAAAATTTGCAAAAAAAAGGCTTCAAATTTTGTGAGAATCATTATTTTTTTAATTTTATTTATTTAATTTTTTTTTTTTTTATTGTAGTTCTTATTCTTATTCCTATTCTGCCTTGTACAAAGAGAGCACAGTTTACTGAAGTCAAATTCCTTGTGTGTTCAAGCATACTTGGCGAATAAAGCTGATTCTGATTTTGCAATTTTGTGAGGAAAACAGGCAGATGGTGGACAAGACCCCTTTAAGTCTTGTGGTGGCGTCTTGTCTCACCCTGTGAGATTCTGTTTTGAGTAACCACCTTCTCACGTTACATCATCTCTTATGTGTGTAACTTTTCATTTAGCTCTTTGCTCAGGGGTTTTAAGTTGGATAATGTGACGTCTATTACTGTCATTCATCAAACAAGTCAGAGGAACTTAAGTGCTAAACGTTTCAGTTTTATTTTTAAATTTAAGTTGGATTCATGAAAAATAAGAAACTCGTCTTTTCATGCTTTAAGTAATTGATGCTCTTATATTTGCTCCGTCCATTTGGTCTTAAAGCTAGAGAAACACTTCAGTAAAGCTCTACTGAAAGAAACTGAAAGGATGGAAGTTTGTAATGGACGTGGGATCTTTTCTTAGTTTTATTAATAACAAGTTCAACAATGTTAGGCTGGAGATCAGAGGTTACTTAAAAAGCGACAGTAGAGACATGAACTAAACAAACTTCTCTCTCCTCTTTCAGAGTTTCATATCTCTTTAACTCAGCCCGGCCTGCCTCCCGTCTTTTATTGGAGCTTAGTTTCTCAAACACAAGCTGAGAGGTTATTTTCTGTACCTTGACATTTACGGGACCGACAGCTCATTTTCGCTCACTCTCACAAAGAGCCGAACATTAGAGCGACCATGGCTTTTGATCAAGAGGGAGTCCTTGAAACATTCTCCTTTGCGCTCGCCCACGCCAAGATAGAGTGAATTCATTTGTCTCCCTCATCGTGGCCCTTCACGGCCACTTGTCCTTTATCAGCATGAGCACACACACACACACACACAGCACACACACACAATAAAGGTGCATAAACACACGTTTACACATGCAAACTTAACAAAACATGACAACACATACATCTTCTCACCATGAAGAGTCAAACGTGCATCTTTATGTGCATGCTTATCTTTTCTTTTTCAAGATATATCTCCATGCTGGCATCCTCACACACACACACACACACACACACACACACACACACACACACACACACACACACACACACACACACACAGCAGGTGTTGAAGCTAAGCCTAAACAACCATGGCCTCCATACTAAATATCACACCACGGCCCATTAGCACCCTGCAGGGGGAGGTCTGGGGGAGAGAGAGACTGAGCCAATCACATACTCTTTGGAGCCTCAGCAGGTGGGCAGGAGAGAGAAGAGACAGCAGCAGCAGAGACGGGTATGACAATGTCTCTTATGGGCTCAAGTGTCAGCGAGGAAGAAGTAAAGACTACACAGAAATCACAACACACGATACACAACTATCTCATTAACACTCCGCCTGCTGCTGAGAGAAGCTGTTTCCTTTGAATGGAGAGAAAACGTCCATCTAAAGTCTCTTCAGTGCTGATGTTAGTGATGCACTCATCTCATCTGCAGAAGAGTTGTAACAAAGAAGCTGAACTGTCGGCCATCTTTGTGCCACTCTACACAAACTGGAGCGCCCATGTGTGGCCAGGCCATCTGATCAGAGCAGCAGCCATGATGACACAGCCGGGCTGACTGTCAGCTGGTGAACTCGGCTATTGTTGTTGCTCACTGTTTCTCAGTTTGGTCACAAATACTGGAAAATAAACACACACTTCACACCAGGAGTTCAACATCAGAGTGATTCTGTGTTTGAGACTGTATTGTCAAGAGTTTGGCTCCACAGAATCGTCACTTTTGTTAATTTAAGGCATCATAAGGTTTGTTATTTCTACAAGGGCCCCAGAGAAAACAAGAAGAGACACACAGATTATCCCATACAGAATCGCGGGGGGCTAGGGACTATCCCAGCTGAAATCAAGAAGAAGTCAGAGGGGAAGAGAGAGAACAAGGAAGAAAGAGACAAAAAAGACAAGGAGAGGGAGGACAAGGAAGGAGACAAAGAGGGCATGGAAGAAGGAGACAAACAAGATAAGGAGAGAGAGGACAAGGAAGAAGGAGACAAACAAGACAAGGAGAGAGAGGACAAGGAAGAAGGAGACAAACAAGACAAGGAGAGAGAGGACAAGGAAGAAGGAGACAAACAAGACAAGGAGCGAGAGGACAAGGAAGAAGGAGACAAACAAGACAAGGAGAGAGAGGACAAGGAAGAAAGAGAAAAAAGAGAAGGAGAGGGAAGAAAAGGAAGTAGGATACAAGAAGAGAGAGGACAAGGAAGAAAGAGTCAAAGACAACAAGAAGAGAGAACAAGGAAGAAAGAGACAAAAAAGACAAGGAGATGGAAGAAAAGAAGGAAGGATACAAAAAGAGAGAGGACAAGGAAGAAGGAGTCAAAGACAACAAGAAGTGAGAACAAGGAAGAAAGAGACAAAAAAGACAAGGAGAGGGAAGAAAAGGAAGGATACAAAAAGAGAGAGGACAAGGAAGAAGGAGTCAAAGACAACAAGAAGTGAGAACAAGGAAGAAAGAGACAAATAAGACAAGGAGATGGAAGAAAAGAAGGAAGGATACAAGGAGAGAGAGGACCAGGAAAAACAGAGGCAACAAACGTAAAGAGAGTAGATGAGTCTGCACACCAGAAGCTGCTGCAATGCAAATGTATTAAAAAATGTCACCACAAGTAAAGTTTTGGGATGTTATCAGCAGCATTGGAGCAGCTTCTGGTGTGCAGACGTCTCTATTCTTTTTACATTTGTTGTCTCCTTCCAAGACCCAGCCCTTTACTATTTGGATGTGCGTACCACCCTTATTTTTGCAGACGGTCCTTTACCTAGAAAATGGCGCTTTAACCCAGCTAGAGCTAAGTCACTGACATGCACCTCCATGACCGCCAGTGCAGGAGGAATCAGAACGAAGAGATGCAAAAAACATCGATATCAGAATCGGTAATCGGCTGAATTGTTAAACGTCAACATTGGTATCAGTGTTGGCCTCGATCATCACAATCTGTGTGTCCTTAATTATTTCTTTGGGGCCTGTTTGCAGAAATATGAGACCTTAGGACTCTTGACAATACAGGCTCAAACACTTAGATACATCAACATTTTTAAAGTAGCGTCTAATAATTGAATCGTCTGTCTGAGTTTTGCATTAAAAGGCACAGTCCACTTTTGAAATCTTGTTTTGAAAAGATGGAATAAAGGTGTTTCAGTGCGTCTTATATGTTGAATTTTGTGTCGACTGTATCCAACAAAGAAAATAAATCCCCCTTCTTTCCAAACATTGATTTTTCTGCAGGTTGTTTGGGGAGAAGAAGCCTGTTATCAAAACCCAAAAGCAACCTTCACAGGATGGAAGCACACATTTATAACTCCCAACCTCTGAAAGCAAATGATAAACTCTCAACACTCCCAGCCAGCAACAACAGAGCCGTGTCTGAGGTCCAGATGGTGTCCTGTCAGCTACTGCTCAAAACACTCACTCACACACTTTCTCCGGCTAAGAAAGTAGAAGAAGAGCAACCCTGAGGGGAAAAACAAACAGTGACGCACGAGGAAAAAAGGCCCTTCGGAACATTTCAGTATCTGCTCTTGTAATTAATGACTTCAACTGCTGTTTCGTACTCTGCCCCGTCTCCTGACACATTACCAGAGATCCTGCAGCAGATAAACTCAGCTCAGTGAGGATAATAAAAAAGAGTCTCACCATTTGTGGCGGCCGCTCCCAGATCTGGGGGTATCCTGGAACAAAAAGAAGAGAGCAATACATTCAGTCCAAAAACAATGAGAGCAGAGAGATATGAGAATGAGTTTAGGGAGGTATCATCCGTCCTGCTCGTGTGCCTTGGGTTGAAAAGAGGAACAATCGCAGAATCTCATCAAGTGGATAAGAGAAATTTATCAGGAGCAGCGTTAATAGAAAGCCTTTAGGATGTGTGTGAGCTGATATATATGATGAGCTTTGGTGCATTTAATAGTTCAGCAGGAGCCGAATAGCCTCAAGTTGTATGAGGCAATCTTGTTTAGCAGCGTGGAGTTGAATGTTTATCTTCTTTTCCCATTATTGTATGATCTAAAGGTTGTTTAGATCTATAAGGCGCTGATGCTCCAATAAAGACGCCTCCGGTGAAAGAGCCGCGCTGGAGAAATGAGGCGCTGTGAGACGAATACACATCCTCCCTCTCCTAAGGTCTTGTGCAGTGAAGGGTCCCGGGTTTGATGGAGCGGCCTTGGCTCTGTTGCGATCTATCAGTCAGAACTTTAGCGGGTGAAGGGAAACGCTTTCCCTGAATCTAAGCGTGCATCGTCCTCTCTGTCTCAGTGACATGTCATTTATTACCAAAGGATGCAACCCCGGCCCGGCCTTCATCGCTACTCGGCTCAGATAGATTTACTAAGATGATGTCAGCGAGCTCTCCACGAGCTGCAGGAGGACTAGAAATAACTCTTCATCTGGACGCAAGTTCAAGTTCAAGACACGTATGAATTAAAGAGGGAGGAGACAGGTCCAAGGATCAGGTCAAATCCTGATTCACTGATGGTTCCACTTCTACCCGTTTTAGTCAAAGAAGTAGAGGAAGAAGACAACAAAGACAAAAGAGAGAGAAGAAGAGGAGGTAGATAAAAATATAGACAGGAGAAAGATGACAAAGAAGACAAGGAAGAGGAGACAAACAAGACAAGGAGAGAGGACATGGAAGGACACAAAGGAGATATGGAGAGACAGGACATGGAAGAAGGACATAAAGGAGACATGACAAGAGAGGAAAGGAAGAAGGACATAAAGGAGACATGGAGAGAGTGGACAACGAATGAAGGGAGAAAGAAGACCAGGAGAAGGAGGACGAGGACAAGGAAGGATCCAAGGAGAGGGCGGGCAAGAAAGAAGGAGACAAAAAGAGAGGACAAGGAAGAATAAGACTAAGAAGAGATGAGAAACACATAAGGAAAAAAGGAGGTAGGGGAACGAGGCGACAAGGAGAGAGATGACAAGAAAGAAGAAGACTAAGGAGACATGGAGGAAGGGGACAAGGTAGAAGGAGACAAAGATGACAAGGAGAGAGAGAAGAAAGGAGGAAGGGGACAAAGACAACAAGGAGAGAGAAGACAAGGAGAAAGAGGAAATGGGAGACAAGTAGAAGACGAAAAAACAAAGACAATAAAGAAAATGAAAAAAATGAGAACAGGGAAGAAAACAAAGAAGATCAGGAGACAAGGAAGTAAAAGAAAAAGAGGAAGAGGAAGAAGACTTGAAAGAAGGAACGAAGAAGACAATTATGACAGGAAGAAGAAAAAGAGGAAGAAGGGAATACTAGAGAAGAGTAAAAATAGGATGACAAAGAGAAGAAGATGAACACATCTTCTTCCAGGTAACTCAAGGTCAAAGTAAAAGTATCTCTGTATTGAGGAAGATTATTTGAACATGTTAAGAGACGATCATAGCGTAGACTCTTCTTTCTCTGACATGTCTGAGGTTGGATTATTTAACATGTTTACTTTAAAAGTTTCTCTAAAGCTGCCTCCCCAGAGATTGTTCTCCTGAAGGTAAACAAAAAACCTGAAAATCATCACTTTCAGCTGAGATATGCTGCGTATAATTTTCAGGGCAGTTCTCTGAAACACAGACTCGCTCGCTGCAGCATCCGAATAAAAATGCTGTCTAAATGTAAATGTGTGTTTGCACGAGCTCTGTCACAGTCTCCTGTAGCCTATATGAACCATAAGGATGTGCTGAATAAACAATTGACCTGCAAACCAGGACAGTATCTCCAGGAGGAACCTGACACAGGATGAAAGAAGAGTTTGCTTTCAGATTTCCTCGGATCATTTGAATAAATCTGTTTTTATGAGATCCAACCGGAGCCAGACTCGTGTTTGAGGGTCAGGAGACTGGATTGATTGTTTTCTGAGGTGAAAGTGACAATATGGGAGAAGGTCACGACAGTCAGGGGGTCTGGAGGTTGTGTCAATCCTTATTTGCACTTTACGACGTCTGCAGTCAACAAACGAGGAAGAAAGATACGTATCGTTTCGCTTCGTTTTTGACAGCTGAGATAACTATGCACATCTTTTTTAGACTCTCCAAAGTGCACGGCTAGTTCCTCACTTTTGATCTTGACAGCACTGAGAAGACTTTAAATGATGAAAGAAGTCACAGAGCATGATTGGGTTTTTAATGACAGCTGATGCTCCTCAGTGTCAAACTGCACAAACTGAATCAGAGACCAGAACAATGTTACAGAAAGAAAGCATCGATCTGTAAATAATCACTTACATTTTGCACGACTCTGACAGGATAATGGACTTTAAGATAATGGAGTGGCGTTAGATTCTGACAGTTTAAATAATCCCTCTCAGGCAGCTGCTCCACCTTAATGAAGATATACCAAAAGAAAGTGATATTTAAGTGTCGACTCTCACAGAAGTCAGACTAAAATTACAATCCTATATTTCTTTAAATGACTGAATTATTGTTTTCTTTCTTTAAAGTCAAAGTTATTCTTTCTGGCATGTTTTTGCTTTTATTGATTGGACAGCTGAAGAGACAGAAAGTGTGGGGAGTAGAGAGAGGGGGAAGACAGTCGAATCAGGGGCTGTATCTCTGCTTAATGTCTGCTGTCCATAACGCTCTAAAGCTCTACTACCTGGATGTAAACAAGCACAGGTGACAGATGTTGTCTTATAGCGCGGCGTGGATTGTCAGTATGTTGATCCAGTAAATGGAGAAAAAGTTGTATGTAGGCTGTGTCTAGTTAAACTGACATATAACCACTCCACCACAGCAATGAGGAACCAGCACAGGCATGAGGACATTAACCTGCAAGGAGGACTGGAGGCTGGTGGTGCTAGCTCTGCCATTGGCAAACCAATGTGACATTATTTACCCTCAGACCTAGATGTGCATTTTAAAATCTTATAGTATTAACACAGTTTTTAATATGAAAAATGCATCCCTGTCATACTTGTATAGTTTCTGAGATGCTTATGTCACGGCACACTGTCTCCCCATTGGCTGATCGCCATGGCTGTCAGGCTAGGGGGTGGGTGAGTTGATTAGAGACTCTGAACAGGTGAGAGACGCCAATAGAGCTGCAGCTGATTTGAGAGTTTCGGGAAAAGAGAAGATTGTTGCCGAAGCTCCCCTTATTTGTCTTTGATTGAGTTTTGTCTGCGTCTATTTATAAAGTAACTGGTGTCGGAGTCATGGAGAGACGCCGATGGACCACAGTCAGGGCTGGCCGAAGCCAACTAGGTTGAAGACAGAGGAGAGGCGGCGTAAGGGTAAGCCCATGTTTTACTGGTTTCCTCTAACTGGCAATCAAATGTATGCACGAGCATCCAAGCCTCGGAAGCCCTCGACATGACGTGAATCCCTAGGGTTGTGTTGCCGTAACACATATGTTTAAATTATATTTGCATGAGATGATTTGTAACATCATAATCTGCATCTTAAAACTTTTACACCTCTAGTTTTCCCTCATCGAGCAGGTTTGATTATAAACATTAGCCTGTAAGCCATCTTTATGTCTAACGTTGAGAATCTGAGTCTAAGACGATCATCCTCATCCCTCTGAGGCTGATAAGCAGACAAAAAGCTGAAAATGAATCGTATTTATAGAAAACATCCCGGACTCGATTTGCCACATTACACATTACTATTGCTTCTTTGGAATTGGTCCCCCGTGTGCTCCTCCTATCTGGGATACGAATCTGTGAGACAAGGTCAGCGTAATTCATGTTCTTCACTGAACACAATTCACGCCTGTGCAACTTTATTTATCATGCTTGAGCTGCGCTGACAGCTCCCATAAGCCCCGCTGTGGAGCTCCGAGCTGCTGAGAATACCCAGAGACAAATATCAACAATAAAACATGCACTTTATCACTGAACTCAAACCCATCACTCCTTCATGTGTTTGTGTGTGTGTGTGTGTGTGCTGCTTTGAATGTTTGAAAACACATTCATCTTTCTTGGACATTAATGGTTTGATTTGATCTCTGAGTTACGTCCTGACAGCTCATTAAATTAGAAGTCTTTAAGTGTCCCACCTCCGTCTATCGAAAGGGGATACTTGCTGTTCAACCGGCCACCCAGCAGGGCAGCGTTCAAAGCATTGCTCCGGGAGGTTTTCAATGAATTCAAGAAGAGAGCTCAAAAGGAATGAGAATCTAGTTTGTTTATTTCATTTGCACTTAGAAGAAGTCTGCAGGTCAGTTATTGTCACCAGCAAAACTAGACTTCTGGAAAGTAAAGGTGCATGATACTGAAAAAAAGAACAATTTTTGATCAATAAACTAAGTTGTTTCAAGTATCTTATTGATATACAGATAATACTAATAGCCTATGGGTACATAATTAGACCAGCAAAACAAACCATCCTTGCACTTCTACCACACTCAGCTTGGACTCCTTCCCCTTCAAGATTCTCGTCTGTGACCCTGACACCAGCATGGATAAATGAAGCATCATGGACGGAGAGGTACGAGGAAAAAACATCAAACTTCTTACTTAACTTTACAAATGTGTGGCGCAGTGTTTCTATCAATGTTTCAAAGGATCACCAGAGTGTTCAGTTCTTCATGCGGTACTGTTCTACCTACGTAAGACTTTTACTGTGTTTCATTCAGGATCTCAAAGTAGTTCTCTTTTCCCTCAGGATCACAGCTCTTCCAGGATTTTGAACTGTTTGCCTCAACCTGCCCAGCTGCCAGATCATCTGTTCCTTCACAGCTTTAAACTACATCCAGCCTCACTTTAAAAATAAACCTTTTGAACAGTGCCCTCTGTCTGTTGTTGGGTCAGAGAACTGCAAAACCTGACACATAATACATCCAGACGTGTTCAATGTGCACATTATGATGTCAACGCTGACATATTTCGTCCAGTATGAATCAAAGAGCTCCTATAGTCGAAAACATCCCCGGTGAGAGCTGTATGTTTGTCTAAGAACACATTAATTGTTTCTTTAAAGAGATGTTTTGCAGTTCTGTCATGCATCGCTTTAATTTAGATGCCGGCCTCACCTGGCTGTCTCCGGCTTTGAAGCTGGCTGAAGGGATAAATGTCAAAATGCCAAACGGAAGCATAAATTGAAGGCTCAAGATGAAAGCAAGTCTGTTGCAAACTCAACAGTAAACACCTGCAGACAGGCATGTTGGACTTTTGGCCTTTTGTGCCGATGCAAGTGTTTTATCTAATCCACTTTATTTATATACACATTTAAAAGACATTCAAGTTTAGCAAAGTGCTGCACGGTGAGATAAAATGAGTTAAAACAGGAAGAACTTAGGGGAGCTGGTGGCCTAGTGGTGTAAGCGCCCCACGTAGAGGCTATAGTCCTCGTCGCAGAGGTCACTGGTTCGACTCCCGGCCAGTCGACCATTCACTGCATATCTTCTACTCTCTGCTCCCCACATTTCCTGTCTCTCTTCAGCTGTCCTATCAATAAAAGCAAAAAAGCTTCAAAAATATAACTTAAAAAACTTAAACTTAA
Source organism: Notolabrus celidotus (assembly GCF_009762535.1). Lineage (NCBI taxonomy): Eukaryota > Metazoa > Chordata > Actinopteri > Labriformes > Labridae > Notolabrus > Notolabrus celidotus. The sequence goes on from NC_048292.1 coordinate 4,107,186, forward strand.
AATGCTGTCAGAAGAATAACAGAATAAATAAAATAATAATAATAAATAAAAAATGGTAAAAAAAAAACACAAAAAAAATAAATAAAGAATAATAATAATTATAAAATAAATCTGGTTCCATAATGTAGCGGTTATCCCATCTGCTATACATGCAGAAGGTCCTGGGTTTGTGCCCCAGTGGAAACAAAGATTCTTGGGGCACAGGTGGCCTCGCGGTCTAAGCGCCCCACATACAGAGGCTTTAGTCCTCCTTGCAGAGGTCACCGGTTTGACTCCCGGTCGTGACCATTTGCTGCATGTCTTCCCCCACTCTCTACTCCCCACGTTTCATTTTGCTCTTCAGCTGTACGATGAATAAATGCAAAAAGCAAAAAATAAAATAAAATGAAAAAATAAAATAAATAATAAAAAAATAAAATAAAATAAAATAAAAATAATAATACAAAAAATAAAATAAAATAAAATGAAATGAAATGAAATAAAATAAAATAAAATTAAATAAAATAAAATAAAATAAAATTAAATAAAATTAAAACACTGCAAGAGCAAATAAAAATAAAATAAGACCACAGAGACCACACAACTCTCATGCTGGGTTAAAGCCAAGGAGTAAAAACATAAATATTTGAGTCTAATATAATTCTTATTTTGTTTCTGCAACTATGCAAAAGTCCTGTGCTTCTTATTCAATACTCTAAAATAAATCTGAGATAACTGTGACTTGCTTTTCTTTAGTCTCCCTCTGACTTCCTTACGTGTTTTCGCTGGTAACAGTCCCATCAAAGATAAACACTGTAAGGTTTAGTTGGCTTATATAAGAGTATCCCTACAATCTTGAACCAACAGAGGTGTGAACGTGAACAAATATTGTTTCAGGCAACAGGATGAGGTTTCCTGGTCTCACTGAGGCTGCAGCTCCTGGATGGAAAAGCCATGTGACAGGTAGTGAGCACGTCCCCACGGCTCAGACAACATGCTCTGCATCAACACCAGGTTTTGGACTGGAAGGTGATAATTAAAAATGCAAATGAGACTTAGAGGGAAACTGTTAGGGGAGAGTTGTTTTTTTTCCAGAGACCTGAGAGAGGCTGTGTTTTGGACCTGGCGCCACATCAGATGCAGATGATCCCGAGGAATGTTACATATGGTTCTGGCTCCTGGATCAGTGCAACAGGTTTGCTTGTAGCACATGCATACCAGAGGGAGGTAAGGCCTGATAACCAGGACCACATGCCTGCAGAGGGCCTCTCTGAGCCGGCTCATATCAGATACATGTGTCCTGTCACACACACAGACAGGACAGACACACAGCGTCCCAACACAGGCACACATATGGGAAAAAGGACGGAATTTTAACCATCTGATAAAATATTTCATATGCTAAACCCTCCGTGGAGTTTCCATTAAGTCTCCAGCAGCTGAGACAGAAGAGTTACAGCCTGGTTTGTTTGGGAAACGCTCCAAAACCTGAGGAGACTGTGAGCAGCTCGGAGCAGAAGCTGACGTGAGCTTCTTTTTAAGATCTCTTTGTCCTGATATCTTGATACCGGCTACGAGGCCCGACTGGACGCTGTAAATCATAACCCCGGCCTGACATGGCAATTGCTTGTCTCCCGTTGATAAATGGGGCCCTGGAGAAGAGGCACATTTTTGGGATGCTCTGTCTCTACAGATGTCGACCTGACAGCTTTGTTGTAAATCCACTGACCGCGCTGTCTACTCTCTTATTCCTCCCAGCCTGCCTCCTTATGAGCGAGCAGGCAGCGGACCCCCAGCAGAATATGAATGTCTCATGTGTTTGATTTGAGTGACAGTGAGACATCTAATGGTTACTTTCTGCATAGCTACATCTGGTCTGTGTTAGCCTTCATACAAGACGACTGTAGAAACAGATCCAGGAGGCATGAGTGGACATATTCTGTTTCACATGTCTCTCCCTTCCTTTCTATGGAAGCTGCTGGATGTTGTTTACTCCGTGGACTACCTCATGTAAACAGCAGAGCCTTTTGATTTTTGATTTTTCCTCCCCACATCTCAGCAGGTGCTGTCACAGTCTTCCTGTTTGTGTGGTGTTTGTGTACATATTTCATACACAAGCCCTCGCTGCTCGTAAACAGCCTCAGACGGCTCCGGCCCAAAACAAAATAAGCCTGCTGATGCGTATCAGCCGACCCATCTGGAACACGACTCTGAGCCACATCCAAGGAGCGTCACTCAGCAGCAGAGATGTTTCATCTGAAGGCTTGATTTCAAACTGAGGTTTTCACATCAGTTAGATGAGATTTTTAATTTGTGCAGAAATCAGGGAGGAGGTTTCAGTGTGTGTCAAACAGCTGGATGCTCTTATATGCTCACTGTGTGCACTTCAAGTGGTGTTGGAAATCACACACACTGCTCTGCTGAATATCAAATACTGTTCTCAAATGGCATAAAAAGACTCATGGTTCCATTTTTGATTTTGTTTTCTTTTTTTGTAATTTTACATGTTTTTAAACTCATAAATTAAAGATTTGTCAAACTCAAAAAATCTGGACTTTGTAATCTAGTACATTTCTGAGTTTCTAAAGTTGTAAATTTCTGACTTTATAAATTCATAAATTTGTGAGGTCATAAAGTCGTAAATTAACGATTTTACAAACTTGAAAATTTTGAGTTTTTCCTCAAAAATTTCAAGTTTTCTGAGGGGTCCTCAGAAGGAAGCAGCATGACCTGGTCCTGGGACCCGTGCATGGTGACCGGGGAAGGTAAGGTCCGCCTCTCTTTTGCCTTTGCTCGACAGCCACCTGTTTTTTTCTTCCCTTGTTTGTTTATTTTATTTTATATGAAGTTAAGGTGTTAACTTAAATTCGGGAGCAGGACCACGCCTAAACCACACCCTCAATCACCTGACAAGCCTACTTAAACGTAGCACGACTACTCAACCGTTCGTCTGTTGCTCTTCAACCCACCCTCCCTCACCTTGCTCTGCTTCAGTTGCCTTTCTTCTTATCCCTTACTACTCAACTTGTCTTCGCTCTTTTGTGCCCTTGTCTAATTCCAGGTACTGCCTGGGATCAAGATCAGCTCCGGCTAGGATAACGCTGAGACGTAATCCCCATCCTGAGTCTCCATCTGCTGGGCTATACGACGCACAATAAATCATTACATGTTCAAACTTATATCCTCGTGTGGCGTGGTTCTTGCTAATGAATTTTTATTTTAATATTTTTGGGCTTTTTCGCCTTTATTGACAGGACAGCTGAAGAGAGACAGGAAACATGGGGAGTAGAGAGCAAATGGTCGACCGGTCGGGAGTTGAACCGGCTACCTCTGCGACGAGGACTGTAGCCTCTGTACTTGGGGCGTTTAGACCGCTAGGCCACCACCTCTTCCTTTGTTTTAACACGGGCAGCAAACGCTTGCATGCCCTGGACTACAGTTGTGCCAGGGATGTATTGCAATGACACAATCATGTAACTAGTTTGTAAAACTGAAGATTAGAAATAGTTAAATCTTTAAATTGCATAGTTTGTTTATCTAAACCTTCATTCCCACTCATTTCTTCCCTGCATGTTCTCTGAGTGGCGCCCTCTAGTGGATGCATTATTTAACGTAAATGCTCATGTAAAGAACATGTGGCAGTAAGTGGGTAGTGATGGGTATATCTTTTAAAATGTACTTAAGTAGCTTCTTATTTAAAGGAAGAATAAATGAGTCTTAAGTTTCGATCTTAAAATTGAACATTTAATTTAGATATGACCTCAAAAAGCAGCAAATCCAAACTTAAGAGAAACTGAAACTAGACTTCTTTGGTAAAAATGAGGATCAAACTTCCTTCGAAATGATAAAAACTTGAGCTGCAGTCTGAATCATTTATGTAAACTCTTAAATTATCTGCTGATTTCCTAAACTGAGTCATGTTTTCAGACCAGAAATTCTAAGTTTCCTGTTCTTAGTTTCAGGAATGTGAACATTTTGTGGATTATTTTCTCCCCTGTGACAGGAAACTAATAATCTTTTGGTTTTGGACAAAAATAGACCTTTGAGAACCTGAACTTTGGCTCTGGGAACAGCTGATCCTTCTCTTCTTACAGAAAAAAGTCCATGTTAGTTACAGTCAGAATATATTCTAACACTTCTATCAGTACAGGCAATTTATCCACCACTCCATGAAGTCAGTTACACCTGCAGCTGCAATATCTCCCAGCGTACGACCCTGGAGGATTAAGCACATTACACCAGCAGAACCTCCCGGCTCCAGACTTGTGAGGAAGCCTCTCTTTGAGTATCTTTAAGAGCATTTTAGGCTGTTTCTCTTTGCTTTAACAGATTTCACAGCAATGATGAAATGCAGAGACACCTTTGAGTTTTTGCATCAGAGGAGTTTTTTCAGGCAGACTCAGATCGGGAGCTCTCTGGGTTACTCCTTGGGCAACAGTGCCTCTGTTTGGCAGCACTGATGCATCAATCTGTGCAATATCTCTGCTGAAGTGAAGCGAGAAGTAAAGGGGAACATAATGTAAGTTTATGCACTGGCACTGCTACAAAATATCATGCTAATTCGATGATAATGAAAGTCCTCATTCCGGCTGTGAATGAACTCTCTGTGAACTCGATTTGAAATTAAATTTTCCTTCATTTCTACAGTATTGAGGCAGAAGCTGAAACCCCCCCAGGACTATCCACATGCAGAAAATATCATATTGGTGCCTCTGTACTCTACTCCACCCTCTTGTGACGTCTCCTCTTACCATTAAGTGTCCAGTGACGGGGTCTGCTGTCATGGACTCGTTCTGGAAAGTGTTGGCCTGAACCAGCTCCTCTTCCTCCCTCCGCCCCTTCTCTCCTGCATCGTCATCGTCCAGCTCATCCAGGCTCTGAAAGAAAGAGGAGAGGAGGAGATGAAGATAAAGGTAAATCATGTTGTCCAATTTAAGAGGAACAGATATAGTCACAGAGGAGAGGAGCTAGATTAAGACCAACAGAAGTTAGGGATTGTGTTTACATGAGAAGAAACAACCTGGGACTTGTTTAAGTTTTGGGTTACAACTTGATATCAGTTCTTCATTTTGACACATTATTACACTGATGAAAACAAACACAGTAAGCATTTGAGAGCACTGCAGACATAGGGGGGTCCACAATTCACCATTGTGTGCTTTAAAGTGATAGTCTCTGCTGTTTTTATATCTGGTACTGTCAAAAGTGCTAAAGCTTTTTTGAAAACACAGATCTACAGGGTATAGATATATTTCTTTTTAAGTTACATTTTTGGGGCTTTTACACCTTTATTTCATAGATGAGAGTGTGGTGGAAAATGAATGAATAAAGTGTTATGCTTTGTGTTTCTCTGTGCTTCTGTAAAGGCTGATTTATACTTCTGCGTCTCCCCTACGCAGCAGGGGCTGACGCAGACATGAGCACCACATACTTGTGCGTCGGTGTGTCCGTGTCGCGCAGCAATTCTCCGCCGAAACGCCTGAGGGCAGTGCGGTCTCTCTGATAGCCGGCCGCCTGCTTCCGGTCCCGTTACGATCTCTGTTTACTTTTCCACAGAGATTCAGAGCGTGTTATGTTAATCTACAGCTGATACATGTTGCTGTTTATCATACAGACATGATTACATGAAGAATAGAGAGGAGGAGATGAAATACACGGCCGATGTGTGGCCGATGTCCGGGATCCAGGAAGTGTTGTAAATGCGGGAGGAGGTGCACATCAGCTACGTGCGTAGGCCACGGCGTAGGTACGGGAGCTACGCGGACCCCCGGCGTAGGGTACGCCGTTGATTCAACGCAGAAGTATAAATCAGCCTTAAGACTAATAGTTGCAGGTGCAGTTCTGTTTTGATTATTTTCTATATACTGTGTGAGCTCACATTTCTAGGGGCAGAAGACATCTGACTTCCACTGAGAGAAGTTCACTTGTTTTCTCCCTCTTTGCAAAGAGTGCTGATAATACAACTTGACAAAAGACAATCATTTGTCTCTCCATGAGTTTATGTCATCTATCACGCTGACATCATAGCCTGAACAAGAAATTGCCATTACAAGAGGAAAGTGGATAATGTAGGAACCTGGGGCCCAGTCTCAATGTCCACCCTCAAGCACTCACTGACTTTAAGGCACGTTCCGCTAAGTCCATGAGGCCTAAGGGCTATCCCACTGTCAAATCATCAAATGTGTGAGGGGATCTCTCACTGACGTTTTGAGCCCTTTATGCCCCCTTTCCGTAAGTGGACATTTTTGAAGACTTAGCGTACAGGAATTACCCAGAGTTCATAGCATTGTGACGTGAAACACGGGATTCCCATTGTAAGCCCACAAGCTTGGAAGGGTAAACGAATGGCGTAACATGACATTTTAAAAAGTGCGACAGTACAAAAGAAGCATGAAAGATGCAATGAAATTAACAGGCAAAAAGGTTTGCCATAAAGACACAGGAAGGAGAGAGTGTCAATAAAGAAGACAAAGTGGTGAAGGAGACATAAATGACTGGTTTTTGATTGTTGTGATGAAGGTTTATTAAATCAAACAGACATCAAAAGTGTTTTTATCCCAGAGCTAATTATTTCACTTGACACACAAAACATCTGAACTCTCATTGTGCGATATTCCTCTCATGCAAAACCACTAACCAATGTGCAATATATCTTCCTTTTGTGTATTTATTTAATGCAGTTTTATCACTAAAAGATTGTAATCCAATCTCATTTCACTTTCCCGCCTGCTGCGTGTCTCTGCTCTGCCCTCTGTCACAGCCTCTTTATCACCAACCATTCTCACACAGGAAGGCAAACACTGAAGTTTTGTTTGGCTTCTCATAAAGACGTACTCAGTATGTTAACGTCTGATGCAGACAGACTGAGAGCAGAGGAGGGAGACGGCTGTGTCGCCTGCTCTTTGAATGATTGTCAGTCCCAGAGTGTGAGCTCAGACGCAGACGCCGATAAAAGGTCTAAATCATACAAACAGAGAGCACACTCTCTGCAGGTACACACACCTCCACACACTCCTTCTGGATTATTATTGATAATGCAGAGGTAATGTTTATTTTCCTCTGCATGGGTCCACACATTAAGTCAGGAAAATCGTATTTATTCTACCTTTCATGACTACAAACAGGAAGTCAAATGTTGGTCTGTCTGCGGTGACTTTTTCTGCACCACCTCTATGTGCAGGTTGGAAATTGAAAATAATGAAACTAACTAGTTATGGTTGCCCAGGAGGATTATTTATTTGAAGCATATCCAAGTTATAATTCTGGTATCCTGACAACTCTGCTGCAGACGTGCAAATGTGTCCACAATCATTCAGAAAATTGCATTTGGCCACGATTTGCTAGAAAATTGGCTTCATAAAAAAGACCCAAGATTCCTCTAAAACAGCAATCTGACTTCTTCACTAATGAAGCCATATTTTTAAAGCTTGGCTGTGTCTTGTCGAGTCCTTATCTGAGACATTTCTGAATGTTTTTGTCGACTGACAGTGAAATTCGCAGCTCTGTGGTGACAGCTCTGCAGTGAAAATAGCTTTCTCTTGTGTTGGAAAATTCATCCAAACAATAAAGTCTGTTCAGTCCTGTGCATTTTTGTAATTATGGTTGGAAAGTTGTGATTCTTCTCAGGGCTGATAGTGTTATTTTGGATACCAAGCATGACTATGATATTTCCTTTAATCCCACCACAATTCCTCCTCAGCTGCCTTTTCCCTGGTGGAATTTTTGCCATGCTAATCAGACCATCAGAAACTAGTGGTTGCTCTTCATAAAGGCCAAGAAATCATCTTCCTCCAACAGGAATGTGGTGTTTCTTTAATCCTGTAGTTCTCATTGGTTTTCAAAGAAATCATGTCCCTACAGAAAGCTGACAGTAACTCTGTCGCCTCACTGCAGCCCAATACTGACAGATGTGCTGTGACAGTCGAGGTCGTTCCCACCATAACCATGATGTTGACCTGTGGCTGAACACCACCAGGGTCTCCTCTTAATCCTCTTAAGACATGATCACATTCACTTCCAGGAATCCCTGAGGAGCCGCAACTCAATACAACCAAACACTTCAGGGACTGTTTCTATCAGGCAACAGGAAGACGGCCTGTTGGAGGGCCTTTCACCTCGTGGAGACAGTCTGAGGGGGATTTTACAGCGGAGGAATGTCCCCTTGAAAACACGATAAGAAGGGAGCAAACATCTCTGACAGCAGAGCGGGGAGTCGGCTAGCATTTTGGAAGAACCTCCAATTTCACTCCTAAAGCTTTACTTTATCATGAAGTAGGGCTGGGCGATAAATCAATAACGAAAGGGGGCACTACTGAGTCTTAAACACTAGTTGTCACCCAACATTAGACAGAAGAAGAAGACGACATTGAACAGCCAATCATGTCGCAGGGTGGGAGGTAGGCGGGGCTTAAAGACGTTTGAAGCGGAATGTAAACACAGCTGAAACGAGCGACAGCAACACTGAAGAAAACTCTAAACCTAGCAGCTCAAAGCAGAGTCGTTAGTCTGACACTGAGTTGACTCTGTGATGACTGTTAACTTAATACACTTCATTAAATATTCTTACAGGATGAAGGTAAAAGAAGAGGACAGAGACAACTTCTGCTGTGAATTTCTAACACTTTTAACCGCGGCCGTAGGAAAACTGAACACTGAATAACTGTGATGCATTCACTGCACTGTGGGAAACAACAACACTCTGCCTGTAACTCTTAGTGATCTTAAAGGGGAGAGCACAACTCAAAACAATACTCTACTACAGTGGTTTTCAAAGTGGAGGCCATCAGGGGGCGCTAGGGGTGCCTCAGAAAATTGGAGGGAAGGGAAAAAATAGAATCTAATTTTTTTTTTTTTTTTTACAACATGTTGTATTAATAATTTCCTATGCTAAACAAATGTAATAATTCTTGAAAAGTGAATAAAAGTAAGAAAATACATTCTAAAAGTTGATGTTTCTTTGCATACTTTGGAGCATTGACTGTGGGTTTGCAAAGGGGGTCCACGGCCAGAAGCTAATGCTGTTTGAGGGGCCCTGGCATGGTAAAGCTTGGGAACCTGAATTTGATACATCTTTGTTGTAAATCTAAATCAAATTCTACAAATAATCTCAACCTGAGAAAAATAAGAATCTACAAACTAAAATCAGGAAAAACTCATCTTACAGTAAAGACCTGCTTCCTGTTAGCAAGGTCAGAAATGAGGTATTCAAGAAGCTTATCAGAAATCTAAATCCAGATACAAGCGAACAAACTGTCTTCAACTTTCACCCAGAACATTTAAACTAAATAATGATTTTATATTTATCGTGATAACATGATTTTCATTATCGCCCAGCTCTATCATGAAGTATGTGCATGACCTCTGCTTCCTTTTTGCATTACTTCACACTGACCTGTGAAGCAGAGTTACAGGGTTCAGCTGTCAGGAGCTGTTGAAGATTCATTGCGCAAACAGAGCTCGACATTAGGATGGATGGTCGGATGGTTGGATGAGAGACGGAGAGATGGCGGCCAAACTCCCACGGGACCACAATGCAAACTGGTCTTTCCTGTTTCACGCTGCAGGGCGAACAAAAGGTGCCCGCTCAAAAGGCTCTTCAGCGGTAAAAATAGCCTTACAAGGTTAACAAGGAATGCAGTCATTTCCAAAGCCTTTCCTGCCAAGCAGTTTATCAGCTGTCCTTCGGGAAAACTCCAGGCCGCCTTTCTTTTTGACTTGGTCTCTTGCTCCTGATGAACTCTCAACATGCATGCAGAACCAATCCCTGCTATAAAAACCAGCCTACTCATCACTCAAAGACTTTAAGTCAGTGCTTTGCATCAGACTCCAGTCCAAGCTGCACATGGAATACATTCCTGCAGCAATTTCTATTTACCAACTTGCAAGGGCATCAATTCAAGACTCCACCAAACAATCTACGGGAAACAAGGCACAGAGGTTTCAGAGTTTAAAGTCTGAAATTAAACAGAAGTTTGTCCGTGTCAAACAAAGTGAATTACGCACTGACTAACCGCTCTGCTATGCACTAAGTTGCCTGAAATGTGGAATTGGGAATCTAAAAGTTTACCTTGGAAACAGTCGCAGCCAGTTTTTGCCCTCCAGTATTTCAAATTGCTGCTCATTTCGTTCTATCCCAAATAAAGGGGGGAAAAAAGGGGAACAGTGTGCGACCATATAAGGGATGTTTTTGCTCCTGACATCATCAAATGGATCTGTGTATTTTTCTAGCCAAGTTGGAGCGTGGAAACGAGAGGAGACGAGATGTGGATGGATGGATGAGGGATGCGTTGATTGAGGATAAGAATGCTTTAAGGAAAGTGTTCACTCTCAGAGTCTAGAAGTTAGAGTTATTAAATCTTTACTCATTTTTCAGCAAAACAAAGTCAAAATATGAGCTTAGGCTCTTATGGATCTATACGTGGTGGAGGATTTTGAATCTTTGCTAAAGTTTCTGCATGTACAAGCTGGAATCATCATTTAAGAATCAAGAAAGCTTTAATGCCAAGTGAGCTCACACACACAAGGAATTTGACGTGGTGATTGGAGCACTGGTACTTAACAAGACAATAAATGAAGAGTTCAAAACAACACCTGTTGCAAAAACAGATAACTCCAATTTTATACATTTTCAAAAAACATACTTCTATTTAATATAGATTCCTGATAAAGTTACATTTTCAAGATATCGCTGATTAGTAAAGTCATTTTGACTTAATCAAAGCTACCCGACCTCAGTTGATTGATCATACCAAAAGCTAGTATTAGAATAAACATATTTTGAAACATTTTTTTAATGTTTCAAAAGTGAGTTAACTGTTTTTGCAAATGAACTCTTCAAATATAGAAACCTAAAATCTAATCTAAAAATTCTAAATAAAATAAAAATACTATCTGTACAAAGAAAAGTATAGAAGTACTTTTTATGTATTCTTTTTATATCAAATCTAAGAATATAAATTAGAATCAAGGGACTTCTTTCTAAGAGTGTAACCAGTAAAGAGATGGATAATCTGGCTTTCCCTCTTAAAATATTCATTTTAAAATCCTCTCCTCTCAATCTGAACTTCACTTTTTTTTAACTGGTGCACACAGCTCAGGTGTGTCAGATTAAACATGATAGTTTTAATGAGAAATCATGCTTTTAGATGAAATTGAAACCTTAAAAATTTAATTTCAATTTCAATTCCAGTTTTTTTTTTTTTTTTGTTTTGTCTTTATTTATGTTATTATTTATTTCTTACTAATGTATGATCTTGCTTCCCCTTTTGCTTACTTAAACATTATGTCAAATCTGGGCTGTGGGGATGAAGGGAGGGCTGGGGTGGGATAGGGTTGGGCATGGAAGGGGAATGGAAACCTTAAATGCTTAAATACTGCAGCAGCTTTTCTATGTTGTTTTTTTTTTGTATTTGTTTACCAGCAATGTGTGCTGCAAATAAAATGTATTATGGTAAAGTCTTTGGAAAACTCATTAAAGGAAGAATTCATGCTTTTAGATTGATTTGAAATGTAAAAAACATTTCAAATATCTGAAAACTTGATTATTATCCAAGGAGTGAGTTTATAAATCATCATCTGTGATAAACTGAGTCATAATTTAGGTAACTGCCGTCAGGAGTCGATAAACAGAACTTGACTGACACTGATGATGATCCATGACAAAGGACAGAAGTGTGAGCCAGATTCCCAGAATCCTCTCTGCTTCCTGTTTACAGCAGGACCAAGTGTCAGGGCCTCACAAGACTGTTTACTTCAGGGAAAGGAGTAAAGCACGTATCCCTGCTCTGCTCCAGCTTCTGTTATCGTGTCCATCACTCTGCACGTGAAGAATTAAAGAAGCTCCATCTGGAGCCGAGCTCCACGGTCTGTTGCAGAGTCTGATGTGGTTGGAAAGTCGCTTCTCAGGGAGGAAAATGATCAGACTCTAAACTCCTGTCCTGTCCGTCCCCCGCTGCAAATATCTGAATGCACTCGACTCTTTGCACAACAGGAGCAGGCAGCGTGCTTCAGCTCTCAACTTCAGCATTTACGTTTTAAGTGGCTGTCAGCAGAGTGAGGCCGCTCATGGTTAATTTGAGTGAGTGGAGGACATTGTGTGGTAGTAGACCTGGAGCATTAGCTTTAATATAAAAAGGTAGGAAATGATGGGCTGCCAGAGGCTTATGTCAAACTAATGTTCAGCAGCACGTAGATGCAGACGGGAGAGGACTGTGCTGAAGAATTCTGCAGATGGTGTGAACATTTTTAGGAGAATATTCATCACAGACGTATGAGTTAATAAAAAGAGGCATGTTTCTCAGTAAGCTGTGGCAGGGTACACAGAGTTCTTGATAGGAGTTCAAAATCATTAACCGAGCAGAGATCAATTTCAGTGACGAGGAAAGTTTCCCCCTGGGACTTTAACTTTAGGGTCTTGATTCTGATTAAAGAAAAAGAAACTCAACAATAAAGTGGAGCTTGCTGTGTGTCCTTTCTGTCGTTGCATGCGTGCTGAACAAAGACAGTTGTAAGGTAAGGACTCCAAATTACATCAAATCTCCACAACAGAAAACTGATCAGCAGCTTCAACACAATGCAGACAGTTAGAGCTACAGTGGGATCTGTGGCAACCACGGGTGCAGAAATGCAAACATACAGAGATTAAAGAATCAAATGTTGCTTCAGACTCAGGTGAAATATCAACATGGCAGCATGTGTTAATGCTAATAAAAGAGAGTCTGGAGTCTGGAAGGGTGTCAGTTTTGCAGATTCTGACGTCAAGCAAAGAACTGTCCACTTTGACATTTGTGCCAAGTGTGCTGCAGCAGAGATCAAGCAGTCAGAAAAATACCAGCTGAGGGTGACACTAAAGGCTGATTTATACTTCTGCGTTGAATCAACGGCGTACCCTACGCCGGGGGTCCGCGTAGCTCCCGTACCTACGCCGTGGCCTACGCACGTAGCTGACGTGCACCTCCTCCAAAATGTAACTCCCTGTAGAGCCGACGCGGACCGCAAGCTCTGTGATTGGTCCGCTCGGCGGCTTTGTAATTCCCGCATTTACAGCACTTCCGGGATCCCGCACATCGGCCGCGTATTTCATCTCCTCCTCTCTATTCTTCATGTAATCATGTCTGTATGATAAACAGCAACATGTATCAGCTGCAGATTAACAGAACACGCTCTGAATCTCTGTGGAAAAGTAAACAGAGATCGTAGCGGGACCGGAAGCAGGCGGCCGGCTATCAGAGAGACCGCACTGCCCTCAGGCGTTTCGGCGGAGAATAGCTGCGTGACACGGACACACCGACGCACAGGTATGTGGTGCTCATGTCTGCGTCAGCCCCTGCTGCGTAGGGGAGACGCAGAAGTATAAATCAGCCTTAAGCAGTATTTAGAGCTCTCCATGGTCAGGCCACACAGAACTTGTCAGCCAGTTCCCTCAGGTCCAACTCACTTCAGTCTCTGTCAGTCCCACTAACACCTTGAGAGTAGAGGTGATCGACTTTGTGCCTTTGCATACAGCTGACTGCTGAGTCCTCCAAAGTTAGCTCCTATTAGACAGACATGAGTAATCACACTCATTCTGCTGTGAATGATCTGTTCTTATTACACCATTTATTATTTATGGTTCTTGTTGTTCTCACAGGAGTTTTATTCTGTGTCTCAGTGAGCATATCTTGTGTTTATGCTCTTGTTTCTGTATGATATATTTTGCTGATTTAAATCACTTTTCCTCTACAGAAAGTGCTATAAAAATAGTATTTCCTTACTTACATTCACTTCAGCCTGGCATTAAACCATTATATGTTCAACAATGCGGTGCACAGACATAAGATCGTTTTCTGGAGTTGGATGCTGAGGAGTGAGACATCGTGCATCCTAACTTATCTTCGTTGATTTGCTGATAGCGGTGCATGCCAAACAACACCAGGAAGCAACAAGTTAGCAAAACATAGCAAGACAAATTACTGAGGAGCGAGACATTTCGCATCCTTACGGTCACTGCTGATGGTGGTGCATGCAAAACAGCAACCGGGAAACAACAGGTAAAAAATAACACTGCAACATTGCAGCAATCGATGCAACATCATCACGTCATAACATGTCTTAAGTCCAGACTCAGAGCCTTAAAGAAAAGACCTGTGAACCAGATCATGCTTTTCATGGGAGCATGTCAGTATGAAAGAGCGTTTGAAGGAAACAAAAATGACCGAAGACTGTATAAAGAAGGACAACATGGCGGCTCCTTAAAAGTGAAGCCAAAACATCTGGAGCTCCTCCCACTGAGTTAGTTAAGTTCAAACACCATGCTGTCTTCATGTTAACAGATAGAACAGGAGTCAAACTATATCAAATGCACGTCAAATTGGGGGCCGGTTTGGCCTAGTGGTTAAGTTGTGTACCCCGTGTGCAGAGGCTTTAGTCCTGGTATGATTCCAACCTGCAGCCGAATGTCACTCCACACTCTCTCCCTGTTTCCTGCTCTATCCACCATCCTATCTTCCCTGTATAATGACACAAAAGCCCAAAAATATAACTTTGAACAAAAGTTCTCTCAAACTTGATTTCTGTTGTTATATCACAGCTCAAAGATTGACATCTCTGTTGACAAATCTCGCTCCTGCAGCACCTTGTGCACTGGATTAGCACACTTTAGAGGAGGCAGGGCGAGAAGGGATGTGACGTACACTCACGCAGGAGTCATTAAACGTTCCATAACTGTAACAAAACCAACACAAGAAGCTGTAACAATAAGACCTGGGTAACATTTGCAGCCTTATAGCAGAGTTAAATGTGTGTTTTGGTCAGCAGAAGAAACAGGATTTCAACCCTGCTGACTCTGGATCACATTAGCACAGAAAGAGGAGGTGGAGAGGAATGTCAAACTTCATGTTGGTGTTTTGGTTTATAGTCCAGCCTGAACTAATGCCCCCTTCCTCTTCTTGATCCAGCTCCAATATGAACATCCATGCTGCGTTGTCACCCTGCCAGCGCCCTGTCCACTTATCCCTCAGATTTATCTCTAAACAAGCAAAGGGCAGCTTCACTCGGGGCACGCTCTCAGGCAGCAGGCTTAATGACTTGTGTGTATTAATCACCTGCCACATGCCACAGCTCGGTGACTTCATTAGGATGATCTATCAGAGGAACGGGGACGCTGATGCCCACTGTCTTTTAATCAGGACGACCAGTCAGCTCAGACGACAGAGCAGCGCTGAGCACAGGTATGGCACGGATCAAAGTGAGGACGAGCTGCCCCAGAGCTGTGGGCTGATTAATGCCACACCTTCAGACTGCCAACAGCAAGTCCAGGAGAGGAACGCCAACTCTGAGCAGGAGTGAAACACATTTGATGGTGTGACAGGCCCTTCACTGATCTGTGTCCAAAATGTTTGACTCATTTGGATGGACTTTAACTCTCCCTGTCCCATTAAAGTTACTAACCATAGACCTTTCTGGAGTCCCTGAGCTCGTAGGTTCCTCTGGATCTCTGCTGCTGTGGACGTGCCAGACTCCAGCTGCTACAACTACTACTATCCGTCTCACCACTATCATCTCTCTCTCTCTCTTCATCTCCCTCTATCCCTCTCTCCAACACGGTCTCAGCAGATGTGTGTCTAACATGAGTCTGGTCCTGCTGTAGGTTTCTGCCTGTTAAAGGAAGTTTGTCCTTGCCGCTGTAACTTGCTAAATGCTGCAAAGTGCTCTGCTCATCGTACTTTAAGTCTCTAAAAAGTAGTATGGGAGGTAGAACCTTCAGTTATCAGGCACCTCTCCTTTGGAATCATCAACCAGTCAGGGTCCGGGAGGCAGACACCCTCTCTACTTTTAAGAGTAGGTTTCAAACTTTCCTTTTTGATAAAGCTTATAGTTAGGGCTGTCTGAGGCTTGGACCAGCTCTTAGTTATGCTGCTATAGGCTTAGAGGGACACACTGGGATCCTGTCTTTCCCCTCTTTCTCCCCTCTGTCTGCCTGTCTCTTACTTTAACTCTACCTGCCCCATTAAAATCACTACCATAGACCTTTCTGGAGTTCCTGAGCTCCCTTGTCTTGTAGGTTCCTGTGCCAGACTCCAGCTGCTACAACTACTATGGTCTCTGCAGATGTGTGTCTAACATGAGTCTGGTCCTGCTGGAGGTTTCTGCCTGTTAAAGCAAGTTTGTCCTTGCCACTGTAACTTGCTAAATACTGCAAAGTGCTCTGCTCATGGTGGATTAAGATGAGATCAGACTGAGTCCTGTCTGTAAGATGGGACTGGATCTTATCCTGTCTTTATGTTGGGTCTTTGGGTCTTCAGATAATGTTTGTTGTGTTTTGGTGCTATATAAATAAAGATTGATTGACTGACTGGAAATATCATCAGAATTACTGGCAGCCCTGAAAGAGAAATGTTTGCACAGTGGAAAGAAAACTTTGTTCTGCTCTTCTTCAGCATCTGTAGGATTTGGTTTGACTTATAGGATCTCTGGAGATCAGGATGTCAAGCTGGGGCCAAAATGGGAGCGTAATTATGTTACATAAACCAACACTGACCAAGCAAAACAAACATAAAAGGCTTTCTCAGCAGAGAATAAAGATGTATATTTACAAGATTTACCACCAGTCCACTTAAAATGAATTACCGTTGCGACCCCTGTCTGGTTTTATTCACTTTTTCCCAAATCGAATCCTTTTTCATTTGATTAAAGCCCCAAAATTGCACAACATGGTTTTTATGTGGGGAGGTTGTTTGGGGACAGAGTCGAGTCAAACGGCGTACAAGACATTCTCAGGAATCAAAGCTTGTATTGGCCACAAAGCCCCGGGGTTGCTTTCTTTGAAACAGCCTGTTTATCAAGAGAAAGCCTCACACTCTCTGGCTTTGAACTTGAAGTCTGCTTGACCATCATTCTCACTCCAAGAAAGACTATAATATTTTAATCAGCACTCACCCAGACCTCAGAATGAGCTCGCTCCTCATGGGGGGGTGCGGAACAAAGACGTAAAAAGAGAAACTTTTGACAAACAAACAACAGGGGTCCGGCTGGGATTGTTGACCCAGAGATAGCAGCATCAGCATTCCTCTGGATGTGTCAGACGGCGCTGAGGCCTGAGGGCAGGATGGTCAGACTCAGCAGGGTCGGGCAGTGGTCCCTAGCTGTCTGAAAAGCTTCACTACATCTGTGGGAAACAGCCCGTGGCACACAGTTTAAGTTTGCCAGACGTCTTCTCTGCTCTATAACCTTCACAGCAGGTTGGAACGAGGCAGCGTTTTTCGACCTGGCTCGTGAGGAGTCTGCCTGCCAGTGTGTTTGAATCTGTGTGTGTGTGTGTGTGTGCAGGATGGGAGAGGACAGATTTGGAAGGGTTCATTCTGGACCTCCACAGAAAAACCACATGGCTCCTGCTCAGCTGTCTGCTCAGACTGATCAGGAAGTGTGAAACTTGAGCTGGACGATACCTGACGGGCTGATATCAGGCTGTGATGGAGATATCAGAGACAGAGCGTGCAGGGAGAGGTGCAAAAAGTTGGAAAGCAGAAAAACTGGCAGCATTCATGCATTTTCCAAGTACAGAGCATCTCCCAAGGCATTGTTTGCATGGTCTGACTTTAATCCTTTTTGAGTACTGATTGTTATTAGCCTATAAAAAGTATCAGCACAGCTCTTAAACCAGGTTTTAACAGCACAGGTGGTTCATAACACTAAATATTTTACAAGGCGTCATTTGTTTTCATCCTCTCGTGTTTTCTAAATTTGATCTGGATGTTGTCAAGTTGCCTTTAATTGCTAATAACTGCTGCAACAGATACTACAATATAGTTATAGTTAGGGCTGGCTCAGGCTTGGACCAGCTCTTAGGTTTGCTGCTATAGGCTTTGACTGCCAGGGGAACTAACACACTGGGATCCTGTCTTTCCCCTCTGTCTTTCTATCACTAACATTAACTCTTCCTGTCCAATTAAAGTTACTAACCATAGTCCTTTCTGGAGTCCCTGAGCTCCCTTGTCTCGTAGGTTCCTCTGGATCTCTGCTGTGGACATGCCTGACTCCATCTGCCACAACTACTACTCTCCGTCTCACCACTATCATCTCTCTTTGTCTCTCTTTATCTCCCTCTATAACTACAACAGGGTTGTCGGGAAAGGCATGCACCCGTAAAAGTGTGCAAGTTAAAGAGAGAAAAGATTTATCGGTAACCGTCATTTATTCCTTCCATGTCTTCAAAGTGGATTACAACACAGAGCAGAGTCCAAAAGGCCAGAGGAAGTTCTTAAATAACCCTCCTCCTCTGCTTTAAACAGGCTCTCTGCAGCCCCCACGCTGCGCTCTGACCCTCTGCAGACCATAATAATAATCCTGTGACTGTGACTCCTCTCTGCACGCCCTCACTCACAGGATTTAAGAGCAACAGTAGGTTACCAAACTTTTACAAACACCACAAGCTGTGCAACCAACTGAAGCCTAATCCAATAAAACATCATATCAGACTAAGAGAATCATCGCCGAGCAGGATCCAGCTGAGAGGAAGATCGTGAGGAAATTAAAATGAAGACGCAGGTGGAATTAAGAGTTGCACATATGCAACACTCAAAGTGACATGACTGCAGCATATGACTATAAAACACAGCTAATGTGTGACATTAAACTAATTGGTTTAAAGATGTGAAATTATTGTAGATCATGTAAATTGTTTAATTACATGTTCCCGGATTTAATAACTGATGAATATTCAGTTTCATCTGATTGGTTTTACATATCCGTTGAATCTGTTGGGGTTTTTTTGAGACGCTGTTTCTGCTTCGTAAGATAAAAACATCACCTTAAAAGACGGTGTTTAACCTTCTGTTTCCTGCAGGAGTAAACATCCTCACCCCAGGAAACAGAGAGCAGACTGAACCCTCCGACCAGAGGTCTTTATCTTTTTGTGTATTTGTTTAAACCCTCTACTCAAAACCTCATGAGCACACTTTTTAAAGACTGCTCACAGGCATTGATTGGCCTGTGTCAGTTTCTATCAGAGAGGTAAAGGAGCGGCTTTAGGGACACATCTGAATCACACTGTGTTTCATACTTTATGTTTTAATAACCTGGTGCAATTGTATCTGTGCAATAACTTACCTTCCTATCTATTCATAAGATAGAAGTGGACACAGTGTGTACATATCTGTAATATTTGCTAGATTTTATTTTATCTTATTTTATTTTGACCTTATTACTATTATTATTTTGATTTGCCACTGCCCTATTTGAGCTTTTTTAACTCACTTTAAATGCTAATTTTAATTTTTCTTTTTATATATTTCTAATTTTCCTTTTCTTTTCTGTTTGATTATATTTGTCATTTTAATTGTGCTCATTTATGCTTGTCTGAATGTTTCCAATGCTTTTAATGTTTTAATGTTAAGCACATTGAGTTGCCCTCATGTATGAAATGTACTGTACAAATAAATCTGCCTTGCCTATGCAGGTACAACTGTTGTATTCCCCTGTTGCATGTTGTAATGCTGGAACACAATAATTTCCCCCAATGGCAGATCAATAAAGTATATCTAATCTAATCTAATGCAAAAATTAAGGAGATTAAATTCAATAGATTTAATTTAATTACATTTTACTTTTGTTTTTTACTTTCAGCTTAATTATTATTATTATTATATATATATTTTTTTTACTATGAAAGCACAATTGTATCCCCCTGTCCCGTGTTGTAATGCTGGAACGAATCAAATTTCCCCAAAAGGGGATCAATAAAGTATATCTAATCTAATCAAATCAAATCAAATCTTAACTAATCTAATCTAATGCAAATATTAAGGAGATTAAATTCAAAAAAGTGCATATTTTCTTCATTAAACTATGACTGTCTCAATGTGAGCTACTAGTTTTTACATAAAACTGATATTATTTAAAATTCTGTTACATTCAAACAGCTGAATGTGAGTAAAATGGTGCATATACTATCCTCTACATGTAAGATGAAATCAGTAATTTGCAGCAAATTGTGGATGAACATCATGAAGATGCATTCAAACAAGTTTAAGACTTCTCTAACTGAATGTAAGTCATCAAGAATGAAGGAAGTGAACCAAAACTGGTCTTTAAAGTGAGAGTGTTGCACATTTAAGAAGGTACTGATTAAATAATATAAAACAGCATCTATACCAAAAGTTCAGAGAACACGGTGTCATTTGTGGAGTAACACTATCTGACCTGACATGCCTGCACGGACACTCATCCTCTTAATACATGACATTGACTAATAACTGCTGTCTCCTTCAGTTAGGACATGAGCTTCAGGCCGTCTTGAGGGGAGTAAGATAGTTTAAACATCTGCGTCCCGACCGCAGAGCAGAATGGCTGTAACTCAAGACAGATAGAGACGGCTGCTGCTAGAGCGTTTATCCCAGCAGCCTCTCCTGAGTCCTGTGTCGCAGTAATGAATCCAGTTCCTGCAAAACCAGCAGTAATAACGGGGTGCCTGCTGTGTGCCGTACAGAGGCCTCGGGGGGGAAGCGGTCCTGTGTTTTGTCTAAACCCTAATCTTGTTTTTCGCCCTGGTGCTGGCATCCGCACTTCTTCTTCCTTCCTGTCCCGATGTTTTCGCACAGCGCGGTGGAAAGCATAAACTCGGTGCTGCGACCAAGCTGCTGCGCCGGGTTGTTATTCCAATACTTCCACAAAGCAGACTTTATGGTCCTAGAAACATGCAGAGCGGGACAGAAATGCTGACACACTGAGTGACCCTTTTGTTTTTTCTTAATGTGCCAATGTGACTTCTCACTCGCAGCATCCAGAACACAGAAACACGTCTCTTCTTAGAATTTAAGACAGCTTGGAGAGGATTTAGAATCTTGGTGAATTCTTGAATTAAAGCCAAAGAATGACAAAGTTAATTGTCATCAGTGTTCCTGGAGATCACCTGTTTTACTTGAAAGACGGAGGGAGTGAGAGTGACAGATTTCGTAGGTGTTTTAGGTGCTTTCCAAAAAGTCCCATGGCTCTTTGCGATGTAGCTCAAGTTTCTGAAGTCAACTTGATGTTGTCTCCTCTGATGACGAAGGGGTTTTGTATCTGTATCAGCTACTTCCAGATATTAGTGAAGGTATCAAGGGTAGAAAAACCCCAATCAGTGCATCCCTACTTACAACAGGAAACAGAGCTTCTGGGTACACAAGCACATGAAGTTGATTTTACTAGCTTTGAACAAGCCTCATTCAAGGGCGGCACAACATATCAAATCCTAGCTGTGTCGAGGAGCCATTGGCCTAGCAGCTTGAGCAGGCGCCCCATGTACAGAGGCTGCTGTCCTTGTTGCAGTGGTTGCAGGTTTGACTCTCAGCCTAGACCGTTTGCTTCATGTCTTTCCTCACTCTCTGCTCTCCACATTTCCTGTCTTTCTTCAGCTGTCCTGTCAAAAATACCCCAAAATACCACTTTACAATACAATACACGATTTTGGCTTGCCTGCGCTCAAAGAAACACGATCGACAGCGATCACTGATGTGTAAAAAAAAGTGTGCTCTGCCTGTAGAAAACTCTACATTGAAAATATTAGGCTGTGGAAGGAGCGAGATGAGACGAGGCAGGCTGGAGGGAGGTCAGTCTTTACTCTGGACTTCCAACTTACAAATACATACCACATACACTCACTACTTCATATTTATCCACCTCAATTCTTCTTCTCCTCCCTCCCCTGTTCTGATGTGAATATAATGATACCACCACTTAGTGTCCACCACACAGCCCCCTCCTGAACACCCAGAATAGGTACACACAAAACAGCAGAGAGCAACCAGCGCAAAAACAGCCTCAGTCCCGTACACGAGGCCTGATGACCCGGCCAAACAGACTGCGCCGAACCGCCACCGGGGCAGAGACAGGGACAAGGCCAGAGGGTTGTCTCTGTGGCTGGGCATGTTTCCCACTGATATCAATATTTCTTCTGAAACAATTAAAAAAACCTGCTTGACTTGCATCTCTTCAGTTTTAATCCTCCGATACACGCACACACTCTCTGCCTGTACCTTTGACACAGAAGCTTCTCCCACCCTAACTTTCCTTTTCTCTTTACCTGCATGTGTCTGCTCTGATGACAGTATTCATCAGGTGTTCATTTTAAAAAGTCCCTGACAAGTGATTTGTGTGTTGACGAGGCTTGTTGTTAATGACGTAGTAAATCTTAGAGTTGTAGAGTAAAACTTCTGCAGAAGAGCGGGCTGAGAGCAGGAGGCTCGGGTGTGTGATAGTAAAGCAGAGGGATAGAGCGAGAATGGAAGCTGCAGCACTCCAGCTATGACAAAAGGAGAGGAACTGTATGCATTTTTAAGTAACAGTAAAAAAGTGTCCCTAAATTGAAAGATAATTGTGATTAGTGGTCAAAATATGGATCTAAACAATCATGATTTCTCATTTTGGCCATCTTCTTGCAGCCCTATCTGCTACTTCAAAAATGTCTGGATCGCAGGTCAAGGTTGAGCCTCAGGCCTCATGCTGAATTCCAAACAGACACCCTCTGGACATCAGTGCACCTTCATGTGACTGTATGCATGTTTGCACTTGTGACAGAGATGAACATGAAGGAGTTCTTACACCCAGATTTCATAACTGCTTCTCTAGAGGGGAACTTTATCAGCAGACTGCAGCATGACCACTGACCCCGAGCTGAGGCTGGCAGCCTTCGATTCTGCATGAACCTCCTCGCTGGAATGTCTGGTGTCTCCTCTCGCGTGAAGCTGATCCCTGCCCTGGTCCAACGCGTGATGCCGAACCATTTGTTCTGCCAGATCAGCGCGCTATTTTACCCACAATGCCTCTTGAGTGTGTTGGCTCTGGTTTGTGTTGCAGAACTTTATCGTTTGGCAGAGGAGGAACAAACCCAGCACTTAGACAGGGAGGTATTGTGTCACCAAGGACAACTCACTAAAAGAAAAGAAGTCTCGAGGCTTTGTGGGTTTCTGCAGAGACCTGCCCCTCCCCCCTTCTCTCCCTCTCTCCCTCTGTAGATTGGGTTTATCTAATGAGAGTGAAACAAGTCAGAGAGCCAAGTGCCATTCAGCGCTCTCTGGCTTTGTGTTTTTGGCTGCTGCTTCTGGGTTTTCTTGGCCGCGGTCTCGCGCTCATTCAGAGCTCCAACAACTCTGGGACTATTCAGGTTTCATAGACCTATCAAAAGAACCACAGACATGCTGGGCAGGAGTGCAGCCAGGTCCATGGCATCCAGGAAGCTGCAAAAGTGGCAGCAGTAACCACAGTGCAAATGGCTTTCACACATTGTCAGAGCGCTTGATGATAATACTGCCCAACATCCTCCAGAACGCCGAACAACAACACGATTTTGATTTCAGACGGGCGGAATAACAAGTCCTTCCTACGTGCTAAAAACACTTCAGTCCATCCTGTTACTGGCAAAACTGAATTTCAAAGCTTTTTATTATCTCTGCAGTTCTTTGTGTTTCTGATTCGGGTTTGGCTGCAAAGGTTTGGTGGTTGTAAAGGTTGGTGATGTTTATACGTGGGAGGAACGTCTGTATTTTTCTTTCAAACCAGGGCAGGCGAGGTTAGCCAGACTAAAGGAAAGGCTTGACAGTGATCCAAATCAAGCTTTCCAGGGAAAGTAAGCCGTTTAAAATTCAGGATATGTAGTGCGTCTCACCATGCTGGGTACTTTGTTAGGTTCTCTGTCAACGTAGAATGTCTGTTGTTCTTATTTCTATGGAGTTTTGGCGGTATCATGATTTCTCATTCAGTCAGAACCACTCTCTTCAAAGAAAATTAATCATTTGCATGCAATAAGTTATATTTGGTGGTATGGCTCTGTTCTGGGAGCTCCCTGCCCTTCCATATGCTTACGTGGAAGGGTAAGGTCTGAGGTGGGGAGAGCACACCTCCCCTCTCTTTCATGTGCATACATTAAAAGCCAAGGCAGGGGCGCTGGTGGCCAAATGGTCTAAGCGCCCTACACACAGAGACTTTAGTCCTTGTTGCAGAGGTTGCCGGTTCAATTTCCAGCCGTGACCATTTGCTGCATGTCATCCCCCACTCTCTACTCCCCACGTTTCCTATCTATCTACAGCTCTCCTATCAATAAAAGGCAAAAACACCTAAAAAAAGATACTTTAAAAAAACCAAGGCAGGGAGAGCAGCAGCAAAGACCCGGCAGAGCAAGCATCAGTAAGAATACATTACAGTTTAGTTTACAGTTTAAAGAGAACGCACATTTTGCTATTTGCTGATTGGCTGCGTGGATGTGACGTTAGGAGCAGCTGATGTTCTGTTGGCCAAGCTTAAAGCTGATATAAACATCCGTTCAGAGAGAGATTGCGAATGTCAACACTACCCCCCCACCAGATTTTGCCTACTTCTCATGCGCATTCTATGAGGAAGTAGTGCCGGCTTCCCAGCCAATCAGGACGATGCAGTAGGGGCCGCCACTCGACCAATCAGGACAGAGGGTCGGAGAGTAGCTCTGATTGGTCTGTGGTAAAGGGAACAAGGGGAATAATAACATTGCTTGATATAAAGGCATTGGAAAACAGAGATTTCGCCATAATCTCAAATTACTTCAATTACTGATGATGAGTAACGATGGGTATTATCACTTTTTTCCAAACCCAGCACAAAAAAGTACGTTTTTTTTACCCCATTCCTACCAACTGCACCTTTAACTTTGTGGCCTTTGCTCAATTATTGGTATTTATTGGGTTTTCTTTGATGGTGTTCTGCCATCCAGTCACCTGCTCTCTTGCATATTTTCCATCTGACAATCAAAGCATTCTGGACACTTTGAGGTGAAACTTTCATTAAGTATTTCCTCCAGATATCTGTTTCTGATTATAGCACCAGAACCAGCTCTTGTTTATCAAACTAAAGTAAAAACAGGTTCAACGTTTCAAACATTCAAAGTGTTACGTGAAGAAGTAGGAAACATGTCTTTCTCACATTTTCTTTTGAATGAAAAGAAAGTATAGTCACAAAAGAATCGATACCTCACCATTGACAACAAAGAAGCATTCGTAGCAGCAGACGTATGATGTGTTTACAGATGTGTTCTTTTTCTAAACATACTCTATTTCCTTCCTGGACAAAATAATGACAGAATGCGAATCAGGTTTGACAAAAGGAGAATCAGAATCGATACAAGCTGAACAACTAGATGATGAAGTGCTGAAATACATGAGATGCCTCTACAATGTATCTGAGAGGGATACTTCACAACACAAAAGACTGTTTCTGAGATGGCGTGTACCTGCTGAGTGAACGATGAGGACAGCTGTTTGGAAAACAAGACGTGATGAGTCAGCCTTGCCCTCATCATGTGTGTGTGTGTGTGTTTGTGTGTGTGTTTGTCAGGTGACTGCTGGGCAGCTGGAGAGCAGTAGCAGCCTGAGGGCACCTGATGGCAGTGCTTAACCATCCTGATTCCTGACCAGCACCTGAACACCACACCTGGCAATAAAGAGGTCTGCGGTTCTGTCACATGTCCTGGCAAACACAGGTGCTGCAAACATGGAGTCTCACGGGAGACGGGAGGAGGATCAAAACCTGTCCTGGTAAACACCTGGGCGGCTGTGTGGACAGTTGGCTTGCACGAAAACGCCTCCGTCAGTGTTTGATGTTGGTGCTGAAGTTATCTCAGACTTCTTTTGTTGCTGTTTTATTTTCTTTGTTTGCTTTTTTCAGTTCCTCCGAATATTCGTTTGGAGAGCTTGTCTGTCGGTGCCTCCACAAACTTAAGTTATCATAAAAGCTGAACAGACGTAACCCTTTGGTTTAAATCTTAATTACAGGCAAAAGGACCCGTTTCTACTTCTGACACAGAACTTAACCGTCTGCATGCAGTTCCTCTTCAATAAGTCTGCAAGAAAGTCTGTTAAAAACTTTGCAACCTTCAAAAATCAGGCTCCAGTGTGAGAGAAGTGCAAGGTTTCACTGCCACCCGCTGTGATTTGATTAATCAATGCACTCCTTTTGAAGTAAAAATATCCCCAGTTTCTGGTTTATAAGGACTCGCTTCCTTCCCTGACATGAAAGAGTTTGATTACCTGGCTTTCTTAGTAATCACCCAGCTTTGTTAAACACTTTATTCTGATTAGTCCAAACCTCTCAACCCAACTTACCAAAAGTTAACTTATTCGGAGGAGCAAGAGCAACGCCAAGGGCAACCAGCTCACACACGGCATGGTCATAAAGTTTCTGATTTGACATCTTACTCTTGAAGGTGGCTAAAATGAAAGAAGCCGAGGAGCAGAGGGAAAGAGACGTCAAGCAAATTGAAGAAAATAGAGGCCATAGTTATCTGCCAAAAATGGTGGATTGCTCTCTCTCGGTGGGAAGTGAGTCTTTGCCCCAAGTGGGGGAGTTTAATTATCTCTGGGTCTTGTTCGCGAGTGGGGGTAAAATGGAGCATGAGATTGACGGAACGTTCCAACCCTCACTTATGGTCATGAGCTGTGGGTCTTGACCGAAAGAATGAGATCTCGGATACAAGTGGCTGAATTGAGTTTCTTCTGAAGGGTGTCTGGGCTCAGCCTTAGAGAGAGGGTCAGGAGCTCGGACATCCGGAGGGAGTTCGGAGTAGAGCCGCTGCTCCTTCGCCTCCCGGACGCCTCCCTTTAGAGGTGTTCCGGGCATGTCCAACTAGGAGAAGGCCCAGGGAAGACCAAGAACTCGATGGAGGGATTATATATCCCGCCTGGTCTGGGACCGCCTCAGGATTCCCCAGGAGGAGCTGAAAAGTGTTGCTGGGGAGAGGGGTGTCTGGGTCAATTTGCTTGGACAGCTACCTCCGCGACCCAACTCTTGATAAGCAGAGGAAAATGGATGGATGGATATGGAGGAACCACAAACTGCAACCCGTATGAGCTTTGTAGAAGTTACAGGACTGGTTGAGTGAGAAGGAAATGCTGTGATCTTATAAAGGTGCTGCGGTTATTTTCTGCATCTGTTAATGCAAACAGAATAATGCTAATGTTTAGACTTGACTGTGAAAATAACTCAGACTAAGAGGAGGAGCTGTGGTTGCTTTGACGTGATGCTTCTGATACAAGAAGCAAGACTTTAAATAAACCAGGATGTCTCATGGCTAACAGATGGTAACCACACCTTAACAGTGGTTATTTAATTTTGTGTGATGATACATGCATTACAGAAGGAGAGTGCATTCCACCCATGCTAACATGTTTGTTTAGCTGGACTCCTCCACGCTGGAGCAGGGATCTCTTTGGAATGAATGAAGGTATTTCACTTCTCGCTGCAGAGCTGATGCGGGTCTGATTATGGGGCTTAGTTCATCGCCTGCAGGTGTACTTCTTGAAGGACTTGAGCTTTAAAGAATAGTCTTAACCACTTGCTGCGAGGCTCACATGAAATATTTAATCTGCAGAGTGCATGAAACCAAGCCAAACCCTAAAATTGCTGGATATTTAATCACATGGAGACGTGGAATGAAAAATGATGCCAGATTTTAAGTGCCTCTTAATATGAGGTCCTGCAGCTCCCATTTGTGCTTCATATTGCATAACAATCTGCGTGGCTGAACCATATGTGGAATTCATAGTTGAGCCAGTTAAGAGTAGCTGCAGACTGAGGATCATCTACGTACCCTCGTACCTACCTACCGCACAGCACGGCAGGAGAGAGGCCTCAGGGACTTCTGTAGGTATGACTGACAGAGTAAAGACAGAAAAACAATGAGTGGAACACACAGCAATACTTCTATTTAAAGCCCACTTCTGCCAGACTATTCTCCAAGCAATACCATTCCCCCCTTTCATTTCTATTCACGGTGGCTCCCGTTGAGAGAGGGACCTTTACAGATGAAAGAGAGGAGAGCTGGCGACAGACGCAACAAAACAAAAAAAAGATTTACAATGAAAATAAAAAGTGGGATGACTCACTCAGGATTCTTTATTCACGGAGGCATGTGTGGTGAAATAAGATGTTGAAGCAGGACGAGTCTTTCAGCATCTGTGTTTTGATGGCTGCTGTGATGTTTTGAGCCCGCAAGATGGGCAATAATAATGTCACTTGAACAACACATTCCCCGAGCATTTGGTTCCATTTAAGCCCAAAAGTATGCAATGGTTACGCTGGAGCATGGAAGTCTTCCCGTCATAAAACAAGACAGCTACAGAGGGTTCTCAAAGACTGGAGTAACTTACAGTGTTAGGGTGTAAAAGAGAAATGACAACATGAGCTAGAAGTGGTTGAATGAAGCTTATGAGGATGTAAATAGTACAATTAAGGACTTTTATCTGAGTGGTTTAAACAGATATTTGAATTGAGATGATTTGAGATGAGCCAGCTAGTCTAAAAGGTAAGAAGATGCTCAAAAAACAGTCACAATTGAGCAGCTTTATTTAAACATGGCCAACCATAAGATCTTAGAGTCTGCAGGTAAACAAAGCCAGATTACAAAGCATGGCTAAAGCTTGCAGAGCTAGCACCACCAGCCTTCAGTCCTTCTTGCTTTCACTGGTTATTAATCAAACACTGGTATCAGGTGGGTACTAGGCATCACGGTAAACCAACCTGGACTCAGTAAGCAAACGCCTGCTTTGCCTTGAGGCTGCATGTGCAGAGATAACCGCGTGCAATGACAAGTTAATGGCTAAAGCTGCTGACCAGGAAGCAAAGAGCTACAGCAAAGATATTTGCATCATAAGACTTCCTGAATAAATCCTGGATCCACGACCAATTTACCTTTTCTCCAAATTGTTGACCCAACTTTTTGCAGCACAAACCCTGCCGACCCCTCGAAAGCTGGAGTGGGGTCGGCAGGTAACACGTCCACCGCAGCTGCCGTATCTACCTCTATGTCCCTCACACTTCTCTATACAGTTTGGCAGTCGTTCAATTCATTTGAACATGTCTGAGTTCGTTTTTCCAAGGTTTCCTGAATGTACCATGAGTCCAACTGTTGCTTCCACCTCGGCGACCTAGGGCCACCACAAATGGTCACAAAAATATTCACCACGATGCAGGGAATTAAGTATGACATGCTCAAAGGGTTCTGGGGGAGGACCCTCAGAACCCCCTCTTATTAATTCTGCCTCAAGTACATTTTAATTCATCCTTAACTGGGAGTATCAGGGGACTGAAAGGAGATGCCCCCAAGTCCTTAGGCTCCAGTCCTTAAAGCAGCACCCAATTCTGGCTAGGACACGTCTTTCTCTGCTCCCAAGTTTCCTGTCCCTCTTCAGCTGTCCTATGCAGTTATAAAAAAAAAGAATAATAATCTAAACATCAAGATTAAAACACCATTTTGCGCTGAAATCTTAACAACCCTAACAATTTGTCCCCCTCACGTGTGAAATGATGGCTACGCCCATGCCCACAGGTCCTTGGTCCCAAAACCCAAGCAAGGTGAGAGGCAGAGGTGAGTAATCATCTGATTCCACAACTACCAAATCAGGGAAAAGTTTTACGTGAAGCTTGCAAGATGAGAGGAGCACCGTGCTACAATATCAGGGCAAACCTGTGGCCTTTTTCAAAGATTAAAACCCTGAGGTTGTGGAGCAGCGGGCGACATGTCAAGAGGTTATGGCAGACTTAAATAAGCTTGTTCGTCATGGCAGACAACGAGGACAGAACACAACTTTCTTAAGTCCATGAGATTAACAAGTTGGATCAATACATCCTTTATCCTTGTAGGCATAGTTTGTTGAAGACTCTTATCTACCTCTACTTATATAAATGCTCAAATATGTACTCCAGTAACTCACTGTGCTTTCTTCGCTCTCAGACTTCTAATTCTCAGAGCTTGTTTAAAAACCCTGATCCACATTCAGGCATCCCTCTGCATGGCTAAGAAATTAGGCCTCTTCACTAACAATCTAGCTTAACTAGGTTTATTCTTTAATCCCCTCCAAGACTAAGAAAACCGGATTTCCTGTTAAGATGAAAGAGAAAGCCGACATAACCAGGTTACATGAGTTCATCTCTGAATGTTACTGGACAGATCTGCAACCTGGATTTGGAGCTACATGAGTTTGGGAAGAGGAGAAAGAAGGATCAGGTGTTTGTTTGATACTAAAATGTATAAGAGATGTATTAAAGATGGTGTGTGTGAGTGGGAGTCTGTTCAACTAGGAGGAGAGACAATCAGCCCCAAAAAAAGGCACACAGTGGAGCGGTGAGTCCGGTTCCAATATCAGAGGAATTTCAATGAACTGCGAGTTGATCCCCAGAGTCACGGCAGCGGGACACTCATCAGGTTTCTGTGGCTTTGCTTTGGCAGGTTGCAGCACATTCTCTCCAGAGTCGGCTGTTCTCGCCAGCAGAGATGAGTAGCAGACACTTAGGAAAATAACCCCTCTTTCCCCCCCGTGCAGCTGCTGAACATGAAAATTACATCTGGTGGAGTAATTAAACTTGTGTGGCTACCGACACCTCCGGCCAAACCAGACTCTCCACATCCCGATGCAGATGTTCTAGTATGAAAAGTAAACACACATACAGAACGCTGCTTCCACCCGTCAGTATATTGAGTCTGCTGCTCTGTCAGGAATGCATGGTGTGAGATTAATATAACATGACAGGCCACCTGTGCAGAACTCGTGTTCAATAAGTGAAAAGATACTATCCAAGGCTTTACAATAACCAGGCTGAGACACCGGTCTCATCCCAGCAGCAGGTACAGTCTTATCTTCCTCCAACAGGCACATATCCAAACAGGAGACAACAAAGATGCTGCAGAAATGAAACAGAGTTACTTTTTTGTGCACCGGTGGGCTGGCTTTGCGTGATACTGGAGCTGCAGGCCGAGGACAAACAAAGATTGGTAATTCACCAACTCCAGAAACAGAACAGACTTGTCTTCTATTTTTCTTCTGGTGCAGGATCCTAACTGTGTTTCAATGCTCTGACCCATAAATGGCAAACTACCTGGAGAAGAACTCTCAGTTCCATGAAGTGTGCAAAATACAAGTCTTTGAATTACATCTAAGGTAGGTGTTAATATGTTTGTGTGCAGCCTATTTTCTTCCAGGTATCTGTGGGTAGTTTCTGTTCTATGTGTAGGATTATTTGGCCAAGATTGTAACTTAAAAGATCAATTCTGTTATTATATTACCTTCATTTCCATCTACTCTGTATCTAAACATTGTTCCCTCACATGGTCGATCCCTAGGCCGGTTTTCAAAGTACACTGCCGACCATTTTCATATGATTTTCTTTTATTATATCCATAAAAAAATCTCCATCCATGATTAGCCTTCAACTACATATCCCAGCATGCTCGGTTGAAACACAAGCATCGAAACAGGGAAGACTTGACCCTGATTAAAGATTTAGACAAGCTCTTGGTCGCTCTCTGCCTTGACGTCTAGTATCCTGCGGCATCTGACATGCTCTCCTGCAGGTGACAGAGAGGGAGAGGTGCTTCCTGTTGATGCATTAATTGAATAGGAACCATTCTGCACTCTCTTCATTTTGGATCACTGCAAAATGTAACGTCATTAACAAGCTTCATGCACACGCCGATCACCTATTGTGATAACAGGTTATCGACTGAGAGATTTCAAAAAGTGATCTGCTTTTTTGTTAAATTTTTCTGTAATATGTCCTGCTGGTGAAAATGGTGAAATTTACAGAAGCATCCAGGCAAAGAGAAAGGGTAGGAGGCGGGGCAGGGCACACCGCTGTGTGCATGAAAAGAGGAGAGCTGTCGGTGCAGTGCGTGTTGTGGAAAAGAGAAAATCCTGCACACTACTCTTGCTCAGCATCACCATTTTTAAGAGTAAGAAACACATTTGAGTCTTTTTTCTGATAAACGGTGATGCTAAGTAGACTTTAGTTTCCCTTCATAAGATAGTTTGACATGCATCTCCAACTATCTTCTTTAAGCATCGTTTGTGAGCATGATATAAAGCGGAGAATCAAGCACCACTAATATACAAACTAACCTAATAATAGAGGGAAGAGATAGATGATATAATCTAATTTAGAAAGAGTCATATGTTTCAAGATGTTCAACAACTCCTCCTCCTCTCTGGAAACTTAACTTGTGGCTCTGTGAGATGTTCCTGCAGCAGTCTAACTACTCACAACAACAAGGTTTCATTTTGCAGCTCCTCCTGTTGTAAGATAAAAATTCTCAGCATGCTTACAGACATATTTTCAATGTAACTTTGTTGATTAAAAACCTGTGTGTAGTCTTAAACTGTGACACAGAAAAACTGCTTCCCTCCCAAAATCAACATGTGGCTCAGCTTTACTGGAAGCTCTCCACCAGTGAGTGGGGGGATTTGATAAAGGCAGAAGAAGCTGCTTGTGGAATCCTGTAGTTACTGTGTGCAGGGCTGCAGCTTGTGATTATGTTATGTAATTTCCACTGGAGGTAACAATGGTTTGCCTCTAACTTTTACATGCCTGTGGTCCTCCCTCTCTCTCCCTCTCTCTCCCTCTCTCTCTCTCTCTACACACACACCGATTACATCCTTCCTGGCATTAATGGGGTCAGACCGGGCCCTTATCTTTTTAGGGCAGGGGTCTGTGTTTCCATGCACGGTAACTTTGCACTCTGCCCTCCTTCCTCATGCCTCAAGGGCAAGAGCACACTGAGGAAACTACAGGCTGCCATCTGCTCCCCTCTGGGTACACTCTCCGGAGCAATCAATGCCACAATCTCAACCATAAAGCTGCGGTTAAACCAATCTCTGGAGGGAGAAAATGGGACTCAAGGAACTGTGGAAGCAGATATAGCCTTCAACTACATATCCCAGCATGCTCGGTTGAAACATCGAAACATGGAAGACTTGCTCCAGCTGCACAGATTGCAGTACTTTCAAATTAATTGCTTTCTAATGAAGACCGGTTGCACGAGTTCCAGATGAAGCGATGTGATAATGTGCGTTCACATGCAGCACAGCACGCAACCTTCCCTGAATGATGGTGGCGTCATCGCCGGGCTCTAAGTGGTTGAACATGTGCAGGTCTTTCAGTTTATGACTCTAATTAGTTAAAATTCACTGTTTTTGGCTTTTTGAAGGACTTGAATCCAAACATCTGTTGAATGTGTGAACATTTAGCAAATTACATTGACTTAAACTTGACCTCAGAACCATAAAAGCCTTGCATCATGTCTCTCTTTGTATCGTGTTTATTGTGTTAGTCCTGCTAAAATATTAGTTAACACTCTCCGTCTAAAGAGGACGTTTGGAGCCTCTCCTGTGAACTCAGGGTCTCACACATCGTTGTGTGTTGAGTACACTTGGAAAGGTTTGATATATTACAACAGACATTGTTTCAGAAACACGGTACAGTGCATCTTGTACTCGTTCCGTGCATTTAATGTTCTTATATTCCACATTACATAATTACAGCGTGCGATTGGCTTCGTGTATTTATACGGGCTGTAAAATAGCAGATTAACTCGGCCTTGAAACAGGTCAAAAAGGCCAGCTCTGCAGGGAAGAGGAAAGACAAACAGTTGTGTTAATGTACAGGTTTTATAGACCTCCTTTTAAATGCCTGTTAACCCTTCACTGTCCGCTTCTACGTGCACACAACTCCTGAATACTCTGCTGACTCTGAGTGTGAAGTTAAGTCCTGAGGGCCACATCCTGAACTTGAACTTGAAGGTCTCTCATTGTTGGACTTCCAAGCTGATTTAAAGACACATCAGACTGAAGGTTTGACTAGTCTGCTATCAGTGCACTTAAAAGATGAGTGATATTTATGCAAAACACAGGATATTAACGTCGGACTTCCACTAGATCTGTGTCCGGTCCATCTCTGATCCGGGACCACCGGACAGCTGGACTCATGACCAAGGTTTTCCTGCAGTAATCACTGAATCAAGGATTCTCCTCCTCCTCTCCTCATCCATGTTGTCTTTCTGGTCCTCTGAAAACCTCTGACCTGTTGACTCCAGGCCTGGCTCCGCTCATCATGACTTTGATTTGTTGTTGTAGTTAAGTGAAATACGATCTGGTGATAACACAGAGTGTTTTATTCTGAAAATTTTGTCTTGGTGCCTGACTTCCTGTCCCGCTCCATCTGCTCTGTTGCAGATCGTCTTAAGTATCTGATCCTGAGGGCTCCGACCTGCTGGATCAAAGACGGAACCGGAACGCAATGGAGTGGATCCAGTGGAAGTTAACACAATGACTAGAATAGAAACCTATCAGATCCGGTGCTGTGCCGGATCGGAGACGGACCGGACCTGGATCTGGTGGAGTTTGGCACTAGGAGTTCATATTTATGTAATGGTGATGCACGGTGTCGTAATTTTGCAGGTATCCAATATTTACCATCTCAGTTTGACCAGTGCTTAAATAAACATGTAGTTTGTTCTCACTTAAACTTGTTGAGCTGATGCAAACATTAAATTATTTCTTTAAAAGTGTCAGAATCATCTGGACAACAAGCTAACAACTTCAACTACTCCAGGAATCTTCATTTTGGGTTTCCTGATTAATTCTAAAGCTTCTATTGTTCTCTTTAGAGCAAAATCCCTCCCTGTGTAGTTATGAAACCAGTGTTGGTGTAATGTCCCTTTATGCTCGACAGCTGACACTCATCTGTCATTTCATCTCTCACTCTTGATTCTCTTCTGGTCTCCTGCCTGTTTGATATTTCCTCTGTGTTGCACAAAGCATTGAAATGTAACATTTGGTAAATGTCAGATAAGACGTCTCTGGTCTCTGACTGTGAACAAAGTCGATACTGAGTCCACTTTGTCGGAAAGGTGTCGTGAAACACTGAAAGTTACTGCGAGTCAAACTGCCGGCCTTTATCGCACTGATTGGTCGTGTATCTCTGGGTTCAGCTGGCAGCTCCTCTTAATCTGACTCCGTGATTATGATGTTGTGTGTTGTGCTCCGGCACTCACTTAACTCACATTAACCCTGAATTAAAATAAGTGCTTTAATTTGGAGCCTGAAATGAAGGAGCTGGTTGAATGCAGTGATCAGCAATTTGAAAGCAATAACCAGCTGAAGGCAGAGACACCCCTGTGTGCTTTTAATCAAAGAGTAATTATATTAATGTGTCACTGATATCACTTATTTAATTGTGGTTTGAGACTCATTGTTTGCTCTGAAGCTCCTGTGAAGATCTGATTGTGTGGATTTTGGCGCCCCCTGTGGACAAAGTAGTACCTCTGATTTTATATGACATATTGAAGTTGTGTTTTCAGACAAATCTGATCTTTCTTTCTTTTATATCTCTGGTGGAAAAAGTAATTGTTTGACAATCACGAGGCAGCTGCTCCTTATGTCGTACCGTCTCCAGCCCTCATCAGAGTCTGACAGGTGCTTTCATGGACACCTCTGGACAGCACTTTCGTAAATTTGTAATTTTTAAATGCAGTTGTGGCATTACCAGCCTCACAATGCATCATTTAAAACAAATCCAGGAGACTTCCCCGCTACCTGACACTGCTGCGTCTGTAATTAAACACATCTCAGGCTCAATCTGCTGAAAGTAGGACAGGAAACTGGACCCGCTGCAGCATGTGACACACAGAGCTTTGATCAGCATGTGAGCGGCTCACAGGCTCCCTCTGAGTTTGCTTTGACATCCAGAACAATTGAGGGTCTTTAGTGTTTTGACTAGCGTTCTCAGACCCTGACATCTTCTTATCCTGCTGTCACACCGATGGATTCATTTCGAAGGCAGTGCGGCGGGTTATGATCCATAAACGAGGCAAACCATGAGAAAGAGAAGGAAGAATTGGTTCTTTGACAACCGCGGCTGCTTGTTTAACCAGCATGAGTCACGTAGACGAGTTGTTATGGAAGCACTTTGTGGAGTTAAGACGCACTAAATTTCCATCACACACTTCAGTTGTAAATTTTGGATGAAGAGAGAGGGGGGGGGGGGGTGATTCTGCACATGTGCAACTCTCTGTTAAAGCAGACTCACACCAGACGACTCTACACACTGCTTTCATTAACACAGTTTTCACATGATGCAGTCATCGTAATTATTTGGTCAATCAAAAACTCTGAAACCAGTCTGTCACAGACACAGAAATCCAGGCAGCTTATCTTTTGTCTGGTGCCTTTTAAAGGGATCACCAAACAGGGGCTTATTAAGCAGGATGAAGGGAGTCTGTGTTCAAATCTAACAGGCACCGGTAGAGCTGGGCGATACTGAAAAAGTTGTGTTACGGTCACGGTGTAAAAGTTGTCTCTGTGCTCTTACTTCACCGACATCCTGAAAGTTGATTTAATGAAGTATATTAAGTTAATAGTTAACGCAGAGTCAGCACAGTGTTAGACTAACCGTTTAGGTTCTTTCTTTCTTCCTGTTTTTTGTTCTTTTTTTGGGGTTCTTCCTTCTTTATTTGGTTCTTAACTCTCTTTTTGGTTTTCTGCTCATTTTTTGGTTCCTTGTTCTTTTTTGGTTCTTTATTCTTTTTTATGGTTCTTTGTTCTTTTTTTTTGGTTCTTACTTCTCTTCTTGGTTCTCTGCTCATTTTTAGGTTCTTTGTCCTTTTTTGGTTCTTTATTCTTCTTTATGGTTCTTTGTTCTTTTTTTGGGGTCTTAATGCTCTCTTTGGTTCCCTGTTTATTTTTAGGTTCTTTTTTGGTTCTTTATTCTTCATTTTGGTTCTTTGTTCTTCATTTTGGTTCTTTATTTTCCTTTTTGGTTCTTTTTGGTCTTCTTTTGGTTCTTTGTCCTTTTTTGGTTCTTAATTCTCTTTTTGGTTGTCTGTTCATTTTTTATTTTTTTGTTCTTTATCCTCTTTTTGGTTCTTTTTTCTTTTTTCAGGTTCAGGTTCAGGTTACTTTATTTGTACCCGTAGGTAAACTTGTTTTGCAGCCAGTGAGATGTTAGGCCGATACAAAATTACAAGATAGACTTCAGACATAACAATCTACTTAATGTGCAAAACATAAAAAAAAATATCCTAAAAACTAATCTAACACTAAAAATGGTTCTTCAGTGCTGCTGTCGCTCATCACAGCTGTGTTTACAGTCCACTCTGAACATCTTTAAGCCCCGCCTACCTCTCACCCTGCAACATGATTGGCTCTTCAATGCAGTCTACTTCTACTGTCTAATGTTGGGTGGCAACTAGCTTTTAAGGCTCATTAGCGCCCCCCTTTCCAGTGGTTTGGGGGGTGTAATTACATGTTTATTATATTGAATGTGTATCGAACATTTGTCATATCTATATTGAGAAAAATTACATCGGGATATTCAGCATTATTGAATTATCGCCCAGCCCTAGACACTGGTAAAGAATTATTTCTGTAGACATGCTGAGGGTCAGGATCTGTGATGCTGTATAACAAGAAAAGACCAAGTATCTAACATTAAAAGTGAGTCATCTACACTGGAATCAAAATGCATCAGGAGTCGTTAATCAATCGATTAACTCATCAGAGCGGCCCGTCACTCTTCAGAGGAAAAAGAAACATTCCTCACTTTTATAAGTTTGGAAAAGTCGAGAGCTGCAGCTCAATCAGTCACAATCAGGTCCTGATGAGCCAGGAGACAAATCACTGTTTCTCAATCAAACACGCGGTCTGATTATACTTTTGTGCTCTCACACAGCGCTGATGTAAACAAACCCGACACCCTCAGACATGTGGAATAAAATCCAGAGGAATATCTGTCACCTTGTGGAAGTGATTGAAGTCAATCAGTCAAGTCAATCTCAGAGACGCAGCAAAAACAGAAAACAACTTCTGCCATTAAAGTTTAATATTCTGAACCTGCTGCAACTTAAAGAGATGTATCTTACATCATTAGAGAAGCATGCAGATGTATTGTTTTCATGATAGTTTCCAAGTAAGAGCTAACAGAAGAGTTCATGAGTGGTTCGCTCACTTCTTAATGGTTGAAATATGCAAAACAAAGAAAATATAATTAACTTGGTGCAAAAAACAATGAGTCAGTTTGATGCGTGTGCCCTGAGGAAGACGAGGAGAAACTTCAGAGAACATGAGAGCTCTGCTGTCTGCGTCCAGCTGTCAATCACTCCTCCTCCAAACGGAAAAATACACTAGAGGGGAATAACACAAGGCTAATGAAAAATGTTCGCTGCTCCAGGCCAAACCATCAGATCAGACGCACACCAAGATTTATTTTCGTACAAATGCGACTGGTTACGACATTACACGGGAGCTGCTGTATGGTTTTACTGCAGGGAAGTGGAGCACAGCGTGTTCTAGGAAATACAAAGTTTTATGTCTCAGCTCAGGTTCAATCTCTCTGCTATGCGAAGCACTTGGCTCCTGTTCGGACACTTTTTGGCACAGTTTACCTGAGCGGCTCATTGTCTCGTGAAATATTTTAACTGAGTAAAAACAAAGGAGCTGGAAAACACCCCGACTGTGTTTGCATGCTGCAGGAGGAACACAAGAAGTCATAGTGTTAGTAAAGGCAGAGTTACTGTGACAACAAGGACACGTTTCTATGGAGCGCCGTTTGTAAAGTGGTGCACACTGAAAATAACATTTCTCCACATTTAGATCCAAAACGTCAGAAAAATGTAGAGTGAATTTTAAAAGTCACTTTTCACATTGAGAGGAATAATTGTGATCCTCTTCACATTTAATTTTGTTGTGAAAAATATATTAAGTTAAAATCATTGTTAAATCCAAATGTTAAATATAAATATAAATGTTAAACGATAAATCTAAATGTTAAATGTTCAATCTAAATGTTCAAAGATAAATCTAAATGTTAAATCTAAATGTTCAATCTAAATGTTCAATGATAAATCTAAATGTTCAATCTAAATGTTCAATGATAAATCTAAATGTTAAATCTAAAAGTTAAATTATAAATCTAAATCTAAATGTTAAATCTAAATGTTAAATCTAAATCTAAATGTTCAACTATAAATCTAAATGTTAAATATAAATATAAATGTTAAATTTAAATGTTAAATACAAATCTAAATGTTTAACGATAAATTTAAATGTTAAATATAAATATAAATGTTCAATGATAAATCTACATGTTAAATGTTAAATCTAAATGTTCAACGATAAATCTGAAAGTTAAATATAAATATAAATGTTAAATACAAATGTTAAATGTTGATATGCAGCTGTGTGAATTTGCATATCAGCTAAATATTTAGAATCGCAGAGCAACATTTAACATTTATATTTAACAATGAGATTTATATTTAACATTTAGATTTAGATTTAACATTTAGATTTATTGTTGAACATTTATATTTACATTTAACATTTATATTTATATTTAACATTTATATTTATATTTAGCATTTGTGTTGAGAATTGTCATTTTCAGTATACACCACTTTACAAACGGCCCCATAGAAACGTTTCTGACTGCATTGCTGACTTTGTCACAACATTCCCGTCATCTAGGGAGTAAAAGATGGGATTTAGAATCTGAAAAGGGGGGGGGGTGGGATCTTCCTGGAAGACCAAACAATGCCGCTCTCCTCTCACAGCCTCTTTCTTTCTTCCTTTATGTCACCGAGTGAGTAAAAGAAAGAAGGAGAGAAAGAAAGAAAGAAAGAGAGAAACGCTCCAAACCTTTGCAAGTTTTTTGTTTTGGTTTCCAAGTGCAGACAAAAGGCAGGGTGGCTGGCAAGGGCAGGGCAGCACAGTTGCATGATTAGTGCATTCCTCAGCACTCCACCCCGCCCGGTGCAACAGCACAGCACGGTACAGTGAGTGGACGAGCAGCAGCAGAGCAACAATAAAATCTCCCCTTCTCCATTCCCAGCCAGCTCTCCCTCTCTCCCTCTCTCTAAAGGGCTGATTCAACGCATCGCTGCATCGGCGTATTTACATACAAATAAGAGAGAGGATGTGGATAGTTATCGCTGCCTGCCCCCCCCTCTCTGCGTTCCAGTGTGTCTCCGGTTATTTGCCAGCTTTTCTTCAAAAAAGGCTGTGGGGATGTCAGATTAGAAAAGCCCCCCGATTTGCCGAGGGCTATGAGAGCCGTGGAGCCTGCGTGAACCTGGATAAGGCAACAAAAAGAGGAACTGAATGACAAATATGAGCAGCACTGTGAAACATATATGCTTATGATGACAGCAGTAGGGGGATAATGGTCTCTTAAATAAAGGTTTGTGTATGCAACACCGCCCTGTCGACTTCCTCTCCAGAGGAGTGTAAATCACGTCTCCTCTGCTCTGCTCCTCAGGCACGAGGCTCCGTCTCTCCTGTGTTTGTTATTTGATTGCAGCAGGTAGATGTGCAGCACGTCCACCCAGCTGCGCCCTATCTTTAAAGTCTAGCCCGCAGAGAGGATCACCCCAGAAATGTGCAATAAACTCTGTGGGGGCCTTCAGAAGCAGCCTGTGGATCTGAGGTGAGAAAGCAGAGCTGGAGAGTCGGTGTGAACTCTGAGCAGAGCGGTGTTTGTTATTCATGAGAACGCCGACTCTCCTCCTGAGATTCTGGGGGGGAAAATGACACTGTGGGGTCTGGGACAAATGGACTGCTTCTCTCTGCCCCGCTTGACAGAAATGGCTGCCGTCAATCCGCAGTGTTCCACGACCCTGCCCTGCTGTGGCTTATCTTGCCAAGCAGAGTAAAGAGAGAGAGAGGGGGGAAGAAAGAAGGATGGTTGGATTTGGTAAGTATGTGGGAGGAGGAGGAGGAGGAGGAAGGGGGAGAGACGGAGGAAAGAAAGACAAGCACAAGATGGAGTG
Source organism: Notolabrus celidotus (assembly GCF_009762535.1). Taxonomy (NCBI): domain Eukaryota; kingdom Metazoa; phylum Chordata; class Actinopteri; order Labriformes; family Labridae; genus Notolabrus; species Notolabrus celidotus. The sequence continues at coordinate 4,147,732 of NC_048292.1, forward strand.
GGGGGATTAGTTCAGTATTTCGATAATGGATATCTTTGGAGGAGGACCAACTGCTCATCTGGGCGTGAGGGGAGGTGGAGAGAAAGGATGAGGACAAAGAGTGCGAGATGAAAGAATGTACATCCAGGTACGTCCTGAGGCTGAAGCCAAAAACTCTTACACGGGACTCCCAACAGATCCGTGTCCAGTCAGTCTCCGATCCGCTGCGGTCGGGCTCCATGCTCTCACGCACCGGTTGCGTTTTCAGAACGCAGCACAGAGCAGGACCGCCGGACAGCTGGAGTCACGTGACCAAGGTTTCCCCTGTGATAATCACTGAATCACTGATTCTCCTCCTCCTCTCCTCATCCATGTAGTCTTTCTGGTCCTCTGAAAACCTCTGACCTGTTGACTTCAGGCCTGGCTCCGCTCATCATGATGGTTTGTTGTTGTAGTTAAGTTAAAAACGATCCTACAATGGGGGCGCCATTGGCCTAGCGGTCTAAGCGCACCCCATATACAGAGGCTATAGCCCTCGTTGCAGAGGTTGCAGGTTCGATTCCAGCCTCAACCATTTACTACATGCCCTCCCCCACTCTCTACTCCCCACATTTCCTGTCTCTCTTCAGCTGTCCTGTCCTATAAAAGGCCCCCAAAAATATATTTAAAAAAATAAGCGGATCAAGTGGAAGTTAACACATTGACTAGAATAGAAACCTATTAGATCCGGTGCCCTGAAGGATCAGAGATGGACTGGACACGAATCTGGTGGAATCTGGCCGTGAGATACTCTCCTAAGGAGGTGGTGGAGACCAAAAACAGAGCACAGAGTAACAGACTTAAGGACTTGCAGTTGTCAGGTGGCTTTCAATGACGACTTAAAATAGATTTTAATGGCAGACATTGCCTATATAGGTGAGTGAGTGACATCAGATCCAGTGCAGTGACAGATCGGACACGGATCTGGTGGAATTTTGCCGATACTGCATTATTCGAGGTCGCCTCCATGCACACAGAACTTTCACTCTCTGGTCTTGTAAGTGACGGTCTCCACAGTGGAGTGGAGGTATTGGGTTGCAGCACCTGCAACATAATATATATACGCACAGACGACTGATTGCACCCTCTTAATTTTTCAAGACATAAGCCTCTTATCTGTTCTTTGAAGCATCACTCCAGGAAAAAAGAGGAGCAGTTCTAAGCATGAAGAGAGAAAGAGAGAGAGAGAGTTGCAGCGGCAGAGCTTTGCATGCAAATGAGGAAGCCGGCTGAAAAAAGCACGTTAATTGAAAGCACCTCACTCCAGAAGGGCTCTCAGCAGGTCCTGAACTGCTGCTCATGTCCATCAACGTCTCACTGGAAATAACAATCAGAGCAATAAATCAGTCCTTCAAAGGAGAGGCATGCAGACGTGGATCAAGATGGCTCCTATATGAGAACTCTGTTTCATAACATGTCCAAACATTATGTAACAGATCTCTGGAGGAAATTGATCCCAGTTATAAATCACTCTCCTGAAGAAGTCAGGTTTTTATGGATCTCCAAGTAAAGAGCATCATCTTTAGGAGGCATACCGCTGTGTAACCTCCCTCACAGTTTCCTTCCAGCGTGCAAAGACATGCTCTTCAAAGAGAGGAGGGGGGAGCATCAAAGTGGAGGGTGGACGCTCTCTAAAGAAGGAAAGGCCTCACATTAACCCTGAGCGAGGGGGAGGAGGGTGGACCGTCGATAAAGACGGCCAGGAAACAGAGTGTGATGTGACAGTGCGACAGAGTCGTTTCCTCCCGTGGTGTTCAGAGGAGCGTTGTACTGATACACTCTTTCAGAAAGTCTGGAGCACATGAGGATAAGTCTGACAGCTGGAATGTGATTGGCTGTATCTTCATGCTGCCACAATAATCAGGGTAATGTTTGTGAATGTGCCACAGGTCCCAGAGGAGCTGGACTTCCAGGCACTGACATCAGAGACCTCTGCTCTGTCTCTTCAAAACACTTCCTGTTTAGACAAGTTTTAATATCAACACAGACGCTCATGTTCTTAAAAAAGAGCTCCAAGTTTTACATTTCACCAGATTCTTCTCCTCATATTGGACGCTCGTGCAGACGACGCTGCACAGTCCAGCACAGGAAACTTTATTGTTCCTGAAGGGAACATTTTTCTCAGACACGTCATAAAAACACAAAAAGCCTTTAACATGATGCGAGACAGTTGCTGCACATTAAACATTTAAGAGACATTTATAAGCTGGAGTGTCTGTTTATTTATAGCTCATCTCTCTGTTTTGCACAAAGAGAGATGTGCTCTCTGTTTCTGAATCTCACACCACTACACGTGTTTCTAGAGACTGAGCATGGCTGTAAAATGTAAACACACACGCCACGCCACTGTGTCACAGAAACACCAACATAAAGATGGAGACAGACGCTGTCAGTTCCCGCTACTAGCAGCACCTCGTCCTGCTGCTGGTTAACGTGGGTACCGTGAATGGGACAGGTCAGGTGTGTGGATGTGTGTGTGTGTGTGTGTGCCGGGGGGGGGGCAATGATTATCGAATAATATTTTGGCTTGAAATGCCCATCTCTAGTGAAAACACGACCATAGATCTGTGTTCTTTTATAAGCTTTAAGACTTTTGGAAACTATCAAACATTAACCCTCCTGTTATGTTCCGGGTCAGATTGACCCATTTCAAAGTTAAAAAATAAAAAAAAATGTTAAAAGTGTTTTTTTGGTATGGAACTTCTTCTGCTTGGCTTAATTAGCATAATCAACATATAAAATAAAAATGGTTCCCTTCACATATTTGCAACCCTCTCCCTCCCACGCCCCGCATGTTTATATTACATAGACACTGTTTGTGGGTCAATTTGACCCGGCAGTCAAAGTGGAGGCTAAAAGGAGTCAGAAGTGTCAAATACTAATTGTGTGACATATTTCACCCCAATCCTGGACAAACACACACACATGAAAAACAAGTGAGTTATCCTCCTTGAACCATGATCTGTGAGGATTAAAGAACACCAGTGAACTAAATATTTGCAGCCCTTCTACTCTCAATATATGTAGATGGGGCCCTGAGTTTGTTGCTTTAATTAACTTTAATGTGTTAACTCAGATTAACTTACTATTATTTATCTTGGGTCCTTAAGCAACCTTAGCACTGTTAGATATAACACACTATTAGGAAACCACCTTTAAGAAATAGAAAAGTGTACTGTCCCTTTAAAACCGTACTCACAACTACCACAGGCAGATAAATGTAAGCTGTTAGGTCTTCAAACCTTTAAAATGATAAAATACACTCAGAATCCAACTTTAAAATTAAAAGTGTCTCTTTCAATTAAATGTAAGGCAAAATAAAAATTATATCAAGTGTGTTCTTTTGTTTTTCACAAATTAAAAATGTCCTCTTGCAGATTCTCTTGTCGAAAATCCCAGACAACAGGTACAAAACAACAACTTCAGACGTCCACACCAAGCTACTGCATGACCTCGTTAACCTCTCACTGCTCACTCCCCCCTCCCCTCCTGTTTCTCCTCTCATCATGAGCTCTCCGCATGTCCACACACACACACACACACACACACACACACACACACACACACACACACACACACACACACACACACACACACACACACACACACACACACCATTTGTTTACAAAACCCAGGTGACCAGATAATATTTCTCTTGAAAATTACCACTCTAACATAAACAGATTTTTATCAAATTAAATGAAATGAAACCCATATGCAATTTTAACATTTTTAACATTTTAACCCATGAACTTGAAATTTTACCACACAATGAAAAACATGCATGAGTAGGGATGGGTACCTTTCACATTTGAACCGATACGGTACCGATACCCGGTACCTGGGAATCGGTACCGGTACTCAATGGTACCAATTTTCGGTACTGTTGTGTTTATGTGGTAATAAATTTTAATTTAAAAAAAAAATCTCAAATTTGTTTAATGTAACATATTTATTTAATTTAACATGAAATGAACAGAAACAGGATTATATAGATGATTAGATATATTAGCTGACACGTGCTCGTGGCGTCTAATTGCTCTTTCGGGAGTTTATCAATGAACACACGTGAACGCCTGCGGACGGGAAAAAGTCAGTTCTCCGTCTCTTTATAATAACAGGACACACAACTTACTTGTTGGGCATTCACGCACACAGGGACGGTTATAAACAGGGCAGGTAGTTGGAGCGAGAGGGTCAGTCTCAACCATAGACTCTATAAAATAAACGTAATCCTCCTGCTCTGCCTCGCAGTGAGTGCGCACGCCCGTCAGCTGCAGGCTCCGTTTGGCGCGCTCCCGCGCAGATGCAGAGAGCAGAGAGCAGAGACGTCCACCTGATCAGTCTCTGACTTTATTACAGGGCGAAAATGTGGAAACTTGCCTTCTCTTCCACTCCCTCACAGTCACAGGGATGCGTTCAGGTACCGAAACATGGTACCGTTTGGTTTTACGTGAGTCGGTACTCGGTAGTACCGACGGAATTCGGTCGGTACCTATAAAAGTACCGAATTCGGTACCCATCCCTATGCATGAGCCTTTTTTTTTTTTTTTTTAACCTTTTACCAAATCCTATTTATTCCTGTATTTATCACATAACTATATACACAATGTATGCACATTGTATGCATTTACCTGGGCTACATATTGATTTAAATGGTTAGTAGTGGAGTTTATAATGAGATTTTAAAAAATTATATTGGGTTTTTTTTTTGGTTCTGACACTTTTGGACAATTGAATATGCCCCGGGTAAAGTTGACCCAGGAACATTATTGCTGTCCCTGAGAACTTAACATGACAGGAGGGTTAAGTAACAGATGGTGTGGTTTCAAAGCATGCAAAGTGAACTACTACATAAACTACAAATTTGTGTGATGCAGGAAAACAAAATTCACACTCATAATTCAGCAGAGCACTTTCTGACTCAACTCCACTGAAACCAGGTTTCCAAAGAACCCTCTTTCATTTAATCCGGTGCCCATAAAAATCAATTTCCCTGGAAAAATAGGTCACCGTGCCTGTGTGTGTGTGTTTGTGTGCATTTTTGTGGGTTTGTTGTGCACCTTGCCCGCTCGTCGGGTAACACAATATACAGTATCGGAAACCGTTGAAGCATGTTTTGCATTCCAGCAGGACAGAGGCAGGACTATTGTGTACAGAGGCCATTGTGTTTGTCCTCTGGCAGACACCAAACCAGACCATGAGTCATGCTAAGCACCGTCTGAACTGCCCACCAGCAGCTCACACCACAGGCTGGGAAAGGTTACAGCCTGTTCGACACACACTCACACATTCACACACACTTTGAATCAGCTTTAAAATTCAAGCCTGGTTTACTTTTACTGTTCCTGCCATCCGTGAAAGACACACGCTAAGATATGACACGAGTACATGAGCCTGGAAATGAAAAACTGGATCACAGTACAAAAAGCACGCTGAACGTAAATAGTGTTTCCTGCCAAGAGAGCATGAACTGTGAGAGAAGGAGCACCGCAAATAAGAAATTCAATTTGACTTGTCAGTCTGGATATATCAGATGGTCGCTCTCCTGTAAGCAGAAGGAATTGATTTATCAAATGTGGAGGCTGGTTGTTTCTGCAGCGCCTTCTGAAGGAAGCGAGTGTCTGTGTGAGAGCAGCCAAACGAAAGGTTGTTAATGATCTACAAGGTCACAATCAGACAATGACAGGCGCAAAGGGAAGTGGCCGTCACATGATCCACTGCAATGCTTGATAACAAAGAGGCTGAATGCAAAAACTGTTTATGGTTTCATTTGTGGGTCCATAAAAATGTCTGTTTATGACTGAATTCCCACAACAGAAAGTGAACAGTTCATCACATGAGAACCACTTTCACAGGGTTTTTAGGAGGAATAGTTTCAGTGTTTGAAATGTTTTATCAAAATGATCCAAAACTAAGATTCACTGCAGAATACCCTCAGCAGCAAACAGGTGCAAAAAACTAGTTTAAAGTTATATATTTCAAGATCATATATGCCGGCCTTTGAAAGTGCAAGGCCCGACAGAGTGGATAGATGTCTTAAAGCATCTTGCTTGGTCAAAAACTAGAATCTCCAACCTCTACACTACATTTCAGACTATGGCCACCGGAGTTTCTGACACCCTCAAGGTAAGCTGGGAGGCAGAACTTTGGGAACAATTATCAGAGGATACCTGGAATGGAAGCTTGAAATATGTGCACAAGTGTTCCATTTATGCACAACATTGTTTGATGCAATTTAAAATTTTGCACAGACTGCACTATTCAAAGTCCAAGTTGCACAGAATATTTTATACATATTGAAACACAAGTTATATATTTTTAGGCATTGAGGCCTCTACTGGACAGAACAGCAGATGGAGCGAGGGTACAGCCTCCTTATATGGGGTGCACGCCCAAATTGCCAGACCAACGGCGCCCCTGAAGGTTTATCTTTAGGATGAGATGTCTCACCTCGCTCTGGAAGGATGTAGCGATGACCTCTTGACTCTAAGATCAGCTGCAGTGCTTTTATCAGACACTACTTGCATGGATGTGATGGGGTTGAAAGCAAAGAGTGGAATCCTATGGGGATACGTTCAAGTCAAATCATGTCAGCTTTATTTATACAGTACATTTAAAAGACACTAATGTTGGCCAAAGTGCTTAACAAGGTAAAAAGTACAAGGAGTCAGCTATAAACAGCACAACATACTCATATAAAATAGTAAAATCCAGGGAAATCATGTAAAATCTGTCGGGATATCAATGTTTACATCTTGAGAAGAGGCCAAAGAGAAGACATGAAGTACAAAAAAATGGTTTGTAGGTGTATGAGCCATGTTACCTATGTTGTTTTTTGTCACTCCCCTTGTGGCACAACCACCACAGGGGGCACTTCAGGTAAACAGACATGTAAATGCTACAAAAGAGGCACAGGTGAAGCAGTGATCTTGGGAACTTGACACTGTTTTACCGCTAACCTAAGACAGCACTGTTACCCTCATCACGCATATCACCTTCAAAGTAAGTTGTCTGTACCTGTTTTTTAATTTGGATCAATAAATATCAACAATAACCTTGGATTGGACATTAAACTCTTTTAGAAGCACGTCGAAAACACTTCACTCCCGCACCCAGACAGTGACTAAAATCAGGTCAGAATAGTCACTACAGTAGGGGTGCAACAATTTGTTGACGTCAACAAAATTAGATGACAAAACTAGCTGCAGATTAATTTAATTGTTGATAATTAGTCAGTAATGTTGTTGCACGTTGTCATGCTGCGCACAGACATAACAGTGTTCTAGTTCTACTGAATTGCTGCAGAGTGAGCCATCTTGCACCCGTGCTATCTCGGCAGGGATTGGCGCAGGGGTTGGAAAACGACGGGTAAGAAAAACATATCAACACAGCGTCAGATGATGTCATGCTGTTGTGTTCTGAAGCATTTCACCCTGGGTGCTGCTGCAAAGAAATAAGGCTGCATGCAAGATTTGTAAACTGGACCTGACTTTGGTAATGTGGGAGCATTTGAAGAGCATGCATGTTACATCAACTTAGGAGTACAAAGTGACCGCCACACCGCCTGAGGTTGACATTTTCAGTCCCTAACCTCCAAATCTTACCATCCTGATATAGTGACAGCACTTCACATTGAAACTAAACAGTCTGCCTTTCATTGATGGTGGTTATGTTTAAAGCCAAGACAGAAAAATGGCTTGAATTTAGATTTTTAATGGCAGTTTTGGAGATGGGTTAAATGTCAAATTTAAAGGCTGATTGCTAAATTAGAGCCTTTAAGTATTTGTTCAATTTATCATCCATAAAGTTGACTAATCATGTCAACAATCGATGACTTGTCAACAATCAAAATAGTCGCCATTTGCAGCCCTAAAGGTTGGGAAATACACGGTCATATATAGTTGAACCTAGTCATGAATGTTGGACATTTTCAAGCGACTTCAAGGTGCCAAACTTCAGGGCATGAATTAGTTTATTATGTGCATGTAAGCATTGACAGAAAGGTCTTCAACTTTGCATCAACTACCAGCAGACATCTTGAAAAGTTGTCATTAAATGACCCAAACACATTTTGAAGCACTTTTCATCAAAGCTGCTTCAACTCGGTCAATCTGAGGCACCATACTCCGACAGTACAGGCCTGGTTGGTGGTGCTAGAGTGGCTCCACTTTGTGATAAGAGATGTAAACATCATTCCTGTTAGAAATTGTATGTCCAGAGCTTCGGATGTGTCATACTTTTTGTCCTTTGTGACAAATATATAGCTCTTGCTCTCCAGAGGCATCCTGTTTACACCCAGTAACATCTCAAATGAATTCCCAGCAGCACACGCAGCGCTCTCTTTCTGTCCTCTAGATAACGCTCGGGCCAGCGAGTGTTCGCAGTTGATTGTGTGACCTTTCAAGCTGACATGAGGAAGATGAATCCAGCCCTGTGGAAAGACAGAGCTGCTGACATCAGGCCATTCATCCTCGCCTGGACAGCTCCACATTCAACGAACAGGGGGAAGAAGGAGAAAAATAGAGCTGAGAGGGAAAAGAGGGAGGACAGGGCAAACAGGCCACACACAGGCGTACCTCATGTTTACTTATGAGCCTCAAGCCCTGAAATCTGTGAATGCAAACAAATCAGTATGGACGTATGCAAGCTCCAGGACTGACTTACTAATGAGCTGTATGAGGACGCGTCTGAGGACAGAACAAACAGAAAGCACATACATCCAGAGGCAAAATGCCAGAGGAGAGATAAATCACAGAGAGAGCGAGACCAGACGAAAATATAAATAAGGACCCGGTGGTGGAAAAGAGGGAGATTCGTGACACACGGAAGGAAGAAAAGCATACAATCAAGCAGGGTGGCTTGTGATGAAAAACCAATCTGTCACGCTGTAGTGAGAAGTTTCATTGGCTATGAATCTTTTAGGAGCCACAGGCAAAGGTTAATACCCACAGAGGAGAGAGGGGAGAGCCAAAAACCACTGCTCTGCTCCTCTGTTCTCTGAACACAGAGGCATGACTGAAACGCTTCCACATCTGTCTTTTCAACTCTCACTTTTGGGATTTTTTGTGGCCAGACAGTGAAAGAGAAAGAAAAAAAGAACAAATCAGTTGCAGCATCAAATATGTAAGTGAGGGGGAAGTACAAAGAGAAGACACACCACAGACAGGAGAACAAATAAAAACTGAATAAAAACTCAAGGCTGTCGCCCCGGGGTCTGGAGTATCCCTTTGCTGTGCCGAGCTCAGTCAACAGTTTAAAGCTCAAAGCGTGGAGGACGCTAAATTAAAAGGGTGCATGGACTGACCCCCGAAGGAACAAACATGGAGGAAATTACATGCTCGGTCAAAGTTTGGTTGCGAGTCGTTCTCCGCTGAGACGCTCATGTTTGTGTCCCTTCTTCTAAATTAGTGAGCGGAGAGGAAAGACAGAGCAGGTTTGTTGATGGTTTAAATAACAGGCAGGGACAGAGCTCTGTAATAAATCACAGTTTCATCGATGCTGCAGGATAAGCATCCCAAAAGAGTCCACCCCATGTATAGAGGCTAAAGTCCTCATAACACTGGTGGTAGAGTCAGTTTCAGGTCAGGACAGTGTTTGGTGCATGCATCCTTCTATCAGCCAAATTCCACCAAATCCATGTCCGGTCCGTCTCTGATCTGTCACAGCACCGGATCTGATAGGTTTCTATTCTAGTCAATGTGTTAACTTCCACTGGATCCACTCCGGTCTCTGATCCAGCAGGTCGGAGCCCTCCGGATCAGATACACAAGACTTTGATTTTTGCCTGATCCAGGAGCACGACGCATCAATCTCAACAGAGCAGATGGAGCAGGACAGGAAGTCAGGTTTCACCAAAACAAAATGAAAACATCCGCTTAATTTTCAGAATCAAACACTCTGTGTTATCACCAGATCGTATTTCACTTAACTACAACAACAAACCAAAGTCATGATGAGTGGAGCCAGGCCTGGAGTCAACAGGTCAGAGGTTTTCAGAGGACCAGAAAGACAACATGGATGAGGAGAGGAGGAGGAGGAGAATCCTTGATTCAGTGATTACCGCGAAAAAACCTCGGTCACATGACTCCAGTCTGACGGTCCTGCTCCATGCTGCGTTTCGAAAACGCAAGCCGGAGGGTGTTTACTGACGAGAAAGACTAGACATGGATCTGGTGGAAGTGCTGTGTCTTTCTCCCCACATTTCCTGTCTCTTTTAACCTGTCCTTTCAAAATAAAAGCATAAAGCTCAAAAATAGTCTTCAAAATGTGTTTTTAAAAAGTGTACATTTCTTGCTTTCTCATTTCACGTTTGTTTCTACCTGTTTGATTAAGTTCTGGGTATAATGTCCGTACTTTCACATCACTCTACAGCAGTCAGATGAAGCTTCAGCTAGTTAGCTACTACCCCCAGATTAATAAGCGCCAATTTAGTGGTGATAATAACGTTTGGGGTTATTTTGTATTTATAAAGGGACATGGTGCAGAATTTAAAACATGAAGAGCAGTGATTAAAGATCACTTTTTGGGCTTAATTTACCTTTATATGATATTACATCCTAAGAGAGACAGAACATGTGTGGGGAAAGGACAGAGAAAGGAGCTCGCTTGAAGGAAAGGGTGAGGACGTTCAAGTATCTGGTTGCCAAAGTTGTGAAAACCTGTCTGTCACTTGATTCCAGCTGTTGGTTGTACCTGCAAGTTTGCACTGCCCCAATTAGCATAACAAGCCTCAACATTCTGGCGTTCAAATACACACGTGAACACAACACAACAATCTTTAAGCATGCATGAATGAATCATGCCAGAAATATAAACATTATTCCAGAGCAGAGACGTTTAATGTGTCCTTGCGTTAGAAATAATCAGGATCACTGCAGGCAATGACCTTGACCTTTAAGAGAGCACTCAAGTGGTAATTTCCACGCCTCGTTTGAACGCAGCACCTTTAAAGGTGAGGGTTCAAACACTTGTTTTTCCAACATTTGAATATTTGCGTCTCCACATCATCACAGCTATTAATCAGTGTGATGAGAGCGAGAACAGGTGCTGATATGGTGCCAATGAGCGAAGGTCAGAGATCGGAGTAAACACAAATCAGAGCGCTGAGTTCCCGCTCGTTGCTTCGACCTTCCTCTTTGATCATGACGGGCATTTTAAATGAATTTATTGCAGTCAGAAGCCATCAGTCTGAGGGCAGAGAGCACGGAGGAGAAAGGCTATGCAACAGTGACAACAGCTGCAACATCAAACATTCGTCACTTTAAAACAGAAAACACAGAAACCTGATGTAATATTTATCATCTGTTGGTCTGAAACTCAGCGTGCATGCCAGAACTCTGCAGCTCGTTTGTAAACAGCTTGGCAACAAATCCAAGAATCTTCCAGGTCAAAAACAGCTGATGACTCGAGGATCAAGGCGAGGTTAACACTCGTGGATTAAGGTACTCATTACAATGAAAACAACAACAGAACATTCAGCAAAACAAAGGTAGAACAAAGCAAAGGTTAACGTGAGTCAGACATGAGTTGTTTATGAGAACAGAGTGAGACTGATGACCGATGCTAAAGGAAGGCAGGAAGGATGTGCAGCATGTTTGTGTTTCTGTGGCAGAAGCATCGTCCTCGTCTTTACTACGTGACAGCAACACATTTGTTCATGGGCTGAAAGAATCTTTGCAAAGGAGACATGAACATTCATGCAGGATAAAGAGAGATATATGTGATACATGTTGTGAAGAATAGGTATGTTTACATTCCCTGGTTTTCTGTTTCTTTTGTTATTTGTTGGTCCTGTTTTTTCAAGTTTGGTTTTATTTTGAAAGGGTGTGCACTGTATGATAAAAACAGAAACTAAAAAAAGGGAATATTGCAATGACTTTGTAGTTAAGATCAAGCTGTAATATGAAGGTGTTTTTATCCACATTAAGGCTGGGAGAAGCCAGGACACTCAGGATACAGTATGATCACAATCTGGCCCATGATGTCAAATAAATCACCATACAGCGACTCTGTGATGATCACATGACGATACATCAGGATATTTGATTGACAGCAGGAAACGAAACACTCTTAATAAGTCAAAGTGCAGGATTCAAGTATTTCATCACTGCACTTTAGTTTGGTTTCACAGAGATGAAACTATGCACATGCTTTTAGTCTGTGAATTCAAGTTACAGCTGTAAAATTAGTGTAAAAAGACACAATTTGGGGCGTCTTTTTGGTCTAGTGGTAGCCCAAAGCACAATTGTGACAGTCCTCAAAGCAGACCGCCCTTTATCACTTCATTCCCCACTCTCTCTCCCAGTTTCCTCCTCTATATTCTCTTTCCTATCCTCTCAATAAAAAGCATAAAAGACCAAAATAAACTGAAGCACAAACACATTTTGAGACGACAGCTGTGTCTTCTTCAGTCAGCTTCAAGTCCTCTGCAACCTTCAGTAAAACTTCTGCCTTATGATCATCCCTGTAAGCATTGTGCATCGTGCTAGTTTGCAGCACGAAGGGATGCATCTTTAAGTCCCTCCATAGCAGGTGAATGCAACTCTCTCTGCAGACTGGCGTGCGTCCTCCATCTTTCTTATCATTTCAGCATCAAGAGCTGGAACAGATTTCTCTCTCCTCTTCTTTACAGCTTTGAAAGTAGCTAAAGGATAGTTTTATTTCCACACCATGGTCATGAAGTAATGACACAGTGAGGAAATCTTTTAAGAGTGCCGTACTATCTCAATAAAACTATCCATATTGGATAATTGTATTACATAAGTCAGGACAACTATGCATCGCAGGATCAATATTTCCACTTTTTAAGCACTGTCTTTAAAGAGACAGCAGCTAACATGATCTTCACTCTTTGTTGACTCTGTGTTTTCAAGTATTGCAAGCTGCCAGACACATTTATCCTCGTAGGTTTGAAGTAAGCTGCTGTGAATCTGTACAAGCTGTACCACAGTACTACACACGAGTATCAGACGACAAGGAGCCAGAACAAGGCGCAAAAAGTTGCAACAAGGGAGAGCTGGAATAATAAAATAAGGCGATTTGTGAGTACAGGACAGTTTAAGAGGACTCTCTCTGGTGTTGTGTGTCAGGTGAAACACACACATACACACAAACACAAAGACACTCCAGCTTCAAGGCATGCTCTTCCTCACAGGTAGGCCCTTCTCTCGACTGAAGCAGCTTCCAGGCCCCCTTTGTTGGGAAAAAAGGCTTAAAGATCAAGGCTCTGTGCGTTTGGCAGTTCAGAACCACATATTTATTCAATTTCAAAGGTTCAGCTGCATTCCTGAGCTGTCTCACTGAGCTGTGTTTCCAACGCTAGTGTGTCCTCTTGAAGAGCCACTTTCTGCGGCCTGTGTGCAGTTGTTCCAGCAGCCATGGGGGGAAAAACCCTGCACATCTATCACGTATAAAAGTGTCAGGAAGCAGAAATGAAACCAGTCTTCTGGTGGTGAAAATGTTTTTACTCCGATCTCAATTACAACATAAATCCTCAAGTGTCTAATTCTAATAAATCCTATTTGTTTTCGTTGAAGGGCAACACATGCGCCAAGAGCATCATTAAACTCAGGCCGGATTTATTTCTTCCCTTAAGTTGGGTTTGACCTCTCTGTGCAAAGACATGAGAAGTAAAAACCGCCAAACAAAACATCAAATCATGAGCCTGCATGCATTCCTCCAACTTTTACTTTCCCACTGAAGCAACACGAGGAAATCATGTCGGTTCATTGTTCCTCAGGTGCAGGCGGGACCGTGAAACCACCTTGACTCATAACACAGATGCTTATCAGAGTCTGTCTGAGAGGGATCCATGGTGACACAGGGGCAGAGCGTAAAACCTGTTCCACTGCAGACAGAATCAGTCCGTCGGTGTTCACTTGCTCTTACAAACATTACTGAAGCTGAGTGAGAGGAGGAGAGAGGCTGCACCGAATATTAAATATCAGAGAGGATTTTACTTTCAATCAACTATGAAAGGTGTTCATGTGAAGTGATAACTGGGACATGATTGGTTTGATAATGACTCCAGGCTGATGTTGGCTTCAAAACACTTTTAGTCTTACGGCCAAATTCCACCAGATCCGTCTCCGATCCGTCACAGCACCAGATCTGATAGGTTTCTATTCTAGTCAATGTGTTAACTTCCACTGGATCCGCTCCGTTGTGTTCCAGCTGTGTCTCTGATCCGGCAGGTCGGAGCGCTCTGGATCAGATATGCAAGACATCTATTTTTGAGGGATGCCGGAGCACGACGCATCAATCTCAACAGAGCAGATGGAGCGGGACAGGAAGTCAGGCACCAAAACATAATGAAAACATCCGCTTAATTTTCAGAATAAAACACTCTGTGTTATCACCAGATCGTATTTCACTTAACTACAACAACAAACCAAAGTCATGATGAGCGGAGCCAGGCCTGGAGTCAACAGGTCAGAGGTTTTCAGAGGACCAGAAAGACAACATGGATGAGGAGAGGAGGAGAAGAATCCTTGATTCAGTGATTACAGCGGGAAAACCTCGGTCACATGACTCCAGCTGTCCGGCGGAGTTAACACATTGACTAGAATAGAAACCAATCAGATCCCGTGCCGTGACGGATCGGAGATATTCCCCTAAGGAGGTGGTGGAGACCAAAAACAGAGCACAGAGTAACCGGGACAGACATTGCTGATATAGGTGAGTGAGTGACATGGGATAGGTTACAATAATTCTAGTTATGTTTATCATTTTTGTCTTGCTTTTGTTGGTGGCCTTATTACTTCTTTTCATGTAACAATACATTTTGTGGGGCGCTGGTGGCCTAGCGGTCTAAGTGTCAACATACAGAGGCTACAGTCCTCATTGCAGAGGTCACCGGTTTGACTTTCGGCCGCGACCATTTCCTGCATGTCTTCCCCCGCTCTTTACTCCCCACGTTTCCTGTCTCTCTTCAGCTGTCCTATCAAATAAAGGCAAAAAAACCCAATATATTTTGTGTCTGTATTATTTTTTTATTTCTTTCTTCTGATGTTCGTGTTCTTCCGTTTGTTCCCTGATTTGAAAACAATAGAAACCTATCAGATCTGGTGCTGTGATGGATTGGAGACGGACCAGACCCGGATCTGTTGGAATTTGGCCGTTAGTGGGAACCGGCGACAGGAAACTTATACATTTAAGCATCTCTTTGTTTTTATGATGAGTCTGCTTTTCAGTCATTGGCTGCTGGTTTTGTTTACTCATGAGTCCAAACTGGGAGAAACCAACATTGAGCTGACTTTAAACATACTGATCTCTGAGTCATGACGCTGTAATTGAGAGTCAAATAATAACATAAACGGATTGGCCTTGGAATCAGACGGATCTGCCAGAGCTCATGTTTCATTAGTCCCAGCAGATTTGCTGGTCTCCCTCCAGTTCAGACCTATTTCCAGCTGACCTGGCCCTGATTGGACCATTCACAACAATTTATTTAATGGAAGGGGGCGCGATGACAGCATAGACAGAGGAGCGCCACTGAAGTGTTGTTATACGTGTGAAACCCACCCTTCTTTATTTTATCTGTGAAGGTGATTTTTTTTTGGAGGAAAATGCAAACTAAGGCAGTTTGAGGAGCGTGCAGTTCAACACTACGACTCACAGGAGCTTTGAAGTAGCATGCATTTAAACACGAGTTGTCTCAAACTTCTTTATATGTCTTTGAAAAGAGGAAGTCTTGCTTGAAGACCTCTGAATTCATCTCTCTCTGTTCTCAAGAAAGTGAGAACCACGCTCCTCAAATGTTCGCCAGATTCTAAAATAGAGTTGGAACAGTGGGAAAATGAAGACTGAGGTCTCTAAGTAACTTTAACGAACACAAACAGACAGCCTCCCAAATGTCTAATCATGCACAGTGGCCTGATTAGAGCTGACTCACTTATTCCCCACAGGCGTCAGCAAACACACAGGAATGTCCGACAAATAGGTTACACATTACAGACACAAAATCACAACATGCACTCCCTCACTCCTTTTAATCCACCGCTCTGTCCCTGCACACCCCCTGCCATGTGTTTTTGTGTGTGTCTGCATTCTGTCAAACTAGCGATAGACGCCCCGAGAGCCGAGTACAGAAAGTCCCCCGACAACCGCAGATCAGGGGGAGAACTTGTTCCCCCGAAAGCAGAAGCATGAAACCGATTATCGCTTATCACAGCGTGCGTTCGAACTATTAAGACTGAACAGTAAATTTCTATAAGCTTCATGTCAGATAACGCTACCAGATCGTGTTAATGTTCTCAGCGGGAGAGCTGGTAATGAGGAGGAGAAGTACCAGACAGAAGTGTTGAAAAAGATGCAAATGAAAGTGACAATAAGGTGTAAGATGTCTCAGAGAGGATGGTCTGACTTGGACTGGAAACACTGGCCTACATTCAGGGTCAGACGAGGACAGGGCAACTCAGTGTGACATTGTTCGGTGCCTGAAGACACAACAGTCAACACAGATTTGGTTACACATTTACACGGGTTATTCTGCAAAGTGAAGCATTTTGTTCAGCTGATGTAAATTCCACAGGATCAATCACTTCTGCTCCAATAAGTAGCTTGTTCCAAATTTCCGGACGACAAATGTGGGTCTCCTGCATCTGCACACATTCAGAGGTTACATATTCGTGTCATTCAGCAGCTAAGTGTCACTGGTCGTCCATGCTGAAGCTGACAATATTAGCTTCAGCTGACCAGATTTTTTGGGAGAACACTCACAGAGATCTGAGCGAGCGCCTGCAGGCCAACAGCATGGCTCAGTCTCAATTCTTCACGAGATGTGCGCATGCGACGTCAGCGCTCTGGGGCAGTGCAGGTTTGCATGACTGTGCATTCTGGTGTATGCATGCCGTGCAGGGGGGGGGGCGGACTTTGGTAATAATCTACAATCTGTTCTGCAGCGCTTCTTAACAGCCATAACTGAAGAGCGGTGACCTGGATCAAACAGGACTTTGAACTAAATGTGCAAATATCAGCAAAATTCCAAACGGCAAAAACCGAACCAGGAAGGAAAAGATCTGCCTCTGAATGCTCCTATCACAACTGTAGTACTGAGGATAATAACAAACACAGAAACAGATTAAAGTGACACTATGATCCCCTGATCAATTTAAAGTAATGTGAACAAGTTCATAGACTTTATTTTTGTTTTGAAGCCTCACAGAGCAGATCATTTCAACAGACACTGAAGCTCAATTTTCTGGATTAGAGACTAACTTTCTCCCAGAACGCTTTCTAGAAGGGTATCTAGAGAAACTATAAAGTTTCATAATAAATTAGTCATATGTCTAAGGCAAACATTGTCACCCTAGAAGGTCAGCCCAAGAATTACAACTCTGCAGCATAGTTGGGGCTGCAGCTCCGGTTTATGGCTACTGCTGCCATAATGCTATAAAGCTCTACTGTAAACAAGCACAGGTGACAGATGTCATCCTGTAGCACGGTGTGGTTGGTCAGTATGTTGATCTAGTAACTGGAGATAAAGTTGTATGTAGGCTGTGTCTGGTTCAACTGATATAACCACTCCATCAGAGACATGAGGAACCAGCACAGGCATGAGGATGGTAACCTGCGAGAAGGACTGAAGGCTGGTGGTGCTAGCTCTGCAAGTGGTAGACATTGATAACCCGCAGACTATAGGTGCATTTCAACCAAGAGTTCCGGGGTCTTTAAGCCCCCAGAACTACTTCACCCTGAACTAAAAGGTTCCTGTGCCCCCATTGTTGTCTGTGAGTAGCAAAGATGTTTCAACACGGCTTTAAAATCCTTTATAACTCAAAAAGCCGTGGCAGAGATCGGCCGGTGTTTTGGTTTAAACAGCGACCCTGTTAACTGGAGACTCTCAGCCGGATGCATCCCTCATAAACGTCTTTAGACGATCATTAAATATCTGATGAGGATATTGAATTGAAAACTAGTTTTCATTCCCAGGAACTCCCTCTGTGTTTCAACAGCTGTGTAAACTCCACAAACACTGACACGTTCAGCTGAAGGTCTCCAGTTTACAGGGTCACTTTTAAAACTGTAACACCAGGAGAGACGCATTCACGGTGGGCTGAGAGAAGACTACTGTTACAAGCTGCTAAATCAAGAGAATCACAGATGTGTGTGATGCTATTGTGATCGGCGGTTGGAATAAAAACGCTGCGGTTAATCGACCAATCAGACACGTTCAGCACTGCAGGGCCTGCCCCCCGAAAGTCCCAGGACCTTTAAAAAGTACTACTCCCCTAGCAGGGGCTTTTCAGGGGGGAGATTATCTACCCCTGAACTAAATTCAGACCCTGGGTCCACCGGTCGAAACGCATGTAGTTCGGGGTAAAGTTCTTGCTGTCAAAAAACGCCTTCTGTGAGACTGAATAAATTGATGAATGATGTAACTGAACAGATGGACTCTATGGGTTCTACCTGACATCATGTACAAAGCACCGACTGCACCCATGGGCGTGCTGCTGTTAAAATACTGTGTCGTCAAACACTTTGTTAAAGGTCATGGGAGAGGACATCTGATTGGTCTCATGTCTTTGCAATGACTTGAAGAAGTACATGAAAAGACACGTGTAACTAACATACATAGCTCAGTATATTTCTTTACAAGTAGCAGTGACCTGTATTTGTGTTCCATGAGAGACTAGAGGTCAACATCTCTTCACCAAACCATGCAAAGATGCTCAGATAAGAACGCCTCCAGCGATGACAGAGCGAGATGGAAAGTTGTTTCCACCCATAGCGGCTAACATTTCCTTCTCCCAACCTCTTAATCTCTAATCCAGTGATGTGACGCCATCTGACAGCATAATGGGCCCTCACCTAGTCAAAAGGTCACCTCAACGGGAACCTTAGTTTACGTAACGTTCCCACAAACTGAACAAAACCACGTGCCACGGCTCATTACAAGGGCGCTGTGTGTTTTACGAGGTGTTGAGGGACCCTATGGTGCCTGTATGGAAAAAGGGGCGAGCTGGTAACAACTTCATCCCCGAGGCAGACGAGCTGCACTTCCTCTTTCTTCTGGAATTCCCTTGAATTCACACGGCAGCTCGACTGGGACTTTTTCCCCACATGAGTCACTGGTTTAAAATGCTCCCAGTGATGGTGGCCTTGTGAACAATCCAGGGTTCACTCTGATAAGTGGACCAAGGATGCTTCTGACTCGGCGGACTTCACTTTCTCAAACTGGAGTTTTAATTACCGAGTTTAGCATTCCTGTTGTTCAGCTAACAAGTGAAAAGAAGGAAACAGAACACCCTGCCCAAATAGCTCAGTGCCTACTAAGTCCATGAGTAAATCCCTGTGGTATTTGCTGTGATGATGTGCCCTTGTTTGGAGAAGGTTTTAACAGCAAGTAAAACACGCTCCACGTCATGCAAATTAACATTCTTGCATTCTTTAGCACAGCTGTGAGTGTGGAGCTCATTTAAATTTGATTAACAAACAAACAGAGTTAGGGAGGTAGTTATTCCCAAATTGCATGATTGTTTTATCAAGTTGTGTGCAGAATTTAATAATAATAATAATAATACATTTTATTTATGGGCGCCTTTCAGGACACGCAAGGTCACCTTACAAATGTAACAATAATAAAAGCACTCCATAAAACAGACAATATATAATATGAAAAGAACACAATGAGCAGAAGGGTGAAATGCAATAAAAATGTGAGGAGAGAATATGCTGTTCTGAAAAGGTGGGTTTTGAGGCGGGTTTGAAATTTGGAAGAGAGTCTGAGTTACAGATGGTTAGTGGTAAGGGGTTCCAGGGATTAGGGGCTGCACGGCTGGATGCTCGAGATCCCATGGTGGTGACGGGAGCATGGGGGACAGTGAGGAGCATGGAGGGAGAGGATCTGAGAGTGAGGGTAGGTGTGTATGTTTGAAGGAGATCAGAGAGGTATGGAGGTTATGGAGAGCTTTGAATGTGAGAAGAAGGATCGTGAAGTTGTTGTAGGACAGGGGGGATGGGTTCGATGGAAGGGGTTCTGGTTATGATCTGGACCAGTTGAAGTTTAGGAAAGAAAGGAGGGAAAGGTACTTTATCAATCCCCAGGGGGGGTTCAATTTTTTCACTCGTGCTATTTTTTGGACAATCTACACATAGTTTTTTTGGTATATACATTCAATGCACACACATGCAGTGAACATGCTTAGGAAGAGATGTTGATGACACTGCCATCAACCAGCGCACCCCAACTAGTTGGGGGTTCAGTGCCTTGCTCAAGGGCACCTCGGAAGTGAACCAGCACCTCTCCAGCCACCAGTCCACTTACCAAACTTCGTCCATACTGGGACTCGAATCGGCAACCCTTCGGTTCCCAAGCCAAGTCCCTATGGACTGAGCTGCTGCCGCCCTCTATGGAGAAGTTTGTGGGGAAGACCGAAGAGGAGGGAGTTGCAAGAGTCAATACGGGTAGGGATGCACCGATCCGATCCTGGTATCGGATTTCGGCTAGATCGGACTCAAAAAGCTAGATCGGATATCGGTGACAAGGGGCCGATATATAGTGCAGATCTATTTGGCAGATCTATTCATCTCGGTTCTATGCTTTTCTGTGTTTACAATATCTATTGGTTATGAAGATTAACTCACCAGACTGCTGGTACACATTTATTATCTCTTGAATAATGATATATTTTATTTTGGTTTACAAAGTCAGAAAAGCCTGAAGTTACCAAAACATGATTCTATCCTCACATTAGGGAATAGAGGTGACATTATTGATATGGGCTTCGAAGGAGAGTGTACTCTCCAGGATGACACCCAGACTCTTGACTTTTGGGAGAGAGAGGGACCGTGGAGTTGTTGATAGTTAGAGTGAAGCTGTTTGTTTTGGCTAGAGAGGATTTGGAACCAATGAGAAGAATTTGCATTTAATTTGTTCAGCTTTCCGTTTCACTGAAAACTTTTTAACGACCTCAGAAATCAGGATGTGGACTTCATCAGACGGACTAAAGAGAGAACCTGACAGCGAGTTCAGTTCTCTTATATCTCCATCGCTCTAATAACACTGGCAACATTAAACACTCATTACTATCTATTTAATTAAACCAGGGGGAAACCATGCGTTCACTCCAGCTGCACTCGAGTGAAACTAGATCTAATGTTGTCCAGAATCTGCCGTGGGCATGGCCCGTCTCCAAACAAACAGTACGACTTCACCCTCCACTGAACTTCAGCGCTGCATAAAATGGAGCAGAAACAAATTAGGGCACAAACAAGGCAGGGGTGTTTGAATTTAAGGCATCCGCTTATTTATGCCACAGCGGGCAGATGAAAGAGCTGCCGAAGCAGAAAGAATCATTTGATTCAACAAAGATTTACATAAAGTGCTCCGACATACGGATCCCACACTGAGGGAACTTTGAGTTTCACTTTGAGAGTGTAGCATCTCCTGTTGGAGTAATAATGACAACACGCCTCTTTAAGGGACAAAAACATGGTGGCAGGTAATGTAGACGATATAATCTGAACACTCAATACTTATAAAGCTTATAGTTAGGGCTGGCTCAGGCTTGGACCAGCTCTTAGTTATGCTGCTACAGGCTTAGACTGCCGGGGGAACTGGCGCACGGACACCCTGGGATCCTATCTCGCCCCCATCACTTACTTTAACTCTTCCTGTCCCATTAAAGTTACTAACCATAGACCTTTCTGGAGTCCCTGAGCTCCCTTGTCTCGTAGGTTCCTCTGAGCTGCCGTAGATGTCCTCCTGCTGTGGAAGTTCCAGACTCAAGCTGATACGAACGTGCTGGACTCCAGCGGCAACAGCTACTACTACTCGTCTCATCACTATCACCTCTCTCTCTTACTCCCCTCTATCCCTCTTTCCAGATCTAACTTGGTCGAGGCAGATGGCTGTCTAACGTGAGTCTGGTTCTGCTTGAGGTTTCTGCCTGTTAAAAGGATGTCAGGCCTGGAGTCAACAGATCAGAGGTTTTTAGAGGACCAGAAAGACAACATGGATGAGGAGAGGAGGAGGAGAATCCTTGATTCAGTGATTACTGCAGGAAAGCCTCGGTCAGATGACTCCAGCTGTCCGGCGGTCCTGCTCCATGCTACCAGTGAGCACAGAGCCGGACCGCAGCGGATCAGAGATGGGCCGGACACTGGTGGAAGTCCTGTGTAACCCAGTATATGTGTAAAAATAAGAGCTTTAAAAAAATGTTTTATTTGGTGCATCAAAAGGTAAGAGGGATAGCTCCTCTGTTATCCCAAAACTTGAGTGTTAAGCTGACAAATAATACTTTTGCCCTTCAGTAGTTTATTTAACTTTGTAAAGAGTCAAACTTTTTATAACATATATGTATCCATCCGTCCTTTCCAGCTGTTAAAAAGCCACACTATTTTATGGTTACACTTATAAACTTCTCTCCAGGACCGCTGGTGACTGCAAAGCCTGACTCATCTATCACCCTGACAGTAGTGTTAGAGACAGAGGTTAAGATAAAGGTGTGATTGTACAGAAATAAAAACTATTAACAACCCTCTACATTCACAAAAGTTCAGGCTCTAAACAAGGAGCCCTCTTGTCTGCGTGCTGTCCTATCAGCAGAGTGCTAACTGCCCCGGACGCCCGGCACAGTATCGCATGTTGAACCTTTTGACCTCTTTAGTGACGCTGCAGACAAATATCTGTGAGGCTCCACGCTCCCAGCCTCTGTGTGGGGGCAGCTCCAGTAATCCAGATGAAAACAGAGTTCACACTCTGTCTGGAAAAGAGCGACCACAGCCTCATAACTCAGTACGGTCATAAAAAAAAAGGCTGCACACATGAATCACCAGGAGACGGCGTGCGGCGTGTCCCATGGGAATCATGCTTACATCACACAACCCAAAACACATTCAGAGGCGTGAGCTCAACAATCACCGTGATGCTCAGCCTCCCTCTGTGCGAGCTCACGCTCTCGTTTCCACATTCTCCTGTTGCATAAGCACGCCATGAGAAGGTCAAAGGTCAGTGTAAACACAAACGCCCTCCAGTCTAAGGCAGCAAGCAAAGTGACAGAAAGGAGACACCTTGCCGGGTCGAGGAGGTCGTCCTGATTGATGCCTTTTCTCCAGTAGAGTGTGGAGCTTTTATGGAGCCATTATGGCCTCAACAGGCCAAAGATTGGGTTCCCCTGATGCCCTGAAACCCCGTTCAGGCGCTATTATGCTGCTGAACACAATCCCAGGCATCCCTATTCATACCTGTCGACTCATATTCACATCACAAAGAGAGTGTGTGTGAGGGGGAGCCTTCATTTGCATAGTTTGGTCTCTTAAAAAGCAACAAGAAGAGGAAAGGAAACATCTGACAAGAGGAATAAATATGTGCAGAGCTGCCAGACTTTGTGTTTTCATTTTTTCTCTCTTGCTGCTGTGAAACGTCTTTACATGGATGACTGAACAGGAATACTTCACAAAGGCACAGGGGTCCAAGAGGTCCAAGGTCACCTAAGCCGGAACCTCTCTGAGATATAATGTTTGCAAAGAGTCAGAAGTCAACAGTGCTGCTGAAAAACGTCTCTTTGAAGACATCACACTAAGTAAGTCATGATGACACCTGTGAGAATGATGTGCGTCTGGAGGTTAGCAGGCGCTGTCAGCGGGTTTGCAGCGGGGCCAAGGCGCTACAATGCTATTGATGAGGTTTCAAGACCATCTTTGAGTCAGACGAAAACACTAAAACAGAAATTAGCATTAGCAATGAGGAGTTTATGAGAAATAATGTAAACCACATGATTAAAAAGAAGTGAAGTGTCAAACTCTAACGGCCAAATTCCACTGGATCCAGACCTGATAGGTTTCTATTCTAGTCAATGTGTGAACTTCCACTGGATCCGCTCTGTTGCGTTCCGGCTGCGTCTCTGATCCAGCAGGTCGGAGCCCTCTGGATCAGATACACAAGACTTCTATTTTTCAATCAATCTCAACAGAGCAGATGGAGCGGGACAGGAAGTCAGGTTTCACCAAAACAAAATGAAAACATCCGGTTAATTTTCAGAATAAAACACTCTGTGTTATCACCAGATCGTATTTCACTTAACTACAACAACAAACCAAAGTCATGATGAGCGGAGCCAGGCCTGGAGTCAACAGGTCAGAGGTTTTCAGAGGACCAGAAAGACAACATGGATGAGGAGAGGAGGAGGAGAATCCTTGATTCAGTGATTACAGCGGGAAAACCTCGGTCACATGACTCCAGCTGTCCGGCGGTCCTGCTACATGCTGCGTTCTGAAAACGCAACCAGTGGTTGTTGACGGACGAGAGAGCTTGGCGCCGGACCGCAGCGGATCAGAAACAGGACAAACACGGATCTAGTGGATTTCCTGTGTCTCTCTCCCCACATTTCCTGTCTCTTTCAATCTGTCCTTTCAAAATAAAAGCATAAAGCTAAAAAAAATAGCTACAACAGTGTAAATTTCTTGCTTTCTCACTTCACATGTTATTTCTACCTGTTTGATTAAGTTCTGGGTATAACGACCTGACGTTCACACCACTTAAAAGCATACAGATGAAGCCGAAGCTAGTTATCTACCACCCTCAGAATTTTTAGAGCCAATTTAGTGGTGATAATAAAGTTGGGGGTTATTTTGTATTTCTAAAGAGACGGTGCAAAATTTAAAACATGAAGAACAGCATTAAAGATCAGTTTTTGGGCTTCATTTACTTTATTAAGAGGAGGAGGAGAATCCTTGATTCAGTAATTACCATGGGAACACCTGGGTCACATGACTCCAGCTATCCCGCGGTCCTGCTCCGGACCACAGTGGATCGAAAATGGACTGGACACGGATCTGGTGGAAGTCCCGGGTGAGGCTACACATACTCAAGACTCCAGTCACAGTCAGACTTTCACTTTCCTTTATGCATGTTAGCACAATACCTGTTTAACTGAGTATTACATAACCACACCTGTTTATGTGCACACCCTAATATCCATCCTCCATCTTTGCACTCTCACACCCCTTCTCAGGACTCTGCAGGTGGACTTAAACAAACTATCTCACAGATAAGCAGCTCCCTCAGCACCAAAGCCAGAGCTCTCAAGTTTGGATCAAAGCGTCTGGTTATTTCCCTCCGCCACACTAACACAAATCAGATCACCACTTCATCAGATTACCTCCCACCTCCCCTGGTAATAGCCTGTTCGCTCGCTTTACTCGATAATCAGCTGCCTATGGGCTCCGTCTAACATATCTGGCACAGCCCAGAGTGCTGCAGGCCTGTATTACAGCCTGGCATGTGACCAGTTTTTCAAACGGCTTTGCTCGGCACTGCTGAGCACCTAATAACAGGATGTGGAGCGCCAAGTGAGGAACTGGTCAAACTCCAAGTTGTGCTTCCCTGAGGGTAACGAGAGTCAGGGAAGAGATGGGAACACGGGATGAGATGTGGTTGTGGAGAACTTTACTCACCATCAGATCCAGAATTCAACATTTATGCATTAAATGATCAACATGGAGGAGGTGAGAGCGTCCATGTCTGGCACAACTTCCTATCAGAGTTCCTGCATGTGTCTGAACCACAGGAACGAGCAAGAGTGTGACTTGATTTTAATTCAATAACAAAGGTTGCCCAAACGCTGCCACCACCAGCCGACAACCCCTCCCTCTCTCTCTCCCTCCCTCCTCCTCCTCCTCTTCTCCCCCTCTCCTACATCTGAGAGCCGCTTACATTTCTCTCTCCACGGAGGGTCGATTAAACCAGACACATGTATGGGAGGAATTTGGAGACTTTTGGACAACAGCCTCTCTTCAGCCTCTTTTTTTTTTTATAAGTGAAGAATTTATGGATCTACAGCACACAGGGAAAACGTGTTTAAGTGAGAATGTGTTCTGACATGTTCCCAAGATGTTTGGAAAGAGAGGCTGCCAAGAAACCTGAAATGAATTAAGTTATAAGGAGGAAGAAAAGCCAAACTACAGCGGTAGGAACAAACCCTAAAAAGGACATGTGTGTAATGCAGAACAATAACAAACTTACAGAACCGAGCTTCTACCTCGCACCAACGATAACCCCTGATCCAGCTCCTATAAGTCCGTCTGTATTCGGAACGCTGTGGTAGTTTATAAAAATGACTTCTGTGGGCACAAGTACTCAAGAGCATGCCCAAACATTTGTTCTAGATAAGAGCCAGACCGATACGTCAAGAGGGTCGGTTTTATGGGCTGATGTTAGTCCTCAAAAATGTATATGAAGCCGTGTGAGAGGGTGAGGAGTTACAAATCACACAGGGAGTTCAGGTGAGATCATAACACAATGAAATGCATAGATTAGAGGTGACTGTGGATGCATGAACCTATCCAAATGGGTATCAGTAGATATGTATATTTCTGTAGATATGTACAGCCACTAATGTGATGCATTATGTCTGTGCATGCAGTTCCAACATCAGACTTCATCTCAGAGGGAGTTCAGGTAAATAAAAGATGAAGAACACAATTAAATGCATGAGTTTCAGGTGATGAGGGATGCAGGATACAGTCCTCATCTGTACCGGCAGATAAAGGCTTAAAAAGTTGACCATTGGTAACTGTGGACATGTATATTTCTGGGGACATGTACAGCCCCTAATGTGATGCATTATGTCTGTACATGTAGTGCCAACAATGGGCTTCGACGTGTTTGAAGATTAACTAAATGCAATGCTTGACACAAGGAGAAGCAATAAAACACTCAGTACCAATTTATCCATGCATCATCCTGAACGGCATCAAGTAGGTAAAGTAAGAATGAAAGAAGCACCAGGGAGCGCTCAAAGCTGTCAGCAGCCTCAACTTGAGTCATTCAATAAAGCTAAGAAACATAACAGAAACCACAGAAAGCGTAACAAAAACATCAGTGGATTCATTGCTGTCATGAGCCAGTCTTAAAGCTTGGTGAAGGATTTAGCCTTCTGCATGCTGAGGATGTATTTGGATTGGTATCAGTAGCTGTATCTGCAAAAATGTGCAATAAAGGGTCTGCAAAACTTCTAAATCGTGCACCTCTACTGGAGACAGGCCATGCATACACCCTTAAATGTTTCTGTGTGATGTTCTTGGCAATTTCTGGTAATATTTGGACATCTTTAGACACTTTCAACTCAGTTAACTGTTTGTAATCTACCTGGAAATGTTCAAGTTTGCAATTTAAGAGCATCTCAGTGTGCTTTAGACATTAAAAATGGCAACTAGTCCTTTCTTTATGCCACTTTCAACACAATCCAGCTGAAGTATTGGTTAAAAATGAGTGAGAGATTATGGAAAAAGTTGCTGATTGTTGTTGGAACATTTTGTTTTGGCTGAAGTAAGCTCCAAAGTTAGAGTGGCCATAGCTCTTAACTTTACAGGATGTTATCTAAGATGTTTTGTTATGGTTTGTCATGTGTTAAAAAAACTACAGAGACACCATGTTCAGGTTTTGATATTGGCCTCAGAAACTCAGGGGTGCAGACTCTTTGTGTTGCAGGACAGAAAGCCTCCTCATGCTGTCACAAGATGTTCTGGAGGGTGTGATTGAGTCAAAAGTGTCTGTGCATGTAAAGACACAATGCTCTAACCTTTAATCCATAATCTAACTTCTGGGACTGCAGTCTAAAAAAGAAAGGGGTTAAAAAAAAAAGCCTCCATAATCTGGATTGACTCACCTCATTGGATGGTATACTGACAACACCTGTTGATCTCCTCTTCTCCCTCAGCTTCCTCTTCTCGATCTGTCCTTTCCCCTTCCTGGCACTGTGCGCAGAGCTGCTCTTCTCCTTCACCTTGCTGGGTGAGGGGCTCTCCTTGCTGTCGCTGTCATTGCACGCCATGGGGCTGGGGCTGGAGTCCGGGGTCACACACTGAGCCTTCTCCATCTGCTGAGGAGGGGCCTTCTTCAGGTTGCTCCCAGGGGTGGCAGCAGCAGCAGCAGGGGTGGTGGGGTGGAGGAGGGCAGCAGCAGCAGCGGGGTGGTGGTGCGTCTCCTCCTCGGGTCTCTTTAGGGCCGAGCCGGAGGAGGACCGAGACACCGAGCAGGAGGAGGGGTGGCAGTTCCCCGTGGAGGCGGTTCGGTCCGGGTTGGTGGTGTTTGTGGCACCCAAAGGAGCACCAGTCGCTGCGGCAATGTCCCCCAACATCTTGGTCCTCATTTTCTCCCGTTTCGCCTTCCACTCCTCCAGGAAGTCTGTCGTGGCGCTGGACTTGAATCCTCCTGTTGCCATGGTCCCCCTTTAGAGTCTCTGAAGTTTATAAAAGTGATCCTAAAAAGTTGAAGTTGAAGTTGAAGTCCCAGCTCTCAGCTCCAGTCCTAATGGCACCACATTCCTGGGTTGATTAAGTCTCGAGCTGTTGACAGGTAGAGAGACAACAGTCAGACTATCTGCGCGTGAAGCTCTCCTCTCCTCTCTGGCACCTTCTCCAAACCCACGAGCTGTCTTTCTTTCTACGTCATGAGTCTGAATAACTTTAAAAAGCTGCACCTCTCTGTGTTTCTATAAAACTTCTCCCTCGAGTCAAAGTTCCTCAAAGTGTTCTAAAGTTCCTTAAAACAGGAGCAGAAGTCCAGAATGAGGGGCAGACTCACCTGAGAGGATCCGTTTCAGGCTCTAAAGGTCTCGTTTCGGTCCGACCAGGTGTGCGCGCGGTCTGCTCTGATGAATGGCGCTGGACCCGAGCGCGGAGAGGCGCTGCGCTCGTGCTCTGCCCTCTGGCACGCCGGGTGGGTCCGAAAACTACCGAGCAGTTCCGAGTAGAGCCGAAGTGACGACAGCGCTCGGGAGGGAAATAAAAGTCTGTCAATTTACCTGAGAAGAGGATTTATGGAGCTTTTAAAGGTGTGTAAGGTGTTTTATGGTACTTCTACTAAAACAGTTATATACATTAATGCAGAGTTTTACATTTATTATTTTTTTTTTGCAGTTTGCAGTCTTTCATTCACCTTTTTTTCCCCCTTTCTGTTGCTTTGAGTTGAATAATAACTTTATTTTTATAGAAACATGTTCACAAAGTGATTTGACAAGCAAATCATGGCAGGATTCAGAAGACAAAATAAACCTTTAACAGACAGAGAGGAGTGTAGGAATTCTATCAATGCAAAAACAAAATACAATGCAAAATATTAAAAAGAATAAACGCTAATTAAACAGGATAAAGTGGTGCAACAGTAGACCATTAATCATTGTTTGAGGTTTTTCGAAAAATACATAAATAAAAAAAGATTAGTAAATAAAAATAAAAAGTAAATTAAGTAGATTGATAAATAAAAATAGATAAGTAGAAAAAATAGATAAATTAATAAAAAAATATAAGTCAATACAATAGATTAGTTAATATAAACAGATTAATGAATACAAATACATAAGTAAAAAAATAGATAATTAAATAAAAATAGATAAGTTAATAAAAAAGATGAATAAATAAAATTGATCACTAAATAAATACAGAGAAATAGATAAGATAGATAAATAAATACAAAAGATAATTAAATACAATAGATGAGTAAATAAAAATAGATAAATAAATAAAAATAGAAAAGTAAATAAAGCATTTAAGGACAATATAAAGGTTTTAAGAAGAAGACAACATCACATTGGTGATAAAAGGATAAATTAGCAACATTAAAATAACTGAAAAATAAATAAAAGACCATAAATAACCAAATAAAACTAAAACAGTTCATTAGTTAGATAATAAATAAAAATAAGAATTAATCAAAATAAGAATAATAAGTGGTTAAAAGGATGAAGTCACATAAAAGTCACATAGTTTAGCAATAAGTAAACTTGTACAGCTACAGTTTTGTAAGGAAATACACATTCAACAGAAATAGTTTATTGAAAAACTCTGTACTCCTCTGTGACTCTAACTTACACCACCTCCACATCGTTACTGTTTTTTTTTCTTTAAGCTTTAAATAACTGCAGAGCCAGAGTGCAACATTTCCACGGAAGACTTTTTGTTACAGATTAAGTTCTCCCACGCACATCTCACAGACTGACTCCCTGAGGCTCCACATGACTCACCCAACCAGCTCTGATCAGAGGAGAGACTCCTGCTTCACCTCATCCTCACACATGATGATGAGCACACTGAGCTCCAGGTAGGGGTATGATTGAGGACACTATCAGATGACTGACAGGTTTAATACTTACACTTATGTTATGATTGATAGGAACAGTTCCTGTGAGGTGAAACCTGCAGACTTTGATACTCCTGGATCTTTACGGGTCACAGAAACAGCATTAGGTCCTCATTAGTTTTAGTGAGAGACATTTAAAATATCCCATGGATATGACACACATCTATGGCACAGGTATTTGCGTCATCTATAGATATATTTCTCTATCTAGGGTTTTATTCCTGAGGAATACTACAAGGCATATGCAAGGAAATTACAATGTTTAATTTGCTTTAACAGGAAGTTAGTTTACTTTAACAAGTGGAGCGTGATATGGAAGCCCTAAGCGGTCATGCATCCACACCAAGCGGCCAACTCCGGTCTTAAAATATGAAGTCCATGCTTAAGTGCTAAAAAACTGCAGTTCCTCGAGTGTCCACTTGAGGCTGGCTGCAGAAACACAGGAAACCACATACACACCCATTCAAAGAAGACGATCTTAACAGCAGAAATAAACATGTTCACAGCCTGGTTCAAAAAACAGTTTAGGTCTGAGTAGCTCATATCTCTATCGACACACACTGTCAAGGGTGATTTTTTTTTAAAACTTCCGAGTTTTGCCCATATAAGGACAGGTTAATTGACAGGTGGGCACCCTGTAGCTGTTAGCGAAGAGGCTAAAGGCCCGCCTCTTTACCTCACACTAGCTTGGACAAAGTTAGGTTGACTTCAGCATTTCCAATATGGCAACCGCTGACGATCGACTTCAAAACAGCGCTCAGAAACAGATGGGTGATGTCATGGATACTACGTCCACACATGTATTGCCTCTGTTTCCCTGTGAGGATTAAGTCCTTTCAGTTCTTTTCTGCAGTTGTACTTAACAGCACATGGTCATAACTTGTATCTCCAGAGTTACAAAAGAAGTAAAACAAACATAGTGATAGGATTAACTCGGAGCGCTGTTGGCCTAGTTGTTTAAGGGTGTGTCCCGTGTACAGAGGTTTAAGATCATGGTAGAGGTTTCTGGTTCAACACCTGACCACGTCCATTTACTGCATGTCTTCCCCACTCTCTACTCCCCACATTACCTGTCTCTCCTCAGCTCTACTATCAATAAAGGCAAAAACGCCCCAAAGAATAGCTTTAAAAAAAATAAAGACATAGGCTGAATTTGGAGAAATGCAAGAGGAACATTTTATTTATTTATATTTAACTTTTATTTAACAAGATGAGAACCCATTGAGATCAAGACCTCTTTTACAAGGACGACCTAGCAAAGAGGTCAGCAGCACATATCAAAATAAATACTACAGTTCAACAGAATGGAGCATATATACAGACAATATGTAGAAGCAATCCATAATTTAAAAGTGCAACTAATCTGCAAATAAAGTGCAATTCATGAACACAAAACAGCATGTTTTAAAAACACAGGTGCTGATCTTGGGTCTGTCTTTCTTTAAGATGGAGCTAAAGGCTTCAAGTGAAATAAAATCAGACAATTTCAAGTCCTTCTGGAGTTTATTCCAAGCAGTAAGAGCAGCAAAACTAAATGCTCTCTACCTAAGAACACGGGGAACACACAAAATAATGTGATGGGTAAAAAAACCTCCACACAGCTTAGATTTAATACAATAAATAGTTCTAAAAACTAGTCCCATAATCAGCATCCCTCTGCAGCTCTCCCATGTAATGACTGCATCTTAGAGGGGATAGAATATAATGAATCCACCTCACTACAAGTCCTCAATCCTGTAATAACTCTGCACAGCCTTCCAGTGATATTCCATCTCCCTGCATTGTGCCATTACCTCTGTGTGCGAGCAGGTTTCTCCCCATGCGGTGATTTAAAGCTGCTATACTGTCAGACGGCTAATTCCATGAGGATAATAGCTCAATAAGTTTGCTCTCCTGAAGCGTATGGGTCTTTTGGGGGTGTGCGTTCAGCCTCCTGAGGGTGCACTGACTCTCAGGTATCATTCAAAGTGTATATCATGTGCATGCTCATGGACCTGTTTGCCTTAAAATATGACACCCGTCCACATTGTGCCTTTATCTCTGCATGCACCAACCACAGCTGCAAGATAATGAGAAAAGTTGGGTGGAGCAAAGAAGGGAGTGAGGCCTCTCCTGAACTAAAAATAAATCTCTGCACCGAGGTCACTCTGCTGCATATTTAGCATATTTCTGTCTGCACTTGAGGAGGAAGAAAAGAAGGGAGGATGAGGGGGCACGAGGGTCGCCGCTGAGCATTTTCCTCCATGCCAACACAAACTTAATCCCATTAAGCATTCCGGTAATGGATTCCTAAAGTAAGCATGCTTAGTTTCCATTTTATTCAAATGTTTAGATTCAGACTGTCCTCACTGAAAGCTGGATTTGTATTCAGATAAAAGGCTGGGTCATGCTTTTGGTAACAGCTCGCAGTAATGTGGAAAAATGTTAAATCAGCACAGTAAGTAATCTAACATGCATATTAAATATAAGAGCGTGTTAAAGCCACTGGTGCATGCACACGGTTTTATTTATTTGACATTAATGCTGCAGTCCAAGACGTTTATAGGCCGGTCATTTTAAAATAAGGAGCTCACTCTCCTGTTAAATCTAAGAGTAAGCACGGACTGCGGATGCTGTTTTACTGGAGAGACGGAGAAATCATGAGTTAAACAACATGAAACCATTAAAGTTTGACAGCTAAGAAGGTAATAATAATAATAAGCTTCCTCAGTTTGTGTGTCAGAGATTTTAACTTTTATTTAAGTTTGATGAAGCCATTAATAAAGGCTGTTTTCTGTTTTAATGAAATAATTCTCTCTTATCCATTAACCCTGAATCCCTCGACCATCTTTGGGGGCGCCAGACTCTCCTGAATTTATTTTGTATATGATGAATGAGACAAATGTGGTATCAATGAAAAGCTGAGAATATCCGCTGTAACTAAGTTTTTATAGCTTGTTGGTAGGATTAGCGGTTCAAAAGTTATCAAGCTTTTAAGAAGAAGTAGCCGGCGGCTGTCTAGGTCTTTGAGGGTTAAAGCTCCAGTAGGGAACTTTCTGTTTGTGTGGATTTTGGCGCCCCCTGTGGACAAAGCAGTACCTTTAATTTCTTTCGCTGATTTTTTCCTGTACATGTGACGCAATCATCTCATCCTGCTTCCTTTTTAGCTTTTAAATCTGTTACTCATTGGGAATATTTGATGTGAAAACATAAAGAAGCTGTTTCCTTAGCATGCTGTTATTCGTCATATCTGACACCTACCCTGGGGCAGCATTTACAGGCATCAAAAACAGCTATACAGTGGTCAATAAACCTCTCCCTGATGGTGGTGTGTGCTTTTCCAGGTCATTTTGAGGGATTGGTATTAATTTGAATTGCTTTTATTTCCAGCTAAAAACTCCTCA
This sequence comes from Notolabrus celidotus, assembly GCF_009762535.1. Taxonomy (NCBI): domain Eukaryota; kingdom Metazoa; phylum Chordata; class Actinopteri; order Labriformes; family Labridae; genus Notolabrus; species Notolabrus celidotus. The sequence continues at coordinate 4,181,218 of NC_048292.1, forward strand.
CAGGAGCTTTAAAGCCCCTTTAAGACGCCTGTAACCACTCTGATGGGGGGTAGGTGTAAGACGGACCGCCACAAACATTTTACTGTTTAAAGAAAGCAAGATTTTGTTGTCAGAAAACACAACTCACACATGCACAAGACAAAATCAGCAAAAGGTGCGAGGGGAACTGTTTTGTCCACAGGGGGGCGCCAGAATCCACTCAAACAAAGTCCCTCACAGGAGCTTTAAAGACTAAAAGAGTCACTATAAGTTCTACATTTTAAGTGAAAACGTTCCAATATGCTTTAGGTGGTTGCAAAGATTCTCATGTTTCATAAAATTTTGGTTGTAAATAAACAAAATAAGAAAGTAAGATGTGTTATATTTATGACATTTCTTGCTAGCTAGACGTTCCCTTTTTGTTTGCAGGGCTAATGCTATGCTAAGCTAACCAGCTGTAGGTGCATTTCTACCCTACAGTTTCAATCTTCTCATCAAACTCTTAACAAGTGTGAAACTTTGCATGTTTGCAGAAGTTAAAGCAGAGAGTGTTTAAACTTGTTTTATTTCTGTATCGATCAGATGATGAAGTATGAAATGTGTCGTCTACGTTCAGATCTGGACTTTCCTCTTCACAGGACTTCACAGTGTGGATGAGTTTCTGCAGTTCTGTCCTCTGAGGGAGGATCAGCTCGGTGCAGTCACTTCATAATCACCATAATAAAGTCCTAATGTCACACTGAAGCTCATAATCAGGCTGAGTCTGCTGCAGGAGGTTTGTTTTCTGCTCCTTCACCGGCTTTAAGAGGGATTAAAGAGACTCAGGTCAGCACACACTGAATATACACAGTCCTTATCCAGGAAATCAGATTCATTTAGAGAATTCTATTCGTTGACTTCTTATTATAAAAAAGAATAAGGTTTTATTTTTGTGTCTTGAGAAAGAAGTAGCTGAAATTTCCACCTCCTTAAGGAGCAGGGGCGTGTCCAGTGGGGTGGCACTAGCCCCCTTAAAGTCTGATTGGCTACCCCAAAATCCCAAGCTATGATTGGCTATTTGCCTTGTTAGAGGCAGGATTAATATTAAGTGTGAAGTGTTTAAATGACCACAGGGGGCGCCAAAGTCCACATATAGTGAACATTCCTCTGTGGAGCTTTAAAGAGAGGAAAGCAGCACATTAAGGAAGCTGGGACCTGCTTAGTTTATGCACTTCAAACAGCCCGTCTGTGCTCTTGAATTTACCCATGATCCATTGCAGCGTAGGTTCTTAAGTGTCCTCTGAAGCAGCCTGTGAACCTGTCGCCTCTAAAAGAAAGAGCCGTCTCTACATCCTCCTTTCTGGAAGCATCCACAACAAATCCTCCTCCACTTTGAGCCGCTCTCTCTCTCTCTCTCTCTCTCTCTCTCTCTCTCTCTCTCTCTCTCTCTCTCTCTCTCTCTCTCTCTCTCTCCGCTGAGTGTGTTTGTCTTTGTTTCAGCGACAGACTCGAGCTGCCACTTCACCGGGACGCCTCCATTTGTCATTGTTTGTCATCGCGGAGGAACCCCGCTGCTGCTTGTCCTCGCGCTGACTGAGGAGGGTTTGTGCTCATCCACTGTGTCTAAGTGTGCTGTTTGTGTTTGTGGGGCTTTAAGAACTGCAATTTAGATAGGGGGTGGAGGAGAGAGAAAGAGAGGAAGATTAGACCATGGTGGAAATAAGAATGAACAGGGGAGGATGTGTGTGAGTGTGTCCATGTGGGTGACAGCAGTTTCCAGCTCCTTCTTCATGGAGGATTTCCAGCCTGGAGAAGCGTCTGCTGCATGTCAGGAATTAAAGACAGAAGACCACAATCAGGAGCTTTCTTTGGAGGTCTACTCGTCACATTTCTAGAGCTTCTTACAATAACGCTTAAAGGACTGCATGTTAAATCACAATCTAGGAAACACATTTTGAGGGGTTTTGACACCTAGCTGCAGGAATTGGCTCACATCCAGTCACAAGAGCATCAAGGGTTGATGTTGGGTGATAAGGCGTGGCTCCTATGCATAGAGATCCAGCTCCACCATCTTCCATGAGGGCTCAGTTTCTGTAACCCAATAGAAAGGATGAGCACCCAGTGAATAAACTCACCCCACTTTGCCCTTTACTGATAAATTTAGTAGCCTACCCCATGGCTCCTGATGTCCCCTAAAGCCTGAGATAGAAAGGACAGATAGGGAGTGAGCCATCACTAGCGGGCTCCTCCCTTCACTGATGTTTCCTTTAGTTTGGCCCACGACACCTTCGGAGAGGCTAAACAGTTAGCTCTGGCGTCCCAGAACCAGCTCCCACTGTCCATCATGTCCACCACCAGAACACCCCAATTCCATAACCCAACCCATACAGAACTTTAACGTTCAATGGACCCAGGCTCCGTACATGCAAGCTCCAGGTAGTGACAACACCGATACCACCTACTCTAGCACCTGGCCCCTTGCAGACCCCACCACCTAACACACAATAAGAAGAGTCTGGAGCTAGATATTAGAAGACTTTATAGCATTATAGCGAGGTGGGGCATCCCAGATTTTATTAAACATGGACGTAGTCTCTGTGACGTCACCAATTGGTTTTGGAAGTGGAATTTTTAAGCCCAATGACGGTGGTTGCCATATTGGAAATGCTGGCTCAACCTGAATTTTGCAACTTGTAACCTTAGTAGCTCATTTGTTTTGAAGATATTTAAAAAATTACCCAGAATGCAGTGGGTAGGAAAAGAGGAATAAGCTAGCTAGACTAAAACATGTTTTAGTGCCGGGCTGTAAACATGTTTAATTCTGCTGTGAGAATGTGCATTTCAACATGACTGCTTATAGGATCTCTTAGGCTTTCGGAGCCAGCCCCTAGTGGACACTTAATGAACTGCAGTTTTAGGCACTTCTGCATTGGCTCCATTTTTTCACATTGGGGATTGTTGCTTGGATTGTATGCCTCCCTTGATATCTGATTGGCCACCCCAAGATCCTCCGGTATGATTGGCTACTGGCCGGACCAGAGGCGGGACTTATGCTCAAACATAATCTTTAGGGTTGTGTTTGATAATTTCTTCTTCTTCTTTGCTGCAACTTCAAACTTTAAAATCTCTTTGAGGAGTTTTCATGATGTGTTGACTCGGACGCCCCCTGTGGATGAAGTCCGTATTGCTTCTCAGGGATGAAGACAAGATTTCCAATGAGCACCGTCACCCTCAGTGGTTGAATCGAATGAATGAATATAGATCACCTTTTTATCCTTTGTTCAACTTCTATCAGGATGCAGAGTGACGAGGTCATGTTTTGATTTGTAGCTACGTCAATTTATTAACTGTGGCGTAATGATGTCATAATTTGTTGGAGTGTTAGCATACTTGAGTTAGGATTAGCAACAGCACTGTGCAGCCTCAGAGAGCTGCTAGCATGGCTGTGGATGTACAATGTATCCAGTAATATATAACATAAATGCAGCCCTGGAACTTTGCAGGTCAGCAAACCTCATGATGTTACTTAAAGAGCCTCCGTCAGTGTGGATTGAATACTGCAGAGAATCATTTATCATTCAGGACAGATGTGGAATAAAACCTAACATCACACTCTCAGATGACACAGACTAATCGCCTCATGTTGCCCTTCAGCCAGAAAGGCAGCCTGGCTTCAAACCCTTCATCACTCCACTCACACTGTGAGACTCTTCAAGGCCAGAAATCTGTCCTGAAGACTCTGTCCTCCTTCTGTTGGGATCCTGATGAAGACTTTGAGCTCAGGACGGTTGAGTAAGCGTATCCGTATCACAGCGCAGACACAAACCAGACTTCCTCACCACGCGCTGAGGCAATGGAAAACAGAGGAGCCAGGCAATTACTGCAGATACCACCGCTGATCCTCTGAAATCGAGTTTAAGTATTTGAGAGCTTCATCAGAAGTTCAGAGAGCAAGTGATCCAGCTGTGACCGACCTGCAGCACTTAATGAAGCAGAAACTAGATGGAGAACTCACACGTGTTGTCACTTTAAGATACATGTCTTCACACTTCGATTCAGGATCAAATCACAGATGAGTGATGCAGATTCAGAGAGCTGTGAGTGTTTAGATTTTGATGTGAGCTGCAAATTGGCCGCCTAAAACACTTTCTGGGTCCCAGTATGCACGGTTCCTTTCATGGAGTATACCCTGCACACAGTTTGGACTCTCGTCTTCGTCACAGCCTCGCCTCAAGTCTCTCAGTTGTTCCTCTGTGACAGTCCAAAGAGCAAAATTTGAATATGGCAGAAATAATGACCACTTTGAGGATACTGAACGCTCATTAGACCCGCCACAGTCTGCCTTCTTCACCCTCTAATGACTGCAAATCTTATGATTTCTTTTAACTACACACTTTTACTGTTTCAAATAATTTTGTAAAAGTCATTTTTGGGGCGTTTTATGAGACGGCTGAAGAGAGAGAAAACGTGGAGAGCAGAAGCAGGATTAACACCAAATTCCACCAGATCCGTGTCGGGTCCGTCTCCAATCCATCACGGCACCAGATCTGATAGATTTCTATTTTAGTCAATGTGTTAACTTCCACTGGATCTGCTCCACTGCGTCTCTAATCCAGCAGGTTGCAGCCCTCCTGGATCAGATACACAAGACTTCTATTGTTGCCGGATGCCGGAGCACGACGCATCAATCTCAACAGAGCAGATGGAGCGGGACAGGAAGTCAGGTGTCACCAAAACAAATGAAAACATCCGGTTAATTTTCAGAATAAAACACTCTGTGTTATCACCAGATCGTATTTCACTTAACTACAACAACAAACCGTCATGATGAGCGGAGCCAGGCCTGGAGTCAACAGGTCAGAGGTTTTCAGAGGACCAGAAAGACAACATGGATGAGGAGAGGAGGAGGAGAAAACCTTGTTCACATGACTCCAGCTGTCCGGCTGTCCAACAACGCAACCGGTGGGTGCTGACGGAGGAAAGAGCACGGAGCCAGACCCATCGGATCGGGGACAGACCTGACAACGGATCTGGTGGAAGTCCTGTGTAAAACGCAGCAAAGGGTCGAGGCCTTGAGTCGAACCAGGCACCACTGCAACAAGGACTACAGCCGATCTGTTCTATGTGAGGAGTATCCTGCAACCTTAAACTTGACATCTCAAAGATGGAGGACATCCTGGGTTCTCTGGCTCTGCAGGACACTCAATCCTCCTCTGCTGTAGAAATGAATCCTGCATATTTGACCTCACACGGTTACCTCTGTCAACATTAAAGGCTGAACGGCTGAGAGAAGGATCTGCTGGAAGTCTGGAGGTCGAGATATTTGACTTTGTGCAGCTGATGAAGATGAACAGGATCCAGGACGCTTTCATCTGCATGTCAGATTCATTTGTAATATATTTGTAATATAGAGTTACCTCAGCATTAAAGTGTGAAGATAAGTCATTGGAACAATAACTAGTCTGCACACTCCATAAAAACCATGAGCAGTAAAACACAGTCAGCACATCTGTGCACCATCTGCTGGTGTGACGGTGTGTAGCAACAGCTCTCTGCTGCTCTCCTGCATGAGGTGCAACATAAGGCCTTAACACTCACACACATTCCTATCATTTTATTAACCTTTATTTTTCCAGGAAGAGTCCCATTGAGATACAAAGTCTCTTTACAAGGGAGTCCTGGCCAAGACAGCAGCATACATTTATAGATTAGCCGTGTTAAGATCTAAAACGTGAGCACAAGCTGATCAGATGATCCTTTATCCTGGTTTTAAAATCCTCCAATCAAATCAAAGGATCCAGTTTTAGGTGAGTTTGAAGCTCAGACCAAGATGAGGGAGCAAAGACATTAAAAGCACTTTTACCAAAAACAGAGTGAGTCCAAGGAATGATGAAAAGAATTCGTCCATTGGACCGAAGATTACAGCCACTGATGACTTTTGGAGTCAATCCATCCATCCATTATCTTGATTGCTTATCCCGTTAGGGGTCACGGGGGGCTGGAGACTATCCAAGCTGGCTTCGGGCGGGAGGCAGGGTACACCCTGGACAGGTCGCCAACCTATCACAGGGCTTTAGGAGTCAATAAAGAGCGTAAATAAGACGGCAGCTCCTGGAGCATGGCCTACTAATGCTCCATTCTTCTGTTGAGTAAGGAAGACAAGCCTACCTTTTAATACAAGACACAGTGATGTGTGTGGAATCCTAAACCACCTATAAAAGGTGACAGTCTTAAAGGGAAAGTTCACTCAAATTGCAGATTCCTTTTTATATTTTTTCCCCCATTTCTTGTCGAGCCATGCAGGTGCTTTTGGTTTTATAAGCCCTTACTCTTCAGGTGGTGAGTCTTCAATATGTTTAACTCTTCCCCAGTGCAGTAAAGTCAAATAAGAAGGGTTTCTGGTGCTTGCATTTGTGTTTCCTCAATCAGTATCCAAGTCGTTAAACTTAATAATTTTCTTATCTCGAATACTGTCTGCACCTTAATATCATTTGCACTATTATCTATTTTCATTGTCCATTTTTAAACTGTCACCTGCACTGTGTACATAGGATGTTTTTATAGAACTGTATTTTATTATATTTTATTGTATTTTATATTTAAATTTTAGATATTTAAAAGCTGGAGGAGAGAAACAGCATCTTGTTTTTCCTGTATGTCTCATATATACAGTGAAAATTGACAATAAAAACCTTTGAATCTTTGAAACTAAAGATTTCTGTCAAACAAAAAGTCTGCAGGAACATTTCAGGGATGTTTTATGATTCAGTAACAGAGAAGAATTGTGTTTATAGAGGAATATTCCTGCTAATTTGTGTTAATCTAATATGCTCGAGGTGATGCTAGTTCATGTTTATCTGTGTTTTATTGAGGCAGACAGAGAAATCTGAAGTGTGTACTCCTTTAAAGGCCCTGTGAGGAGTTTTGAACTGGCTGAGAAACAGTCTGAAAATGATACCAATGCCTCTTTATGACCTTCAATAGCAAACAAGACCATCAGCAACAACACTGACACCTTCTCTGTTGTCATTTTTAATGCCTGAAACCGCCCTGAGGGGGTAGGTGTCAGACCAGATGATTGACATCTCGCTTCAGAAACAGACTTTATTTTAATGTTTCATGAAAAATAATCACATTGCCTGATAAAGTTGACTGTTAAACGACAACAGGACGAGATTTTTGTTGAAAACACTACTTTTGCATGTATAGGACAAGAGATAAGAGGTATCACTTTGTCCACAAGGGGGCGCCAGAATCGATACAAAACAAAAGTTCCTTACAGCAGCTTTAACTGAACATGGAAGCCTTAATATTCCACCAAATCCAGATTGTGATTGTAAAACCATAGACTGTATAAATAATGGACGTAGTATCAGTGATGTCACCTATCTGTTTCTGAAGCCCTGTTTTGAGGCCAATCGGCGGCAGTGGCAGCCATATTGCTGCTGTCAAGCGAGAGTCTGGCTTTGAGCCTCCTAGCCAACAGCTACAGTGTTCCCACCTGTCAGTCAAGTCAGCTGAGCCTCTCATTGGAAGACTTGTAATCTTAATATCTTTATCTAGTGTTATGAAGAAATTCACCCCCCGTACAGTGTGTAACAATCGAGAAATGAGCTATCAAGACTACACTTGTTTTTTGAACCAGGCTGTAAACATGTTTATTTCTGCTGTAAAGATCAGCTTCTTTGAATTGGTGTGTATGTGGTTTCTGGTACTTCCGGAGCCAGCCTCAAGCGGATCCTCGATGAACTGCAGTTTTTAACACTTCCACACTGGACTCATATTTTCAGACCAGAGGTTGCCGCTTGTGTAAAACCAAGATGAAATGTTGGAGCATGTATCCCTTTAAAAGGATCATTTCCACAGAGCTGGATGAATCAGTGTGCAGACGTGTCAGTATGAGTGAACAATGATGGAAAGAATCAGACGTGGGAACTTTACAATGTACAAGTTTATTTTTAATGAACTCTTCAGTGGTTGGTAGTCACAGCACAGCTTGCATGTATTAAGCCACACACCTATTTTACAAGATGACGGGAAAAAAAAACAAAAAAAAAACAAAAACAAAAAAAGTCTAAACCAGAGAAGATGGTCGTCAGTCCATCTGCAGTGACTTTCTCTTTAAACTTCTTCCACTAAAATATCCTTAAAAGGCCACTGAAATGCATAAAATGTTTTCAGATGCGTGAAATATTTAACGGTGGCGATTTTTGCGTTGTAACCTGACATCAAGACTCCTCACATGGCGTCGACAGTGCATGTAGACATTGTAAAAAGGACTGGGTTAGCGATACCTAAGATATTCTTTTTTTTATTTTAGTGACAACACCTCGGCTAGAATACTACAGCTTTAAAAAAAAAAACGAAAATAAAAGAGCACTCTTCCAAGATACTGGATACAATGAAAGTGAAATGTAGTGAAGCGATTATTTCTTTTTCATCTCACATTATGTGAACACGTATTTCAACTGGAAAAAAAAGAAAAGCACTGAACACTGCCGTCTTCTACTGTATCCAATGTTTTTATAACTAGAGTAAGAATTAAAAACACACCTGTTTGTCCTCTGGAATTTGTATACTTTTAATAGTAACAGACGGGAACCATAAACGCATGCCATGTGCTGCTCTCAAACAAATACATACAGGTATATACAGCGTCACTCAGTACCTGCTAAAACAAAGTGAGAAATACAGAGTATAAACTGACTACACTACAAACTTAAAACAAAAAAAAAAGAGGAGGAGGAGGGTGAGCGATGAAGCGGTGGAAGAGTGAAAATCCTAGGTGTGATGGACTCGTCATTAAAGCATTAAAAAGAAAAAGAAAATGCATATTGCACATACAGTGAAAGCTTAAATTCCACCAGGTCCGCCTCTTTTTTCGCTAAAGCGAGAATTCAAAATTTTTTCCCTCTTGGAGGAAGACACACAGAGGTACAAAAAAATGGAGGAGGATGTGTGTGTGTGTGTGTGTGTGTGTGTGTGTGGGGAAAATGAAGTTAAAAGGAGCCACGATGAGGAGGGGCAAAAAAAGGAGAAGTGGCACTTTAAGGAGGGAGGAAACAGCACAGCACACAAAGAAGGGGGAAAAAGGGGGACTGTGGCACAAATAAAATCAGGTGTGGGGTAATATCGGTCGTTCAGTGATAGCCGAGAGAGAAGAGAAGAGATCGATGCAGAGTGTTTTTTCTCTTTATGTACAACTAAGGCTTATTGGTTAAATAGTTCTCAGGCTTTTCCCCGCCCAGACGATGCTTTTACATGCTCATCACACGACCCCGCTCTCCTTTTTTCCGCTCTGTAAACTCAGTGGATCTAACCGGGACTCGATCGAGTGGAGTATAGATGATGGTGGTGGTGGTGATGATGGATGGATGAATGGATGGAGGGATGCTGCTGCAGCGGCGGCGGAGGAGGAGGAGGAGCAAAAAAAAGGGAGCAAAAGTTTGCAGGAGAGAAAGAATAAAAAGGAGTCTTGTCTCTGATGTCTGTTGCAATTAATATCTAAATGTGCAATTCCATTAGTCACTGCCATGGGGAGGCTAAAAGGGGGGAGGGGGTGCAGAAGACGGGGGGAGGGGTGTAAAAGGAGGGTGGGGGGGGGGGGGTGTTCTACTTGGAAAGCTTGCTAATGACTCGAATGAGCGCTCCGTTCTCGTCCTTTAGTCTCTGGTTGTCGGCTTTCAAGTCTGGGAGCATCTGAAAGGAGAGAGAGAGAAAGAGAGAGAGAGAAAGAGAGGAGGCTTAGACAAGTCTTGACAGACGTGGTGTGCGTCGTTAAAAAATAAAACCAGCCACGCCGGTCTGACAAATGTTAATAGCAGCCTGTGTAAAAGCAGTCCTGGAGTCACACAGCAGCTCTCAGGTTTGAGTTTGTCCTTTTTTTTTTTTTTTAAATAAATAAAACATCCTTTTTCCAAGAGAGAGAAAAAAGCGGACACACCACAGGCCAAAGATCCTGAGAAAGCCATGCAGAGTCTGACCGGCTGCTCGCTCACAGCCAGAGAAATGCACAGCAGACACAAACTCAGTCTTTGTTTGTTTTTGTTGTTCTGTCTCTGAGAGCTTCGTCTTTAAATGTTTGATCTCACTAACAGCAGCAGTCGATATCGCAGCAGCTGAGTACAAGTTCAGACTTAGTTTGTATTTACATTAGGACGAGTCTGAGTCATGAGTCATGTGTTTACAACATAAAGGAGGTTTAACCAGTGAGGAAATTACAACATGATCTGAAGCTACGCCTCCTCTCTCTCTGATAGTTGAAGCTTTTAATCTGTTATTGTGTCATACATACATTTATACGCTCAGCCCACATGAGCTCACATCACACCGTGGATTTAAACAGTCTCCTCTGAATGTTCCTGTCTTTAATATTCTTTAACTCACTTTGTCTTATTTAAATGAACACTACTCTTTAAGGGAGGGATGTGAGGAGACGGATAAATCAGTACACATTAAGGTTGATTCAAATGGATGGGATGAAAAATGAATATTGATACCCTTTCTGAACAGCAGAGGGCGCTGTCTGTCTTTGACTTCTGCTTGACCTCATTACAGCTCTAATGTGCGTTGTATCTACAATGTTGTGATTACTTTGTGACGTGGTGACATCAAAGTAGTGAAAAGATCAAACACGTTATAACAATGTAATGACAAAGTTACAACAACTTTATGATGCTACGACGTTAAGTTACAAATACGTTAAGATGTTACAACAATCTTATAAATTTGATGTTATGACTACTTTGATGTCATGACAATGCTACAACAATTTTAAAACAATGTAACAACAACTTTATGATAGGACAATATCACGATGTTACAAATACGTTAAGATGTTACCATAACTGACAACACTGTCACGGCAATGTTGTGATAATTTTGGCACTATGACTATTCTGACGTCACGGAAACTTTATATTTAACATTATAACAATATGACAACAGGGTTACGACTTATTAAAAATGTTACGACAACTTTGACTTTAAGACAACTTTTTGATGTCACGAACATGTTAGACAACTTTACAACAATGTTCAACAAACTAACAACATTATAGAAATGTTACGACAATGTTATGACATCATTGACGTTATGATGTTAGCGTAAGAGCTTATGTCTCTTCCAACAGTGTAAATACTAGTGATGCAACAGATCATCGTTGATCCGTACGGATGCCTCTTCACGGTTCGGCACGGACGTGGTCCGCGGATCGGTTGATGAAAAAAGTTGCGCGTGTTCACGTGATGACCGCATGTTCAATCCACACTCACTCGTCAAGCGCAGCTGTAGTCATGGCAAGTGAAGGAGCAGAGGAACTTGAAAAAACCTCCTGCATCTCTTAAGTCACATGTATGGGAGCATTTTGGTTTCCCTGTGAAATACAGTGAATGCTGAATGTGCTTGAGCTACGTTATGAAACTCCGTTGCGCACCCACTACACCACAGGCCGTCAATACGTGGCCCGCGGCCCGCATCCGGCCGCCTATGTGTGGTCCCCGAACTGTTATTCCTTCACTCTGTGTTTTGGTCTGGTCACCCTGTGTTTACTGGGACTTGTCTCCATGCCAACGATACGCAGACAGGCTGTTACTGTGTGACTTAGAGTCCACTGCTGCGAGTGAAATCTTTAACTTTCACTTTCGTTTTTGGAGCAGTTCGCATGTTGGCACTTTGCCAGCTGTAGGACCCTAGAATAAAACGGTGTGTTCAGTTTGCAGCTCAAAGAAAAGTGGACGGTGAAAATCAGCGATTGAAAGAAGAATGGAGTGAAACTTTTGAAGTTCCTCTGCTCCTTCACTTGCCATGACATGAAGTGCAGTGAATGAGGCAGGACTGGGCCCACAGATAGGGTGCTTTGCACATGCAGTACATTTTGAGTTGAATGTTGTTTTTATTTAATGGGCAAAGTGTTTTACAAAATAAATGGAGGGACAAAGTTATATTTGTCTTGTCTTCTTTTTTTTTTTGCTGATCCGAAAAATGATCCGATCCGTGACTCAAAACCGTGATCCGATCCGAACCGTGAGTTTTTTGATCCGTTGCACCCCTAGTAAATACATCAAACATAATTTACTGTTGATCATTTTTCCACCGTTTCCATTTGCTCCTATAACTTTAGGATTTTGCAGAAGTACCTTTATGTCTTTTCAAAATAAAAGCACGTTCAATACCAAACAGGAAATAAAGTAACTTAGCCAATGGCCAGTAAGAAGGCAAAATAAAAGCATCACAAATAATAGTTTAAAGAGGCACTTTCTTTTGAAAACTTACTTACACCCTTATAAGAAATCATAGAAAATCGTATCGTATGGCGAGTTGACCTTATCGTCACATTCCTGCTTTATAATTTAGAGAAAGTGATTTTGATATAGTTCAGATTTGTTGTCAAACTGTTGCTTTATCACGTTATTATGAGAGGAATCTTTGAAGATAAAGACTAAGCGTGCTAAAATCACATGTTGTGTTTTCTTTTAGATGAGTATTATTGATTTCATTTAACAACTTCAATAATTCAAGAGCTGAAAATGTCCTGCTTCTACGTGACACCTGCTGGGTGACCTGGTTCTAAATTTGAATTTTTTTTACAATACTGACTGAATTTGTTGATTCTGACCTGACTGTTGTATTACACCAAATAACACTTTAAGCACTTCTTATGAGAGCAGAATAACTTTGGAAAATCCACAGATTTGTGTATCTGTTCGGCTTCAGATCCACTAGATGCATTTTTAACTCTTCTTTCACAGAATGTGAAGGCACTGTGGTCCAGAAAATCAACATTTACACTCATGACAAAAACACTGAAACACTTTGATTACCTGTTAAAAGCTCACACACATTTTGATCATGTTTTAAAAGAACACTGACTTTCTTTTTCAGGCACAATGCTACATCTCCACATACAACCAGTCAGTGCATGCAGCTGACTGAGAGTTTTATATTGACTGATCGTTCATCAGTCAAATTCAAATCTGGGGAGTAAAGAAAGAAGGAGGGAAGAGACGGACTCAGTCTCTAGAAGGTTTGGACCAACAAACTGATGCCAAATAAAGAAGCCACTTCATGCAGAGAAGCCAGAACAAGCCAAACGGAAAAACGGAGCTCCTTCTGAAGGAAGCATCCCAACTAGGAACCACAAAGAGGACACTTTCCTTTACAGTACTGCAGGTGTCTGAGTGGAATTAAGAACTTCAGACACCTCTGACCTTAAATGAACCTCACCCGACGCCCTCTGTGTCTTATTCTTAGTGTGTTTGATGTGTTTGAGATGCTTCTGTTAGCTGAGAGGTAACAGAAGGTGCGTACTGTAAGAGGAGAGTGTCCTGCAGAAACAAAAACACCCTCCCCAATCTGAAAACCAAAAGCTCTGGGGAGGCAGAGGGGAGTTGACAAAAAACCAGTGGGCGGCTGGGCACCTGCCTGTCTATGGGTGCGGGCAGAGCACGAATGGAGCATGAGAAGAATGAGGGTTGGGAGGAAGGGGAAAGTGAAGAGGAGGGAGGAGGAGAAGAGGAGGAGATGGTGGTGGTGGACAGACGGACGTGGCTTTACAGGTCGACGGAGGGCAGCTGGCTGCAGGCGGACTGCGTGAGCTTTGCCAAGACGCGGGACAGCGCCCGGTTCTCAGCCTGCAGCCGCTCTTTAACCTGCCGCAGGGCCTGAACCTGCTTTACCTGGGGGAGGTTCTGCAGGGGAGGGAGGGGGGGAGAACCACAGAACAAGAGGACAGAGAAAAGAGGAGGGTGAAAGAATGGCAGGAGGAGGAAATGTGTGTCAGAGGAAGGATTAATGAAAGACAGGAGAGCGTAAATCAACAGGAGAGAGGAGGAAGAGGAGGAGGAGGAGGAGAGAGGGAAACAGAAGAGGAAGACTGTTAGAAAATGGGGACAGATTTCTGGAAGGAATGATTAAGAGCTGGTCTTTCTGCCTCAGCGTGATGCGTGTAGATAAAACCAGAAAGTGACACTGATAAGATCGGCCAGCTGTCTGGCACCTAAAAATAAACACACTTTGTTATCACAGCCAGGAGAACGACTCTGCTCCAGCAGAATTTAATGGATTTTTCACTCTATTTCCTCCTTGACTTCCAGAAAGGAGCGCTTAATTGGCCGTCTCTTAAATAATATGTCAACACAGATTACAACAGAGGACCTGAGATGTGCCCGGAGCAGAGGGAGAGATGTAGAGTTAACGCTCAGTGTGGGGCTGGATGTAAATGTTCATTCTGAGGACTAGATGTTCGGATATTAGCGACATCACATGACTTATTTAAAGATGGTGGATGATTTCCTTTGAGTCAGAGTCACCAGCTGTAGCTGCGATAAGTTTAACCAGTCGGTACTTGTTTTGCCGCCACAGTTCGTCTCTTCTGACGTCTCTGCTGCAATAAACGGATCGAATCATCTCTACAGCTGCCAAGAGTTACAGGTGTCTTCACCTCGTGAGTCACAGTGAGAGAAATCAGAGTGTTTCTATCTTCCTGTAGAGATCCAGGATTTAACATGTACTTAAAGTTGCTTGTGTGGGATTTAGTGGCCTCTAGTGGTGAGACTCCAGATTGCAACTAGTTTGAAACTCTATGACACTCACACTAAATGCAAAGACTCATCTCTGGAGCTCATATATGATCATCCTCTCCAGATATTGCAGGAACAAGCTCACTTTGGATTTGAAGAGCTAATATTAAGGGAGCAAAACCCTCTAATTCATTCAGAAATGTAACCCACATGTGATTAATGAATACTACTTCATTTAACAGATGAACCTCCTTACATAACTTTACAAACTAGTCCTTTAATGCGAGTATTTCAGACTTTATGTTGCAGAGGATAAAAGCGGTTGCTCCTATATTCAGACAGTTACAGTAGTTTAGCTTCCTGCTCTGCTGCATCACTGATCTGACTTCATGTCGTCTCTTCTCTGTCTTGTCATGTATTTTAGGTTATTTTTCTTTCCTTCAGTGTTTATAATTTTGCTTTTTGTTGTCACAGCATTTCAGTGTTTCCCACATAAAGACGATACCTGGGCGGGCTGCTCAGGTTGAACATTTTCTCTCTTTCTACCTGCATGAAATCGTTTGTAATTAATGACCTAAGAGTTTTCTCATCACTCCTTCCTCCTTGTGTCTGATATCCTGCAGCACCCGACACATGTTGATGCATCGATGTCTCACATTAAATACAAACCTTCTCATTCCACTGATTTATTCGCTGACATCGTCCTGCACTATCTTAGTTTGCATCCCTGCAAATTGCTACGTCATTAACAACCTTTGTTGACACGCTGATCACCTGATGTGATAACGGTGGATCAGGTGACAGAGTTCAAAGAGTTATAAAACACGCTGCTGATTAATATCATCAAAGATCAGACACATGAAGAGAAGAGAAACAGCAGGAGGCGGGCGGGAACATCGTTCTGTGGGAAACACTAAACTCTATAGACTGTTTTTAATGGGGCCATTTAAATAAACCTTTTATTATTATTATGATTATTATTATTATTATTAGTAGTAGTAGTAGTTATTATCACCATTATTTTATTATGATTATTATTTGTAATTATCACATTATTATTTTTTTTCATTATCACAATTTTCTTTAATTTTTATCATTAGTTATTAACTATGATCACTATTATTATTATCATTATTATAAGTATTACTTGTTATTATCACAATGTTATTTCATTATCACCATTTTTTAAATAAAAATGATAATTATTTTAAGTTATTATCACCATTATTTTTGTAACTATATTTTCCTTTTTAACCATTTAAAGGCACTATGAGGAGTTTTTAACTGTCTGAGAAACAGACTGAAACTGGTACTGATGCCTCTTTATGACCCTCAAAAGCAAACAAGACCATCTACAACAACACTGATACCTTCTCTGTTGTTATTTTAATGCGTGAAACTGCTCTGAGGGGGTAGGTGTCAGAACAGATGATGGACATCTCGCTTTAGAAACACCCTTTTTTGGCTGTTTTCATGGCAAATAATCACATTGTGCGATAAATCTAAATGTTAAAAAACAGGATGAGGTTATTGTCTGAAGACACTTATTTTGCATGTACAGGACAAGAGATAAGAGGTATCACTTTGTCCACAAGGGGGCGCCAGAATCGATACAAACTAAAAGTTCCTCACAGCAGCTTTAATGTAATAACAATTATCATTATTATTTTATAATCATTCCTATGCAATAGAAATTCATATTTTTGATGACTATGGCGGCTAATAGTGCATCTGAAATATTTGAAGATTCAGAAAATTCACACTTTTTGAAACAACTCAGATAAAATAGAGTAACTGCAGACGAAATAATGTGATTTTTTTTATATTCTTCCTATTTTAAGAGGCACAAGTCATAAATATCAAAATTAATAAAGATTAAATGTTTGAAACATCTTAGTTTGAGTGTAACAAATGTAGAATATGTTGTATTTTAGTTTTCTTTAATAACTGGTGAGGAGATATTGAACATTTTCATGTTATTCTGATTATTGGTACACTATTGTATCGCCTTATTAGCTACCAAATAGTATTCATTTATCACTGTCATTCAAAACTGACATAGGTATAGTTTATACAGAATTTTTAAAGCAACAAGTCCCTCTTTTAGTAGTTTGAAAGTCTTTCATATCAGTAGCATTAATATTTCACTGAAGAGGTTTAATACTGTCGTCTTAAATAATAACAACAAGGTTTTCTTTGACTGATAATCTGCTGCGCTCTTTGGTTAAATCTTGGAATTACTTTTTTTCCCCATTGATGCTTTAATTTAGTTCATTATTAAGAGTTGTTATAATATTTAAGTGTGACGGTGTCAGAGAAGATGATTCTGTTCCATCAAAGAAAAGAAGGACTGAGGTCTTTATATATTGAGACACTGAGTGACTGAAGTGACAGCTGTTAGCGCTCTGCAGGAGCTCACAAGTACCACCTACACACTCACTGTGATCCTGACTCCATTAATGGAAACCTTCTACATCAGATATTACAAATCACTGTGTGTGAGTGTGTGTGTTTGTGTGTGTTTGTGTGTGTTTGTGTGTGTTTGTGTGTGTTTCTGTGAGTGTGTATATACCTTAAGTTCCTCCTCCATCTCAGAAATCTTCCTTTCTAGAGCTCTTCTTTCCTGCAGGGTGGAGGAGAGGCAGGTTAACTCAGGACTCACATTCTTCACAGACACACAGCAGGAACCTGTAACACAGGCTCTACACACACTGCACGAGGTGCTGAAGGTGGTGAGGGTGGAGTGACAGCACACACACTTTGAACACACACTTGTGAGAGAGGCCTTCAAGCAAACAGCCAGTTCAGATGATATTCAGAGATGGAAACACAGAGTCTGTTTGAGGAGTGGACGCAGCCTTCAGTTGTTCTTATGAAGCGTCTGATTAACAGTAACAAAAAAGCTGTTATGAAGGTTTCAGTTATTATACAAGGAAACTTTTAGATGACTCATCCTGCACACAGAGGCATTTACCTTCTTCTGATAAATCTGAATCTTGTGTTTTGTTCTCTCTCCTCCTCTGGTCCTGAGAGACAGCGAGCGATGAATCACTGCTGTGTTTTTATTAGAGTGCTCTCAAATCTGGTGTTATGATTACATGTGAAAAGTCTCTCTCTAGTTTGCAGCTTTTAAAAGGAAAATTTAAATATGCAGTGTCATGTTGAGCTGTTCCTGCTCTCTTGTGTGAACTATAAAGTCTGCATCACAACAGTATCGTAGTCAAAGCTATCGCCTGCGTTAGACGTCGACCATCTTTGGAAAATCTGTTCTTAGTTTGCAGCTTTTACTGGAAGAAGTGAGCAAAGTCTAATAATTTCACAGGAGCTTTAAAGCTAGTTTTTGCAAACGTTAGCATCATAATTAGCATCACAGCAGCAGAATACTGTGTTGTTATTGGCTTTTGTCTGCATAAATCAACATCTGTGAAAGGTCTGACTCTAATGGCATTCTCACAATTAGCATCCCATTAAAAACTATGGTGCAGGTAGTCTGTCATGCTACTGGCTGCCTTACACATGAATCCATAACTGTGAGAACTCCCTCCCTCACTGATGGCTTATAATGTATAACTTCCAATCTGCAGGATGCTGTTTCACTCTTTATGGAAACTTTAAATCCGGTTGCTGTGAACCAGAACTAGCTCAGCAATAAATAGCATCGTCACAGTAAACTGTAGAGCTATTTGCTGCCTCATTTATCCATCCATATAGAATGTATAAATGGATCCTCATAGAACACGATGCAGGCAGCTTCATGTGAACTTGAAGCCTGCTAGTGCTGAAATTAATCTCACAGCAACAGTAGACTGTAGTGCTTTTGGCTGGCGTAAACACCAATCAACCAATAGGGAAAGGCCTTCTAGTAATATTGTGATTTATCCATGATGCTAGATTTATTTTTAATTAATGTTTTTCCTTTATGAAATCCCTGTTTTCTTATTTATTTTACTGTTTTTTGAATTGTTTTATTGTTTAATTTTACTACAGCTGTTGCTTTAAGTTGTTCTTCTTGAACTCTGTATGTCTTGATAGCTCAATATGTCTCCCTGTTTTTTTTTGTTCATTATTGTTGTTTTTTAATGATTTAAAGCACTTTGTAACGTCTGTTTTGATAAATGCTACATAATTAAACATTCTTATTATTATTAATATTTAATATATTATGATTTTTTATATTATATTAACATGTATTTTTATTTAGTACTAGTTATTATCATTATTACTACTATTTATGTTTATATCCTCATTATTATTATTATGTATTATCCATATTTGTTTATGTTTATGTTTATTTATTTGCACAATTAAAAGAAAATACATACAAAAATAAAAGATAAATAATATAATGTGCAGGAAGAGGCAGAAAACTCAGAGAGCTTATTTGAAGCCTCCTCCCAAATACTGTTCTAATATCAAAATGAATTAAAAAAACACTAAATTGAAACATAAAGACAATAGTTGATACTAAAAATAAAATAACAAGAATATACAAAATTAACAATTCATATAATTACAGTTATTACATCAACAGAATTCAAAAGTACAAAACCAGAATATGATGTGCACTGACACCTACTCTGAGTATTTGGTTGAGCATGATGAGTATATTAAGTATTGTATTTATTATTATTATTACTAATATGTATTATTATTATTATCATAATTATTAATACTATTATTACTACTCTTTATGTTTATTTTATTATTATTATTATTATTAATACAAATAATAATCAATATCTGGGATAAGTCCCTCCTTAAGCTTATGGAATTACATGCAAAAAACCTGATAATATGGAATCATATAGCACCCTGCTAGTCGTGTGATGGGACTGTAATGATAATTTCTGCAAGCTAATATTAGCAGACTGTAGAGCTACAGGCTGCCTTACAGACCCTGATCAATACCTCTGAACAGTCCTGGTTTTTATGGAAGAACTCAGCTAGCTTACTTCTCCCTAACGCTCTGTGACCACTAGCTTAATCGAACTACCAGCACTAGTCGGTACGGTGGCTGCGTCCACTTCTGTGAGCTTAAATTAAACTGAGGATATCAGGTTTGAATCATTACTAGCTTTACTGAAGCTGAGAATGACGTGAAGAGGATGTGTTGGATGTAAGTTAATGAAACGGTTCATGACGGGTTCAGAATGTCTCTTTTTGTAGATCAAAAAGAAAAGACATTCTCGTGTCATGAAAGGACGTGAAGACAAATGACACATGGAGGATGGTCTTAAATGTGGTTTTAGATGAACTGATGATGTCAGGGGTTTCATGGCTGCACAGCTGGAGACTCAGAGTGAAACATGACACACACACACAAACACAAACACATGCACAAGTTCCTTCAACAGCAAAAAATCCAGCCTAGGACTGTTCTACTTTCTGCAGGAATCAAAATAAACACACTTGTTTGTTTTCCACACACAAAAAGAACATAAGCTTGAGAAGAGGTGACCACACGCTGCCTCTGAGGTTCAAAAACAGGTGAGAGAGAAGGTGGCGGTGTTCTGGGTGGCGAGGAGGGAGGGAGGGAGGGAGGGAGGGAGGTAGGGAGGGAGGGAAGGAGGGAGGGAGGTAGGTAGGTAGGTAGGGAGGGAAGGAGGGAGGAAGGGAATCCCCTCCAGTTCTGGCTACAAGGGGCAAATGTGACACGACAGGAAGCAGCAGAGAGGAGGCTGATGTAAGAAACTCAGGTTTAGATCATACCACCACCCAGATGATATTGGGGCCTGCTTGTCACCTTCAGACATAAACCCAGCGGGAGTGTTACCAACATGTTTAAAGCAGGACGGGTTTAAGAAGCGTCTGAGCTCTACATTTACTTTAAGATCAGCTTCAAAGAGACACAAGTTAAACATCTTTAATAAAGTTGTGTTATAAAAGAGTGAGTAAAAAGACGTGTGATTACCCTTTTCTCCATCTCAAGCTGTGATCGGTCAGCATAGCGTTCCTGCCTCTGTAAGGACACACAGGTAAACATTAGTAAACTCATGTGGAGTCATAATCAGGGAACAGATACTGAGGATGAAGGTGTGTGAGCCGTGTGTACCTGAGTAGCCTTCTCTAGTTGTAGCTTCAAGTCTGTCAGCTCCAGGTCTGTGTCACGTAACTGGGCCTTCAACTTCTCGTTCTCAGCTAAGATCTGCTCGTAGAGCTGGAAGAGGAGGAGGAGGAGACAGAAATATCAACGTCTGTGAAAATCATTCAGAAATATAAAAACGGATCCCAAAAATTAAAAGAAGTTGAGGTTTTCAGAAAGCCTTGTTTTGATAGTGGACGACATGCCAGCGCCCCAAAAAGGGAAACCATAATATTAGAGCTCCCCCTACTGGTCAGCTGCAGTTTAAAGCCTGCCTCCTCCATGTAAACAGATGGGACATGAGCCAAAATTAAGAAGCGAAATAAACATCACAAAGTCATTGTAGGTCGTACTTATCATGCTGATTTATTAAAGGGGTGGGATTAGAGTTGTTTTAACCTCCTCCTACTCCTTTTCACACGTGTAAATTGAATATTCAGTGCTTGCTGATTGAATTGTCAGATCTCTTCTTTTTACTTGTTCAAAATAAAGACATAAAAAATAAACACTCAAACATTTGATTAGATTTTTGATTTGATAAGTTAAAGCTAGGGTTTGTAGTCATGGAAAACTAGCATGAATTTGAATGTAGCATTTCCTCAGGACTCCGATAATTGAAGTGAATCCTCACAGTGATGGAAACTTCATTAACTCTTGTTTTAGTTCTCTCCACTCTGATAACCTGGCGCACACATTTGTCAACAGAGCTGTCAATCCTGGCATTAAGACCTTTTTTATACGATCAGATAACTCAGCATGATGAGAACTACCTTTAAAGACAGAGAGGATGTTTGAGAAACGAGTATCAGATGAGTATTTTGATTTTAAAGTTTGATCCACGTCCCATCTGTTCGCATGGAGGACGCAGGCTTTGTTTTGGCTTCAGTTTTGGGGAGCTGGTTAAATTCACATTCTTAAAGTTGTTTTTCCTCTCGATACTCACGCTCATTAATCAATCATCCAAACAGTTGTTGATTCATTTAACGATTGTCAAATAACTGATTTATGGTCGATTCTCTACGAATCACTGGTATTTCATTTCCTGTCGTAAAGACGCCAACTGCACTCCCTCTCTCGACAAACGTCATCTTTGGCATCGTGTGGCACACATTCTTTAGTAGCTTTATTGGCCACCGCACACCTGTGTGACAACAATGCTATTTGATCAGCTGATTGAGACGCCACACCTGTCAGGTGGACGGATTATAATTAAGACTTACATCGATCAACACGTTTTACTGATGTTAGAGCGAGAAAAAGTCTGGCTCTTTAATCTGAACTCATGAAAGTGGGAGTGTTACCATAACGTTTGGTTTCTTGATGAGCTTTCAACACCTTTTTGTCACCTGCTTGTAAATACCAACAAAGAGAGAGAAAGTGTGTGCTGCAAAGAACTCCTCTCTCTGTCAGCAGTAGTTCATGGTGAGCATACAGGTCAGGGGTAGATAATATCCCCCCTAAAAAGCCCCTGCTAGGGGGGGTAGTACTATTCAAAGGTCCCAGGACTTTCGGGGCCAGGGCCTGCAATGCTGAACGTCACTGATTGGTAGATTACCTGCAGTGTTTTGTGTGTGTACTTTCCAAAAGAAGAAGCTGTGATTTCTCTTCATTTAGCAGCTTGTAACAGTAGTCTTCTCTCAGCCCACCGTAAATCCGTCTCTCCCGGTGTTCCGGTTTTAAAAGTGACCCTGTAAACTGGAGACCTTCAGCTGAACGTGTCAGTGTTTGTGGAGTTTACACAGCTGTTGAAACACAGAGGGAGTTCCTGGGAATGCAAACTAGTTTAGTTTTTATTAAGATTTCAAAATATCCTCATCAGATATTTAATGATCATCTAAAGACGTTTATGAGGGATGCATCCGGCTGAGAGTCTCCAGTTAACAGGGTCGCTGTTTAAACCAAAACATCGGTCGATCTCTGCCACGGCTTTTTGAGTTCAAAAGGATTTTATCCAAAACAGCGCAAGCTAAGTCTCTTCCTTGCTAACAGGCTAACTGTTGTGTTGCTCATAATGATACCTGCCTGTCCATCTGCTGCTAGGATATCATCTGTGATGAATGGCCTTTGTCTTTGTTTTACTGCCCCCTACTGGTCTGGTGGTGTAGTGCATTTACTCCTTTTTTCCCTCCATACGTCACGGGCCTGATTTGCACAATCTACCCGGGACTTCAGCCCGCGGTCGAAACGCAGACAACAATGGGGGCACAGGAACCTTTTAGTTCCGGGGCAAGTGGTTCTGGGGGCTAAAAGACCCCGGAACTCTTGGTTGAAATGCACCTAATGTGGACTTTATTATTATGTTTTTTTTCATGGTGTACAAACCTTCTTGTAGTCAGTGGTGTCGTCTCGATCCAGTCGGCTTGAGTAAGTCCTTCGACTCTCACCGTAGCCACGACCAGAATAGTTGTCGTTGCGATCTATGGATGAAGTGCTGTGAAAGGTGACATCAGGCTGTTATTTACACTCTTATAAAGGAATAATAAAACACACAAAGGATGGTAGGTGAAGAGGGTGAAACATACCTGGACAATCTGTCACTCTGTAAGAAACAAACACAAAGATTGGAGTCAGTTTCATTCTGTGAAGTGAATCTATCGCTACAGATTCAACTAAAGCGGAGTGTAAAACAGGACATGTTCATGTTTCAGATTCAGCAGCCTCCTACACACACGTTACACTTCCTACAGATACATGCACTCCTATTCCTAAACATGTCAGACAGCGCCTAGAGGCCTGCTGTACTTGTGCAGCGACCCTGTGAGCGGGGCAGTGCATCAGATAGGGAGCTCGGGTTGGAGGGTTTGGGCTTCCAGCTATTTTAAAGTTGCAGACGGCTTCCTGAGGGCGGTGAAAAATACAATGCTGAGCAGAGACGCCCAAAATCCCCACAGGGTCTCAATCTGCGTGTTTGCAACTTGTGTTACGTTACAGTGAGTCAGTTTTAAAATCCATTTCTTGCTTTAGTTTGACATTCTGCTGCACAAATAAATAAGAGACAGTTTTTGTCTCCCCTTGCAGAGATGATTGCTTGTTCCTTTTGTGTGCTCTGCTGCAGCTCCACCCTTTATACTGTCCTACTGTACTTAAAAGCTGGAAGCTGCGTGTGTCCTTCCTGCTGATTGTTCTCCTGTTATTCCTTCTGTTTGATCTCTGTGTTGTTCTGCAGAAGACACTCCCACGCAATCAGGACGTTTTTCATAATGCTGTCTTTACTGACGTACGCTGTGTCTTTTCACTGGATTCAAAAGCTTGAAAAGCTTGTTTTCTCCTTTATTTTCATGCTATTCCAGTTTAAATTTCTCATTACCTCTGCCTTCTTCGGCACAAAAGAGCCAAACAGCCGACACTGAGAGTTAAAAAGTGTTTCTCATTTCAGAATTTCAAATTGGAAAAACTTCCCACTCTCATTTAAAGTCCCAAATGACCCAGACTTCCCCTCCTGCATGTTTTTAAAACCCGCTAATCTGTCTGGGACTTCTTTTTGGTTTGCAAGGTCACCTCAGCAACCAGACAATCACCAGAAGATGGAGACGAGGAGGAGGAGGAGGAGGAGGGGAGGGAAACACAAATCCAGGAGCTGCTGAGGGTGCAGTGGGGAGATAAGTGAGAGGGGAGGAAATCAGAGCTGGACAGGGCAGAGTTCTGAATATCAAAGACTGCTGGACCTGCTTGGACTCAGACATGAGGGGAGACCAGACTGACCGCAGGAGGGCAGGGATCACATAGAGGTCTGGCTTGATTTGGGCTGGAGGGCTCCTGCTTTAAAAGTCAGTTTCCTCTACTGTCTGTCTTCTGCATGTGTGTGTGTGTGCTCACCTGTGTATCTCCCTTGATGCTGCCCTCCTCTGAGTCGGACTGCTGGTCGGGGTCATTTTCATCACCCTGGAATTAAAGAAGAAGAAAGAGGAGGGTTACTCAGGACACGAGGCGTTCAATGACCCCTCGATCAAGGAAAGTGTCGTAAACTTCTGCGCCTCAGAGCGGAGAAGACGTGTAAATGTGAAATGTGTGATCTCATGATATTAAAAGGAGCTTAAATCAGTGTCTGTGGACAGTGTCTCTTACATCTTGAGTCCAGAAGGAGACTCCAGTGGAGCGTCTCTTCTCGCGGGGCCGCCTGCGATCCCGTATGGAGCGAGGCTGAGACTTGTCCTCTCCCTCCTTCTCCTCCTCCTTCTTGTCCAATTCTGCAGATCAAAAAGGACGACATGAAAATCACCACATTAATACATCTACACATCCCTTCATATTTGGTATCCAACTTTTTATTTCACTTCATCTGCTGTGCAGCATTCCCTAGTTACAGCCAAGCGGCGACGTCCGGTCTTAAAATATGAAGCCAATGCGGAAATGATTAAAACTGCAGTTCATCGAGCGTCCACTAGAGGCTAGCTGCAGAAACACTGGAAACCACACACACATCCATTCAATACAGACGATCTTTACAGCAGAAATAAACATGTTTACAGCCTGGTTTACAAAAATGTCTTAGGTCTGGGTAGCTCATTTCTCTATCGGCACACACTGTACGGGGGGTGAATTTTTTATGACTCAGTATTTTTAAAGATATCAAACCATAGACTGTATAAATAATGGATGTGACGTCACCCATCTGTTTCTGGAGTGCTGTTTTCTGGCCAATTGTCGGCAGGGGCCATATAGGAAATGTTGCTCTCATGTGGTTTCTGGTACTTCCGGAGCCAGCCTCAAGCGGATCCTCAATGAACTGCAGTTTTTAACATTTCTGCATTGGCTTCAATTCTTGCGGCCGGAGGTTGAGCTTGTATCAAACTTACGAATTATGCCCAAATAAGGGCATGTCTGACTTGATTGACAGACGGGCACACTGTAGTTGTTAGCAAAAAGGCTAAAGGCCTGCCTCTTTACCTCACACTAGCTTGGATGAAGTTAAGTTGAGTTCAGCATTTCCAAAATGACACTTCAGGTTGAAAACAGCACTTCAGAAACAGAAGGATGACGTCACGGATACTACATCCATTTATTATGCAGTCCATGGTTACAGCATGATGTTTCTGATGATGGCGATCCACATGAGTGAGCGAATAAATTTGTTTACATTCATTACCGAAGCTGAAAAATATAAGAAAAGTTCAAATCAGCTTGTTTTGCACACTCCCGATGTCTCTCCTCTTCCTCTTTTGAGCCTGTGTGATTCCTGCACATGGCCCTGCAGTGTCATGACCTTACATGGGCATGTAAGGGGAGTATATATATGCTAATTAGGATAATCGAACAAAAGCTTCAAACTTAAGAGGATATGGCATTCATTAATTTAAGAGAACAGATGCAGTATAAGAACCGTTCATGACTCCGACGTAAACTTCTCTTAAGAGGAAAGCTATAGATGATATTTGTGAATGAGGCCCAGAGTGTTTGTTTATGACAGAGATCATTTCAGTCTCTCCTTCCTCTCTAAGTTATCTGCTTGTGACCTGATTTCACTCAGAGTTTAAAGCCTCACTTCCCTCTGTGAAGCATTCCTCACATGAAGAGCAAAAGAGGGAAAGTTCAGGTCAGTGCTTTCACTTCCAAAGGTACAAACAGAACAACAACTGGACTTGGCTCGGCTTCAAAGGGACATAAAAAACAGGATCTGGTCATGGGAGAACAGAGCAGTCAGTGTTTCCCTTCCCTTCAGTGTTTTCCCAGGGATGTTTGGATGGATTTATTGGTTAAGAGAGGAGATACTTCAGCCAGTCGGCAACTCTGAGTCCTTTTTGTCTTAACACCCGTAATCAGCCTGTGGCAGTCTGCCCATGTGAATGTCAAAGCTGAGGAAGCGTATCAGCGTTCAGTGGAACAAAGCAGTCATGCATCTGAGACTCTCTATGTGGATTTTAAAGCCCTTAAATAAGAGTCAGATTATTCCTGCAACATGAAAGAGGTGAAATAATCTTTGTTTTACCTTTTTCTGTGTCTCTGGATGAGCGGCTGTAGGAGGAGGTGATCCCCGTCAGACTGTTGGGCCTGTTGAGGGAGCTTGAGCTGGAGGACAGTGCTGTACTAGAGTAGGATGGGGTGGAGGCAGTGCTGACCGTGGATATGGCGGAGGTGGAGGAAGAGGACGAAGGCCGGTAGCGCTGGTGGGGGAGACAAACGGCACGTTAAGAGAGCAACATGTTGGGGGAAGGTTATTTCAGAAGCACTGAGGGAAACATACCTCTTCATAGCTGCGGTACTTTGATCGGTAATCGTCCTCCTTCGTCTCCGTCTCCTTCCTCTCCTCCTGCTTCTCCTTGTCCTGCTTCTCTTTCTCCTCCTTCTCCTCCTCTCGGGTCTTTGGGGGACGACCCTTGCCGATTTTCTCGGCCTCTTGCAGGTCAGTGAGAGTCACACCCTGGATGAAGAGAGAAAAAACCCCAATGAAAATGACTTCGTTTTTTGATTTCAGGATCTCATTCACTCGACCCAGCAGGGAAAATTTGGAGTCAAACTGATGCCTCACAATCTTTAGTGCAGCTCTCTGGTGCTTGTGTTTATGCCGAGACAGCACTCAAATTGAGTCAGCTTGTAAAATATTCAGCTCTGCAGAAGTCCAACATTAAGAGCTGACTGTGTACACAAAACTCAACCTGCATGACGACATTTATTCCAACAGGCTGAGGCTGTAAAACCAGAAAGCAACCAGAGCTCACCATCATGTCAAAACTAAATATTTAGACTCAGCTTACATGTTTGTTTAGTACTAATTTGTGGAGTCCTTCTTGAAGGAAAGGAGGGCTACAAACATATTAAAAGTGATGCACTGACCTGGGTGGACCTCCTCGACTGTCGAGCCTGTCTAGAGCGAGCTTTCCTCTGAGACTCTGACTCCTCGTCTCGCACCGGCGTCAGGTAGGACCTGAGAGAGGAAGAAGACACAAACAAAAACAAAGAGGTTTTTAGTTTTGTGATAAAAACAGATATTTTACTAGGGGTGACCCCAAATAGTCAAATATTGGACGATTCGTTCTAACGAGCCTTAGTCGACTGCCAATCTCATAGTCGAATATTTGCATATGAAATGTGGATCATTCTATTCAAACCATGGGGGTGCTCAATGTCTAATTTTACATTATTTTCCTGCTTCCCATAAAAATAGTGTCTCATTTAGCCTATTGTGATATAAATAGAGACTTATTTAATGTAATTCTGAGAACAGCTCTTGAAGTGTTAAATCCCCTTAAAGTGGTAATTAAATCTCCCCTGGTAATTAAAGGTGGACTCTCCCATTTAGCGGGGACCTGTGGAGCAGACGTACCTCAGCTGGCCTTTAAATCTTTCTACTTTCATGGCAGCTCAAAATGTCAGGAAATAAAACTTCAGTTGATCCTAAAAAATAGTGATGAAGATGAGGAGCAGCTTCATGAAGAGGGCTGTGAGATCAAGGATTACCGGACCACACAAAAACTGTACGGGGCCAAAAGAACCAGGAGGGATACCCAAAGCTGTCTGAAGCCTCAAAAACAATCCACAGCATCCCATCCACCTCCACGCCATCAGAGAGGATATTCTCAAAGACAGGATTTACAGTCAACAAAGACAGGAGCGCACTTCTGCCCGTACACACGATGGTTTTCCTCACGTACAATTTGCAAAGACTCAAGCGGACAAAGACGCGATGAAAGACTGTTTTAAAAGGTTCTGTTAAGAGATTTAAAAACCCTTTATCTGGTTCACGTTTGATTTTGAACATTATACAAATGTTTAGTCTTAAGTTGGACAAACTACCCTCTGCAGTGCTGCTCTCTGCTGTGTGAACACTGTTTAAATATCTCCTGATTCTTTATTCTATAGTGGAGCGTTGTTCCATGTTTAACGGATGGTGGCCTTATTTGAGTTTTCTCTCCTTCATCCCCTCGTTGTTTTTGTAATACAGATTTAAAAAATCTAAGTTTTATGCTCATAATATTCTGTTGTCCCTTTTACTTTAAGCTACGAGTCTCTTGATTGTAAAGGGTTATGTGTAATATTGTCATGCGGTCACCATCATGCAGACTTTGGGTCAATAAGGAAAAAACAACAAACATTCCACTATTCGTCGACTATGGGCAAAATCTGATGAATCAGATTCAACTAAGCAAATTCTTAGTCGGGCTCACCCCTATATTTTACTTTCATTTTTTAGACCCGATTTCTTCTATATTAAAAGCCAAGACTGTGTTTTGATGCTCTACTACCTGGATGTAAAAAAGCACAGATGATTGCACTCGAATGGAGCAATGAGTAACCAGCACGGGGTCATATTCCCACATTTCAAGGACATTTTCAAAATAAGGTCTTGTGTTCCTAACTTCCCCCTCAATTTAAGCCCTATCCGATTTTATTGATTACTTTTAAAAGTTCTACATGGACTTACTCTGAGCTGTATAACAGACCTTTTAGTACTTTATTGAGATCCTTGGGCAGAGGTTTACTGTGCATTCCAAATACAAAAATGAAACTAAAGAGGACAGGGCGTTCACAGTGAGGGGTGCAACACTCTGGAACAATCTGCCCGAGGAGATCAGGTCTGCTGAGTCAGTTAGCTCTTTTAAATCTCTTCTGAAAACATACTTTTATCTTAGAGCCTTCCCAGATTTTATCTGAATTATATTTTGTTTTGTTTTAACCGTCTTAAGAGAGATATTTTAAAAGAATTGTATTCCTTTGGCCCTGTGATGGGTTGGCGACCTGTCCAGGGTGTACCCTGCCTTCCGCCCGCAGCCAGCTGGGATAGGCTCCAGCCCCACATGACCCCTAACGGGATAAGCGGTCAAGATAATGGATGGATGGATGGATGTACTCCTTTAGAGTTCTTTTGGGGAAATTTTATGTCTTTTAAAATATGTTTTATTTCTTTATCTTGACTTGTGTGTTTTTATGAACTGCCTGTTTTATTTTTATTTTGCTGCCCATGTGAAGCACTTTGTAACTTGGTGCTATAGTCCTCGTTGCAGAGGTCGCCAGTTAAGCTCCCGGCCGCTACCATTTGCTGCATGTCTTCCCCCTCTCTCTACTCCCCATGTTTCTTGTCTCTCTTCAGCTGTCTTATCAAATAAAGGCAACATATCCAAAAATATATCTTAAAAAAAAAGAATTAAAATTTCTGTGTAAACAAGTAAAAAAGCTTCAGATCATCAAAGTAGCTCTCAAAGTCAAAGATGTTGCTGTTTGAGGATGTTTTTTTAGGAAAGATATTCCTGTGTTGTGTGTTTGTGTGTTTGTGTTCCCTGAGATGAAGCTTCTTTAAGTTACTGTATTAAAACAGGATGTGTAACCTCTTGGCTTGCTACAGCACCAGGCTCAAACAGGCAGCACAGTTTGGGAACCAAAACAGTGAGAGCTATTCCAGCACTCGCTCCTCAGTGTGCCTCTGTTTGGCTACACACAAGTATGAACTCATTCAGCGCAGGACGGAGCTCAGGCTTCGAGGAAAATGTGGAGCTTCTGCCCCCCCGCCCTTATAAGGAGAAGTCGCTGGAGCGCCTCGGGCTCTGAAACACTCCCACATCGACAGGTGGCTTGTTTCAGCGCCGCACCAGGAAGACACACTCGACCCCACTCTCTCACATACACACGTGCAAACATGAGCTTTCTGGGACACACACTCACAGGGAGCGCTCCTTCCACAGTGGGTAAACAGACACAGACACACACACACACACACCCTCTTCTCAAACAGAGGAAATGCATCCGGATTACTGTTTGATTGAGTGTTTGAGCTCTGAAGGTTAACACCCGTTCTTGTTTTACTGTAAGCTCTCCTGCATTCAACATCATCTCTTGAGTTATTTTCCATTATGGCTGCAGAGGGAAGCAGGAAGACACTGCGGCAGCTCAACTACGGTGTGCCAAAAGGGACAAAAAGGCACGGGGATATTAAAATAAAGTTATTGCAGACTTCTGCAGGTGAAAGAGTGTGTGAGGGGATGTTACCTGCGTCTCTCTGGGCCGGTGCCAGTGCCAGTAGTGGTAGATATGGCAGTGGTAGTGGTGGATGTTGTGGTCGTAGTTGAGCCAGTGTTCATAGTGGGGATGACCGCAGCAGACTCCTTCTCCTTGTCCTTTTCCCTCTCTGCACTCTCCTCTGACCAGTACCTGTTCAGACACCAGACATTTAATAACGAGGAAGTCACAGAGGTTCAATTTCAACACTTATTTCCACCGGCTTCAAGTTTATTTCCATAATATTTCACATTTTCATGACTAACTTTAAAAGATGCCTCATTCCATCTAACCCTGTATGAGCCTGTGCATCCTCTGGTACAGATTTGATGGTTGTTCCCTAGCCAGTTTGAAGACTGAGGGCCAACTGGATTATGCAGACCAGGCTCCCAAACTCCATAATGACCTACCTTCTGAAATCTGGCACCTTCTTAATACTAGGCTTTACTTCTGTGCACATTTTTAAAGTGTGTTCGTCTGCCTGAATACCTCTGAGAAAATATCTCCAAGCTTCGAGTCCTGTCGATGTACCTGCTGGTGAGACTGGTGGAGCCAGTGCGGGTGGAGCCGGAGCCCAGGCTGGAGAGCAGGCCGCGGTGGCCTGTGGGCGAGGTAACAGATGAGGAGGTGGTGGTGGTCGTGGAGGAGGAGGAGGTGGTCGAGGAACTCAGATCCTCGTGTCGTCTGCCGAAAGAGCCGCTGCAGGGAGAAAGGTCAGACATCAAACATGGCGGGTGTGGATGCAGCTCCGTGATGATGCTGATTGAAGTGATCATTTAGCTTTGCTAGTTTTGGAGCATTCGGGACTTGAGCCTAACTGTTTTTGCAGAACATGACTACACTGTGAAAGCTTACTGTTGCAGCTTTTTTTCTTATAGAATACATTTTTAATGCTGGACGTTTTTACTTTGATGTGCATACTCAAACTAGCACGTCTTGAAAGGAGGCTATCCTGAAATATTTAGCCAAACTTTTTGGGAATGAGCAGAAATAACTGGGATTTATTTATAAACTACAGCAGAAACTGAAAATCTGTCACTCTGTGTCTCATCCTGCTCGTTCACTGTATAAAAAGTCTTTAAACTGATCTCGGGAGACATGATGGAGCAGTCAAGAACATCTACCAAGGGTCTTACCTAGTTAATACACTAATTTAGTTTCATGAATAAGCACTATCTCTCAGAAACCTTGTCTCTAATTATTGTCCGTTATTGTCGTATAAGGCCAAGATTCCTGAAAACAAGATTATCATTGAAACTGAGGAGAAAAGTTTCTTTCCCCTCACATTGCATCTTCTATTTTTGTATGTTGCATTAACCCCTTAAAGACCTAGACCAACTCTGGGGGTGCCAGACTCTCCTGAATTTATTTTGAACATGCTGAATGAGAAATGTGGTATCAATGGAAAGCTGAGAATGTCTGCTGTAACTGAGTTTTTAAAGCTTGTTGAGAGGATTAGCGGTTCAAAAGTTAACCAACATTTCAGAACAAGTAGCCGCCGGCAGCTGTCTAGGCCTTTGAGGGTTAAAGAATCCTCTAATTAGGCTTTAAAATAAAATAGGAAGACGCTGTAATTTTCCAGAATGTATATTGCATTTTTATGCCCAATCCCAAACTCCAGACTCACAGATCTTCTTAAGCCTATGAATGTTTAGTGCTGCCCCAGTGTCACATCATGAAGTGTGAGCTCTCTTATGCAGATTTTGAAATGCACCTTACGTGAGACCAAATGTGCAAACTTAAACGTGTGATTTACCCAGAGTTTATTGCAAACTTGAACATGTGAGGGGCGTGATTGTCCAGACCTTGACTAAATGCAAACAAATGTCATGTGCACAGAGGCAGTGCTCAATTAAGTCTGCTATTAAATCTTGTATGTTTTTATTCATTCCATGTTTGCAGATTTTTATTTAAGAGCTCAGTATTCACAAAGGACTTAAATTTAGGCTTTTGTTTGTTTGTTAGTCTGCTTTAAGATATGAACACGGTGCTAAAAGATGCATTGATTTGTGCAGCAAATCTGTGTGTATGCAATTTTTTAATGGTGCATCTTGTTTCCAGGCATCCTGTGATGCCATGTAAGTGTTCCCCATTCTTCATTTTTATACCACCTGAAGCCCTGACATTCTCAAGCACTGCACACCTGAGGTTACAAAAGTCTGTGAGGGTCTAGATCTAGGGTCTAGGTTTTGAGGTGGACACTGGGATTGGGCTTTTGTCTGTCTGAATGTTTCAGGTTTCAGGTTTCAGATGATAATAATCACAAATCTGGGACTCTAACTTTGAGGATCAACACAGTAAATGTAAACGTTATGTTTCTGTGATGATGAAAGTTATATCTTTAAGAGTAGCTCACTCTCTTTGTGGGATGATGGTTGGATTAGTGTATCTTAAGGGTTAAGAGAAGGTTAAGTGTTTAGTTAATTGAGTCTAATACTTGTGAACGATTGGACACTAATAGTGACGGTTCAGTTATACAGAGGGAATCTTAAACCTGCTGTTTGTAAGCTGAACATACTTTGATTGGCTGCAGGGTGGTTCCAAAGTATGCTGCAGACTTGAGTAACAGTTTAAAACACTCATTACAGGTAACATGAGGGACACAGCACACTCAGTGAGAACGTGAGCAGCACAGAGACACACGTTCAGAGAGGACAGGTGG
Organism: Notolabrus celidotus; assembly: GCF_009762535.1. Taxonomy (NCBI): domain Eukaryota; kingdom Metazoa; phylum Chordata; class Actinopteri; order Labriformes; family Labridae; genus Notolabrus; species Notolabrus celidotus. The sequence continues at coordinate 4,214,367 of NC_048292.1, forward strand.
GTGGAGGAGCCCCGGTGAGGCTGGTGTACCTGCGGTAAATGCTGTAAGACTGGTAGTGGGAGGAGGGTGGCTGCCAGGGTTTAGTATTACAGGTGTTAGGGTCCAAGCTGGAGGTGGACGAAGACTTGGCCGGCACGTCCCGCGTGCTGCCGCTCCGCCCTAGTGCTAGCGTGTGGGACGTGCTGGTGTGTTGGCAGGCGGGTGGTGGGCGAGAGAGGCATGTTAGCGGTGGAGGCGCACACACACAAACACACACAGATACAGTTTCAAGAACATTTATATTTACGACTAAAGCTTGGCGCACTAACGCTGCATTCATGTCATATGGGGACAGCGGCTGACTGGACTTTAGAGAAGGGATCGTGGGGTTTGAAGCTTTTCGAGATGCATTTTAAAAATTGGAATTTGGAACTTTAAAAAATTAAAGGATGCAATAAATTACCAAGTAGCTTTTAAAATATAGAACAGCTAAGATTTCTGTGGTTGGATTTTAGTCAAAAGTCGATTTAGAAACTGTCTAATATTATTTCCCCTATTTTTGACTAAATAAAAAAAAACAGGTTCCTTCAAGAATTATTTAAATTGAGATTTGTTTTCTACATTTTTGTTTGGAGCTTTAAAAATACATTAAAAAGGTCCAGGGTAGCTTCAATGATGTAAAATAAATGTGATTAAATTCAATTTTGTGAACTTTCAGATACAAAGAGCAAGTTCCTAAGGCTCTTTAACAGTCTATATATTTTTTTATACAAGTGTTCATCATTTCGCTTTTAGAATTTGGGAAATATGGGGTGGAAGAGTTGAATAGATAAGGTGAAAATGTAGTTTTTTTTAAACATTTTAAGAAAACTTTAAGAAATACAAACTGCAATCTCTTTGGAGTCTTTAACATGTTTAAGTCTAGATTTTTGTAGACTTGATTTGGGAACTTCAAAACACAAATGAAAAGTTCCTAAGGAACTAAACAACTTAAAATTTATATTTTTGTGTCAATTTTTGCTTGAAATTTACAATTTTAAAAATACAGTAAGTAAATTAATAAATAAATAAATAGTAAAATTTTAAGAAATCTATATATATTTGAAAATAAAGTAAAAAAAAATCCTAAGTACCTTAAACAACTAAAAAATGCAACCTTTTTGTGAATTTTTTGTTGAAATTTTTTAGAATTAATAAACAGGAAGTTCCTGGAGTGGATTCTTGAGTTTATTTATTTCTCATTTTTCCTTATTTTTTAAAAATAAAAAAAAGATGCTGAGTAACTAAATAGGCATCAAAATCCAGGTTATTTTTTCTGCCTTTTTTTGTTCAAATAAATAATGAAGCTTGCTGTGGATCTCACAAGTGAAAATTAGGATTTTTGTAGACTTAATATTTGATCTTTCACATTTTAGAATAAGTTCCCCAGTTGTTAAAACAACATTCAAATTGAGATTTTTTTTGTGCTTTTTTTTTTTTGAGGGGAAAACTTTGATAAATACATTAAAATTCGTCCCTGTGCAGCTTTCACAACTAAAAAATGATTTTTGCATCTGTATTGCGAGGAAGTTGTCAGCCAGTACTTTTCCCACATGACATGCATGCAGCTAAAGTCCATGTCTAGGTTCTGTGCCATGATCAGCCCTGAGAGTCTGATTTATTTGGTCGTCAGACAGGTCTACAGGCTTGTAAAACTTTGAGTAATGCATTGTAAAGTCATTGGCACAGCAACCTGACAGGACAGGTACAGTCATGCAACACACTCTGTGGCAGTGATAGAGAAAGGCGTTTCTGCATTGTTTCTCAGGAGCTGTGCATCAAAGCATGTATGTACACATCTCTGATGACATCATAACCCCAGCTCAGCAGAGACTGATAATAACTGTCTCTGCCGTCTACCCAGAGACTTTGTAATGACTGATCAGATCAGGTGGACAGAGATCTGATGATGAAGATGATGATGAGGAGGGATGAAGGATTGTGCCGCAGCTCATGCTGACCTGCGCTGGTAGCTGGGGGTTCGGTTGGTGGTGGTGCTTCCTTCGCTGTTCTTCAGGTCGTCGTCCCAGCGTCGCCGGGTGTACGAGCCGCTACGTATCAGAGAAGTCGAGTCCCTGGAGAACCACAAGCTACAGTTGGACCCCAAGATACTGAATCAATACTGCTATATGTTCCTCTTAAGATAGTCCTTCCCCTTAAAACTTGATCATCAAATGTAACCCACTAGTTTAACTTCCTATGATCCTAACCAAAGGCAGTGACTTAGTGCCACACACGCCATGCAGAGCATCGTGGCCTTGGCCGGCATCACACAGCAGTGGGCAGCAGGTGCCGCTCATGCTCAGACAACGTTGACACAGAGCGGTTTCACTCACCTGTTCTCCTTCTCGTCGATGTCTGAAGTACTGGCCAGTCTCCTGGGGATGGTCGGGGCCACATAGGCGAGCCGGGTTCCTTTGTCCTTCTCCTGCAGACCAGAGAACAAAGGGGACTAACGTTGATGAGCATTCATGGAAACCGTTGGAATATTATCCCAGGATATTCAAGCTTAATGTGCCATTTGAACAATATAATGAGAGCTTAAGTTATCTTCATGATAGAAGGATGTGATGGTAAAGGACAGATCAGGGCTCTGCACATTTTAAAGTTTTATTTTAAAGCTGATTTGAAGCTTTCAACAGTCAAACATATTATTGCAGCTTTGCATCAAATAACTAATCAAATAATGATTTCTGTTTCAATGTGTCACCATAGGAGCTGTTGATGCCTGCTTGAAGTCTGCAAAGAGAGGATAGTAAGCTGGCTATATTTTGTTAATTATGTCCATAAATAAACAACAATATCTTAATTATATAGATACATATCCCTGTTTTTTAATTAGGTAACAATAACCAAAGTGCAGAACTCTGCAGCCTTAATTCATCAAAACATGGGGCCCCATCTATAACTACTATTATTATTATTATTATTATTTATTTACTTATTTTTATGTATTATTATTATTATTAATAAATTATTTGTATTCATTATTATTATTATTATTATTATTATTATTATTATTATTATTATTATTATTATTATTAATTTACTTATTTTTAAATCATTTATTATTATTTTTTTTTATTGTTATTATTGGCTGCTTTTTCGTTCATTCACTTATTTTGTTTTCTTATAAAAAAACATCACTTGCTTTAATTGTTTACATTTATTTTTGTATGTAATGTGTAAAAATGTAAATAAATAGATATTTAAGAATAAAAAAACATGGCGTCCATCTTTAATTACTATTATTATTTATTTACTTATTTTTATCTATTATTATTATTTTATATTTTTTTAATTGTTATCCTTATATATTTTTCACCTTTTGCAGTTATTTGTTTTTTAAATATTAACCTTATTATAGTTTCACTATTTTTTATTTTCCTTTGTATTTATTGATAATTATTTTATATTATTATCATTAATGGTTATTTTTTTTAGTTCTTTCACAGTAGTATGTCAGGTGTAAAATTTTAAATGAAGAGATCTTTGGAAAAAAAAAAAATCTGTCACCATGAAGGACGTGTCTAACGTCAAACAGCCAGGACGGCTCACAGCAGTCATTTTAAATTCAGTAAGATGAGTTCAAGCTCAACACCAGCTTACAGCCTCATGGGTATTTAAAGACTCCTGGGTCAAGTTTTAAGGTCAGAAAATCTGAAGAAGCCTCATTATGTGGTTCAAACAGGTGAGACAGGGACTATACTTTGATTTCATGTCCCAAACTTGAGTGTTTTGATAAGTAACCTTCTTAAAAACAGTCTCATAATATCTATAATCACTTCCTTATTAATGTGAATCCTTGTCAACCATGAGAGTTAGAGTTTTTGGTCGTACTGTGAAGCGGAGTCTGAGCAAAGACTAATCCGGTCAGTGACATCCTGGAGGATAAGCAGTCATAATTAAAACAACAATGATCCCGTGTGACAGCTGACCTTCTCTTTCTCTTTGTTGTCCAGCGAGGAGGAGAGGCGAGGGCTGGAGGCGGAGCGCATCACCCCGGTCGTGTCCTTCTCCCTCTGCGCCTCCTTGGTGGCCGTGATCTCCGCTAACGCTCCGTAGCTGCCCGTCTTCCTCAGACCCAGCCGCCACGACGCCGGGGACTCGTCCTTCCTGTCGTCGTCCACAGGCTTAGCCGAGACCTTCGTAGCGGGCTGAGTTACCTGAGGAGGATGAGAAGGTGGAAGTTTAATGACGATCTTCATGATGTATAGATATGATCAGCTGGATCTTTGCTGAGTCACACGAAGAGGTCAAAATGTTTGGATCACTCTCCACGGAGGCGTTGATTTTTAATAAGAGGACGCTGTTTTTGAGGTAGGGCATGCTGGTTAAGAGGTTCACTCACATTAACTCCAACTCATGATGTCACCTTTTGGCGTTTAAAGGTCAGACTGGAGAACTAGACAAGCTAGACAGGCAACTAGAGACGCAAAGAAGCCACACAGACACACGGTGACAGCACAATCAGGACGGTGCATTCTGTGACTACAAGTGAAAACAAAACCACGAAGGGTCGATGAGTGAGAGTCAGCGTCACCTGGAGCGTACCAGGGAGGTTAGACGGGGGGGGGGGGTGTTCAGTACTTTTGTCAGTGCACAGGTGCATGTAAGGATGAGAGGACAACACCGGTGCACACCAAACGCCTCACCATAGGTTTTTTGGGCACAAGAGAAATGCCAGTTTTGCGCAAGCCTTGACGCCACAATGCAGGACAGCCTGGCTCCGCCACAGGCATGAGGGGGGTAACACAATCAGACTAAAGCCAACCAAGACAAGAGCCCGGGATGAGAAAGACGCAGAGACAAGGAAGGGAGGGAGGAAAGGAGGGAGGATGAGACAGAGAAAAAGCCAGAATAAGACAGAAGCAGCAGCAGCAGCAAAAGAAACACACAGTACAGCAAGGAGGACAGGTTCTTTAAAACGGCCCAGTCACACCACACAATGCTTACTGCCAGGACTGCTGGGTAGTGTCAAAACTGGACAGTGTTAATGTTTCTCACTCTTGTTAAGACAGAAGACATTGTGTTGTGTGAGCAGCTGAAGGCCTCAAAGAAGGATTGAAACAAAGGAGATCTGAAGCAGAGAAAAACAACACTGAGGAGGTCTTTGAAGGAGTCGGACTGAAGGGTGCAGACGCAGGGAGAAGACAGAAGAGGTGGCCTCTCTGTAGCCTGTCGGTGACGACTGAGTTTCTTTGGTCATTGTTTTAATATTTGTAGAGTTGTAGTGTTGTCATGATACCAGAATTTGAAACTTTAATAATTTTAAATTGTAAAAATCAAACAGCATCAGTCGTCTCTGCTGCTTACAGCTGGTTCAGAATGAAGCTGCACGGCTGTACTGACCTCTCTTCTCTTGCTCTTCAGGATCCAGTTCAAGATTTATTACTTGTTTTTAAAACTTCTCACAGGCTGGCACCATCACACATGTCTGATCTGTTGCACCTACATTCTCCAGAGAGAGCGCTGAGGTCAACACACCAGATGCTCATGGATGTCCTCAGATCCGGGTTAAAAACCAGAGGTGGCTGATCTTTTAAAGAGACTCTCTACCTTTGATATAAGAACTGTTCAACTGCTTTTTATTGATGCTATGTTTTAGACTTTGGTAGATTGCTGTTATTTTAAACGTGCTCTATAATAAACTTTGACCTGACTCGACATGGATACCTGTTCAATGTCATGGGACCAAAAACTGAACTCTTTGAAACCCAAAAATTATTGATTTTGTTACTTTTGATTTCCAACCAGCACTCTCTCACTTCACTTCATCGCTCGTTCTCTCTTTTGTTCTCTATTGGGGGCAAAGATTTGGCCTGGTGGTTAAGTTATGCACCCCATGTGCAGAGGGTATAACCATCAAGCAGGCAGCCTGGGTTTGCTTCCAACATGTGGCCCCTTTCTCACATATCACTCCCCTGCTCTCTCCCTGTTTCCTGCTCTATCCACTGTCCTATCCTCTCTGAATATATGGCAAAATATAGATTAGAAAATATCATTGCAGGTCTGTTTTTTCACAGACTTCAGTGCATCATGATGAAATTGAACTTCAAAATAACTGTTGGGTTGGTTTTCAAAGAGTCAAGAAAATTTAAGTTATGCAATACTCAATTTCTTACAGTTTGAGCTTTATTTGTTTATCCATACTTTTGTGAAGAAACTTTTAATTTAGGTAATGCATTTTCACTTCTGCAGAAAAGTCTCATTTTATTGTATTTTAGGGTGTTTTCAGAATATATTTTATAGTGCACCTCTGCTTTGATGCATCATCATAACTTTGATATTAAACCTGTTGATTTGAACATTTATAAACATGAGGAGCAATCTAATATTATAAGTCATTGCTGTGTTGTTTCCTCCTTATTATTAGCACTGCATCTGAAAGTCTCTTTGAGCTGTTGTAACATTTTTCTTTCTTCATCTCCCTCTATCCCTCTCTCCAACTCGGTCTCAGTAGATGTGTGTCTAACATGAGTCTGGTCCTGCTGGAGGTTTCTGCCTGTTAAAGGAAGTTTGTCCATGCCATTATAACTTGCTAAATGCTGCAAAGTGCTCTGCTCATGATTCAAAGACTAAGACTTTTTTATTTGCCACTGCCTTCCTATCTTAGCTTATTCTAACTCGCTTTAAATTAAAATTTTAATAACATTTTTTAATATATTTGTAAAGGTTCCTTTTCTTTTCTATGTTTATTATACTTGTCATTTTAATTGTGCTCTTTTGTGCTTATCTGAATGTTTCCAATGCTTTTAATGTTTTAATGTAAAGCAAATTGAGTTGCCCCTGTGTATGAAATGTGCTATACAAATAAAGCTGCCTTGCCTGTAAAAAATATAACTAAGAGTAGACTCTCTAGAGCTTCTTTATGTGAAGTGTCTGGAGATAACATTTGCTAAGAATTGGTGCTATATAAATAAAGATGGACAAATTGGTCAAAGGGTCAAATGTGATGCCAGATCAAGTGTTTGCTGGACTGAAGGAAGCAGACATGACCCTTGAAATAAATGCACAGTTGCTTGGCCTCATTTCTCCAGCAGAGGGCAGCAGACTCAACAGTGGGACAAAGCAGTCACATCCCCTGCTCTGTGCTGACTAACAGCCTCATGTCCTCACAGTCTATCAATAAATGCTCACTCTCTCTCAGATTTTCCACCAATCATCCTGACTGTGCAACCAATCGCTATGTTTGTTAAACAGCACTGAAAACCAGGCTTTGAATTAGCTTTACATGCTCACTGTGCTGCAGCATGGGGAGTTAATCAGAAGCTCTTCCTCTGTTGGCCTGAAGTCTGAACTGAAAACTCATTTATGTAAAAAGTGCAGTCAGCCGCCTGTGAAATGAGGTTTGTGTTCACGGAGGAAGAAGTCGATAGATTGTGAAATTTGCTGATTTGTGTTCATAATAACACAGTGATGTCTCTCAGTGGAGCAGAGCGTCACTCCTTCGTGTATCAGAGGAGGAGCAGGTATCGAGCACCATGTTGGGTTTGTTTAAGAGCGTCTACCAGCTGTCTGCGCAGGTCAGATGATAAAAGTTCATCCACCAGATCCTACCTTCTTAACAGGTGAAGTGGGGGTCGTCACCTGGTTAGTTGGACTTGCTGGAGAGGTCACGGTGATGGTGGCCGGAGTAGGCGTCGTGCTGTTGCTCACGGATGCTGCAGGCTTGGTTTTGTCTGTTGACGTTGAGAAGGAGATAATCAGGCTTTGAACGCGTGTGGAAAAACAAAACGCTTCTAAAAATAATCCACCCACACACTGTACCTGCTTCAGTCTCTGATTCGGAGTCTTCGTCCTCCTCTTCCTCGCTGGAGCAGCTCGACTCGTCCTTCTTCCCCTCCTCTTCTTCATCCACCTTCTCCGGCTCCAAGGTCTCGATGCGTGGGGCGATCTTCTCTGGCTCTAGAAGCAGCGTTTCTTTGCTGGAAAACACAAATTCAAACACCTCTAGTTCACAGAAACATCTCAGCAGAGCGTTAGTTTCACCCTGTGAGAGAAAGTACGGATGCTCAGGGGGCTTCAAAATATTTTGAAGCACTATACATTGAGGATGACTGGCAAGAGGCCAGTTAGATCAACCTTCACATGTAACAGACTCAGAGAAAGACACTATAAAATGTAACCCCTTACATACTAAATAAGATGGATTGCAAGACCTCACTCCTATGCAATAAATGTGGAAGGGAGGTTGGAACCTATTATCACTATTTTTGGCAGTGCAAACTTAATTTTTGGCATTTTCTGGACCTGCATTAAGAGGGACTCAGGCCGGTTCATTCTCGGCCTCCCCTCAGAATCAGTTGCATTAACACAACCGCATTTTAAACTGTGTGATGAACTGTTGTTACTGGCTAGAAAATGTATTTTGATAAACTGGATTAAGGATAAACCGCCAACTGATACACTGTAGTATCAAGAGTTATTGAGGGTCCTTCCTCATGAAAGGATCAGAGCGGTTCTGAGGGGTAATGAGAGGTATTTCACTGACTCAACTTCTGATGCACTACTCACCACTGCACTATTATTATATTCTTTTGAGCCTGTACATATCAGTCATGCCTATTTGTTGTTCTTTTGTGTTTATAGTTGATGTTATTATTATTATATATATTTTTTTATTTGTATGCCTTATTCTTATGCCTTTGTACAAAGAGAGCACAGTTTACCAAGTCAAATTCTTTGTGTGTTCACAAGATCAAATGGCCAAACCTGCAGAGAGCTAATCAATAAGCATCCTCCTCCTTTATTATTGTGTCTCTATTATCCATACAGCTTAGCTAGCTTTGCTTTTTGTTATCAGGTGTTATATTTGCTTATACTTGGTGTGTGAAAAATTATTATAATAGCAATATGCATGACATTGGCCTGTGGGGGGGGGGGGGGGGTCTGGCAGCTGGGTTTTCCTTGTTTGCAATGTACGCCATGGTGGCAGTATTTTATTATATATATATTTAAAGAGTTCATTTGCAAAAACAGGTAACTCTGTTTTTATGCATTTTCAAAAAAACACATTTCTTTTTGATATAGATTCCTAAAAAAACATTTTTATTCCTTGGCTTTCAACCCTGCATGAGACTCTGCTCCTGTTTTAGTGTTTTATGGTTTGTTTTTATTTATTGTTCTATTGTTTGTATTGTTTTATTATCCTGTGTTGTAACTGTTTTATGCCTGCGTTGTTTGTCTATTTATGTACAGCACTCTGTTTCGGCTGTCGTCGTTTTTTAAAGTGCTTTATAAATAAAGTTGAGTTGAGTAAAGTTACATCTTCAAGATATCTCTGATTAATAAGTCATTTTGACTTAGTCAAAGCCACCCAACCTCAGTGGATTGATCAGACCAAAAGCTAGTATTAGAAAAAATCTGTGTTTTTTGAAACATTTTTTTGATTTTTCAAAAGTGAGTTAACTGCCTTCATTTTTTTTCTTTCTTCTCTTCTCTTTCTAATGTAAATGTCTTTATATAATCCATTCTTAATGTACTTGTTTAAATGTGTAAGTGATATGAAGGCAAGATGTATGATTCTATTTAATCCTCTTCTGTTGGTGGAAACACAAAAAACAATACAATCCTTAAAGAAGCCAATCAATGCTTCTACAGTTCGGCAATTTACCTCTTGAGTGGTTTCAGTGATTGGTTGTTGTCCCCTGTGGTCGTTGTTTCGATTATAGGAGATTTCTTAACATCTTTCTTGTCACCCATCAGCTGCAGGAAAGAGAAACAGATATTGTTACAGGAGAAAACACATGCTTTAGTCTGAAACAGCTGCTGCAGCCACTCTGACTCACCAGATTCTGTTTCTTCTGTAGTTCCTCTAAGTATCCCATAACGTCCTCGTCTGCTACATCTAAAGCCGTCTGGCCCTGTAGGAGGAAGATATTAAAGTTATCTAATAAAAGGAAGCAGTGCTTAATGACAGGTTTTTCTGACAGAGCTACTAACTCACCATTTTATTAATGAGGTCCATGTCACACAGGTGCTCCACCAGTATCTTACAGGCCTCCTCTTTGCCCCAGTGTGCAGCCGCATGTAGAGGAGTCCAGCCATCGTAGTCCTTAATATTTACATCATACCCTGCTTGGATTAAAAGCCTGTAGAGTGGAGGGAACAGGAAAACAAAAACAGTTTCTCTTTAGAATTAGCAGCTTTCGCTCCATTTTCTGGGGTTTAAACTCTATGAACTAATCTTCCAAAGTGCTGCCAGAGTCCAGGCTTTTAGAAGTGCGTCAGCGTTGTGGCCCCGGATCAGATTTATGAGATACAACCTCCCGACACGTGAACGCGTAATCTGAAAATCTTAGTCATCCCTAAACAAGAGCAGGATGAGATTTGCAGATTTTGAAACTGTGATGTTTCAGCCGTGACGTGCAGAACGTTTTGGATCCGTGTCTTTTATAAGGCGGTCGCACTAAACATGAGAGATCTTAGAGCTATCTATGGCAGCAGAGTGTGCTGGCTGGCTTCCCAGAGCAGATGGACAGGCGGCTGAGGCTCCTCTCCTCGAGCTGTGGAGCCGAATTAACGGCCCATAGAAACTGTCAGAACGACACTTTGATGAGATGCAGAAAGCAGGAGAAACTGCAAAGCTCGGCCTCTGCTGTCTAAGTTATAAATAGATTTTATGTCATGTAAAAATAAAATACACATCAAAGAGCAATATCTAGCTTTGTGAAATCAGAAGCAGCACTTACTTTAAAACCTCAACGTATCCCTTTGCAGCAGCCACGTGGAGCGACGTTCCTCCAGACTTAGCGTGCCGGACGTCCTGGATCTGGCCAATGTTGACCCACTGCCGGGCGTCCCTCAGCATGATCCGCTCCTCCTCTTTCCGGGCTGCTTCGATATCCACCCCTGAGGAGTGACAGGAGAGAGTGATGCTGTTAAAAGTGGCACGAGAGGATTACCTGCTGCTTAGACACAAACGAAGAGCTGTAACACTGAACCCTGGAGGAGGCAGAGGAGTGAGGAACGAGAGAGGTATGTGGATGTTTGGAGCAGATTTGAGTTGTTTGTGACGATGAATTACAAAGAAAAAAAGAAAAGATAGTGGTTTAAATTTATTTATTTATTTATTTATTTATTAATTTATTATTATTATTATTATTATTATTTTTGGTAGTGGTTTACATTTATTTATTTATTGTTTTTTATTTTGCAAGAAATGTGCTTTACAAGAAAAGGGTGACCAACTGATAGACAGAATAACAAGTAAGAAGGCATGAATATGGACAACATAGGAGGAAAAAAAAACAGGGAAAAACAAAGGAGTGATAGTAATAGCAGCACAACTGCTAATAATAATGATAAGAGGAAAACCAAGGCAAAAACAAAACAGCAAAAAAATAATTGATGTTTATAAAAAAGAAATAAAGCAGAAATAACCTAAAAAAGTAAGCAATGAAAGAGGGGGAAAAAAAGAAATAATAATAATAATAATAATAATAAGAAATTAAATTATATCAATAATGATTATGAAACAGATAAGGCGGAATGACAGTTTCCTAATTATTAATTTCAAGGGGTTAATATTAAATACAAAAAATAAATAAATAAATAAATAGACTATAATAATATATATATACATATAAATATATATATATATATATATATATATAATAGTCCATTTTTAAAACATAGAAATATATCTATTTGTTTATATTTATGTAGTATTTAATCATAAACCCTTGAAATTATTAATTAATATATATATATATATAAATATAAATATATATAAACAAGTTTCTAAAAAAAAAATAAAAATAAAAAGTGTGTCTTATATGGGTTAACGTTTTTTGTGGGAAGGTTGGAAGTATGAAGGTTAGTGAATATTTTCCAGTGAATTCCAAATATGAGAAGTGTGAAGTGGATTGATAAGAATAAAAGGAGTAAAGATTTTTATTTTATTTTTGTACTTTTTTCTATTTATTGGTGCTAAACATTATAGTCTGAATTTTATTGGTATTAGAAACTCGTTTTGTGAGCTTTGAAGAGAGGGGGAAGGAGAGAAAAGCAGATTGGAAAAGTAAGACAGGAAACAGACAAATAATAATAATAATAATAATTTTAAAAAAAGATAAATAATTATAAATCTATAGTAACAACATGAATAATAAAATAACTAAATAATAATAATAAAAAGAGGGAGGAGGGAGGCTGACGTCTAAATACTGATTGTGTAAGTGGGCCCTCAGTGTAAATATATGAGCTTCATCAGTGTGAATCGTGTGTTTGAGGCACAGAAGAGTGAAAAATGACATCAGTGTGTTCTCCATCTCTCCAAACACTAGAGGGAGTTGTTAAACACTTGTTCTGCTTCATTTTTGTGCCAAAATCCTGTCAATTTAACAGTGAAATAGAGGCTGCAAACACACACAGGCCTCAGCCGGTTAAGTGGGTCAATATGTCTAAGCTATAAGCTGCATGTGGCGCAGCAGTGAAAACAGGCCTGTATTGTCTTGTTGACACCTGGCTGGAACACGAGACGGGGCTGACATGTGCCGCAGTGAGTCGTCCAGTCGTCAGCTGAGCGTTAACTGTGGCCGACTGTATAAACAGAGATTTGAGAGGCGCACCGGGGACGGAGCCAAAAACTTCAGCTGATCTTATAGCTTCTTTTTTTTTTTGTTCTACATCATCACTCACTTCCTGACACCACTAGAGAGCTCTGAGAGTGCCTCCAGCTCTGGAAAGCACTGAAAGAGGACATCTGTGTGTCCGAGTGCGGCTGCAGAGAGAGTGCAGGAAGAGAATTAAAGAAGAGGATGCACAAAGAGATCTGATAAGCACAGAGAATATCCTCCAAAGTCCGGGCTCAAAGCGAGCAAGGCGGCGGTAATATCCCGCCTTGTTTGAGAGCGGACGTGTTACTCATCCTGATGATTTGTGAGCTGAAGTCCAAGAAAGTGAAACCAAATGGGACGAGGATGAGTCAGTGTCTGAGTTTATGTTTGAGTGGATTTCAAGCTTTTCTTCAAACCGAGTGTTTGACACTGTGTTGTTGGCCGTCAGCGAGGAGCTGTCACCATCGCAGAAATTCAAACTTTGATATCATACTATAAAAAGACGCTCTGCTTTTTATTTGTTCACTGCTTTGGAGACGTCTCTGAAGCAGCCTGCAGGTAATAACACACACACAAACACAACACATATACACTGCATCTCACTGACCAGGTAACTCTGGATGTGTTTACATGTGCAGCTTTTCTTCAATCTGATTAGAGATTACAACTTCTCTGTTTACATGAAGGCTGAATAAAGAGATCTGATTGAGACCTGTGTCATGCATCGAGTATTTCATCTGAATAAAAACCTTCTGACAGTTGTTCCTTCGGTCTAATGGGATGAAAATAGCAGAACTGTCTCCTTTATCTGCTTCTGATGCTAACAAACTCTGCTGTCGCTGCATCATTGTGCATCATCTCTAAATTTTGCTCCTCTGCACAGAAGACTAGTCTCCTCTCTCCTCCAGGGCCACTAACTTTGGAAGTCTGTATCTTATTCCATTTTCTTTTATTTTCTTCCATTTTCTTTTCTCTTATTCCATTTTCTTTTATTCTATTCTATTTTATTTTATTCCATTTTATTTTATTCCATTCTATTTTATTCTATTTTATTTTGTTTTATTTTATTTTATTTTATTTTATTTTATTCTATTTTATTTTGTTTTCTTCCATTTTATTTTATTTTATTCTATTCTATTTTATTTTATTTATATATTTCATATGTTGTTATTTCATGTTTTGTTCAACAATCAATCTTTTATCAATCAATCAATCTTTATTTGTATCGCGCCAAATCACAACAAACATTATCTCAAGACGCTTTTACAAACATAGGAGGTCTAGCCCACTCTATGTCAAATTATGAACAGAGACCCAACTTCAAGACAGGGTAAGACTCAGTCTGACCCCACCTTAATCCATCATGAGCATTGCACATCGCAGTATTTAGCTAGTTACAGTGGCGAGGAAAAACTTCCTTCTAACAGGCAGAAACCTCGAGCAGGACCAGACTCATGTTAGACAGCCATCATGCGTGGACTGAGTTGGGTCTGGAAAGACAGATAGAGGGGAGTAAGAGAGTCAATCCTGAGCTCCTTTTAAGTCTATGCTTAAAAAGTTGTTTCGGCAGGCGCCCATATACAGAGGCTATCGTTCTGTTGGCAGGGGTCATCATGGGTTCGACTCCCAGCCTTGCCCATTTACTGCTCGTCCTCCCCCTCTCTCTGCTCCCCACATTCCCTGTCTCTCTTCAGCTGTCCTGTCTAATAAAAGGCAAAAATGCCCAAAAACAAGTTGTTTTGGTTACAGGCCATTCTCACTTCACTCTAGCTCTGACAAAAAGTGGCATCTTGTTGAATCACATGGAGCGGACATGTGCAGTAAGAATAGTTTCACCTCAACCAGGAAGAACGGATGGAATGGAGTGTTGACACGGCTGATGATCTGAACATCAAACAGCAAAAACCACCCTCTTGATCAGATTAAAATCTCTTCCTCGGCTGGATTGACATGATCTAACCTGAATGAGGTGTTAACATGAAGCGTTATAATCAGAATAGCAGACTGATCAGGATGATAAGTGCTCCATGAACATAACCATGTCCATGTCATGCAAAGATGTTGCTTTAAGAAATAAACCCAGTGATAAAAATCTCACCTTTTTATTCCCTTATCAACCACTGATGCCACTAATCCCACTTTCTTTCTCTCCTCTTTCACGCTCTCGGTCATGCATTCATCACTGCTGTCTCTCTCTTCCTTGTTTTTGCGATCTTGGTTGAAATCTGAGAGTAGAGATTAGATGTAATCTGCAGATTTGATCCTTTTGGCAACTTTAAGTGACGCACTGTGTTATCGAACTCCATCAAAATATCACCATCTTTTGTTGTTACAGAAAATCTGAAGTCTTGAAAAAACTTTAACTGCATCTATGAACCATATGATATAAATTCAAGTGAACTGTGGGATAAAATGTGAATTAAAAATCTGTTTTATGCACCAGATATCTAAAAGCGAAAGAAATAACTACAAAAAATGTATTGATGTGAACCTCTTTCAGGTATTTACATAGTAAGTCTTACACTTACAATCTACCTGCAGCTTCCATGTAAACTTAACAACCTTCTATCCCTCAGTGAGTGAATGAACACAGGTAACCTTGAAGCAGTTCATCTAATATAGACAATGGGAGCCGGCCAGGTAGGCCGACGTCCTGTGATCTCTTGGGAGGCAGCCGACACTGCGTCTATAAAAAGCAGGAAGCCTAATGGCCTCTAAGTAGGACTACGGATTGAGAGTGGAGCGGAGGAGCTGGCAGCGGTTCAAAGTTGAGATTTTTAAAGAGAACAGCACATCTTCTTCACGAGCAGATCAAGAGAAAAGCCGATAGACTGAAATAAAGATCCGGCAGTGTTCCCTGAAGGAGGTGAGATGAAATATCAACAGAGATCTGCCCTGAAGGAAGCACAGGACGAGAGAGTGACTGGGTTTTAAGAGAAGTCACAAAAGAAAGGAGCCAAACGGCAAGAGTTAAAAACATCTGTTAGTCCGTCCACCTTCAGTCTGACAGCAGCTCTCTTAGAGCAGCTGATGAGGGAGGGAGGGAGGGAGGGAGGGAGGGGGAGGCTGGCAGACCAGCTATTCAGTCATTTGAACCAATCAGGGTCAAGGAGAGCATCTTGAGGTTGTTCCCGCCGAGGGGAAACCATGGTCACTCGCTAACAAGTTTAACCCCATGACTGGTGTCTCTTTGAGAGGAGAAAATCACATTACAAACATACAGAAGCGTTACACAACAACTCGTTGCATAATGCTGCATCCAGCAAAGAGAGAACTGAGCGGCGGATTGTCTGCAGCTGCCCCCGGGGCCAGGATCAGCGCAGATTCACTCTTCACAGGAGATTTATCCCCCGAAAAGCAGATTTATGGAGCGGTCTGCGTTCACGAATAAATACATACGGCTCAAACCGGAGTACGTAACATCGTCCACATACTGAAAAGGTTTTAAAAAGTTTGGCTCTGGAGTCTGGAGAGTCTGGGGGCATGATGAATGAAGATGCACTTTTTGGCTCTTCATCCGTTAGTGATGGATCTTAGAGGAGGCGGCGTGTCTATCAGGCGTCGGTAAATCAAAGCCGACAGCAGCCGGTGGCAGAGAGGCTTCAGGTTCAGGTTCAGGTGGGTACAAGTCCGGCTGCTGTTATGTAACAGAGTGAAGAAGAAGAAGCTCAGTGTCTCACCAGCACTCTGAGGGTCATTATCACTGGATGCCATGTGCTTCAAAGACTTGGACTTAAAGGACTGTCAACGTCTACAAGTTTGAGACCTGTTTTTCTCAAGGCCTGCTCTATAAGACGACTTAAAGGCACCGGTCTTCTAAAATGTCCTTTGACAAGCTACAGTCTGCAGCCAGAGTCCAACATAAGGACCAAGTGATATCCCTGTCTCCCTGTTCTCCGTCCATCTGCAACAGGTGTCTTTTTTAGTTCCTAAAAGAGCTGACAAACCTCAGTGTTCACCAACCTGCAAATGAGGAGTCAGCAGTGCAATGGCTGTGATGGAGGGCAGAGCAGAGACACACACAGCAGGCATGAAGAAGCTGAACTTCTGCAGCACCTTCAAGCTCATTTTTGGGGAGGTGCGGATTTGTTTTGAAGTTATTTAGAGCAGGGGTTCCCAAACTTTTCAGCCCACGACCCCAAAGATATAGGTGCCACAGACACGCGACCCCCACTCTCCCTCAAAGTGATTTAATGTGGCTTCATTTAGCTGGTCTGCAGAGAAATAGCCAACCTGTATGAGCATGTGGATGTGTTTCCACTGCTACTGATGCTTTTGATAATTAACTGTTCACGAACACTAAACTTAGGAGTCATCTGGCAACAAAGAAAGGCAGAAAACTCATTACATTTTCAATTTTCAAGGTTTTATTTCAAGTTTAGCTACTGTCTTTGTCAATATTTTTTACTAAAATGGTTAAAATGTTCTGTTTTTAAATAAAAACATTTTGGAAGACATCTCAGACCCTCCATTTGTGCCTCACAATCCCCCAGGGGGTCCTGACCCACACTTTAGGAGCCCCTGATTTAGAGCATAACCCCTGTGAAACTATAAGAACATTACATCTTAATTTGGAGTTTTGCTGCTTTTTACTTAAGCAACACTCTCTTCCAACCTTATCTGGGAGAGAGGACTCTTTTTATTGGCAACATAAGTTGACTGTTGGATCTCACAGCTCACACAGACACAAAGAAGTCCAATGAAGTAATGCAAAATACATCAACTATCGGCTAGTTGTTATTCTAAACATTGGTGTTGGCCCCGATTTTCACATCTGTATTTACTTGGATGTATTGCACAGTGTTTGCACTATTCTTCATTCACCTGTCCTTAAACATAAAGCACCTGCAAGTATCCTCTTATATGAAACATGTGGTATAAATAAAGTTTTGATAAACTTATCAAGCATGAGGCTGATGACATCATTGTGAACATTTCTAATCAGGATGTTAGACGCATGGATCAGCAAGTCTTAAACTAACAGCTACCTTTTCAGACGTGCAGTTTTTATTGCGGCCGTTAAAGCAGCATTCCTGTCTGCACGCACACAACACACACCTGTAGTAAAATCAGAGAGTTGAACGCTGGTGAACGCTGCCACATAGAAAGCAAAGCCAGCAGAGCTTTATTAGTGAATATGAGCTGAGGAGCACCCCTCTGGCCCCGGGCCAGTTAACACGTCTATGCCTGGCCTCTCACCGTAGGGGAGGGCCTTTCATCATCTTAAGAATGCCCCGGCCTTGCCCGGCCAAAAATAGAAAGACTCGACTTTTCAGTTTGGAGTCATCACATGAGAGAGAGAGAGCGCACAAACACAGCTGGATCACTTTCCAGTGTTATGTAAGTTTTTCTTTAAGTGAGTGAGTGAAAAACAGCCGGTGACTGGCGCTCAGCGAGAGCTCGGGTTCTATTTGACAACAAAGTCAGACGTGCGTGAAATACACAGAGGGCCCGACCATTAACACGCCAAGCACATCCAGTGTGGTGATATGATTTAGCTTGCTACATGTTATCACAGCCTTTAGGGTTACTTTGACACATTTCTAGTCACTACAGCAAATTTATATGTTCAATAAGCTTTACAAAACATTTAACAATGTGCATATGCTTCATATTTGACTATAACCATAGACTAAATAAATAATGGACGTAGTATCCATGACGTCACCCATCTGTTTCTGAAGCGTCGTTTTGAGGCCAGTCGGCAGCGGCAGCCATATTGGAAATGTTGAACTCAACCTAACTGATGTCGAGCGAGTGTGGAGTAAAGAGGCGGGCTTTGGGCCTCCTCGCCAACACAGTGTTCCCGCCTGTTAATCAAGTCAGTTGTGCCTCTCATTATGGAAAACTCGTAATCTTAATATCTTTGAAATTGCTTGAGACTTTAACACATAATAAAAAGCATTTTCCTGTCTGTTATACTTCCTCTATTGGGCAGGTGTAATCAGAAGTTTATCATCAGTGGCTAAACATAATAAGGACACTTTCATGTTGTGGTTCACTCTTAAATTGTACTTTCAGAGGTGAGAGAGGGAGTTGAAGATGTCTTGTATATTGTACCTTGTCTGTTGATCTCATTCTGTAGGAGCTCCTCCATCGCCTCCTCTTCGGCGATGTCCAGGGGAGTCTCACCTTCACTGTTAACGACTCCTACACTGGCACCCTGGCTGATGAGATACCTGCAGAAAACACACACAAACATTTAAAACACAAGGCCTAAAATAATAATAATAACTTTATTTATATAGAACCTTTAAAAACAAATGCTTACAAAGTGCTTTGTAAGCACTTGGACAGACAGGGAGGAGGAGACCACTGAGATGAGAACTAGAGCCTCTGTATATGGGAACCCCCTTGAAACAACTTTTTAAGAAGAGACTTAAAAAGAACCCAGGATAGTTGAACAAAATATGAAATAATAAAATAATAAATACAAAAAAAATAAAGTACAATACAGTAAAATAAAATAAATACAACGCAAGAGGTTACAAAAGAATAAAGGTAAATTAAACAGAATGAAGTGGTGTGACAATAGTCCAATAAATCATTGTTGAAGATGTTTTTCCAAGGATGAATAAATAAAATAAATAAAAATAAATAATTAAAAAAGGATAAGTAAATAAAAGTATTAAAAGGACAATAAAAGAGGTTTTCAGAATGAGAGCAGAGGATAAATTAGGAACATTAAAATAATAAATGTAAAAAATAAAAGGTAAATTAAAACAATAAATAATCAAATAAAATTCAAAACAATTAATTAGTTAGATAAAAGCTAAAAATAATAATAAACTAGAAGTAAAAGTGGTTAGAAGGATGAAGTCACATAAAAGCAAGTCTAAAAATGGGTTTTAAGAAGAGATTTAAAAGATGCCTTGAGTATGAATGAACAAATCCTGCTTTTTTACACGTTATCAGCTCCATGCAGGAAGAATAACTAGCTGGTACAGGTCTATAAATACATGAGAGGGTAAAAGTGGAATAACATGATTGTTTATGCAGTGCAACCAAGTCTTACAGGTGGCATAAAATAACTTTACACCCCTACTTTATGCTGGTAAGTTAAGATTCCTGAAAAATAGATTTGAGCCCAGAGGATATTTATAATGGATTCTCTTCTGTATGAAACCAAAATCTGCAGCTTCATTCTCACACTTCTAAACCCACGGCTGGCAAAGGATGAAAAGGTCAGAGCGTGCACCGTGTTTATTTACTTCCTCAGAGTGATGAGGAAACGGTTAAAAGACAGGAGCGGTGTGTTTTGTTGCTTTTGGGTCGGTGCCAGCATTGGTTGACAATCACAGTCTGCACCTCCTGTTGAACCAGTCACATCTTTTAACACCTCTAGGGCCAACGTAAATATATTGACCAATTATAGTAATTATATAATTAACTACGATAATTTCGAGTATTATGTAAGGAAAAACTTTAATTTGTCACAATTTGGATCGTTACTGCAGGAGAAACCCCAGGGACATGCTTTTATGAGCGTTCTTCAAAAACTAATAAAGTTTGGAGAGAGTTTCACGTGTACGTTAACAAAGTACATATGTATGGTGTATGTACACATAACATGCTAATGTCACAACTCCTGAAAAGTGGAGACGCATGAGTCAAACGATGTGTTGAAATGTCACAGGGTCTTCCCGAGGCTGTGCAAACAGAGACGACAGCCACACCTACACAATAAAGGCTGAGAGGAGTGGCACACATCCAGACAGGTTTATGGCATGGATTGTTTACTACTCCCTGATGTTTGGCACTAAAGTACCGCTCGGTTCCTGTTACAGCACAGACACTTCATTCATTCATACCGAAACATAACGAATATCCAAACTCGGGGAGGTAAGCGGTAGAGTTAATAATAATATCAGAGATTAAACTGACACTGTTGCATAAGGAGGCAGTTTCCACACATCTGAACAGTGTTTGTCATCTGCTGTTGCTCTACCTCTCGTGCTATTTTAAGATCAGCTTTAATTTAATATCTTGCAGCATCAGTTTCAGAGACCTTCTCACCAGCGCTGAGTGTTGCCAGTTTAGCAAAAGTTGTCTGGTGGCACTTCAGCCTCTCTTAGTAGTGACCTGTTTAAAATTAAATCTGTTTGCTTCATATTGAAGAAACTTTGACAAAGAAAACGGAATAAGAAACTAAAGAATCGTGTCATGCATTAGCTGCAGCTCTAGACCTGGAAATTATGCCATGCTTTGGACTCAACGGGGTCCAACTTGATATATTGTTTTGGGAAAATCTAAGCAACAGGATTACTTTCTGCTCCGCCGCCATTGTTGTTGACAAAGTTGACGTTGAAGTCCCGCCCCTTCTTGATTTTGATTGGTTGGTGATTAAGTGTCATGGATGAGGTTGGCAGTCTTTCAAAAGTTGAAATATTTTCAACTGATGGTGCAACTAATTTACTTAAACTCATAATGCCCACTGCATAAGGTTTATCATCTAAAAAGTGTACTACTATTTCCTTTATGTGGAGGGTTTTGACCATAGACTGGATAATTAATGGACGTAGTATCAGTGACGTCACCCTTCTGTTCCTGAAGCGCTGTTTTGAAGCCAATTGACGGCAGCAGCCATATTTGAAATGCTGAACTCAACCCAACTTCTGTCGAGGTAGTGTGAGGTAAAGAGGCAGGCTTTAAGCCTCCTCGCCAACCGCTACAGTGTTCCTGCCTGTCAATCAAGTCAGGCATGTCCTTATTTGGGCAAAACTTGTAAATCTAATATCTCCTGGAAAATTCAACCCCCGTACACTGTGTGCCGATAGAGAAATGAGCTCTTCAGACCAAATCCGTTTTTTGTACCAGGCTGTAAACATGTTTATGTCTGCTGTAAAGATCGTCTTTATTGAATTTGTGTGTATGTGGTTTCCGGTGTTTCTGCAGCCAGCCTCAAGTGGACGCTTGCTGAACTACAGTTTTTAATACTTCTGCATTGGGCTTCATATTTTGAGGAGGTTGCCGCTTGGTTTTCACACAGTAGCTCAGGTATAAGCAGGAATCAGGCAACTGCAAAACACAATGATCGGGGGCAAAGTTCCAGCTGCTTTAGGCACAGCAAGTGATATAAAATGCTGCTGGTGGACACAGGCCCTTACTCAGTCTATGTGACACCATAGGCCTTAAAAGGACACCTGGGTATGTTTTGTTGTGAGCAAGATGTGCATCAAGTAGATGATTTTATAGGTGGAAAACTTTTGATTTCCCCCTAAAAAAATAATAATCATCCAGACTGTTGAACTGAAGATTTAACAATGCTTATAGGAAATCAATATCTTATATGGTCTTTCAGAATATCCCAACTCTGAACAGTCGTCGTCTGCAAGACCCTATGCAAACCCCTTACTTAACAGCCCGTCACGTCCATAATAAAACTTTAAACTCTTATAAATAACAGCAGACATCTAAAATAAGCACCTAAATTAACACCTCTCCCTCGCCTTCTTCGTGACTTAACTCTTTATAATTTCGTCCTCCGTCAGCAGAGAGTCTGAACCTTTTTAACTCGTTCAACATCTTGACTTCAGCTGCTTCCAATTACAGCTGCGGTGAGACTCAGGCCCTTCTCATTAGGCCGACACACCACTTGAAACGGGCTCAGTGCTTACGACTTCCCCCCACACATGGCATCGGACCGACTGCAGTCACGTTTCAGGCTTTTATATCTTCTTGATTGGACTTTCTATTGAGCCCGTTCTAGGTCAGGTTCACTGGGTTTGATGGGCTTTGTGGTTCGGACTCCCCTCTGTGGGAGTCTTAACCAACCCTGGCTTTAAGTGGCTGTGGTGACATCGGGGTCTTTTGGAGTTCCTGTCACTGTGAAATGAGGATGCAGGGATTAAAAATGAGTCCTCTGAGAGTTCACCACCCACATCAGGTTGCAGCGTTTCTCTCTATGACATGATGTCTCCATTAGTCACCCATAGCAGACCGGCCACTTGACCTTTTCACTCAGTGTGTGGCAACAAAAAACGTATTGTTTGCTGTAATACTAGCCCATGCTGAGGCTGTGTTCATGGGGACTACTGGAAGCAGACTTGCTGGGTCTGGGAAGTAAACAACACTGAATTATCTCCTGTTTGTGAGGACATGTTGACGAAGCTGATCATTTCTTTGCATCATTGTTCAAACCAACAGATGGTCGGAGCTTTCAGTGATATATGTTTAGCATTTGTTGGACTCATGAAAAGGGAATTCAGAATCATTTTCAGGATTACAGAAAGTCTCACGAGCGAGGAAAGAGGATTTCTCCACTGCTGATTCTTTAAAAATGAAATGAAAATTCCTGATTTTGCTGAGCTCTGAAACTACTTCAAATATTTATGGATATTTACACAAACCAGTACAAAGTCTTCCCCTCAGAGACATAAAAACACAGTGCTGGGAAAAGGAGGCTCATAGAAATATCAAAGTCTTGTTATGTGTGGGAAACCCGATGAACTTTCATTAATTCCCTGTTCTGAAGAGATTTCTGCTGGAAAATTCAGATTTGGCTTTTTCATTACATCAGATAAGTACTGCAAATTAAGAGGGCCGCAGGAGGGATTGTTGAGTGGATTTCACAGGATATGGTCATATACTTTGGTCTTATTCACATTTGAGTCCTTTTTGGACATTTAGCCCGAGAGAGAACCTGAAAGAGTTTATTTGGAGTTTTTCTCTCTTAGAAATATCCCTTAATGTCTAAACAAGAGACACATGGCTACATACACAAATGTTTTAAGGGTGTTAGTCCTCAAAGTGGCCACTCTCTCTTCACTGTTTTTGACTCCACACAGAGTCTATGCTATTGATAAAGACAGGAACCAGCCCCAAAAATATTCTTAAAAACAATGCTAGCTCCAGACTAATCCTTCTACCCTTTAACATCCTTGTATATTTCCTTCATTCCCAGCACTTTTGTACAAAGATAATGTCTAACTATTCTGCGTTTCTGTATAAACTTTATCATTTAATTTATCTTATTTGTATTTATATCTTATTTTATTCCTTCTTCTATTCATATTTTGACTTTCTTACATACTGTTTATAAGAGCTCTGTAATGACCGAATTTCCCATTCTGGGATAAATGAAGTATTTCTGATTCTGAATCTGATTCATCTCCTTGTAAACATCATGAAGTAAATGTAAGGTATGTAGTAAAACAATATATTTTGCTGTTCAGCTTCCAAAGGTGGAGATAAGGGCCTGTGTCCACTGACTGCAGTTTTGGGCTTGCAGCGCCTACTTCCACTCAGCATCCAAGGGGCAAAAACACCCTTGGTATCAGCTGTTTTTGTTGCACTCAGTCCTCTCAGGTGAGAAGGAGTTAGACTTTTGAGACCATTACGCTTTCCAATGTCACTTTTCTATCGCAAACGAATCAAGATCAAGAAGGGGCGAGACCTCTAAAATATCTACTCCGTCAACAACAATGGCGGAGGTCTGTACTGAGGAGAGACTAACTACTCTATAGAAACAACTTCAGGGTTTAGTCTGCAGGTCTAGAGCTGTTAATAGCTGCTAATGTTGAGACATGATTCCCGCCAGGTGTTATTTTTAAAATCTTCTTTGTAAAATTGCATCAAACAGAAGCAAATATGAAGCATTGGTGCAATTTAACACTGACAGTCACCACTAAGGCAAGCAGAAGTGCTTTGGGACTACTATTTTGACTTAGCAACATTTAGCACCAGTGAGATACGCTTTAAAATTAAGATTGTGAGTGCTGCCAACATAAAAAAAATGCTTTTAGTGGACACAGGCCCTAAATCTGGAAAAAGTGGGACTATTTATTCAGGAAGACTTCTCTAAACTTGTTTTTATGTGTGTCTTAATCTTAATAAAGAGGTATCACAATTGAAAAGCCATGCAGATTTTTCCCAGGTAAATAATTTGTACCCAAGCTCCATGTTTATCTTCCTGCAGCTAGCTTCACTCGTCATTTTTGGGAAAACCTCAGGAGGAGGTTAAATCAGTAGCCAGGCTTCCTGTAATGCAACTCAGAAGTAAAGCAGGTCACAGCACACTTCCAATATGCTGAACAATGAGAACAACTGAGCCCCTTCAGCTCCCTTTAGCCTCTTTAAATATCTTCAGATAACATCTGTGTTGTGTTTGCTGCTCTCAGAGCTGTCTTCTTACCTGAAAAGGACTAGAGGCAGGACTGTGCTGGAGTGCAACGTTAGAGTTCCAGATACAGTGTCTGATAGAGATCTGCCCAGATTTGATTACATCATTTTTAACAACGTGTCGGAGATATCAGATGGGCTGCTGCTGCTGACAAACTGTGCTGAGGAATACTGAACAGGGCTAACTAATTCAAACATTATCGCTTCGGCAGAGTGCAATATGCAGGTCACAGATGCTGCAATTTACAGCTAATTATTTCACATTTTGAACATTTAAGTGCTGTAATTATGCAGAGGACAGTCTGTCCTGTAAGTCAGAGGACAATCTTGCTTTCCAGATGCAAGACGAAACATGTTTGGTATTATTTTTGGACCCGATGAATGGAACATAATTATGATTTTCATCGTTTTTTAAGAGAGAAAATGAAAATAATGAGACAAAAAATTTAAACTCCTGCTAATTATGGATGACAAACCAATCAGGATTCATCAAACTACCCAGAAGAAGTTTTCTTTTTTCGTCTCTTGGAGCTAAAACTTGATAGCATCTAGGGATGTAATTGATTGTTAAGAACTTACTTGAACACATTTTTATGTTTTAGATTTTCTCTCACGTGGAACAAACATCATGTTGTCTCATATTTGGTTCAGCTATCAGGGAGGTGTTTCAAGTTTAAAGCATGTTTCGATTTGAATCAGCTGACTGAAGGAGTGACACTCAGCTGGGGGCTGCGGCTGAGTGACAGGTCTCCATGAGCGCTTTTTTTCTCCGCTGCCAGACTGATAATGACCCGGTAAAATATGTTTCTGTTCAGTTCCCTTGTTGAAGTCTGAGCCTTCACTTTTATGAATGTGCGTCCGCTGAGATTATGAGCCTGCTTCACACGTTGATATTCAGCATGTTTAACATTTTGAACGCCTCAATACGATCCCTAGCTAATCAATACTGTCAGTTATATACATTGTGTCATGAAGGAAAATTTGATTCAGGGGAAAAAAACGCATTTGGAATTGTTTTTGACATGGAACACGTTTATGTTTTCTTCATGATTAATCGATAATTGATCGTTAACATTTAATACTTGAACTTTACATCCCTAATAGCATCCAATTTGTTGATCATGGCATGCTGGCTGAAAAAGGATCATCTCTTTTTCCAAAACAAGGTCGATTAGAAATCTAAATCCTACTTTATGTAGCTAAAGAATTTGATTAAAACGCTGCACTAGGCCAGACTGCGAGTGCATCAATCTTGCTAGCACTCTAATAAAGACAGGGGTCACAAATGGGGGTACGCAGAGGTGACACCAGAGTGCAGGACTCAGCTGGAGCGCAGCCATGTCAGCCCTAATGTCACTTTGTGCTCGACAATCTAAATGACATTGCGCTGCACCTGTGTTTTTGTTTTTTTTAACAGTATCACTGCTCAGACGTCGAGCTTCAGACTGCGAGGTGGTGCAATCACAAAGACAAGCTTCTGAGAATAATGTAGATAAAAACAGGATGAGGAAGCAAACCAGATGAAACAGATAACTCTGCTTCTGAGAAACTGAGTCTTCTTCTTTGGACTTACTCTGCTATGTCTAGGTATCCGCAGGAGGCTGCAGCGTGGAGGGGGATCCAGCCCTCATTATCGGGCTGGTTGATGCTGGCTCCATGCTCCACGAGGAAAGTCACCATGTCGACGTTGTCATCTATGCATGCCTGCGAGACAGAGAGAGAGAGAGAGGCAGGTTAAGGTCACTGCAGAAGCTGGAAATGTGACCTGCTCTGTGTGTCTGTGTCTGTGTCTGTGTGTACGTGCATATATGCATATGTCTGATAGAAAAGCCACGTGCGTCCGGATTCGTCAGAGAATTTTGGCAGCCGGAGCATTCCCAAAATGCCGGCACATAGCAGGGGAGCTTTAAATACCACATAGCATAGCACTGCTGGTGGAGGCATGGAGGTGCTGCTGTGTGTGTCTGTGTGCTTTATATATACTTTCTGCAAACCCTATCATTTGAAACACTTCCACAGGCTGCTTGAACTTCACTGAAGTCACGTTAGCCGGATGTTTCCTCAAGAGTGATGAATCGAGCTGTAAACACAGAAATAAAACAAGCACTCTTCTTTTTATTCGCCAATACATCCAGTTTGTTTTCTTCAAGTAATCAAGGACCGGTCTAGTCCTTCGTGGTCAGGATAAGCTACAGATCTAAGGATGAGAGGCACGATGATGTGCCTTTAAAAGGGAGGTGTCCTTCACAGAGAGATCATTTGTGTGGAAGGAAAGTGGAGCAACTACAGGAATCTCTGGAGTGACACTAACTGGAGCATTTTTAGTCTCACACATTCAGCCTGTTGTTGTTTCTCTTTCTATATTATTTTCACTTCCATCTAGTCGTGGCAGGAGGTTGTGGTTCTGCTCAAAGTTTCTGGTTCCTGTTGCCACGTTTGACAAGTTTTTCTCAGTGCTTGATTATGCTGAGTTCATGTATTTTTTCTGTGAATAATAGTGTGACTAATTTCCTAATCTGTTCAACAGAAATTTGAATTCCAGCTAACCGACTAGTCTAGAGGAAAGAAAACTCCCAGAATAGTCACAACAGAGCCGAATGTATCAAACACGGCTAACAGTGGATCACAGAGTCTGCAGGTTAACGTCCTCATGCCTGTGCTGGTTCCTCATCGCTCTGGTGGAGTGGTTATTTGTCAGTTTAACCAGAAACAGTCTACATACAACTTTGTCTCCATTTACTAGATCAACAGACTGACTAATTGATGATTTGGAATTAAGTTAAAGCTCCTGTAAGAGACTTTAAGTTTGGGTTGATTTTGGCGCCCCCTCTGGACAAAATGTGGAGATTCAAATCTCGTCTTAGACATGTGCAAGTTGTTACTTGGGATCCCTTTTTGAACTATCAACATTCTCTAGATTTCACCTCTAATAAGGAGGATTGATACGTGCAATTTTAACTTTATTTTATTTAATACTATTTTTTGTATTTTATTATTATTTTTTCCTATTTATTGAAATCATTATTATTTTATTTTATTTATTCATTCATATATTTATATTTTATTATTATTATTAATATTATTCATTTTGATGTAATTGTTGAATGGCCTTGTAGTGGGTGATGGGTGGGGAAGGGAGTCAACATTCAGATGTGACAATTGATGTTTATTCCATATCTTTTGTACCTTATGTTGTATATCACATTGTCTGACTAAAATGTTTAAAATCTTCTATAAATAAAGTTGAAAAAAAATTATAAAAATCTGCAAGTTGTGTTTTCCTGAATGCCTTTAAAATGTCTCATTACAATCAGTCTATGGTGTAGAAAATGTAAAATGTAAAAGCTTGTGTGGTGCATGCCGGGTATCACCTCATGTGACATCTACCCTGCAGCAGTAGTAACAGGCTTTTAAAATAACTATAAAGGAAGAATCAGTCTACTCTTTTATGGTCTAGTTTGCTTTGGTAGCTGATAACAAGCAGCAACAAGCCCGCCTCTTTACGTCACACTCGCTCGACAGCAGTTATGTTGAGTTCAACATTTCCAATATGCCCGCTGCTGCCGATTGGCCTCAAAACAGTGCTTCAGGAACAGATGGGTGACGTCACGGATACTACGTCCATTATTTATACAGTCTATGGCTCATAAGGAAGTGTTAATACTAATTTCAGTCAGTTTCATTCTGAGTTAAAAACTCCATACAGGAGCTTTAAATATTTCCCCCTCATTTTTTTTATGTTTTAAGACACAAAAGAATATATACTCAGTATTTCTGCAAGCAGTCCGCCCACATAAACACAACGCCTCTTTGATAATGATTGGCACATCCTAGACTATCCAGGGGACAGACCACGAGGAGGCTGATAAACCACTTTCTGGAAATGAAACCAAATATGACTGATGATGGTGTGAAAACAAAAAGAGAGATACCCGCAGAAGTCAATAGCTGCTCTCCGTGGGAGGCGTTTAATTCGAGATCCTCTGACTCATCCAGTGGGAGGTGTTGTAGATTTACCTCCATTGAGATGCAGAGCTCTCGACAGGGTGGGTGTACGGTGGGTTTCCGATTTACATAAAGTCAAACCAGCCAAGGGCATATCTTGAGAATTTATACCACTGGGTGTTTATCATCTAGTAAGTTATTTGGACGATCATGTGTGCGATTTTTAGCCCAGAGAAAGTTGCAAATATTTCCTGTGCATCGAGGGACACAGCAGCTTTTCTTGGCTTCACACCGGAGAGGGAGCAAGCTGTCAAAGAGGTCAGATTTCTACTTAACAACCAAAACAACATGGCCGAGGAAATGCAGCCACAGAGAGCCTGCAGTGCCCTTTTTATTCAGGACACACACACACACACACAAGGGTCAGGTGTTACCTCAAATAAAAAGATGCACAACAAGGTGAGCAGGAAAGCAGTGTTTAGATTAGAACCGTTACCTCTAAGTTAGATCAAAACCAAAAGTCAACCCTGCCATCTAAACCCCTCGACCCCCACAGCCTGCTCCATCTCCCTCTCTTTCCCTCTCTCTCTCTCTCCTGGGGTTGCAATGACAACAAAAGCGTTGTCAAGAGAAACAGACACACACCGATACACACAGCGGCCTCACGTTCAGGGCACACGACTATCTGGCTGGAATCCTTGTCCAAATTTGGGCCGTTTACAACCGCCGTACATGGCCAGAGCTGAAGAGCGCACTGCAGAGGCCTCACTGAGCTTATCTCACAGTGTGTGTGTCTCTCTCTCTTTGAGTGAGTGTGTGTGTGTGTGATCAGGCAGAGTTTCTCCAGGTGCAGATGGACGCTCCGTTACTGGGCAGATGAGAAAAGAGGATATTATTTTGAAAGTGTTAATGTGAAATAATGTAACCATGTGGGTTTGTTAGCCGGGCGTCTCTAGCATGTGCAAATAATGAAGCAATTTGCCGTCCCAATCTAAGTCCACGATTCAGCAACAATATGAACATCGCCATAACGTTACGAATAAATGATCCTGAGCCCAATATCTAGTTTAACAGGGAATCACTCATCATTATCCTTATATGGGCATAAGGATGTCACAGCATTTGATTCTTTGATACTTTTCAACACCTCACGCTCTAAAATAATCAAATCTGTGTTCATTTTTACATTGGATAGTACAGAGAAGTATTGAAGCTCATGAAAGAGACACATCTATGTTATATATTTAACATAAAGATGTTGTGATGGCCAGAGAGAGCAGCAGTGGATGAGTTACTAGGAAAGAGAGTGATCACGGCGAATAGAAACAAAGAGATGGAACAGAAAATAATAAGTTATTTATCAGTATTTGGAATGATGGGGGCCGAGAGTTAGGGTTAGTTATCGGTTGATTTTTTAACATTAATCAATGAATCAGACTTTATTTTTAAAGCGCTTTTCATGCAATTATATTGTAACACAAAATTCTGTACATAACAACAAATTAAAGAAGATTAAATTAACAAATATATACACAAAATAATAAGATCCTACTCCCAACCCCAACCCACAATCTCAATGTTAAATTCATGATATATGCAATATATATATAAATAAATATAAAAAATTGTGAAAATTGAAATAATAATAATGATAATAATAATAATTGTAATGTTAATGAGGAATCACTGGAGGTAAAACAAGATGTTAAAACTCCACTTAATAAAATGAATTAATAAAATATTTAAACGCTAAAATATTAAACCAGTAAAAAATTTAATAATAAGATGCTATACTAAAAAAAGTGACTAAAATTTTAACTAGATAACAAATCCATAAAGTAAGGTGAATTAGAAATGTTATAAGAATAAAACTCGAGACTGAGAAAGGTCAGTCTTATCATGGTAGTATCACACGGATGTTTACATTCTGATAGTGTCAACCCCTAATAGGTAGTGATCATTTTGGCCCTAATTTACTGATATGCAAAGGGGGTGAGGTCTTTGTTTTCACCCTATAGTGGTACAGGAGGACTGGATGCTAGACTAGAGAACTAGTCCTCTACAAACACATCTTACAGCTCTGTACTTTGTCTGTAGTCGCCTCTACTGAATTGTAAGTTTTCAGTGTCTTCTCCTTCTTCAGCTAACATTGCAAATGCCACTAAAGTGAAGCGCTTCCTTCTTCCTCAAGATCAATGATGACACTTGTGCAAAGTGTAGATTGATGCTCAAACTGCATTACAAACACAGTGAGGAAGCATCAAATCTGAGTCCCCAAAGAGTGGAAATGTATTGCAGTTTTTTCTATGACACATTTTGTGCTAATATGCTCAAGCAGACTTAATCAGCCTGGACTTGGTGTTTCATGTAGCTCTAGATAAAATGTCTTTTTCGTGGAGGAAACAGAAAAGGATTGCTCCTCGCCTCCCGTCTGAAAACTGCCCTCCTTACCCTCGTCTCAATCCTCCCCCTCAGTCAGCCCCTGTGTGCTTATTATCTCTTC
This sequence comes from Notolabrus celidotus, assembly GCF_009762535.1. Lineage (NCBI taxonomy): Eukaryota > Metazoa > Chordata > Actinopteri > Labriformes > Labridae > Notolabrus > Notolabrus celidotus. The sequence goes on from NC_048292.1 coordinate 4,245,516, forward strand.
AAAGTCCTCTCCCTCTCTAAGAATGGAAACAAGCCCCTTAAGGCGAACTCAGCGCTGGCTGTGACCTCCCTCTTCACTACGTCACCTCCCTCCTTCCACCTCCTCCTCTGCCGGCTCCTCCCAGCAGCTAGCAGAGCCCAACAAAGGTAATCCCTTAATGGCTGTAATTGTCCGCGGTTGACAGGTGCCGAAGTGACAGTCTGCATCAAGATTATGTGTAGCGTAGTGGCCAGAGGGACGGCACAAAGACGGGGAGAGCTGAGAGAAAGTACTGTAGCATCCTCTGTATGTTCTGCAGAAGAGGGAGGAGGGGCGGCACGGTAGCAGCCGAGAGTTTCCCAATCCTACGTTGGACAAACATTAAGCTCTATTGTTCATTAGGCAGAGTAAGTGACTCAGAGTAGAGGAGTGGGATTGAGGTTATATGCGAGTTATTTAAAGAAACAAAGTGGGTTCAGTCCTGTCTCGCACATTACAATAAGCCTACTGATTGGCGTATAAGACCCGTGCAGAGCTCGCAGCGAAACATTCAGACGTGTAGTGACTCACTTATATAGACGCGTTGCCATTTAAACCTGTTTGGCCAGTGTGTGTTTGAGAGGGGGAGAGGAGATGAGGTGCTGTCATGACTGAAGGCAAGACGATGGATAGCATAGTAAAAAAAAGAAAGGATGAGAAAGACATGAAATAAAACAACAAGGGCGGATTATTAGCACAACTATCCAATATCCAAGCTGGCTACACCAGAGTACAAAGTAATCTAGATACATAAGAGCTTAACTGAAAATTGCAATGCCAAAATGTATAAATGTTGGCTCACAAACAAATGTGATGATGCATTTAGCAGAGCTGGAAGTTAAAAGAAAAACAAGCTAAAGAATAAAAGGCTTTTTATAAAAAAAAACTGTGTTTAAGATTAAATATCTTTCAAAGGGGCTGCAGGCTGAGCTGCAAGTAGCTTTTTTCTAGGTGCTTTCCTTGTTTTAAAGTCATGTTACCTTAACTGTCTTATCAAAATTAAGCAGTTCCATGTTAGAAACAGTGTTTATCCTTTTTTTTTTTTTACAGGTGATAAAGTGTTTCAGGGGGCTGCAGGCTGAGCTGCAACTAGCTAGCTTGTTTGCAGGTCATGTTTCCTTAAGTGTTTCTTTCTCACATTGTTTATATGGTGTCGAAATACAGCTGTTTCACTTTACAAGACATGGCCTTGTTGTTTTCAAGAAGACAAAGCATTCCATGGGGGCTGCAGGTTGAGCTGCCGCTAGCTAGCTTGTTTGCAGGTCATGTTTCCTTTAGTGTTTCTTTCTCACAAGGTTTTATAGTGTTGGAGTAAAGCATTACAATGCAAGAAACAATGTTCCTCCGCATTGTCAGGTGACGATATTTCTCTGGGGGCTGCAGGCTGAGCTGCCACTAGCTTCTTTGAAGGTTCTCAGCTTTACTCCAACCCTATATGAACATTAAAGGAGTCATGACCTGAAAACAAGCTTTTTTTCTCCTAGTTTTAAAGGCAAAAAGCATGTCAGGGGACTGCAGGCTGAGCTGCCGCTAGCTAGCTTGTTTGCAGGTCATGTTTCCTTTAGTGTTTCTTTCTCACAAGGTTTTAATAGTGTTGGAGTAAAGCATTTCAATGCAAGAAACAATGTTCCTCCACATTGTCAGGTGACGATATGTTTCTGGGGGCTGCAGGCTGAGCAGCCACTAGCTTCTTTGGAGGTTCTCAGCTTTACTCCAACCCCATATGAACATTAAAGGAGTCATGACCTGAAAACAAGCTTTTTTTCTCCTAGTTTTAAAGGCAAAAAGCATGTCAGGGGACTGCAGGCTGAGCTACCGCTAGCTTCTTGCTAGGTTCTTAGCTTGTTTTCAGATCATATGTCCTTTAGTGTTTATTTCTCACAAGGTTTTAATAGTGTTGGAGTAAAGCAGTTCCATGTTACAAACAGTATTTCTCCTCATTTCAGGCGACCAAATGTTGCAGGAGCCCAGAGGCTGAGCTGCTGCTAGCTTCTTTCTAGGTTCTCAGCTTATTTTAAAATGTCATGTCTCCTTTCGTGTTTCTTTTTCACATTGTTTATATGGTGTCAAAGTAAAGCAGTTTCACATGACACAACTGTGTTTCTCCTCGTTTTCAGGCAACAAAGCGATTCAGGAGGCTAGAGGCTCGGCAGCCACTGAAAGGTCATGTCATCTTAAGTGTTTCTTTTTCACAAAACAATTCAAAACTAATGGGTTTGGTATTTAAGACGGGCAAAAAAAAATACTGAAAAAGCATGAAGGTAAAAACTTGTATCACTTTGATGCATTTCAGTGGTTTCCAGGAAGCTGCAAACTGAGCTACTGCTGCTACCTCAAGCTAACTGAGTAAAGTGTTCGATCTAGTCGACTTATAAAGCTTCATAAATGGAGAAAGAATTAGTGGACTTGGAATTAAAGTGGGGTCAACACCCAGTACTTGTTTATATCTAAACTTGATTGTTTCACATAAAACAAAAGACTTAGACTCAGGTTGATGGCAAGATTTTCTAATACATCCTTTAAAAAAACAAATTCATGTATAAATCACTGACTGGCTCACTGATATGTGGACGTTACATCAGAGAAATCCTCGATGCATCGGACTCCTGGACAAGTCCTCGCCGTCCTTTCTGATAGGAGGATACCTCTAATGGAAGCTGAGGCTTCCGGGAAGCCGATGTAAAAGTTCGAGCACTAAACGAATCAATAGACACAGGATGCTTCATTTGATTTGTCGATAAGAGTTAAATGTATGCTGTGTTTCAGGCTTCTGCACACAGCTCTGCGTATCCATTAGGGGTTGACGGATGTGGGTAGAAAGAACAGGAGAATCTCGTATGTTTGAGAAGAAATCAATCAAAACTGAAAAGTAAACGTGAGACAGCAAGTAGGGACTGTAAAGGCATTTTATTTAAGACTCAGGAGGATGAAGTGACAGACTATCTAATGTTTGTATCTGAAGGAATGCACAGAGCAGCAGGATCTACTGTAACGCTTCAGCAGAACGTATTTGATCCCTGAGGTTGTGACAGAGCACTTTGCTTCGTATTTCACAACACAGGACAGCTCGCACTATGTTCCTTTCCAAGTCCTCAAACACTGGCTTTAAAATCTCTTCATGTGTCAGCTGGTTTACTCTGATGGGAACCCGTTCAAATAAACATCAGACAGACGTTACTGGACGATAGGTTTGTATTTGTCAAGAAAGAAAAGGCTTCAAGTGGCTCTTTAAACGTGCAGTACCCAAAGAGAGAGAAACACACATGGCCTTACATTTGGAAAACAACCTGTTGGAATCTCATTAGTCTTAGTCTTAATCCAGCCTGATAAAAAGGAGACATAAATGTTAGATATGCAATGTTCAAACGCTGTAAAAACTTCACACACTCGTCAATTAGCTGCTCTCAACTTGGACTGATTAGCTTCATAAACCTTGGAGAACCAGTGGGGATAAATAACGAGAAGATTAGCGCAGAAACAATATAGTGTCCCTCTTATGCACCGCTCTAATCCTGAAATAATATGGAGGAATTTGCTAACGCCCGCAAAGAAGATGGGCTAAGCCGTTCTCTGAGCGGGCCCAAAAATGTACCCATGACATGCACCTCAGAAAGAAAAAAAAAAGAGGCCGGTCTGGAGCCATGACGACAAAGCCAAAAAGGGAACACGGGTTCAGAGCTGGTCGGGCTTTTGAAAGAAACATAAATAAATAGAGAACAGACTTCATTATGGAGCACACGGGGGTTTGCTTGGACAGCCCGGGAAGGCGGCGCAGAGAGCAAAGCACTGAGAGACGACTGATGTTGGACGGAGCGTCTCGAGGTGCCACCTTTCTTTTTTTAACCTCTCGCAGGGATGACTTTCTGCTGCTATCTGGTGATTCTCACGGCCTGTTGTGACAGAGAGACGTGTCCTGTAGTGCTAATAAGGGGAAAGTCTCATTTTGAATACCATTCCAAACCAACCAGTTGTAGAATACATAAATAAATAAATATAAAGACCCGTGTTGGGATATTAAATCACTCACTCAAAACTGTGGCTAATATGTTTTGACATAACAACATAAACCACATTAGATTACAGAGATATGAACTCTCCAAGCGGCAACCTACGGCCATGAGAATCAAAGCCAATGCAGCAGTGTTAAAAACTGTACAGTTCACCGAGTGCCCACTTGAGGCTGGCTCCAGAAGTACCGGAAACCACATGCACACCAATTCAAAAAAGCTGATCTTTACAGCAGAAATAAACATGTTTACAGCCTGGTACAAAAAACGAGTGTAGTCTGGATAGCTCATTTATCGATCGGAACACACTGTACGGGGAGTGATTTTTTTCATAACACTGCATTTTTTGGAGATATTAAGAAGACGAGTTTTCAATCATGAGAGGCACAGCTGACTTGATTGACAGGCGGGCACACTGTAGCTGTTGGCGAGGAGGCTCAAAGCCCGCCTCTTTATGTCACACTCCCTCGACAGCATTTATGTTGAGTTCAGCATTTCCAATATGGCTGCCGCCGCCGATTGGCTTCAATATAGTGCTTCAGAAACAGACAGGTGACGTCACGGATACTACATCCATTATGTATACAGTCTATGGGTGTTTCTCAAAGATCTTTAGGTGCTCCCCTAGTCTTAATCTGACACCAACGTAAACACAACCATGTTCCAATTTGCAGCAGCCCAACACACTGTCACCTGCTTTTAAACCCTACATAATGTAATATGATAACATCATCAATGATTGTACAAATTAATGACACACGGAGGAAATGTTATGTCTTCATTTTAAAGATTAAAGCTCCAGCTACTATAGTTTTTGTGGGATCAATGAAATGGGCGTCTGTTTTAAAGTTTGAATTGGTCCAAACTACTTGACGATCACAAAAAGTACTTAAAACATTAAGATTTACATGTCATTGCGTAAAATGTCAATGTTGGATATCCACATTCCACCTCCATCCCAACAATAGAGGTCATGATGAGCTTCAATCAATTAAGCAAACTGAAGTACCTTAATCTATAAGCACAGGACACAAAAACACACTCCCTGGCTGCTTCCCTTCAGATACTGAACTCTGACATTGCTGTAAAGGAGTAAAGCTACTGTGTGTGTATAAAAAGGGTACGTTTATTATCTTCTGGCCCATCATGTTGAGAGATTCAGGCTTAATTTAGCAGCACTCCACATCAAGGAGACACTTGAACACCCCTCCCCTCCTTGACTTCCTTTAGCAGCACCCTCAGACGTCCAACTCGCGCTCCCCTCAGAAAGAAGCTGCTGCTGTGTCTCCTTCATGTTGAGCCGCTGAGGGTGGCACGAGCAGCCAGCTGAGCTTACTGTGTGCACTCGTGATGGTAAACAATGCCAGGACTGTCAGAGGATGCACAAACAATGAAGTAAGGGTGGTCATTCAAGGCATCAAAAGGGGTTTCATGCCTTGATTTGCCTTGGTTCTCCTTCAGTGTTCATTCCTCACTAACAAGATGTCTCATCTCTCTGGTAATAAAGAAGGTAAAACTCTTAATACGGCACTTTCACATAAATAAAGAACCTGTCCTTCATTCTTCAACGGGTCTTGGAGGCTGTGAGCTGAGCTACCATGTACTTTAGACCGCCTGCTGTCTGAATCTATCACCTAGTTATACCAGCTTAAAAATGTTAAATATAAGACTTGATTACTCTGATATTGGAGATGGATGTGGTTTTTAGTTAAAAAGGAAAATTTTTATTATCATTGTTTATTTGGATTGGCATTATTCTATAGTTGTTGTTTTTTTTTTACCATTTGCACTTTTTTTTCCAAATATTAACCAATTTATTCTGTTGTATTTTCAATATTATTTATATTTTATCTTAAATGTATCATGTATCATTTTTATTTTTTTTACCTTTTGCACTTATTTATTTTTTAAATATTAACCTATTCATTTTACTGTTTTCACTATTATTTATTTTCTTATTTATTTATATTTCAAATTGTTATCATTTAATATTATTGCTATTTTACCTTTTGCACTTATCTATTTTTTTAAATTTTAAACTATTTATTTTATTATATTTTCACTACCATTTATTTTCTTATCTATTTATCCTTTATTTCAAATTATAATAATTTATAATTTTTGCTTTTTTTCCCCCATTCATTTACTTATTTTGTTTTCTTATACAAAAAAACATGACTTGCTTTAAAGGTTTACATTGATCTTCCCTATATAATGTGTAAAAATTAAAATAAACCGATTTTTGAAAAAATAAATAAATAAATAAAAAGAAGAAGAAGAAAAACAACTTTCCTTCTCTACGCTCTTTGGTGGGTTTTGGGAGGCTGCAAGCTGAGCTGCCATGAGCTTTAGCCCGTGTGCACCTGCATCTATCATCTTGTTATACCAGCTTCATAAATGTAAAATATAAGACTTATTTACTCTGATATACGACTTGAATGTGGTGCTTGGCTGAAATGAAAACCCTTCGTCTCTCTACGCTTTAAGCAGGCCTTGGGAGGCTGTGCATTTGTGTATATTTCTATCCTCCATGTAAAGGTCACTCAGATAGTTTGATTCTCCTGGTGTTGTTCAGCTTTCTGCACGGTTCAGGTTTGCGCTTTATTTACCAATGGTGTTGAATGGAATTTCCTTTGTGGTGCTCCATCGTAGAATACTGTCATCCAACAGAGACGTGTCTTTTCAGAAACAATGTCCAGATTCTTTCGGGATAATCCGCAGACCTCTCTGTCAACAGTTGTCATAAAGAACAACTGAACTTTCAACTGAATAAACAGTCCCCGTGAAAACTCTGCTCTGGGATTATGCAACAGTCACTAAATGTAAAACTAATACAGCAACAAACCGAGAGATTATCGCCGTGAATGTTTGCGGCAGCTGTTCAAACCTCAGAACCCGCAACAGGGTTTCTGTAGGATTGTGATCTGGATCACAGGAACAACAAACCGCACAGAAAAAGCTTGGCATGTTGAGAGGAAAGGTGATACCACTTCCATTTTACTCTCGAGGAATTTTTACAACGTTAGAGTGTGGGGAGGAAGGGGAGTCAGGACCGCCAGAGCTCTCTAGGTATTACAGTGGAAGGATTCTCAAATATTTCATGTACAAAACACACAGAGAGACGAGAAACTGTGCTTCAGGCGTTTACAGTAGAGCCAACGAAAGAGAAAGACCGGTTTCCTCCCATATAAAGCAAAAACAAAATCTGCTTTTCTTCCCCCTTCGCTCTCTAGAAGTATACAATCCTCTCTGCAGCCACCTCACCAGTAAGCAGTAAGCAGCAGAGGCCCTGGACTAGCATACCAGTGGAGAAATTCCCAGATAAGTAATACTCCTAGCCTTGGGGCTTCAGGCATCAGCGCTTTGGCCACTCCTCGCGGGGCTACGTCATTGGCTCAGAGGCGCGCAGCCACTTCCACAAAAGGAATTCCTTCTTGCCGCCTGCATGTAAGTATGAGTGCGTTATGTGTCTGTGTGTTGGACTGATCTGTCTCTGAAATGAAGAGAAAACGTAGAAAATAAACCAAACAGGACGATGCAGACGTAAGATTAAACCAGGATGAGTGAATCTATATTTGAGGAGGCTGGAGAGCTCATGTTGGTGCTGTAAAGTGGTGTGTTTTTGTCCGTGTGTGTGTGTTTGTGTGTGTATGTTTTCGGCAGAGACAAAGAGCTCACAGCTCCTGTGCTATTGGCAGGGTTCATGAGGCCAGAGGGTACGAGGGGGAGGGTTAGAGCGCTGCAGGGCGACCAGCTGGGTCCCTCCACTAGATGAGCTCTGTTGGGAGCTGTAACCAGACTACACACACACACACATATGCATACGTACACACACACACACAGCTTCAGCCTTCAGCGCTCCTGCTACTGAGGACGACCATATATGGCCCTGGGATTCCCATGGAAAAAGAAGACCAGGATTGAGGAAGAGAGAGAGAGAGAGGAGGGGGGAGAGAAAGAAAATGCAGTGAGATTGTAACTGTATGTTTCACTTGGGCTTTTCGCTCGGCAGCCAAAACAATAGCCCCACTTGAGAGCCAAATTAGTTTCCATGTGAGGGGTCCAAAGGCGAGAGGGGGGTGCCGGGATGGGGGGGCGGAGGCAGAGAGGTCATATAGCCACGGAGAGATGGCAGAATACAACCTCTGTTGATATTTCCATATAATAGAGGCCTTATGTGGAGGCTGCTATACGGAGGACAGTAGAAAGCTCAGTCAGCACTCACTGACAGTCACTCCACTAAAGAGGCATTGAGAATGGTCCACACTGCACCCCCCCTCCTCTCTCCTTTTTTTTCCCCCTGCGTACTGACACCGTGTCCCCACTCACGCCAACCAGCGCTGGACCTCAGAGGTTAAATGGATGGTGTGGGTGCCAGGGTCTGCCCAGCAGGCATTCTCCCAATTTATAGCCATTAGAGCACAAATATGGATCCACAACAGAGTATCTCTGCAGCACAATGTGAGCTGGAGTGCTAGTGTCACGCAAAGACCAACGCTGATTCAACTAAAGGGCATCATTAACTAGTTTCACATGATCAGTGCAGCAGCAGTATGTAATCTTAAATCAGTCCTGAACATCTATTTCTATCGGAAGCCGTCCCACATCTTAGCCCTGGAGTTTTATTTAAACATGTCGGGTGGTTGTGGTTCGGTGGTGGAGTTGGTTGTCGCTCAATCAAAAGGTTGAGAACCCGCAGTCACATACCGAAGTGTCCTTGGGCAAAACTCTGAACCTCAAATTGCTCCAGTTAGCTGTGTGTGAATGGAATCTGTTAATACTGACGGTCTCCTACAATAGCATCGTCCAGCACAACGCTATAAGTACAAGTTCATTAGCCATTTAGAATGTTTAGCACTTGTAAATTACAGATGTTTAAAATGTATCTGAAATGAAAAGATTAAAGCGCTTTGTGTGTTTAGGAAGCTGATAGAGCTACAATCAAAACAGTCGCCAACAATGACGTCACATCTCTTGTTTAACACCTGCCTGTGTTGTTAAAAGTAATCCGAACAAGGGGCATGGACTTCGCCTAATGATTAAGTTGCACACCCATGTAGCGGGTGGCCCAGGTTCGAATCCAGCATGTGGCCTCTTCCCAAGCGGCAACCTCCGGCCGCGAGAATTGAAGCCAATGCAGAAGTGTTAAAAACTGCAGTTCCTCGAGTGTCCACTTGAGGCCGGCTCTGGAAGTACCGGAAACCACATACACACCAATTCAAAAAAGCCGATCTTTACAGCAGAAATAAACATGTTTACAGTCTGGTACAAAAAACGAGTGTAGTCTGGATAGCTCATTTCTTGATCGGCACACACTGTACAGGGGGTGATTTTTTTCATAACACAGCAATTTCGAAGATATTAAACGTACGAGTTTTCCATTATGAGAGGCACAGCTGACTGGACTGACAGGCGGGAACACTGTAGCCGTTGGCCAGGAGGCTCAAAGCCCGCCTCTTTACCTCACACTTGCTCAACAGCAGTTATGTTGAGTTCAACATTTCCAATATGGCTGCCTCCGACAATTGGCTTCAGAAACAGATGTGTGATGTCACAGATACTACGTATGTTATTTATATAAAGTCTATGGTCATTCCCTCACTCTCTCCTACACTATCCACAGTCCTCTCCTCTATAAATAAAGGTGTAAAAGCCCAGAAAATATAACTGAACTACCTTCGTTCCGTTAGCTTACACCGCTATTGTCTTAATAAAGAGATTACGTTCATTTTAGTGCCTCAAAAGTTTCAGACGCAAAACAGCATTCTTTCAAACTCGCTCTCAACGTGATAACACATAAGCTGCCTCTCTGTTGTTTTGACCTAATGTAACGGACATTAAACAAAGCTTATGTGCATCAAGTTGTGTACAGTGTTATGTTGTCAGACAGTCGTTTCCCCTGTTGGCTTCACACATGGCATGTCCGACTGTGTGTAAGGGGCGAGGGAGAGAAAGCGTGCTGCTGTACACAACCATGCTAACATTTGATGTGTGACACACGAGGGCATTGTGACAGATCTGGAAATTATGACCATTTATCAAATATGAAAATGGTCATCAATTCCCTCCATATCAGGTAAATAAAGAAGCAATGCAGCACTTGTACTTGTGTGTTGTGTACTTGTGTATTCTCATGTCAGTGCGAGAGGCTTGTGTCAGTAATAAAGAAGAGGGAGTGGAAGAAGCAGGCTCACTAGTGGAGCCTCAAAGAGGAAATGAGAAAAATAAACAGCCACTTCCTGTTCCTCTCTGGCCTGAAATCTCCAACACCCTGATCCCTCCTCCCATCACCACCTCGGCGCGGAGAGACGAGCAGTACACCCCCCTTACTCGACCTGATACCACAAGGTACCGCCGTTTAAAACCGCCAGCGTCAGACACAAAGGGATCTGGATGCAGATTCAGCTGCCTTGTTTGATGAGAATTTACGATCAATAATTAACATCAGCAGCAGCAACAAACATAACCAGTGTCCAGAGATGATATATCACTCGCTTCATTTTTACACCACATGGTTTATGGAACGTCGACCGTCATGTCGCTGCGTTGTAATGAATTTCCAGCTCCGTACGCAGCTGGATGAGAGGCTGTGCTTCATTAAATATTCATTACACAGTCTATTAACATCTCAGCTTGATTGGACTCAGTGACCGGACACTTGTGCTCAACAAAACATGGAGATATAACTCATTGTGAGGGACGGTGTAACGGCTGCATTTCAGGATCTGTTGTTATTTTTCAATCAGGCAGGTTATTAAAATTTGAGGGGTTTTGTTTCCTGCTATTAACAATAAATAGCAATATATATGGGTTACAAATCCCTATGTTGTATTATTGTGATACTGAATTATCTAAAATGATATCCCTGTCCATTTAAAGTTACTAACCATAGACCTTTCTGGAGTCCCTGAGCTCCTTTGTCTCGTAGGTTCCTCTGAATGTGCCAGACTCCAGCTGCTACAACTACTACCATCATCTCTCTCTCTCTCTCTCTCTCTTATTCTCCTCTATCCCTCTTTCCAACCCCAACTCGGTCAAGGCAGATGTCTGTCTAGCATGAGTCTGGTCCTGCTGGAGGTTTCTGCCTGTTAAAGGAAGTTTTTCCACACCGCTGTAATTTGCTAAATAGTGCGAGGTGCAATGCTCCTTATCATCACTCTTTCTCTCTTATTCTCCTCCATCGCTCTCTCTAACCACAACTCGGTCTCAGCAGATCTGTGTCTAACATGAGTCTGGTCCTGCTGGAGGTTTCTGCCTGTTAAAGGAAGTTTGACCTCACCACTGTAACTTGCTAAACACTGCGAGGTGCAAAGCTCATGGTGGATTAACATGAGATAAGACTGAGTCCTACCCTGTCTTGATGTTGGGTCTCTAGAGGATGGTCTAGACCTGCTCGGTTTGTAATGTTTGTTGTGATTTGGGGATATACAAATAAAGATTGATTGATTTATTGATAAAAAAAAAAGAGCTACAACGCGATAAACATCAGTGCCTTGCATTCACTGAGGCCATACAAGCCATAAGACTGTCATGGTCCAGGCTCATTTACTGACCTTGCTTTTTGTCTGTATGGAGAATCACTCACAAGAAGGCTAATGGGCTAGCATCCCAGCTAACAGGAGGTTCATTTACTCTCACAGAAGCTCACGATGAAACGCTATTCGATAATCATTGGCATCTATTCCAGGATTATTCGAATAATCAGCGTCTGTCTCGATCTTTATGTCGGTGTTTCTGTGACACGGCGTGGCATGTGTGTTTACATGTCACAGCCATGCTCAGTCTCTGGAAATACGTGTGGTTGTGTGAGATTCAGAAATGGAGAAAATCACTGCGATTGTTGCTGATGTTTTCTTCTTCTTTTTCTATTTAATGCAGTTAGCATTCTTCTTCATTTACAACCAGGCACCGGTCAAAAAAATGAAAATTTTACTTTTAAAATGAGAAAAAGGGGCACTGGTGGTCTAGCGGTCTAAGCGCCCCACATACAGAGGCTACAGTCCTGGTCGCAGGGGTCGCCGGTTCGATTTCCGGCCAAGACCATTTCCTACATGTCTTCCCCTGCTCACTTCAGCTGTCCTTTCAAATAAAGGCAAAAAAGCCCCCCAAAAAAATTTATAGCTTTAAAAAAAAAGAGAAAAAATTCTAAATAACTTTGATTTTTACAAAGTGAACGAATATTAGAATATTCAAAAATCATTGCACGTGACATCCCTAATGAAAATCATTGCCCATCAAGTGAAAAGCAGCAACATGAGCTTTAAATGCCAAATCCTTCTTTTATGACCCTTATTTAGAGAAATGAATGTCATTCATTTTTCTTAAAAGGATGTTTTTGAAGCTACTGTCCAATCAGCAACAGATCAAGTCATAAAGTATTCTCTAAACATAGTTCAACGTGTCATCATGTGCTGTCTTTGAAACGGTCCAGTCACAATGTTAACCTCTACCCCTCATTACGTCATCTGAAGATGCAGCCGTTTGGAGAATAAATGGAAAGAATGTGACCTCACCCTCGCACAGACAACAAATGGACATGCGCTCTTTGCCTTAATTGTGCTCGCCGCTCTGGAAGACAATGAGGAATTCACAGAGTCTCCGCGTCCAGGTGTTTTCACTTCAAAAACACAGCCCGTAAAAAAAAAACACCCAGCGTGAGGCATGTGACTGCCGCCAAGCAAACAACAGCGGGACGGCTTCAAGAAGACCTGGGCTTAAGTGGAAGACAGACACTATGTGCCACGGGGTGGGAAAAAAGAATGAGCTGAAGTCATCACACAAACATTTCACAGCAGCTCGATACTATGCAGGGCCTGGAGAGGGGGCAGAGGGAGGGGAGAGGGTGGGCATGAGTTTGTTATGGTCAAGTTATCAATCTGCTTTTAACTGAAGTCTCTACAAGCTGCTGCAGCGGACGTCATCAAACACATTCAGGAGGGAAAGAGATCAAAACAGAAGCTTTTACTTTTCTAATTCTGCAGTTTCATAGATATCCCAATGTAACACAACACACTGATAACATGAGGTCAGAGGGACTTAAACAGAGCACATCAATGAGCTTTTAAGGCAAGGTCAAGTCCATAGCCTTGCTGTTGAAATGCAGCCAGCCCGGCTCATATACGTGGCAGCAGGTTTACTCCACTGAGGAATTCTCCTTACGACCCCAGGTGAACCAGTTCCAACCTGCAGCAGCAGCAACGCTCATCTGAAATACTTCAGAGAGTCCTCACTGTTCCAGATCTTCCAGCAGGACGGCCTCTGGCATTTCATCCCTGCTATGCATTAGCAAGCCAGGTTCATGAAGAGAGCTGGGGTGCAGAGTGGAGTCGTCTGAGCCATGTGGGACTGGACGACAGTGAAGGTGCTTTCTGGAACTACGACTGGAGACCACTCACACAACATAAATACGACTTTCTTAAAAATAATGTAAAACTAAAACTAATTATTTCCTTTGCATTATCAAGGATAATCCACAGACGGCGTGTGTATTTGCAGAGGTCCATATTTTCTAATTTGCTTATTTTAAACATTTGGTGCGCGTCTGCTTTTGCAAAGTCTTTTTGCGCTCCACAGGTCAAGCCTGATAAACATAAAAGGGACCAGGTGACATCGCTACCTCTTTCCTCTGCTCTCTGCAACAGATATACAGTCAATGCAAAGGGTGCATCTTTATTAGACGCTTGAAAATCTGTATTTGCTAACCTGTGAGCGAGGAGAGTAAAGGCTGATTTATACTTCTGCATTGAATCGACAGCATAGCCTACGCCAGAGGTCCGCGTAGCTCCTGTACCTACGCAGAGGCCTACACATGTAGCGGACGTGCACCTCCTCCAAAATGTAACTACATGTAGAATCAACGCGGACCACAAGCCCTGTGATTGGTCCGCTTGACGGCATTGTATTTCCCGCCTTTACAGCACTTCCTGGATCCCCGCTCATCGGCCGAGTATTTCATCTCCTCCTCTCTATTCTTCATGTAACCATGTCTGTATGATAAACAGCAACATGTATCAGCTGTAGATTAACATATGTGTATGTGGTGCTCATGTCCACGTCAGCCCCTGCTGTGTAGGGGTGACACAGAAGTATAAATCCACCTTTAGCGATACAGAAGCTGTGATGGAGGGCGGAGCAGAGACCCAGCTTGGAAGAATACGATTGTAAGAACGCAACTAGAGCAGCAAAAACAGAAAGTCCAGCACCTCACTGTACGTTTGTGAGGAGATGTAGACGTGTTGATACATTTTTGGGGGGGGAGTAACTGCTCTGAAACATTTAGAAAGTAACTTATATTTGTCTTTTTCTCCTTTTTCCCCCTTATGAACGCTCTCTCTCTCTCTCTCTATTCATGCCAATAGATCACCGCTGCCCTCCATCTCTCTCTGCTCGTGGTTGCTTTGGGTTGAAAATGACAGTCGATCTCACAAGTTTGTGCTTTTTGACACTTTCAAATCATAAAAATAAAGATTGTTTTGTTTTGGCTGCCAGGAGGTTTGACGAGCACTTGAATGGAAACAGTGACATAACATGCACCGGAAACGTTCAACTAAAGTTTCATTTTGAAGATCAAGATATGGATCAATGTTTACACTCTGTACCAGTGTTGTTACATCTTTGGATCACAATATTTATACCAATGTCAAATGAAATACACCCTGAGTATTCATCTACCTTGTCATGATATGTTCACTTGCTGTTCATGGTATATAATCGTTGACATTAAGCCGAGTGTGTGACTTCCTTTTAAAAAACACTCCATTGTTTGAGTTTCTCTGCTCTCGTGGCTGCATACTCTCAAAGTCATACATGTTATCGTGACACACCGTGCAAGGAAACAACATTGACGTGTCACAATCAGCAAATGACCTGGCTGCGTTGCGAAGCATTGGCGCGCAAACACCCTGCAAAGGACTTCCTGCAGTTGATTACAGGGTTGGGTAGGACGGCTGAATGGAAACAGAGCGCAGAGCCAGCTTGACAAGGAGAGACCTGACAATTACACACAGGTAAAATATACATGTTCAGGGGCTCCGTTTCTAAAATTAACCCCCGAGCATTCTGAGGTTAGAGTGATTCACTACAGACAGGAATTCAGCTATCCATGCAGTGACCTATACTCAAGATGAAACGAGGGTGTGTTGTTTATCTCATTTGTAGTGATTCAACACACAAATTGTACACACACACCAGCTTTGTGTAGATTATGAAAATAAAAACAGAGAGGAGTTTGCAGAATATGAAATAAAACGTCCTTTATCTGTCTCTCTACGATTGTTTCTCCTGGCTGGCTTTGATCCATATTGACCCAGACATGCTTCCTTCCCCGTATCCCTGATGTGGCTGCAGCCATCTGTTTGAACTCAACAGAGAGGTTACAGTTTACTTCTGCAAGACCTGTTTTGTTTCATGAGGTTCATCATTTTATGATGCAATGATATTTCCTCTACTGTGCCCTTTGGAAAGTGATCGTTCATCACGATTACGAGGGACGACAACAAGAGGCTGAATAAAATAAATTATTATCAGTGTGTTGAAGGCGCTGCACTGACAGCTCCAGCTTTAAAGCTGTGTTTTAAATATAAAAATGCCTTATTAAAGTCCAAATATTACCATGACAGTAACCACATTCTAAGAGTAGTTGATTTTTTTTGGGAGCTAGACAAAGAACAATAAAATCTAGACCGTTTAGATTCCAGTCCATGAATTATTAAGTTGCATTTTAATGTATTCTGCAATATGTTAGAGATGCATGAGTGAGTAGCTGCTACTGTACGAGAGCCTGCAGCCAAAACAAAGAACCTGGGAGCCTTGTGCAACCTCATGCAGGAAATGTGATGTGAAATCAGACTTCTTCTTCTACAGAAACGAGCTGATCAGATGCTTTAAGATAGGATGAGGACAGAGATGCACACTGCACTTTAAGTTCTAAGTTACTGTAAAAACCAGCTGCTATGTTGTCATTTATATTTCCACATATTGTTCTGCAGTTTGTCTTAACAATGCCAACCTAAAGCCGATCTACCTGATCATAACTCTCTGCATTTACAAGGGATGGGACCAAGCGGCAACCTCCGGCAGCGAGAGTGGAAGCTGATGCTGAAGTGTTAAAAACGGCAGTTCATCGAGTGTCCACTTGAGCCTGGCTCCAGAAGTACCGGAAACCACATACACACAAATACAAAAAAGACGATCTTCACCGCAGAAATAAACATGTTTATAGCCTGGTACAAAAAACGAACAAAAAGCAAACCTTAAAGTCTGATTGTGACTTTAAACAATAGTGCCCAACTGTGCTATCATCTGTGACAAATGAGCCGCAAGAAAAACTTCCCTTTACTGTAAGAGCATCATAAACAAAACAGAAAGTAAAGGGTTAACACGCAATGACGAGGCCATACTATGAAGCAGGAGTGGTGGGATTAACCCTTTGATTTAGGGACCAAAAGGAGTAAATAAACAACATGACGTGCTTTACAGAAGTACCCCAGGTAGTACTTTTCAGAGGTCCCAGGACTATGGGGAGGCACCGCCTGCAAGCGGCACATTTCTGATTGGCCCGGAACTTGTAGCATTTTCATTGGACCTGCCATGTTTTTGTTTTTTTTTAGGTTATATTTTTGGGGCTTTTAGAGGAGAGGACAGTGGATAGGGTAGAAAACTGGGAGAGAGTGGGGGAATGACATGCTGGAAAGAGGCTGCAGGAAGGATTCCAACCCGGGCCTCCCTCTACATGGGCGCGCAACTTAAACATTACAGCATAATTCCGCCAAATCCGTCTCAGCACCAGATCTGATCGGTTTCTATTCTAGTCAATGTGTTAACTTCCACTGGATCCGCTCTGCTGTGTTCCGGCTGCGTACCTGATCCGGCCGGTCAGAATGCAATGGATCAGATATGCAAGACTTCTATTTTTGCTGGATGCCGGAGCACAACGCATCAATCTCAACAGAGCAGATGGAGCGGGACAGGAAGTCAGGCACCAAAACAAAATGAAAACATCCGGTTAATTTTCAGAATAAAACACTCTGTGTTATCACCAGATCGTATTTCACTTAACTACAACAACAAACCGTCATGATGAGCGGAGCCAGGCCTGGAGTCAACAGGTCAGAGGTTTTCAGAGGACCAGAAAGACAACATGGATGAGGAGAGGAGGAGGAGAATCCATGATTCAGTGATTACTGCGGGTAAACCCCGGTCCAAATCGCAACCGGTGGGTGTTGTAGACAAGAGAGCACGGAGCCGGACTGAACACGGATCTGGTGGGAGTCTCGTGTTAGATCTCGAACTAGTCAAGTCTCAGTTCTGCTCACCTATCTACTTAGGATGCAAAATGGGGAGCGGTGATGCCTGTGCAGAGGTTCAACAGCGCCCCTTTTATGTGAACCTGCTCATGGTTTTCTTTCCAAGATGATAAGCATCATCATGTGAGCACAGAAGCTAAGCTAAATGTGCTTCATATACAAGCCTCAAATCAAACAGCTGATGTATAAAACTCTGAATATGAAGACACACCAGCAGGATTCCTATCTAAACCCGACCTGCAGAAATAGCATCATCATGCTGAACGCCCCCACAAGCTGCTGAGAACTCAAACCAGCACTCTGTATCACATCTCACCCTCAAAATATGTAATCCACTACAGTCTTTCTCTAACCGTTGTTAATCTACCAGGTTATTACGCTGAAAGATTACCAAGCTAGAGCCCGGACAGATTTTTGGGGGTTGAGTAACTAACCTGCTTCTGTTGTGTAAGCTAGCAAAAACAGGTGAGAGCAACAGGGGAGGCGTAGTAATGCAATGTGATGCTCTGAAGAGGGGGCCTCTCCACATGAGATGGCAGGATTTTCTCCCTCAGGCGGAGAGACGGGAGGCTCGGGGTGTGCAGGAGGATGCCTGATGTCTTTGTCAGAAGGACAGGGACGTGTCGAAGGGCGGTTGAATTCTGGCACAGCTGAGAAACTCGAGGCTGCAGTGAGATCCACGGCAATTATGTAATGTGTTAATACGACTGATGCTGCTGTGGATGAGAAGAAACAGCCACCTCGCCATCTTCCCCTCATCACATGCTCTGTAATTGTTCCATTACAAGATTCATAGAGGTTGATTCTCATTTCTAAGTGCTGCCAAACACTCTCTCTCTTTCTCTCTCTCGCTCTCTCGCTCTCTGTTCGCTGTGTTATGCAACTCCCACTCTGTACATGCAAATCCACCAACACAAGCGCAAAGCAACCTTGCCTGAGTTGTAGTCATGGAGACAGTGCGAGATAATGTTGGTAGACTTCAGGGCCATAATGAGGGTGTGTAATGTCAACAGAGCGGAGGCATTGTAATACCAGACTCGGACACGTTAAGCCGAGCTGAGTCCTGTCACCTCGGTCCTGAGGATCATGGACGCTCAGAGACAAAAGTTCAGGTGTGGGTCAGTGTGGAGATTTTCCTGTGTGAGGCGACAAGCCCGGGTTACCTCCACGCTAATTGCCTTGATGGAGCTCAGTGGGCAACAGTCAGCCGGGGCCTTGGCGTTGTGTGGGGACAGGCGAGCCAGAGAGAGAGAGAGAGAGAGAGAGAGAGAGGGAGGGAATGACTGGAGGGAGGGGTTTAGGTGACAGCTGAGGAATGTCTGCTCTGCTCTGTCTTTGCCATGGTTTCCAGCGACTGTCATGTGAGGAATGCACAGGCCGGGACGACAGGACTTGGAATGCTACCCTATGAGACGAGTTTAGCCGACGAGATCTGGAATCTCCACTTGTCTACTGAGCCCCTCGTTCACTTGTACAGCCTCTCTGCTGAAACCTGAATCCACGCTGTTTGTGTTTGGGTGAACTTCTCTGCCTCAGAAAGGGAAATGGGTTTTCTTTTACACAACAAAATCCAAAGAGTGCCCCCAACTAAGGTTTTTATAAGTTAAAGGTAGTTGTTAGTTAAAGCTGTAAGTTGTGAAGTCATTAGAAAACGTACTAGTGATTATTGTGAGCTAAATATAAGCAGCACTAAAGCCCAAAACGATTCTCCTTCAATTTGTACAATATTATATCATATTGTATCGTACCGTACCCTACTGTATTACATTGTAACTTTTAACATTGTAAAATATGGTATCGTACTTTTTCGATCATACAATAGCATATCGTACCGTATTGTATCGTAAAGAACTGTATCCTGAAGTACCATATTGTATCATACAGAACCGTACTGTATCGTACAGAACCGTATTGTAATCATACAGAACCGTATTGTATCGTACAGAACCGTATTGTATCGTACAGAACCGTATTCTATCGTACAGAACCGTACTGTCGTACAGAACCGTATTCTATCGTACCGAACCGTACTGTATCGTACAGAACCGTATTGTGTCGTACAGAACCGTATTGTATCGTACAGAACCGTATTGTGTCGTACAGAACCGTATTGTATCGTACAGAACCGTATTGTATCGTACAGAACCGTATTGTATCGTACAGAACCGTATTGTGTCGTACAGAACCGTATTGTATCGTACAGAACCGTATTGTGTCGTACAGAACCGTATTGTGTCGTACAGAACCGTATTGTATCGTACAGAACCGTATTGTATCGTACAGAACCGTATTGTGTCGTACAGAACCGTATTGTGTCGTACAGAACCGTATTGTGTCGTACAGAACCGTATTGTATCGTACAGAACTGTATTGTGTCGTACAGAACCGTATTGTATCGTACAGAACCGTATTGTGTCGTACAGAACCGTATTGTGTCGTACAGAACCGTATTGTATCGTACAGAACCATATTGTATCGTACAGAACTGTATTGTATCGTACAGAACTGTATTGTATCGTACAGAACCGTATTGTATTGTACAGAACCGTATTGTGTCGTACAGAACCGTATTGTGTCGTACAGAACCGTATTGTGTCGTACAGAACCGTATTGTATCGTACAGAACTGGACCAGGACCATTTCCTGCATGTCTTCCCCCACTCTCTGCTCCCCACATTTCCTGTCTCTGTTCAGCTGTACTATCTAATAAAAGGCAAAAAAAATAAAAAAAAACCATTGTTGACACAATGCTATATCACCGAAAAATACAACAACAGCATCAAATGCCTCGAAAATATCTATTCTACAAGCACACATGCTAAGGAAGCTGCCTGTTAGCATCAACACTTTTAAAGAAACCGTGTCCTCCTGTGTCTGGCTATATGACTGAACAATGGTCATGAGATGTTGTGGTAACGCTGCATTAAATAGGTGCTATTAATATTAAGTTTGTTGAACACAACACGCAGCTTTTTAACAACTGTTGAGCTGGAGGCTGAAACATTCTGACACTTTTTGCAGACAACTTATTTTGCAACTTTCTTACAGGGGTGATTCACTTCCTGTATGTAAACAACTGGACTATGTTGCATGCATAGTTTAGAAGTAAGGCCACCTTTCTTAAAGGGGAAGACTACAGATAAATCGAAGATGCACAGGATACAGTTTCCTCTCCTTGCATCTTACTTGGGAATGAAAATCTTGGGTAACAGACTTTTTCATCAACTTTAATTCAGACCAGAAAAACCAACACAATCTTTTTGCATGCATCACGTTATTGTTTGAATCCTCCAAACAACCCTGACGTTATCTTCTTGTGGAAGAGGTTCCTGTAAATGGTCTTCATCAGGAATCAAAACAACAGAAGACACCGTGTTTACAGGTCCCTCTGCAACAAATCATCTATAAAGTGACAGACGGTCCATGACTCACATCAAGACACAATCTCTTGCCTAAATGTGAGTTCATGCCAGAGCTGCACTACAAAGCAGAGCTCCAGACTCTGAGTCATACCCAAACTTAGTATCATCTCCTGAAACCCAGTTAGGAGAACTTGTGGTGGGGGGGGGGGGGGGGGGGGGGGGTATTTATAACCCTGGACTGGTCACCAGTTGGGAGTGATACGAGTGAGGAGTGAGCCCTCGTGTAACAACATGGCACACTTCACAACAAAGCCAGAGGTCAGCCATTCAGAGTTTACTGTCTTTAATGAAGGAGGGGAAAACAAAGACATCAAATACCTCCACTGTCCATCTTTTCTTCACTTCATCAAAGGAGACTCACGTCAGCCTGACCTCACTGCAAGTCTGGGATTAGCACTTTAAACATGACTCCCAGCATCGCCTTCTTCAACTCCTTTAGAAGACCCCAAAACCCCTGGATCACATGCTGGTCTACAACACTCTCCCTCTCTCTCATACACACACACTCACACACACTCACACACACTCTGCACACACAGCAGCGTCTCCAGAGATGGTTAGGTCTGGAGAGCGGCACTGCAAATCAAATTCTTTCCTCACTCCAGCTCATCCCTGGACATCGGCCCAAAAAAAGGCAACGTTTCCACCCAATGAGTTTGCACAGGGGCTAATTCCAGATTTAATTATAGCAGCCTCCGCGCGCACAGAAACAGCTGCTTTAACAATAAACGCACGGGGAAATGTCCACACAAACAAAATGAATCCGTCGTCTGAAGATACAGCTAATGACCTATCTCGGAAAACTTGCCTTTAAAACTTTTAATAGGCGAGACTTGGACAACAAACATTACATGTAGCAAGGTGGTGCACTTAGCAGCACTGAGGCTTACTAAGACGAGACATGTGGGCATGAGTAATGAGGTGACATCATTGGAGATCTATGCTAGCATTAAACATTTAATGTAAGAACTCCTTCATTAATCCTGGATTATATAAACACTTGTCGTCCAAACAAACAGGTGGATGAGGCAGCCGGGCTTATGCAATTAAATTACACTGCAATGCTTTGTTGTGTCACAGACTGAATCACCTACAGTAGACACCTGGTGCAGACCCAATACAGAGCTAAAAAAGACTGACTTTTCCTTTATGCTTCATTTTTTTAACATGAATCCCTCTTATTAACCCTTATGTTTTGTTTTTGGTTGTATCTAGATATTCTGTTCCACATTGAGGCTTTGTCTTTGTGTTGATTGTTAGTGGTTAGTTTTATTGTTGAATTTACCTGTTATATCTTGGCTTAGTAATGTTTTGTTTTGTTCTTTTATATGTGCAATACAACAAATAAATACAAATAAATGCTGGAGACTTATTGACAAAATAAGTACTGATGTTTCAAGACTCTCTGCAGGTTTAATATTGAGTTATCCAGAGTTTACAGGTGTTATGAGGCTTGTGAAATCAGCTGTTTGAATATTAGAGAAGCTGGTGATGTGATAAATGGGACTGTCCTGTTTCACCATGGTCTAGGTTAAACATACCTGCGTGATCCAGGTACCTACAGATTGTATCAAATGTTCACAACCTACAACTACAAACACTCTGTAAGCATTAAAAACTGAAAATTAGCTCCTGTTTTGATGTAAAGCAGCTAATAATGTACTTTTATTTCAATCACTTTGTAAGAAATGACACTAAATAAGTCCCAGGAGCCCTAAGCGACATGCATCCATTCATTCATACATTTGTAAACTCTGTTTTCCCCATTATAATGAGCACTTACTGATTGTTTTCTTCAGACCTTTGCGTATTTGCCTCATGGTTTCAGGGAAACTATAGTTTCACCATGATGACAGGCTGATTTGTTGTACTCTCTCAAGATATTAAAGCGTGTAATCACCTGACAATGGTGTAATACAACTGGCTTGTCACTGATGAGGTAAGCTAAGCTTATTTCTAACTTTGTTTGAGCTTTTGTAACTCTAAGGACATGAGTTATGATCATCTGATGTAAAGAAAACAACTGAAGCAGGGGTGTCAAACATACGGCCCGTGGGCCAAAACCGGCCCGCCAGAGGCTCCAATCCGGCCCGCAAGATGACTCTAGCATAGCAGTACTAAAATACAACAGCTGTTTTTGTAAAAAAAAATAGTTCATTAAATGTGAAGATTTACAGAATTGTATCTTTTATGCACTAAAACAAAGGGAAACATTTGGAGTTTACATTATTTGTAGGTTATTATGTTGTGATTTTACAGGTCAGGCCCACTTCAGATCAACTTGGGCTGTATGTGACCCCTGAACTGGAATGAGTTTGACACCCCTGAACTTAAGTGATCCTTTTATCATGGGAAAACACACAAATGCATGTCCTCCTTGGGCTTCTCTGCCTTTTAATATCTACCTGGTGTGATTTATGAGCAATTGGTAATGATGTGAGGCTGCATTTGGAAGTATAGCAGATGAATAAGCAAACAGTGGATAAAACAAACTAACCTGAGGTGTTGAACCCACATTTAAGTAGTCTTTGTAAAGTACACATCATCACTAGGCTGTATCAGAGAGAGTAACTGCACCTTTATTGTTGTATTAATGGCTGAAATGGTGTTTTAAGAACCTTGAAAGTCAGACATTTTGCAAAGCTCTGTGTCAAAAGCCTCTTTCATTCTGCAGCACCTGGGGTTACCGACTAACGACAGCCAAAACTGCAGTTTCACTGATTTATTGTACTATCTCAAGTTATTAAAGCGTGTTTTCACCTGACAATGGTGTAATACAACGGGCTGGTCAATGGTAAGGTAAGTTGAGCTTATTTTGAAGTTTGTTTGAGCTTTTGCAATGGTAAGGACATGAGTTATGTCTAATAATTACTAATAATGTACGTCTGTTTCAATCACTTTGTAAGAAATGACACTAAATAAGTCCCAGGAGCCCTAAGCGGACATGCATGAAAACCATGTTTTCCCATTATAATGAGCAAAATTACTGATTGTTTTCTTCAGATCTTTGCATGTTCATCTTGTTATCTGAGTAAACTATAGTTTCCCCATTATGACAGACTGATTTATTGTATTATCTCAAGATATTAAAGCATGTATTGGTGTATACAACTGGCTTGTCACTGATAAGATAAGTTGAGCTTATTTTTAAGATTGTTTGAGCTTTTGCAACCCTAAAGGACAGGAGTTATGATCATCTGATGTAAAGAAAACAACTAAAGGGAATCCTTTATCATTGGAAAACACGAATGCATGTCCTTCTTGGGATTCTGTGCCTTTTAATATCTACCTGGTGTGATTTATGAGTACATGGTAGTGATGTGAGGCTGCATTTGGAGGCATAGCAGATAAATAACCAAACAGAGGATAACATAAATCAACAAACAAACTACTCTGAAGCATTGGACCCAAAGGTAAGAACTTAAAGTAATCTTTGTAAAGTACACATCATCACTAGGCTGTATCAGAGAGAGTTGCTATCTGTAACTGCACCTTTACTGCTGTATTAATAGCTGAAACGGTGTTTTAAGAAGCTTGAAAGTCAGACATTTTGCAAAGCTCTGTATCAAAAGCCTCTTTCATTCTGCAGCACCTGGGGTTACCGACTAACGACAGCCAAAAAACAGGCTGCCATTTTCATTATTTGGCTTTCAAAGTTACAGAGGGCTAGAAGACGTTAGCCCTCACGGTTAGCGGGTAAAGGAGCTAACTTAGCAGCGCTGACAATCAGGGGAAATGGGACAGAAAACACCAAATATATGACCCTTTATCAAACAGACACTCTTTAATCTCCAATGTTGAAGATTTGACACCATAATGTGTCAAGTGACGTTTGTCAACCAAGCTAACGAATGAATCAAACCCCTCGACAGCTAGCTTACTCTGCTAATAGCATTAGCTTACATTCTGTTGGCATCGAAACAAGCTAACACCGACTTTATCACAATTACACATCAAACAGTGCTTTCAAAACGATGAGTTTGACATACATATGATATAAAGTTAGGTTTGCAAAGAGAATATGAGCTTGAAAGTGAATGACGTAAGTAAGTAAAGCTAACTAAGCTAACTCGCAGTCCAGTACAGGGTTTATCAACAAACCACTTTTACTGCTTTTAATTCAAGCTAGGTCACACACAGGGGAATGGACATTATTCTGGCATAATGAGGAATTCAATAAGTGACAATATAAGCAGTGTGAGTCTAGAATAGCAGCAGCTGAAATGAGTTTTATCCAACAACAAGTCAACTGTGTTACAATCTGAAAATGCAGCAATCCAGGAATTAGACTGCGCCCACCAACTAGGGGGGTACAGGCTGGTTTACAGGAGAAGTAGGGGCGAAAAAGGAGACACTTCTGGGTGCAAATGTGGTGCTAAGTTAGTAGTATTTATGGTGGTATGAACCATAATGGAAGTGAATGACGTTTAAGTAATTGAAGCTAACTAAGCTAACTCGCAGTCCAGTACAGGGTTTTATCAACAAACCACTTTTACTGCTTTTAATGCAAGCTAGCTTACACATAGCGACATGGACATTATTTTGGCATAATGAGGAATTCAATAAGTGACAATATAAGCCTTGTAAGTCTAGAATACCAGCAGCTGAAAGGAGTTTTATCCAACAACAAGTCAACTGTGTTACAATCTGAAAATGCAGCAATCCAGGAATTAGACTACACCCACCAACTAGGGGGTACAGGCTGGTTTACAGGAGAAGTAGGGGCTAAAAAGGAGACACTTCTGGATGAAAATGTGGTGCTCAGTTGGCAGTGTTTGTGGTGGAATGAACCCCAGAGTCGAGCCCAGGTAGAGGCCAGTGTTCAGGTCTAACTGCGTCGACACCTACGGGTGTGCTAGGTAGGTAAACAACGGGATGCCTTCCATTTGACAGGTGTTCCAGCAGCTAGCATACATATATTTATATAGGTGTGTGTGTGGAGATGCAGTGAACACACACACACACAGCTGACACTAACCTGGTGGAGGGCGGTGAGTCCGTCCACATTGGCGTAGTTGATGTCAGCGCCCCGGTCCAGCATTCGCAGCACCTCCTCGGTGTCCCCGCTGGAGCAGGCGGCCAGAAACACGGCGCCATCATCGAACTTCACCTTCGTCTTCTTCTTCTTCAGAATAGGAGGCTCCAGGTCCGTTTCCGAGCCCAGCCATCGCTTTAACTGCTCATTCCTCTTCTGCTTGGCGTCCGCCATCTTCATCCCCCTCCTGTCTCGGGCTTCTTATCTTTCTCCGAGAGAGGATATACTTTATAGTGCCACTATCCCACAGCGCACTGGGGCGTGGGAAGGGAGGGCTGGGGAGGAGGGGGAACTGAGAGAGAGAGAGAGAGCTACAGAGAGAGAGAGGGAGAGAGAGAGCTACAGAGAGAGAGAGGGAGAGAGAGGGATGGCGTCTGGATTGCTCTCCAAACTCTCGCGAGAGTAGGAGCTCAGGATCTGCAGTATAACGTCATCATCAGCAGATTATGAGGGGAGAGAGTGAGCTGGGTAATCCCTTATAGACTGTGTACACCAAATAAGACAAGAGCACTTCAAAGTATTATATAACATTCAGCACAGAGAGGCTGGTACATACAGGAGCAAGTATTCCTCCTCTCAGATTCAGGTCATAATTAATGGACTGTTGTTTATTGTGGTTTACACAACAGGTAGTTTCAAACAAGTTCATTTATTGGACTAAAGGCGTTGCATGAGTGCTGATGAGGAGTATACTGAACTTTAAACTACATATAAGTTAGTACAATGTTGAATGTTTTAAATCTTTGTTGAAGACCCATCTCTTCTCTTTGGCCTTCTCCTTGTGAGGAGGACAGTAGTATCCTGTTGTGTTGTTTTTTATTGTTGTCTTCATGTACTTTTTACTTTTTATCTTGTAAAGCACTTTGGCCAACACTGGTTGTTTTAAATGTGCTATATAAATAAAGTTGACTTGCCTTGACTTGACTAGTACAACTCAGGTTTTCTGAATACTGTTAAATAGCATAACAGAAAAGTGTTTAAATTAATAATACATTGTGCTAAAGCATCATCAACAAAATTATTACTTCGCTTGCTGGATAAATGTAAAGGATACAATGGAGCTGGTCTATGAGAAAGTGTAGATATGCAGAATAAGAGCGCGTTGAATGTTTGGGTTCAAAAACTAAAAGAAAGTAACGTCAAGTTGGTTAAAAGTTCTTTATTCAATTATGAATCAATCAATCTTTATTTGTATGGCGTCAAATCACAACAAACATTAGCTGAAGACGCTTTTACAAACAGAGCAGGTCTAGACCACACTCTATGTTAAATTATTAACAGAGATCCATTGGTGGACAGTAACAGAGTCAATTTACTTGAGTACTGTACTTAAGTACATTTGTTGAGTATCTGTACTTTACCTGAGTATTGTTTTTTAGGGATACTTATTACTTTTACTCCACTACATTCAGAAGACAATTATTTTACTTTTTGCTCCTCTACATTTCTATCAATGCTCTAGTTACTCACTACTTTTGCTTTGAAGTCAGCTCATGAATTTCCTTCTCTTTTCTGAAATCTGATCCCTAAGACAGTGAGAGGTGTTTGTGTAGTTCTGTTTGTCTCAGTGGTTGAACGTGGAACAAACACAGAGCAGATTTAACTCAGATCAGGCAGTTCATGTAGAGGTGGTAATGATGGCTTTAATTCTCCACCTGAGCACCCATGGTCATATCTTCAGATGTGTTAGAGGTTTTTGAAATGAAGAATGATACATGTTGTTTGAAATGTTCTCCCTGTTTCCCACTCTGCACAAACACACAAAAATTCACTGTCCAACCTGAGAAAGTGTGTTGAGCAACGTAACATTTGTTTAACTCCAGGTGAACATTTCAAACTAAGTTGTCTGTGTAGTAACTTGGTTGCTGTTTTTATTCCATGGTATAGTTTTTTAGAGATTTCAAGTAATGGTTTCTAAAGAAACATAATGTAACATAATGTAAGTAGTGAGTAACATAGTGACGTCACCCATCTGTTTCTGAAGCGCTGTTTTGAGGCCAATCGACGGTGGCAGCCATATTGAAAATATGTTAAGCGAGTGTGACACAAAGAGGCGGGCTTTGAGCCTCCTAGCCAACAGCTACAGTGTTCCCGCCTGTCAATCAAGTCAGCTGTGCCTCTCATAATGGAAAGCTTGTAATCTAAATATCTTTGATATTGCGGTGTTATGAAAAAATTCACCCCCCGTACAGTGTGTGCCGATCGCAAAATGAGCTATCCAGACTACACTTGGTTTTTCTACCAGGCTGTAAGCATGTTCATTTCTGCCTCAAGCGGATCCTCGATGAACTGCAGGTTTTAGCTCTTCGCATTGGCCTCATATTTTTAGACCGGAGGTTGCCGCTTGAAATAAACTCAATAAAAGAAGAATAAAATATGTTTTAAAGTAATCTATCAACATTAAAACCTCTCAGCTTCCTCAAGAAAAAAAGTCTCCGAATGGCACCAGTGTGAGCATTAAAGGTCAGTTTGTCATCAAGGATTGTGCCTAAGTATTCATACTCAGTAACTGTCTCTACAGCTGATCCACTGATGACAGTTGGTGCCTTGGTTGGTTGATTCTGATGAAAATCAATCAGCATTTCCTTTGTCTTGGAGATGCAAATAAGAATCATCACACCGTTTAATAAGCTGGTAGTGACTGATGTTTTCACAGGGACCTGACTGAGATCGTCTTTTTCAATACTTCCTTAAAGTAAAGCTCTCTAAACAAACTTTCTTCAGAGGTGTTTCCCCTTTTCCCCCACACATGAACGCTCCACAGGAAAAAAACTATTCCAACTATGTCATGTGCAACATATTCAGTTTACATCTAATAAAAACAGTTTGCTCTCTGAGGGAAAAAGAGCGCCTCCTAACCACAAAGTACCTGTAATGATCTGATGGGTAACACTTGGAGTGTCTGGTGGATTCAAACACCGGGGTGGTCCAGCTCAACCTGGAGTAAAAAGCAAGGCGGCCAAGCATAGGGTGTTTTTGATTTTTGGCAGCGCCGTGTGTTATTGTTGGCAGACGCCCATGTGTACTCAGCAGGGGGTGCGGTTTTGCCTCCTCATGCGCAAGTTTTAGGTATGAAGCGTGCAGCCACTATTTTTGTTTTACTTTGAGGTGTCATTACAAGTGATAACGATGTTATTCTTGGGTTTTAAAGACGTTCAGAAAACTCACAATGATGCTGCTTGAGCTTGATAAGATACCACCCACCTTCTGACATCCTGAATAACAAGCTGCTCAAGCAGAATCATGATAAAAAACATTTGTACAACCAGAACCATGAGTCATGCTAACCCTATATTCTCATTTTGCTGTCACTGACACTAAATGGTCGTCAGATTAAAAATAATTTATTGCCTAAAGATGCAGTAAATAAGCCTGCACAGGGACTCGAAGCCAGAACACAGGGGTCAAGACCCCGAGAGAGGCAGCAGCCGAGAGGATCCTTAATGTTACAGAAATGTCATGGGAAATTACTGTGGTTATTCTGACTCATAGGGACGGTGGAACACCAACGGCGTCAGTGTCAGGAAGCTGCTGGCCAGAGGCTTTTAATGTGAAAGTGATGTGTAAGCTGCGTTCAGCGAAGGGCCGACCTTATGATGAGTGACAGCACAAGGCGAGCCATGTGGGCCGCATCCAGCCCATTAGGAGAGTGTATTGTGTATGAGGTCTTTGTGTACTCCAGAGTTTTATGAGTGCACACTGTGTTAATACCTGAAGCATCAACAGCTGTTTCAACATGTTCTTTGAATCAAAACATTAGTTTTTATTTGAAATGTCAGGCTTTAAAAGTGTGATGTAATGTTTTACTAAGATAACCTTAGATATGAGTGAGGGTACTGAACATCCAATCAAATGAGTCAGATTTGAGCCTTATTTAAAAGCTATAATCTATATCATTCACCATTTTCACATAGCTACAATTTTCCTCTTATGTTGGCTCAGAGTAATAAGCTAATTTGCTTTAAAAAATCTGGGTCAAATCTTGAATAAGCATAGGAAATCTGACAGTTTCTGGGACTCAAGCTCTTCTTAATCAACTACAAAAGGTAGATAGTGAAACCCAGAGGACATACATGCTGTTAGCTAACACCAGAAATGGGATGGGCATCCACTTGTCCCTTGAACTCACATGTTTGAGTGTTGTCCTCCTGAATGTGGTGTAAGTTGTGATGCAGAAACAACATGAACACTACAAAGAGAAGATGTTTTGTTTTTTCTAAGACCTAAACTGAGTTATTCTTTATAGACATAAACTTAATAATGATAATAATAACTGGGATTTATATAGTGCCTTTCAAGAAACCCAAGGTCACGTCACAGGGTCAGGTAGGGGGTCTGGGGGGTAGGACTAGCTAATGGGGAAAGGCCTTGAGAAAAAGGTGCGTTTTGACTGCTTTCTTAAAACTGTCCAGGGTTGGGGCGCTGCAGATGTCGGGAGGGAGAGAGTTCCACAGAGTAGGGGCTGCCACACTGAAGGCTCTGTCTCCAAAAGTCCGCAGCTTAGTCCAGGGGATGGAGAGGCGACCCAGGTCAGAAAGACCGTAGGTTCTGGGATGGAGTGAGTTGGTGGAGGAGGTCAGCCAGGTATTGGGGGGCAAGGGCATGCAGGGATTTGTAAGTGAGGAGGAGGAGTTTATAAGAGATGCGGTACTTTAACAGGGAGCAAGTGCAGGTGCATGAGTAACTTACAGTTACTGTCTAATGCTACAAAACAAGGCCTTGCGATTGAGAAATAAAGCCAGTATGAAGAAGTTCAAAAAACTGCAGTTCCTGAAGTGTCCACTTGAGGCTGGTTGACCATTATAGGTCCTATTGTTGATGCCCAACTTTACAGCAGAATTAGACATGCCTATAGCCTTGTTCAAAAATGGTTTTGGTCTCTTTGGCTCATTTATCTGTTCATACACAATGTATGATTATTGACTGCTTGGTTAAGGTAATAAAAAGGCTAAGAGTTAAACATGAATTTGCATAATTAGGGGCAAGGCTGGGCTGATAAGTTGACCGAAAGTATGGTTGAGTCAGCATTTCCAATATGGCGACCACCAGAAACGCTGCTTCAGAAACCACAGGTGACATCACAGAGACTAGGTCCATGTTTTAAACAGTCTATAGTGATGACATGCAGCAAATGGATGAGGCCAGAAGTCAAACTAGTGTCCACTGGGTTGAGAGTGATTGCCTCTGAACATGGGGTGCACTGTCAATCGCTGAGCTAAACTTGCCAAACTTTTCAACCATCAATTTTTTTGCTGCTTTTCTGCAAATGTTAGATCCGTCCAGTCAGCAAATCATGGACCAGAATATTCCCAGACTTCCTAAGTTGTTCCTTCAACATGAGGGTGCAGTTTCAGATTATTCCAACACCTAATGAGGGTGCATGTTTCCCATCGTATCATGTAACACCAACAACATCAAAGATAAGTGTCCAATTGCTAACATGCGTTGTCTTTTGTGAAATGAGAATTATTTTTCAGATCAGAAAATGGATGCTGTGTGAATATTAAATAGTAAGACAGTAAAATACCTCCACACGGTAGGGCTTTAAAAACTCCCATGGCCAAAATTACAAATCTCATCAAAACCAAGCTTTTCAAAGACAAAATGGAAGAATATTTCTCATGTGTTTCAGTCAGTTTTCACCTTGCAGCTCTCCTCTACAGTTATCTCCAAATCTATGTCAGCAGTATGGTTATGTAAGAGGGGCCTCTTGTTGCACTGAAGGCATGGAAACTCTTCATTGTATGTCTGCACACTCCACTTACTTACAAACATCTTGGAGGTACAGTAATACATCCTGTTTATGCATCCTGTCGTGCCCCCTCAGCAGCTGTATTTACCCCGGTGATGTCAGGAATGAGACGCAGCACACTGTGGCTACTTTAAGAGATAAATCAGAGAGGGGGTTTGATTTTTATGCTGCATGTACTTGCTGTGAAATTGTCTGTAGAGTTTCTTTTGCCTCAGGGTTGGCCTCCTGCAGATGCAAAGAAAAATGTGCAGTATTTTACGTCCTGGAGAATTGAATGTTTGCTTTGAGTGACTGGCTGTCATAGATTAAGCAGGCAGTACAGTACTTTAAGAGTCCTTCGTCAGCATCAGCTCTGACTTGTGACTGTGATGGCGGTCTTGCCGGTACATCTGTCACGAAGCTCCATGACAAACTCCTGTCTTTTATTACCCCTCTCTTTGAGCCAGCTGACTGTTTGCTTTTGTTCCTGTTCCTTGAGCGAATAAAAGAGCCTGTGTGTGACTCAAGTGTATCAATACCACAAAATTACACTGGCGCACTCTCGCTGTTTGTCTTCAGCTGCTGAGACCTGCATGAGCGAGCTCACTGACAGAGAAGTCATGCTCTTGGAGGTTGGTTTTCAGCGGTGTGCATCACTGTCAGAGTCCTCAGCACCTATGACTGATCCCAAGAGGAAGCTGGTGTTTACTGCTTTAACGAAGTGTTTCCTGAGGGACTGTTCTTTGGTGTAGTTTGTAAAGCTGCATGAGGTGTTCAAGTCAAGTGTTCAGGGAAGACAGCTTCAACGAAGGAAGGGCCCAGCTGTTTGATTTATCAATGTGTTTCTAGGAATGATGGACTTTTACTGAGTTTCAATGTTTTAAAAAACAACATAGGGTCTGTTAGTGTATATGCTACATAAGGAATAATGTATGGTTAGCAGGTAGTTATGGGAAACAGAATCCCGACAGGGCCACGTTGCGAAGCGAAGCGGAGAGGTCTTGTCCTTCAGGGTGGACTCTAATCTATGTATCTAATCTATCTACTCTATGGACTCAAATAAATGCTAAACGATGCTAGGCCCGATGTTCCCTGCGAGCTGAGGAGAATGAGGCAAGGACGACGTGCTGGTACTGAGGTGCAAGCTAAGAAAAGACGACATGGACCTGTCCTTCCACCCACTGTTATGGGGAATGTAAGATCTATCTACGATAAGGTGGACGAGCTAACCCAGCACCAGAGGGAATACTGGCAGAGTAGCATCAAGCTAACAGAGCTAACACCATACACGGATGCCACATTGGAAGGATTTCACCTGCTGTGGGCGGACAGGATACAGGAGAGCAAGACTGAACACACTGGTGAAGAAGGCCAGCTCAGTCCTGGACCCTGTGGAGGTGGTGGCTGACAGGAGAATTATGGCCAATCTGTCGTCTTTGATGAGCATTTCTTTTTTAGATATATATTCTGATAGATTAGATATATATTGACATAGAGTGGTCTAGACCTCCTATGTTTGTAAAAGCGTCTTGAGATAACGTTTGTTGTGATTTGGCGCTATACAAATAAAGATTGATTGATTGATTGATTGATAATCATAAAGTATCCTGCTTATATCTAGCTACTAACTTAACATATGAAAAAAAAATAGTGATTTCCAGTGATTCCTTGCCAGTTTTCGTCCATGGCGATGGATTCTTATCTGCCTGTTGCAGTGGATTTAACATGAAACCGTCCTCATTCAGCTCTCCTTCTCTGAGCTCTGCGGTTCACACACCTTTAAAAATAAACTAATGTCTCAACTTTGAACCCTGCTGCTATCATCACCACCGCTCACGGTTTAAGTTCCTTTGTAGAGACCGCTAATCTAAAGTTTGTCTCACCTGCTTCGCTGCCATTGCTAATATTGCTGGACAGGGTCAAATATGAAAATGTCTGTAGCCTGCCGATTAAGCATGCTAACCGAAACTAACGTTTTAGCCACATTGTTTTGATGCTAACGGAAGCTAACGGATTTAAGTCACCTTACGGTCTATGGTGTCAACAAGCAGAATCAATGAATGTGCCGGAACTCTTTTCCGCGGATTGATTTGACGTGATGTGTGATCAGTTTACCTCTGGTGTTGCTCATGTTAGTGAAAGTTAATAACTGTTGTCAAGGGGTTTTAACCATAGACTGTATAAATAATGGATGTAGTATCCGTGACATCACCCATCTGTTTCTGAAGCACTCTTTTGAGGCCAATTGTCGGCAGCCATATTGGAAATGCTGAATTCAACATAACTGCTGTCGAGCGGTTGTGACGTAAAGAGACAGGCTTTGAGCCTCCTCGCCAACAGCTACAGTGTTCCCGCCTGTCAATCATGTCAGCTGTGCCTCTTGTAATCTTAATCTCTTGAAATTGCAGAGTTAGAAAAAAAAAATCACCCACCGTAAAGTGTGTACTGATCGAGAAATGAGATATCCAGACTACACTATGTGGTTTCCGGTACTTCCCAAGCCTGCCTCAAGCAGATCCTTGATGAACTGCAGTTTTTAGCACTTCCACATTGGCCTCATATTTTCAGACCAGAGGTTGCCGCTTGGTTTTGACCAATCACAATAAAGCATCTTAAAAAACCTGAAGATCAGTAAGAGGCAGGGTAATAATGTATGCTAATCTGCAAAGTCTGAATGATGTAGGCCCTCAAGGAACTGCAGTGTTTTGTTCAGTGCACCTCTGCATTGGCTACATTTTTCAGCCGCTTGGTTTAGACTGCTGACGATGTAATCTCTCCAAACATCCTCGACAGTTGGATCAGACATGGAAAATACCAAATTCCCAATGCCATACAGTAACTGTACCAGTCATACCCCACCAACACGTCAGTGCAGGTGACCCAGACAAGCAGCACTCTCAGGGGGGTGACTGGTGAAGTGTGGACAACTCAGCCGCATCTGAGAGAAGCCAGACGCTGTGCTCCCATGCTCTCATGCTCTCATGTCACCCAATGCCTGTTATTGGCGCCCGGGACACTGACACACTCATCTCCTTCTCCAATTCACAAGTCCAGACAACACTGCTATCGAGCAGATAGAAATAGTAATGCTTTGATGTTATCAGTGAATGTCTTTAAAGTGATTTAGACATACCCTGATAGCGCTGGCTTTAGACCCTTTCAATTAGACACTGGCGGTTTTAAAAGCTTGTCCTGGCCTGTGGTATCAGGTGACAGTCAGCAGGTCTACAGACAACAAGAAGCCAGATTCAAATGGAACATAAAAATATAATTCCTAGAAGAGTGCATCCATGAAACACCAGCCCCAAGGTGACATAGCATGTTGGACTGAGCTCAACCTGACATCTATCACTAATGAACAGACCTACATTTCACTGCATGTCAGCTATTAGCACAGCATCCCTGTACAATGCCACCAAGGGCTTCAACTGTCAAAGTATTTTGGGGACGGAGAGGAATGGGAAGCAGATTCAGTCCAAGGCCAGTCACTTCCAGGTAGTGAAGGAGAGGTAGAGACAGAAAGAGAGAATACAGGCCGTTGATGAGAATGGGCCTGGGTGAAAAGGGGGGCAAGCCATTCTCATCAAGACGTGTAATAATAGCAACCTGATCTGGCCGGGGGTCACATGCTGGGGCCTTCCCCGAAGCTGTGGATGCTACTTGACATGCTTGTGTCTGCAGCAGACAAGAGGGACCTGTATCCAGAAGGGCCCAATGGAAAATGAGTCAGTGCTTCTGTCACATATCTATAAAATTCAAGCATGGATCCAAGAAGATTTATAATATCTTAAATGCCTAAAACTGTATCGTCAGCATAATTTTTGTAGCATATCCTTCAGAATACCATATTTATAAATCATGGATTCTAGATGGGGTAAATGGCGTCACCAGATTTGAACACAGTTGCATAAAGATCCAAAGAAATGTGATTATGTTATTTTTACCTCTCTTTTGTTCAAACTCGGCAAGACTTTATCAGCAAACATCAAGGGTATGACAGATTTTTTTTAAGGGAATGCCAAGTTGACTCATTTTCAGATATTCTAACACAATGGACAAAGGATACAAGTTTTGGTTTCTTTAATTTATGGTCCAAATGTTTTCTTCCATCCCAGTGGAAGCCATCCAGAAACCCATCAGCGATAGTCTTATGACACTTAAGCATTTTATTATTATTATTTTCAATCAGATATCTTAATATCTGTGAAGCTAACAATCTGGTTGCGGACTTTGGCCCTCTAGTTAACCCCCATTCTTTTTCTCAAGTGTCTAGTTGGATCGTAACAATAATGACTTCAGTAAAGAGGAAGTCTTGGCCAGGAAATTTGTAATTGTTGGCTATATTAGAGCTGGCAAAAATTGGTTATATTGTTGTCAGACAATGGCCAATAGCTTCAAAGATAAATTCAAAGCCTGAACTGAAGTGAGCTTCAGAAAGAAGTGAAATGTATCACCTTATAACAGATAATACAGCCCTGCACAGCTTACATCATACATTATAAATGATGCTGGACCTGGTCTTAGGTGAGCAAAGGAAAATTGGCCGATGGATGTATGTATGTATGGACGGATGGATAACAGATGGATAAACTGATGCATAAATGGATGGATAATCTGATGGATGGATGGATGGGCAAAAGGAGTGATGGATAAAAGGATGGATGAATAAAAGGGTGGTTGGATGGCTTCATTGGTGGCTAGACTGATACTTGGATGGATATATAGATTGATATTTGGATGGATGGATGGATGATAGATGGATAAATGGATGAATAGATTGACAGATGGGTGAATAGATGGATGGATGGATTGATAGTTGGATGGCTGGATGGATGGATGGATGGATGGATAGACAGATGGATGGATGGATGGAATGGATGGATGGATGGATGGATGGATGGATGGATGGATGGATGGATGGATGGATGGATGGATGGATGGAAAGGTCGATGGGTAGGTGGATGGTTGTATGGATGGATAGATGGATAGACAGATGGATGGATGGATGGACAGATGGATGGATGGATGGATGGATGGATGGATGGATGGATGGATGGATGGATGGATAGACAGATGGATGGATGGATGGATGGATGGACAGATGGATGGATGGATGGGCAGATGGATGGATGGATAGACAGATGTATAGATGGACAGATGGATGGTTGGATGGATGGATGGATGGATGGATGGATGGATGGACAGATGAATGGATGGATATAAGTTCTTGGTTCCTCCTGTGGGTTTGTTCACTCTTTTTCACACTAGGCCCCTTCATCATTCAGACACAATAAGTAACACCTCATGCATTTCACAGAACAAACTATGAGAATTTCACAAATACCCCGTTTGGATTGTTGGGTGAGAAATTAATCCCACAAACTGGAGTTATGGCGGCCTCTATGTGCCATCTCTAACACACTTGAAGGATGCACTGGGGTGGCCAGAAACTCTTTGGTGGTCTTTAAGAATCACCAGCTGGACAGTATAATCTCTTGCTGTCTGACCAGTCTGCATTAACATGAGGTGACATTTTAGCAAGAGCACCCAAAGTGAGGTTCAAGGCACGGCGGGGATGATAGTGAAATGTTGGGGAGTGTTCAGGGTGATCCGCTCCCAGACGACAGCTGAGCTCTAACCCTGGACAGAAATAGGGCAGTGGCTTTCACTTAGTGAGGGACTGTACAGCTGGAGCATCACTTGACTCTGCTCTGTCAATCTCTTGCTGTAATGCTTTAATGAAAACAATAGCGCTTTAACTTATTCAAATATATGCTGACAAGGTTACGTCAGGTATGTGCAAATGAACAGCGAGCTTAAGTTTGGAAAGTGTGTGTCTTTAAGGCTGAATGAGTAGTGACAGCTCTAATAAGCCAAGGCTATTTGAGTGACCTTGTTTCCTGGAGAAAAGAGGCTAATAATAGGCCAAAATCTGGAGCTGCGGTGGAGCCTGTAATGGTTTAATGCTACAAGCTAAGATGAATCATCCCAGCCCGGC
This sequence comes from Notolabrus celidotus, assembly GCF_009762535.1. Lineage (NCBI taxonomy): Eukaryota > Metazoa > Chordata > Actinopteri > Labriformes > Labridae > Notolabrus > Notolabrus celidotus. The sequence continues at coordinate 4,283,031 of NC_048292.1, forward strand.
AAGCAATGGAAAGAAAGATCATCAATTTGTGCTGTCATAAATAAATACAGAGCTCTGGCCAGATAACGATGAGGCTGTTTTATGTCTTGATACCGATGAAGAGGATTATTGGTTGAATAAAATGACGAGACTGTAACCAGACTTGAACTGTATTAAAGGGTAAGTTCGTATTTTTTTAAAGTACGTCTCAGAATTCAAAAGGCCACATGTTCATCATTCACAAGGCAGTTTTTGGTCACTCATCAGTGAAGACATCATCAACTTTAATGACTCTCATATGTAAGGGACAATCTGCTATTTGGTAGACGTCTCTTGTATTCAGCTCATTGGGTCTTTCAATGTCCCTTGCAGTTTCTCTGCTGTTGCATCCTTCTCCAGTCAACCACTTACTACAAATCTTAAGATTCATGCTCTTTCAATAAACTAAAGACAATAATACTTGTGGTGCCTAGTGGCCTAACATGAGACTCCCACCAGATCCGTGTCCAGTCCGTCTCCAATCCACTGTGGTCGGTTCCGTGCGCCCTCGTCCGTCAACACCTACTGGTTGCGTTTTCGAAATGCAGCACAGAGCAGGACGACCGGACAGCTGGAGTCATGTGACCAAGGTTTTCCCGCTGTAATCACTGAATCAAGGATTCTCCTCCTCCTCCTCTCCTCATCCATGTTGTCTTTCTGGTCCTCTGAAAACCTCTGACCTGTTGACTCCAGGCCTGGCTCCGCTCATCATGACTTTGGTTTGTTGTTGTAGTTAAGTGAAATATGATCTGGTGATAACACAGAGTGTTTTATTCTGAAAATTAACCGGATGTTTTCATTTTGTTTTGGTGAAACCTGACTTCCTGTCCCGCTCCATCTGCTCTGTTGAGATTGATGCGTCGTGTATCTGATCGGTTGCGTTTCGAATTGCTGGATCAGAGATGCAGCCAGAACGCAACAGAGTGGATCCAGTGGAAGTTAACACATTGTCTAGAATAGAAACCTATCAGATCAGGGGATGTGATGGAGACGGGCCGGACACGGATCTGGTGGAATTTGGCCGCAAGTGTGCCCCATGTAAGGGGGCTGTGGTCCTCATCCCAGAGGTTGCTGCTTTGACCCCCAGCCTTGACCATTTACTTCATGTCCTTCCTCACTCTCGACTCCCCTCATTTCCTGTCTCTCTCCAGCCTTCCTCACAATAAAGGGAAAAATGCCCCAAAGAATATCACTTAAAAAAAATATATATATATATATTACAAATATCCTCCATGTTGTTTACCAATTACGAATGCTAACTGAAGCTAACGTTTTTGCCACAGTGTCAACAGGTAGAGGTGAAATGTGCTGGACATTTTTCTGCATGCAGATTTTAATAAAGCATGTGATCAAGTTGTCTCTGGAATCACTTTGCTGTTAGTTGTATCACTGTTGTTCTAGGTTTCGACCAATCAGAGCCAAGTATTTTGGCTTAAAGTGATATAAGCTACTATGAGATGATAACACAACTTTTCCGGACATGTAAGATACATAAAGACAGTCTGCAGAGAGTGCTTACCTGTCCTTATAAACACAATACATTGGCTTCTTTAGAGCTCAACACAGCTGATGCACTCATTGTTGAATTAGTCACACAACAATCCTCTGTGGTTTGCTGAGGGTACTCATGTTCTTCCATTGGCACTATTTCTGTTGTTGTGTATTTTAAAGCTTTGTTTGTCCTGTTTTTAGAGTTCTAGTTTTAGCTGTTAAAACCTCGTGCCCTCATTATTTCCGTTGACCTTGATGAAAAGAAGCATGAGCGGAAAATCAGAGCCGCGTTTGCTCTTTAAAGCCTCGGACCTATCGGGTTTAAATACCACTTACACACTGTGAGCTGAACTCAACCCCCTGGATGTTCAGGAGGCACAGGCCTATGGGTTGCATTCTCCAGGGTCAAAGGTCACCGACCATCTCGTTTGTCATGAAGGATACTTCAAGGCCCTTACCTCCACATGTGGACAGGTTCACGTTTCAATTAACAGGTGTCATATATCTCGTTCTCCTGGTTGTGCCCATCTCCCACGACCCCGGTAATCCTAAAGTCTACTGCAAGTTACAAAGAGTACAGTGTTTCCCATGTCAGGCATCTATCCTGCTCAGTTTTCTTAAGCCGGGGGTCAAAACCTCAACTCAGAGACATCTTTGAATACATAAATTATCTTTATGAAACACATTTGAAAACCCATTAAAGGCTACTTAGCTAAAGCTGTCTCTTTATCAGGCAAATCAAGACCTGAATTGCTTAAACAGAAATGGTGTCCAGCATTAAAATCCAGATTTAACTCTCCCCATTATGCAGAAATGACTTTCTGTTGAGCTCCATCCACACACTTCACAAAGGAAGCCCTCAAGCAGAGGCTTAAAAATAGATAAGTGTTACTTGTGCTGCTCTCCCACTTGCAGCGAAGCCACCCACATATGATTATTACCCTTTATGCAGCCGGCTGAGTGAATTATCAGCACTAACATTGCTGTGGAAGGCTTGCAGGCAATATGACATAAAGGAAATGTGCATTGAGACAATCATGTAGTTCTCAAAGGAGGTAAAACATCAGGAAATGCAGTGTGGGAGTACGGCTGTGTGTCTGACACGGTGTTATGTGTGATGGTCGGTTATGTAACACCGCTGTGAGGTGTATTTTTACAAGCTAACACTTCAACCACAATTTGTAGTAGGTGTGAAGAAGCAGAAAACAGGAGAAAAGGAAAATATCTGTGATAATCTTTGAGGTTAAATGTAACCGCATTAGAAATTCACTGAAAATCACCTCAACTGCTCTCTTATAGTCTCAGCTGTGGCATTATTGGATGCGATTGAAATAAATTTTTTTATGGCTGAGATTGGAGTCTGATCTGCTCTCTGTGATGTAGTTTAAATTTAGAGTGCACTGTGAATTGGGTCAAGGCAGTTTTAGTCTGAAATGCAGCCAGGGAAATGTAAATGAAGAGGATTTTAAACTTGGACTTGGAAGAATCGCAGTGACCTATCATTCAGCTGTGTTATCAGTCAGGTATGTGCCTCAGAGCAAGGTGCGGCTCTGTCACAGCTGACAAGCAAACAGCCAGCCCTGTTCATCACATGTGGCGCTTATCAGCACAGCACCAAGTCTGATTTCTACCTGAGCTGCAGACGAGGACGATAGAAGGAGTGGGAGAGATGTGATGGCAGTGAAAGCATGAAGGTGTGTTGGTGCTTGGAGAGTCTCACTCACCCCCTTCACACGCCTCAAGGGTCTCTTACCCTTTCCCTCGTTTGAGCTTCCATACACAGACAGAAAGGAGCACAATTCACCTGTCACATGGGATCAGAAGACACCAGTACAGACCAGTTTTGTTAAGAGTTTAAGGCTTCTGGAGTCCTAAAGGTTGACTCACTTTCCAGTCTCGTCTGATCTCCTTAAAGCTCCTATAGGGAGTTTTAGGCTGGTTGTGAAACCGACTGGAATTAAAAATGATGTCAACTTATGACCTAAAAAAGCAAAGAGGGCCATTAACAGAAGGAGTAACTACTTCTAAATAGTTATTTTTAATGTCTGAAACCACTAGTTGGGGTCGGCGTCAGACCAAGTGATAAACTGAGCGCTGCTGATACGTCATGTTCCACAGCAGAATCTCTCAAGAGTGATATTTATCTGTAAAAAGAGAACAGAATTGTCAAGAATTACAAATTAAAAGGCCAAAATCAGCAAAGACAGCTTTGTCCACAGAGGGCGCCAAACTAACAAGTTCCCTCACAGGAGCTTTAAGTTACCTCAATGCTATCCGTAAGCATACCTAAACGCAGACTGATGATTCCAACTAAAATAGTTCAACTTTTTCCAAGAATTGTTATATCCTGTTAAGCTGAGAATTAGAAAAAGGCAAGCTAACCAACTACTGCCGTCTAGCTGCTAGCTCCAGCTACACTTAGTATCCAAATGTCTTCTCGATTGGGATACTTGAGCAACCTAGCTTCAGGTTTTAGAAATAATAGCTTACAGGCTATTGGTTTTACCTACATGATTAAGACAACAAGTTGCAGGTTCTAGACACTCAAGTTAGCACTCCATAGGCTCCAGCTCGATTTGAAGCTAACCAGCTACAGGTTCTTAAAATATAAGCTAACAGACTACATAAATTAGATAACTAGCTACAGGCTCCAGCCATTTAAGCTAACAGGTCACTGCGTCTAGCTTCTATTAACCCAAGCCGTTTCAGCCCCCTTTTATTCAAGCTAACAGGCTGACTAGTTCTTAAAATATAAGCTAACAGGCTACATAATTTAGATAACTAGCTACAGGCTCTATCAATTTAAGCTAACAGGTCACTGTTTTGAGATACTTATCCCAGCTGGCTTCAGGCTCTAGATTTATAAGCTAAAAGTCTTTGTTCCCTGTAGAAAATTAAAATATATCTGGTAGAGGTTGTAACACAGCAACTTGCTCTTTCAAGCTACATTTTAAAGATCTACTACGAGCTAATGACACTTGATATTTAAGCTAACCGGTCACTGCCTCCAGCTTCTATTAACCGAAGCAGTTTCTATTCAAGCTAACAGGCTGCTTAGTTTAGCTAGTTATCTAAGCCAACCTACCATTGACTTTAGAGAGGCTATTAAAGCAGCCGCAGATTGAAGTTGACTTGCTGTTAGCTCCAGCTACTCTTTATTTTAACCAGCCTGCTACATAAAGGCTACAGGCTCCCTTGTACAGTAAATTGGTTTGTTTCATACGAGACCTCAGTTGTACCATATATTGACTATGAACTCTTAATACAGCAGACAGCACTCTACAGATCCTACATCAGATAAAACGGCTGTGGCAGACTGCTTGAGTCAGTCAAGAGCAGCAAAAAGTATCCATGGAAAAATTAAATTTGGTGAGTCATACTCCTCTTTTGCATTACATTTTTCTTTTCCCTGTTTTTTTGATGTAAAGAGCCAAACTATGGTTTCTTTGAGGTTTATTCATATGAGGTTACATAATATACAGTAAGGATTAAAGGGACTTTACACATTTTCTGCATTTCCAGTTGAATCAGAATCAGAATATGAACGCTGAATTCACACATCATGCTCACACCACCATGGAATTGTGCACCTGTCCCTTATTTAGTAGTGAGAAAGTTGGCGACCCTAATTGTAGGTCCAGTGACTGATTAATATACATAAACTAACTGGCACAAAGTTTGTTTTTTTGTTTTAAGCTAACTGGCTTTAGCAACAAAATGAATAATGCTCCATAATGGTTCATGCTTTGTTCTGAAGTGAACTGGCTTTTGGTCCCAGGGTGAACACGAGAGTGGTATTCATCATCTCTCTGCAAGAACTCCTTATGAGAAGTGTGTTTCAAAACCCTTCTAAATAACATCACGTGAACTTTGTGCTTTTTATGAAGACTAAATCAACATGTTCTTTGAGCAGATATTTCAGAGTCCTTATCATATTTTGAGAATAATACAGGATAAAAGCTCAAGATGTATATGTTTGTTGAAGAGTCTCTTTCTGGAGCAGCTAAAGAAGAAGTCCAGCTCGACAGATGAATAAACACAAACAAACATGACGTGAAAAAATGAGCAGGAAGTGTAACCAAAGATAAACAATCAGGTCTATTTTGAAAGCCTGCGTGACATCACTATAACAACCTCCAGTGGCGGGTTGGCGCTAAAAATAGCAAAGATGTCAAAGCGCTGGTACATATATGTCCATGAAGTGTGTGCAGAACATTCCCCAGATAACAGCAGATGGTTCAGAGATTGTAGCCTAGAGAAGAAGCGGTGAAAAGCTCGCCCTCACACGCTTGATGCCTACCTGGGAAACGCTGAAACTAAAAGCTCCATAATGATTATTTTCTGGAGGGGTGAAAGGGGGCAAAGGGATCTGCTGTGTACGTGAAGTGGTTCTTGACCTTTAACACAGAGGCTGTGATGGAAAAAGTTAGTCAGGCCTTCAAAAACAGAGAAGCCAACAACTGCGTGTGAAGACAATCACTCTTTAACTCTGATTGGTCGGAGTGATCAGGAAGGAGCAGATCCAGACGATGTGTGTGAAGTGTTTCAATAAAAAGGTTTCACTGAACTTGCAAAAGAGGACTTCTGCATCTCTTGTCAGTACCGTGATATTGCATGTCCTCCTCATTTCTGCTTTTGCTTTGCACATAAAGGGAAGTTTGCAACACTTCTGCATTTCTTTAACACACTAAAACTGAAAATACAGGCTCATTTCAGAGGAGTCAGTGGGTACAAGGACTCAGAATGATTCCCAATCTGGGAAATCCTATCTTTCATAACATGCTCTTTCCAGCTTTTGAAGGATGGGAGCCTTATTTCAGCTCAATGAAGTCATCAGTGTCGTGTGTTTCTCTGATGTGCATGATGAGTTTGGCCAAAGCCTGGCTCTGCTCCTGCTGCCCGGGCTTCTCCACAGCTACGGGGAGGGAGGGAAAGAAGCACAAGGGGGGGGCCAAAAGGAAAGAGTCCACGACATCATCTCTCCAGGCCTTTTAAGGAGCTCTCCAGTGGAGGGCTGAGAGCGCTGGCCCACTTTCCCATCAGAGCTTCCCAGCCTCGTCTCCTCTCCCCCTGGGAGCCTCGAACACAGAGTGACTGAGCACAGACACTGCAGGAAACACAATATGGATATATTACACTTTAAAAAACACACCCGAATGAGTGATGATGCGCTGAGACAGAAAGTCAAACTACACTAAACCAAAGACAGGAGCTTGACGTGACGTTCATTTATTATGTGCACTTGAGTTTGAAATGAACCGCAAGTCGTAACATGTACTTATCATGTAGTCAAGGCCGCACTTCATCATCTGTTGGACGTTTTAATTTGTGTGCAGCCACAAGCAAAGACAAGGAGAGGGACGAGGCGATGCTGCTTCATCATATTCATCATCGTATTCCCAGATGTTGTCAAGGGCCGCAGCGGGCTGGAGCTCTGTGTTCCACTCTCCATCTGATAGAAACTCTGAGAGGAATAAAGAGGGCTTTACTGTAGCTGTGACCTTCTCTGGCTTTATCGCCGCTGAAGTCAGCCAGACCCCACATGGCCTCATCCTCACCCCACTGCCACTGCCTCCTTACCAGACCCGACCCACACATACACACCCACACACACACACACAGAGGGTGAGGGGGTAGAAAGAGAGCAGAGAAGGAGGGTGATGGAGCAGATTGTGGGGGCGAGCTGTGTGTGTGTGTGAGTGAGAGAGATTGATCGAGGGGAAGTACCATGCATGTGTGACAGCGCATGCAGACTAATGGCGAATGAAAGGCTGTTGTGTTGGCAAGTTTGGCCCTGCTCTGCTGCCAGATCAGCCCCACGAATTCATGGTTTGAAGTGCAGCTCTGAGCTCAACAAACAATACGTCTTGATGAAACATATAATGAGGGTTTTTGAGTCAGCTGGATGGAACGTTTTTGTTTTCTTGAACTGGATCTGATGGTGTGTTGCGAGTCATTTACTTTAAATAATGGCACCAGAACTGAGGAGAACTTTGCATTTTTTCAATTCATAAATCATAACAAAAGTCATTTTAAGTCTTTCTTAAAAAACACACCTACATTTGCTAGAACAAGGTTCAAGGTTACTTTATGTGTACCTGTAGGTACATTTTGTTTGCAGTGAGCCAGCCTCCTTTTTACATCAACCAACAAACAGCACAGGACAAGACATGAAACAAAGTGACAAAGTGCTCAGTACTAAAAAGGTAACCCTCAATAAAAACAAGAAATTAGCAATTCAATAAGAACAAAGTCAATATAAACAAGATAAAGGAAAATAAGATAAAAAGATCCATACATAGAATTATTGTTGGCATGCTATTTCCCATTAAAAGAGAAAAACTATTTTTTCTGTTTTATTTTTAAATAAGTACAAAATTAAAGCCACAAATATGCATTCCTCCTACATCACAACCTGACAGATCTTATGGATGGATTTTATTTTAAATGTGTATTTGCACCCCCCCAAATAACCCCAACAAATAACATTTGTTTTTCTCCATTTTATGATGGCCGACAATGGCAGACAATCTGCAACAGCCTGCACAATCTTCATTAGGAGAACCATGGGTCCAAAAGCAGAAATGATGCAAATCAAAGTTGAAAAAGAATACAATGGCTGAAAAACAGTGCTGCAAAATCTGAAGCAAATGCTTTACTGCAAACCAACCGCAGGTACACAACAAATACACACAAAACCAGAAAACAGCTGCAAAATATATAAACTGTGAAACTACACTTCTTAACAGAAGTGCTCCAGGCCTGTAGGGGCGCTGAGTGACACAGCGTCATTACTGTTGACCTTTGGCTTATTACAGTCAGGTAAAAAAGGCTGGCCTTCTCAGGACAGTTCTTAATTATGATATTTTACTCGTCAGTCATCGTACAAAATATCTGTTTCACAATCAGCAGTTTGATCAAGAAAGAAGGGGATGAAGTAGGATTTATAATTCAGTTAAATTAGATTCAAAACCTTTATTTATCCTCGAAAGGATTTGAAAGTTTCCCTCACAGGCGCATCAGAAACAACAAACAAACACACATCATCATTCACAAAACAATAGATTGATTAAATCAGATACAATTTGACATCAAAGTCTTAAACTCTGCAAAAGAGGGATTAGATATCATCTTTAAAGTCTGTTAGAGGGTGTTCCATAAGTTAGGGGCATCAGTGGAGAATGCTGACTCGAGGGGGCTTCAGAAAGAGCCTCTAATGCCTCTGTTCAAGTTAATGTCCCTGTCCCTGAGATTAATTCACTGAAATAACAGGAACGGCAGCAGGACACTGTTCAAATTTGATGTCCCTGTAAACCCCAATATTAAAACAGTAAGTTAGCATGGACTGCAGCAGGACCCCCTTTATTAAGAAAATGTCCCTGTAAACCATAAGATTGCTTCACTGAGGTAGCATGAACTGTAGCAAGACCCTGTTTACCTTAAATGTCCCCGTGCATGATGACATTAGAACTCTGAGGTATCATGGGCAGTGACAGGACCCGGTTCCATGTCTCTATAATGTCCCTGTAAACAGCTGAACACAACATTTGCCTCCACACTTAAAGGTGAGTATCCGACAGAGGAGAGGGAGATATCTTTGGGACATTTAGGTCCAGAGGAATGAGGAGTCCACACTGAACCCCTGAACCCGTTTACTCCTGCATTATCTGAGGCCCCGGGAAGCTGACAGAGCACAGGACAGCTGCAAGGCCCATCGCTATGTGGTCAATGCGTGCTGAAATAGCCAAATTAATGGAAGAGGCTCAAGTCCAAACTGGGTTCAATACCAGGCTACACATTTTAGTGCCCTGACTGTCACCCAGTCCAGCAGACGTCAATATTTACTGCTGCCATGGCACAGAGACGGGCCCAAAAGGGGGGGCATGGCGGCCACTTTGGTACCTCTGACTTCCCAGGGGTTACTGTGTGCCAGGAAATCCCCGTTTTTTGTGGCACAGTGGTACACCCGAGGATTTTTGTGTCTCAGGAAGAGGACTGGAAGTGGGAGACTGGGAGTGCTGGGAGGGATTAGAAAGTCTGGCACTGACATACACACAAAAAGGTTTCAATACCCGATCAAAGTGTTGTGCTTACAGCTGAAAATGTGACCTAGAAGTTTGGATTTCATATGCGATCTGTAGGATGTAGGAATGCACTTAGGGGCCAATGTTGCATTTACACTTACACTGATAGATTTTCGCTCTTATTCTGCACCTTCCTGCACAATTGCACAACTCTGCATCACAAATGTTTTATGTATTTTGTTCAGGTTGTGTTGTATATAGTTTTATACTGTTTTCCCAAATCTACAAGAAACACTAAACAGACAGCACAAGGGAGGAAACACTTGGACTAAATACACATGAGGTAACAGACAGACACAGGAGTGATAACGAGTCACAGGTGAAACTCATGAGGGTGCAATCAAACTGGAGGGAACACAAGGGCAGGAAGTTAAACTCCACTAGACACACAAAGAAAATACTAAACCAGAATAGAGCAACTCATGACACATGCCCTGAGAAAAAATGACTTGTTAGGTTTCTTGAATTAAGATATTCTTATCTCAAGAGACGTAACAAGTAAATTCTGCGTAACCAAAGAGTTTTGAACTCATTAAAAGCAACCCAGGCCTTATTTTGGATTTTTATGTCTTGAAGTGAGACGTTCATCTGGACTTGTTTGGCTAATGTGGCTCATTTTTCAGCCTGGCATTGTCAAATGTTGATCCATTCAGTTAATTCCTTTTCTACAGGAGACATTAATAACAGCCACATGAGGAAGTGCTTCTGGAAGTGATAAGAGAGATCTAGAACCAATCAGATAATCAGATTGTAACGTAACAAAGAGTGGCATACCAGTGGAACTGTCATTATTTGGATTTTTAGTTACTGTTTGAAGTCTGTTTCCCTGCTGTGTGTCTTGTATTTGTTTTTTTTGTTCCCTGTGCTCCTTTTCAGAGGCTGGGTGTGGTCACCAGGTACTCACCTGACATCCATCTTCTCTTGATTAGCTGCCATATATAAGCTCCTGTCTTCTCCCTACTTGTTGCAAGATTGTACCATTCCTCTAGTGGGATAGTCGGCTAACATTTTTTTGTCTCCAGTGCCTCCCTCCACCTTGCCTCAGTGCCTAACCACTTGTTACCCAGCCTCAGCCATATCCAATGCCTCTCAACTGTCTCATACAGCCTCTCTTAACCCCGTCTGTGGTTTGCATTTTGGGTCCTGTAGGGGCCATAATGTTGATTTTCTGTCTTATTCGTTAATCATGATTATTTCCTTTTTTATGGCTGACTTCATTTCTGGTTTTGGGTTCATGGGTGTGGTTAACCTTTAAAGTACCTGTTCAGTGGAGGTATACAAAGAGGGTGAGTGGGGTTGAATATTTTTTGTTGGCTGCCACCGTCATCGTCATTATCATTGTTTATTTCCATCTTTTTTGGTATTGATTTATTTTGAGTGTTTTGTTAATAAATAGAAAACTTTCCTTGGACTTCGATTTTGATTTATGGCAAGACGCGTCACAAACACGACCCCATTTAGTCTCTACGGCACCTTTCAGTCTGAGCTGCTTCAGGTCCAGTAAAAATACTTTGATACAAACCTTAACAGAAGCTTTTTTATGAGTTCAGCTTTCACCAAATCCGATCAGCAGTGAACGCAAACACATCTTTCTTAACGATGAACTTCTATAAGTGCAACTGTTTGTTCTTGTTTAAAAATCGGCCACTTTGGCGGATTCAACAGACCTCTCTGCGACGGAAGCTGACATCTTTGTTGTTTACGAAAAAGCTGAAGTGGCACTCGTGTCATCTTATTAAACCCCTGTCATTTCTAGATAAAGCACTCTGATTGGTCCAGGTTAGCTGAGATCGGCAGCTCCAGACCCACCTGCCAGCAAACTGAATATGAGCTGGTGGATGTGTCTGATGACGCCTGGCTAGCTTGTTTAAAGTCTAAAGAGCAACTTTTTACAGGAAATAGAACAAAAACACTTTGTTTTGAGTTTCTGCAGTGCAAATTATTTGCTGATAAGCCAACATTGAAAAAGTGGGTCAATGCTGATGTGTTGGTGCATCCCTTGAAGGTTACAAAGGAATCCCATGTAAGTGCACAAAAATAGAAGTTTCTATTTTATTAAGTACTAAAAGACGAGTCCAAGCCGTCTCAGGTTTGAAGCGTAAATGGAAAGTATTGGTACATTTGAGCGTTTTACGGGGAAAGGATGAGATAAAGAGTTATTTCAGGGTCCGTGGACAGGGATATAAAAGGTAAGACCTGTTGCTTTGAATTATATTTCTCTTGACTTGCAGATTCATGACCATCATATCTTCTTCCCAGCAAAGACACTTTTTTTTTTTCTGCCTCATGAGCTCCTTTAGAGTTTTCTCCCGTTCCCATGGCACCCGAGCTTCTGTATACCTCACAAAACCTTTTCGCGCCCCGTCCCGGCCCTCTCCGCCCACTGGGGTTTAGCAGATCTTCTCCTCTCGCTCAGGGAAACTTCAATTACCCGCAACACTTTTTCAACCACCGCAAGGCCTATTATGGTCAAATGAGACGCTACGGCCGGCCGGGAACGGCATCTCCTCCCTGTAAATCTGAGAGTGTTGTCTCATGCTCAGGGTGCTGTGACAAGACGAGGTCGAGGGGTCGCGCCTCCAGGTGATGTGTTTCCATAAGGCCGTGGAGAGGAAATGCACATATATGGTGTGGTCTTTATTTATTGCCAGCTCTTTTACTGGGTGACTGCAGACTCTGCTCCTGCTGTAAGCTCTGCACCTCTTCCAAAGCACTGAGCTCGGTGTCTGCCACTTCAGAAAATAAAGGATTTTAAAAGCCTTAAAACTCAGCCACTCTCTGGTTTTCTCTCCCCTTTGTTAACAGGATGAGTTATTGTATCACTGTGCTGTAGTTAGGCTGAAAACCTCTCTCCCTGGAGCTTTGCACCTCACATAGTTGAGAGATCTGGATACTGTTACATGAACCTGACAGTTAGCATCACAGAGGGATTGTTAGCTTTAGCAGGCTGTCAACCAGAGCAGGAAATCAGGGACATTCTGGGTCTAAACACGCTTCCTATACAGACTGTGACCGAGCGCCCCCGGTGACCCAAAACACAAACATAGATTTATCTTAAAGCTTATCGTCCGGCCCGGTGTTCCCGCTCTGTGCTTCCTCTGTCTGCTCTCTCTGTTGTGGATACTGGCACCTTCAATCTATAGCTACATCCCCTCAGGTTTATCTGTTGGCTTATAAAGTCCTCAGTCTTGTCACGCAAAACCTTAAAGGGGAAGAAGAAGGACGAGACAGAGCATCCTTCGTCTCCTATAGAAGAGGACAGAGTGGACTCTGGTACAGGTCCTTGTTATTTTACACTGACTCAATAAAGAGGAGAAGGTCAAAACATCTACAAGAAACCTTTTCTGATCCCTCTAATTCTGATTTAATAGCGTAGGAAAGCATCCTTATGATATTCAACAACCACTTTAAAGCAGCAACACCCTGTTCTGTCATTTCTCTCAGCCTCATGAAGCACTTTATCACCTGTTGTTAAAAACGGGGCGCTGGTGGCCTAGCGGTCTAAGCGCCCCGCATACAGAGGCTACAGTCCTCGTCGCAGGGGTCGTCGGTTCGATTCCCGGCCGCGACCATTCCCTGCATGTCCTCCCCCACTCTCTCTTTTCAGCTGTCCTATCAAATAAAGGCATAAAGCCCAAAAATATAAGTTAAAAGATAAAAGAAAGAAACTTAAAAACTGTACAAAGATGGACGACCTGACAGCTCCCAAAAAGTGAAGCCAACATGTTTAGAGCTCCTCTACCTGACTGGATTACCTCCATGTTAGCAGATGGGACATGAGTCAAACTGTAAAATCAAATTACACATCGTATATAATTATCTCAAACATGATTTCTGTCGCTAAAGTTAGATTTTGTCATGACGTTTTATACCCAAGATTTTATTTTTTGATGATTTGTTGTTTGAAACTACAAAATGTTGTACACCATCATGATTTACCGTATATCTCCTGCAGCTGTGTGTGTACTGGAAGAGCAGCAAGAGGAAATCTTAATATCATCATAATTTATACTAATGAACACCATATGAGTGTATTTGTGATGAGGCCACAAGATTTAGAGCTCCCTCTGCTGACTGGCTGCGGTATAGATCATAACCCCGCCTCCATAATAGAGGGATAAGTGACCAAACTACAAATTCATTCATTTTGACCTAGTCAAAGCTACCCAACTTCAGTTGATTGATAATACCTAAAGCTATTAATAGGAAAAAAATACGTTTTTTGAAACATTTTTTTAATTTTTTAAAAGTGAGTTTTCTGTCTTTGCAAATGAACTCTTCATATTGAAATACAGGTCAAATATGTTTTTCTCAAACATGTTGTCGATTCTTATCATGCTGATGTAAGCCCAAGTGTTTATTCTTCTGATAAGCTTTGTTTGAATTAGTTATCTAATTTTAAAAAGATGATTTATTGACAGTTTTTTTTTTTATCAATGAGGCTCCTGCTGTGTGCTCAAGATGATCAGAGTAGAAGAGGAACGGTGAGAGGAAATGTAACAAACACTGTCTGCTTCAAACCCAGGTGGAGGTGGTCTTTTGGCTTCAAAGAACGAAGCTGTACACTAATCGGGATCATGTATAGTGAGCAGGTTGTTATTGTGATAGTACTTGCAACCTGCTCACTCTGTCTGTGGTGGTTTAGATCTGCCGTAACAGCCTGCTCATCTCTTTGCTGTCTCTTCCTTAGTCGCTGGTAATCAGACTGAGGCCTTTAGCAGCTGAAGAGCTGAAAGGTTTATGATAATTTTGTGTCTCAGAAGTTCAGTTTTCTAATTGCTTGTTTAATCATCACACACACTTTTTGAGGTGCTTGTTCCACTGCCCCCAAGTGGTCAAAAGCTGAATTAATGCTTCTTCAAAATCTGTGACTGTGCTTTAGGAAAAAGAATTTAACACCATGGTCCAAGAATGCATCCAAACCTTCTAATCTACCCTCTCTCACACACACACACACCAGGTTTAATGCACACACTTGTGGTTGGTCGTCCCTCGAGGGAAGCACACATTCCCTCTGACAATAAAAGAAGCCAGGTGCCTGCTCACCCGTGGCCCACACTGTAAACACCAGCCTCGCTCTAGTAAATGTCAGGCATAGGTAGGCATTGCATATCGCACACATGACTCACGCCACTGTATACAGATTCCCAAGATGTAATCTGTCTTCAGTCCTTCTCTGAACCAGGATCAGCTCCACCGCTTCCCTCCTTTAAGGGTAAGACTGCCTTCAGTGTCACACAGCAGGGTATGTATGTGCTTGGAAACCCTGAGAAGTGTCCCACTACAGATTTTAAGAGAAGAAGGGACAACTTTTACTCTCAGATCAATCTAGCTCGGTCACTCAGAGCAAAGGTTTTATTTGTTTTTACTGACTGGACATCCACTGGGAAACTTACAGAAGAGGATAAGGGCCACTGGAATAAAAATGTTTTGAAGGCAGGCATGCAAAATATTTTTTATAGTGTGTTCTGAAATCAAAGTTAGAACTCTGAGATCAAAGTCGAAATTCTGAGATCAAAGTTGGAATTCTTAGATCAAAGTCAGAATTGTAAAATCAAGGTCAGAATTCTGAGATCAAAGTTTGAATTCTGAGATCAAAGTTTGAATTCTAAGATTAAAGTTTGAAATCTGAGATCAAAGTTTGAATTCTGAGATCAAAGTCTGAATTCTAAGATTAAAATTTGAAATCTGGGATCAAAGTTGGAATTCTGAGATCACAGTCAGAATTCTGAGATAAAAGTTTGAATTCTGAGATCAAAGTTTGAATTCTAAGATTAAAATTTGAAATCTGAGATCAAAGTTGGAATTCTAAGATTAAAGTTTGAAATCTGAGATCAAAGTTGGAATTCTGAGATCACAGTCAGAATTCTGAGATAAAAGTTTGAATTCTGAGATCAAAGTTTGAATTCTAAGATTAAAGTTTGAAATCTGAGATCAAAGTTGGAATTCTGAGATCACAGTCAGAATTCTGAAATCAAAGTCAGAATTGTGAGATCAAAGTCGGAATTCTGAGATCAAAGTTTGAATTCTGAGATCAAAGTTTGAATTCTAAGATTAAAGTTTGAAATCTGAGATCAAAGTTGGAATTCTGAGATCACAGTCAGAATTCTGAAATCAAAGTCGGAATTCTGAGATCAAAGTCGGAATTCTGAGATCAAAGTTGGAATTCTTAGATCAAAGTCAGAATTGTAAAATCAAGGTCAGAATTCTGAGATCAAAGTTGGAATTCTGAGATCAAAGTTGGAATTCTGAGATCAGAGTCAGAATTCTGAGATCAAAGTTGGAATTCTTAGTTCCAAGTCAGAATTGTAAAATCAAGGTCAGAATTTTCTAAAAAAGGGAACACCCCCCTAAACTTTAGCTCGCCTGTCCTTAAAAACACATGTTTTCCAGTGGCCCAAATCCTCTGCTTTATCCTCTCCAGAAAGCAGAGTGAGAAACTGTTGTCTAACATTGTGGTCGGATCAAAGACCGTCTCTTGTGTACAAGGACAAACTGAATATCATCGTCCAAAAACCAAACCACTTCCTTTTTCCCATGTCATGTCCTGCTCCCATACCCTGACCCCGGCACCACATCCCCGAACCACGTGATCTCTGTGGTTTGGAGCTTAAAAATAAAGCTGGATGAAAACAATATGTGTGTGTTTTTATATAAACTATCATCCATTTATACAGTGGAAACCATTCTCTGCTCTGATCTCTGCTTGACGGAGCTTTGCTGGTGATACAGGCAATGATGTCACCTTTACACTACTGTTACTCATTTCATCGACACTAGAGGGAGCTGTTGTGTTGGGTTTAGTAACATGGATGAGAGGTGACTCTTTAAGACATCAGATATGACCACCTTCCGACATTAACCAGGCCTCTGAGCCGTCTATTGACTCATCACAGTTTAAAGAGGTTTTATTTTCATATACTTCATGTTTGATGGATTACATTACCCCTGAACAAATCCATTTTAACGACGCATTATAAACACTGGAGCTTTGATCCGGCTCCAACTAATCCTGTAGAATACACAAACTGCTTTATCATGAACTTTATCACTTTGCTCTCTGAACCTGCAGCAGTTTGTCACTATTTGTGGCAGCATTCATGTAAAGAAGCTGAAGATGTCTCCTTTTTGGGTCTCATGATTCCTCCACTTTACAGTGACACAGTTTAACGTCTTCTGTTTTCTCTTGTTTAGACGCCTCTGACCTCCTCTGTGAAGGAAATTCCTCTTAGCAGGAAAACTTATCATACTTTCAGAAATGCTTCCAGATTTATTCAATAAATTACTTTTGTTTGTTTGTTTGTTTATACAGTGTGGATGCGATTACAGATAGCATTAGTCATAATTGAGCTTATTTAATCAGGACAATGCACATTAATTAACATTTCAGCAGCATGTGTAAATGTAAATATGCCGGAATTAGGTATCTGCTGTGAGAGGGTCGTTGCTGATTGGATGAATGCACTGTCGGTAATTAATGTTGATTAGTTTTCTGGTTTGTAGTTGTGTTTCTACTTTGTTGCTGTATTTATCCTTGTGTTTTCTGATTTGTTGTTTTATTTTTTGTTGATATGTTTTCTTTTTTTTAACTTTGTTTTCCCTTTTTTGTTGTTGTGTTTTTTTAATTTCTTATTGTGTTTTATTATATGTCATTGTGATTTGCACTCCAGGGAATTCCCTTGCCTCAATGCTTCAATTGTTTAATTACATTCATATTCAATATTATCTTTTATTAGCTACTGGCCATTACATTAAAGAGTGGTCATCAACTCTCAACTCAACTCATTTTATTTGTAAATCACCTTTCATAGGTTCAAGCATGCAGCCCAAAGTGCTTCACAAAAGAACAGAGAGACAGAGAACAACAGCAACAGATAATATGATACAAGGTTAAAACAAGATAGAGGCATGTGATATAAAATACTAATAAAAATGTAATTAAATAAATCAATTAAATTAAATTAAATAATCACTAGAGAAATACAATCAAATAATTAAAAAAGGAGATAAAATAAAAATAAAATAAATACAAATTATGCTAAAATATGCAGCCCAAAGTGCTTCACAAAAGAAAAGAGACAGAAAACAACAGCAACAGATTAAATGATAAGGCTAAAATAAGATAGAGGAATGTGACAGGAAGTACTTCAAAATAAAAATGAAATTAAAGTCAATTGCAATAAAATAAATCAATTAAATAACCAGAATGAAATAATAATAATTGAAAAAGAATGAGATAGAGTAAAAATAAAATAAATACTTTTTATGACCATTGTTTTAGCATCATTTTTATTTATCTTATTTTTAAAATGAATTATTTTTACATACAGACAAGCTTTGAAATATTGTCTAACCTATCTCCAGACCGACTGACTGACAGAGTGCCCTCTTCCCCTCTTCCTGATCTCAGGGGACTTCAACCATTTATTTTCTAAGTAGCTTATTCTGTCTTCTGTACTTTTATAATCATTATTTTCATTGTATTTGTATTTATATCTTATTAATTACTTCTTCTTTTAATGTTATTTGATATTCTTACTTATTGTGTATAGGATCAACTTTAATGGCTGAATTTCCCCCCGGGATACATAAAGTATTTCTGATTCTCATCAATAACACTTATATCTCTTTGAAAAGACACTTTTAAGATCTCCTTCAAAATACTTTTTTAAGCTGGAAGTTATTTTTTTTATAATTAATTTATAATTATTTTTTAGTCAGTCTGTTTCTTTTTGTTGTATTTACTGATAATAATTAAGTAGAGTGTATTTATGAGGTTGAAATACTGGACATTTGAAATGGCGGTAGAGCGGGAGAGACTGTCGTAAACCCTGCCGTAAAGTGGGTGTAAAGTGTCGTGACAGCCCCTGATGTTCCGTGGAGCCACCCCGTGTCCGGCCTCTTTTCCCCCGTACGGCTCACTCGAGACGGTATGTGCTCAGCTCACTGATCTAAACTCACTAAACTGAAGATATTCAGAGGGTTTTAAAGTCACTGTTGTCTCCTGTGTGTTTCAGAAACATGCCGGCTAAAGGTCCTCTGCAGTCTGTCCAGGTGTTCGGACGTAAAGTGAGTAAAATCATCAAAAGGGTTCCACGTGCGGTGTTGTGGCTAATCTGTCGTGCTAGCTAACCTGTTAGCATGGATGAGCGGCGGGCCTTCATTTTACACAGATACATGTCAGTTATTCACTCTTATTGAAGGTCGCTTTGTTTATTAAACGTACTAAAAACGTATTAAAGTCTGTAAGACTAATTTAAAACCTCTGAAACTGTGAAGTTGTTGCTAACTGTTAGCTAAAGGCTGTTTTTAGGCTTTGTAGCTGGTAACTTTAGCATAGTTTACTAGCTTGTTCGCTTCTTGTCATTCTCCTCCTTCTGTCAGTGTTCAACTGCAGTGATTCTGCACTCAATCATCATATTCAGTTATTATAAGTCTGTTTAACCTGGAACAAGTCAACAATGCTAACTAATTAGAGTGGTTTAAGACAGTATTAGGGGTTCCTGTACCAGGTGTCAGACTGAGATGCATGTTAGCACCATTCATTTACAGGTAAACACATTAAGGATGGATATTTTAAGCTTAAACTCTATTCGAGTAGTCCTCTCCATTCAAAGAGAAAGTGGAGACCTAGTTTTACTTTAAAAAGTTGCACTAAAGCTCATTTTTAGTTCACATTGTTGCAGAGGTTCCTCCAAGAACTCTTTGGTTCATCAACTGAGAATTGTATTACAATATTCTGAAAGTTTTTAGTTATTTTATTGTTAAAAGTGAACAGTTTTCAGACACCTTACAGCCACTGTCTGACATCTGTGCTATATTATAGCCAGGGACGAGTGGAAACAATTCCAAAAAGTACATTTATTATTCAATCTGTTCAGTTTTTTAATGGTAAATGATTATTTAGATATTAAACTCATTCCTAGATCACATTTTACATGAGATTTAACATCTGATTTTTTTTCCATCACAGAAAACCGCCACAGCAGTCGCTCACTGCAAGAGGGGGAATGGTCTGATCAAGGTGAACGGCAGACCCCTGGAGGTTGTGGAGCCTGCCACTCTCCAGTACAAGGTAACATGTCATACATCTTTCCAATGTATGCATCCTGAGCCAATCGGTGCACAGTTTTGTAACCCACATGGTCAAATAATTTAAGGGTTTAGACTTGAGGTGTAATATATTTCAATTTGTATTACTCTAGTGGCTCTTTTCTTCGCTACGGTTGCAATGATCTTGAATCTGTTACCCAAACCACAGCACAGTAACTGAGATATGGTGAACTTAAGAGAATAGCTCCACTCAATTGTACCTCTAAAACCAGAAGAGACCAGGACACCTTATAATTCTGTGTATAGCCCATATCTACATGTTGATGTGTTTTTAAATGATGTGGTCCTCATCACTTTGTGCTCTGTGTAGCTCCTGGAACCAGTGCTGCTGCTCGGAAAGGAGCGTTTCGCTGGAGTTGACATCAGAGTCAGAGTTAAGGGTGGTGGACATGTCGCACAGATCTACGGTACGCTGGATGATACATTTGTCCTTACATGTTTGTGTTTTGTATAAAGTGGTTCATGTTGTTCTTTACGTTTTATTACATTAAAACCATATTTTTTGTCATCTACAGCTATCCGCCAGGCTATCTCCAAATCTCTGGTCGCCTACTACCAGAAGTGTGAGTATCAATGTAGTTTAATGGGGGTAGGAATCACAGTGTAACTTGCAATATGACCCAGGAACTAAACATCATGATGACCGCTTTAATTGAAATATTTGAAGGCTTCCATACAGCTATAACAAATTCAGATACCTGATTAACTCCGGAATACGAAATCCCCCAGAAAGAAAGTGCAGGATGTTTTTATTCACTGCACTGAAGCTTGGTTCACTGAGGAGAAACAATGAACATGTTTTTTAGTCTGTAAATTAATTTTAAAACAGCTGTGGAACTGAACAATCTAGTCTATGAAGACACATTACATACACATTAAGGCATTTTAAAATCAGAAAGCATTCTTGAGCTTGAACAAACGAAACCAGCTCCTGTATTTCAACATGGCTGGAACTTTCTCAGTCAGCGTCCTCTCCTACAGCCTTCAGTAAAATTTCTGACACTTGAGCTCCAGTCTAAGTCGTCTTGTGCATCAGGCAAGCATTTGAATGCATCGATAAAATAAGCAGTAATTGTCACGCAGGACTCTGTGGAATCTCATGTCCTCTCTTACATGCTGCAGACTTGATCACATCCTCCACCTTTCCTCTCAGCTCAGCATAAAGAGCTGGAGCAGCTTTTCTTCTGTCCCCTGTCTGGTTTTAAAAGCTTTGATAGTTTCTCTTTTATTTCAAATTTGGTGCTTGTAATTTGTAGCTTGGTCCCCCGTGTGTCTCTAATTTTGTGCTGTTATTGCCGCCGCCGGTCTTGCCCACGTCTCCATTAGCAAAAGAGATTTTTAATTTCAACAAGAGTGGCCTGATGAAATAAAAGCTAGAGCATCTCGTCATGTCAGCATTAACCCGCTGTGATGTGTCGACTATCTTTTTAGCTTTCATCAATTTTTGAAACATGTTGTGGCAAAAGAAAAGCTGCTAAATATGTACAATAAAATGTAATAACATCAAAAGCAGAAAAACAAAACCTCTAAAGAAATCTCTGTGCTAATATGCCTCCCTCACAGATCAGTTCTTGAACTCTAGATCCACCCAGTGAAACCAGCATAAAAAGATGCACAGATGCACAAGAAAAACGCTGATCATTTCCAGAACGTGCAGACTAACGCTTCTTGTCCCTCTGCAGATGTGGATGAGGCTTCCAAGAAGGAGATCAAGGACATCCTGATCCAGTACGACAGGACCCTGCTCGTTGCCGATCCCCGTCGCTGCGAGTCCAAGAAGTTCGGTGGACCCGGAGCTCGCGCCCGCTACCAGAAGTCCTACCGTTAATCCCCCTGTGCATTTTCTCAATAAACTGGAGAAGAAAACTCATTCATGTCTTTTTATTCTTTTCATGTAATATCTGTGAGTCGAGGACGCTCCTTGAGTTTAAAAACTGGACATTACTAGTACAAAACAGAATTTTTTAAGAAATGAATCACACATTAAGATGTTCATGTTCCTGAAAGGCTTCAGAAGTGCAGAGAAATATGGATTGCAAGTGGTGTCGAATGAAATCAGCCGTTCCTCTGGCGTTGAGTGACCATGCTTCCAAAATCGAGAAAAGTGAAAATATTGAACCAAAGATAACTGACACTTGTTTTTTTGTTTTTTTATAAATATATTTATTAGATTTTTTAAACAAACAAAACATATACATTTGGCTCACATATATATATCATGGTTAGCATTCAGGTGAAGTTAATACAGGTGTCAGAAACAGGGTTCACAATGTACATTGCAGAAGTGCCAAGATAGAGGAAAAAGAAATATAATAAGGGAATAAATAGAATAAAAAATAATAATAATAGTGATATTAAAAAGTTGTGTCTATAGCACAAAGCCTCTTGTAAGAATAGTGGAAACATTAAGCCCAGTGGTGTCCAAACTTTTTTCAAAGAGGGCCACATATGATGTCAGAATACATCAGGGCCAGTGGCTCCTGCTGAGACTTTGGAATCCTCAACGTTATGAAATATCTATTTAATAACAATTATTTTATTTTTTTCTCAATAAAACAGTAACTAGGAAGTCCTCAGTTTTCCACAAGCCATGTAAACATTAGCAAACTTTATCTTATTCTGGAGGAAAATATTTTTCATTTGGGTCGGGCAATGTGAGAAAATATATTGTACCATTATTTTCCTATGGCAGGATCAAGATCTGGATTTCATCACATTTGTTTTTCATGTGGTTTTAAAGACTTTTATGACCAGTAGACAACATTTCAAGAACAAAATAATTATTTCCCTGAGTTCTGAACATTTTTTATGTCCATATGAAGCTTTTTGAGACGTTTCTGGATTGACTTTAGTTTTGTTTGTGCCATTGAAATAAACTGCAAATGTACAGATGATTCAGAAGGTTATTAATTTCTTTGCTATAAATAACACATTTTAAGATGGAAGCTTGGGGCCATAAATAAATGGACCTTGGGCCGCAATTGGCCCCCGGGCCGTACTTTGGACATGCCTGATTTAGCCCAATATATATCAGGAAGGGTTCCCATGTTCCACGGAAAACATCGTCTCTGGAATGTAATTTACATGTTAGGTAGTCCAGCGGGACATATTCAAGTATAACTCTGTGCCATTGTACTTTAGAAGGGACCCTATCTGTGATCCAGTTTAAAAGAATACATTTTCTGGCACAGAAAGTTAACATCTTATAAAGTTTCCTCTTATATTTATCAGTAACAGTAACATTAGGTATACCTAGAAGTAATGACAATGGTCCACCTTCTGTATCAATATGTAGGATCTTGTTAATTTCTTGTTCTATGACCTGCCAGAACCGCTGGATTTTTCTACATGACCATAGGCAGTGTGTGAGACTACCGGTTTCTGTCTTACATTTTTGACATTGTGGGGATGAGTTTGGGTTAAATTTATTAGATATATGAGCTCTGTGCAATATCATTAATTGAACTGCCTTCACTCTGTTACATACACTCAGTGTTTTTGCATTCTTCCAGTTATCATCTGTGATATTAACATTGAGTTCTCTTTCCCATATGCTTTTTAAATATGACGTACTTGACACTTGTTGACAGATATCATGTATAACTTCTCTAAATCTGTTAAATCAAGGTTAATGTAGATGTTCTTACATTGAATTTAAACATTTGACCTCTTCATGAGGATGAGAAATCCACCAGGTAAGATTTGGCAAGTCAAAGTGATCCAAGGTTGTGTTCACTAAAATAATTGTTTCTTTTAATGGTTCTAGTTTACAAAAACAACATCAATTACCATAAAGTAAATATATTTGTTTATAGAACCCTCAAATCAAATCAAATTAGAGCCTAAAATAGATCAATCAATCAGACTATTTATAAAGCGTTTTTCATACAATGAGATTGTAACACAAAGTGCTGTACATGAAAACATCTTAAAATGATATATACATACATAATAAAAAGACAGTTCATCCTTTCTGAGAAAGAAATCAGAGTTCTGAGATTTTCAGCATTCTGACTTCATCTCAGAATTCTGACTTTTTTCTCATAATAGTAATAAAACAAAATATTTCCTTTTTTTCTTCACTGGCCCTAATCCTCTTCCGTACACACATGTATCCATAACTATTTACATTTAATTCAAAATGACAAATGTTAAGGTCAGGGAAATATCTGACCTGCATGTTAAAGTCAGTCTGAGGCAGGCTGTATAAACTCATTGCTGCAGCTGTCTAAATATACAGTCAGGATAGTCTTGCCTGTGTCAGTGCAGTTGCATTTTTTGACCAGCAGAGGGAGCCGGAACACAACCTGAGTAAGTCTGGCCTCCATTAGAAGACGGCCCTGTTGCTACTTCCTGAAGAGACTTACTCTCCTCATGAACATACATGATTAAAGAAAACAAACCACGTCATATTTTACACCATGAAGGTTTCATAGAACCACATAACGCCTCTCTTAGAGAAGGAACTCAGTGATGATGTGAGAGCTGACTTTACTGTGACGTCTCCATAAACACTGAGGAACTCTAATGCAATGTTGCTGCAATACAAGGTCACTGTGAGTGTTTTTAATATTCAAATACAGAGCAGACAGAGTGATGCTGATGGTTTGATGGATTATTTAAGGCAAACTTCAGGTGATTGAAAGTGTCTCATGATGTCAGAGTTTCGTCAGCCTTCTATATGATATGTCAGGGAAACCTTGCAGAGATGATCTTCACTTATCTCTAAATAAAAACCCTCTCTCCTCTCAGTTTCTCCTGGTTCCAGCACGTTTCTGCACTTTTCCTCATTTTGTGCTGATGTCTTGTTATTCCTCACCCCCAGTGCTGATGCACAAACACTCCTCTCCTCCACCACAACAACAACAGTGCTCTAATGAGGTGAGCGAGGCTGAGCTGAGGCCCAGATGTTGCTGGCCTCTCTGTGGGCAGCCGGCAGCAGCCGTTCCCGCTCGGTGGGCTCCCGGGGGGGGATCAGGCCTGTGTACGGCCCTCCAATAATCAACACAGCAGGGAGGCCCACTCCCCCACTGCTACTGTTGTTTACTACTGTTTGTTTTCTGCTCCTGCCGCCTGCCTCACCTCTAAAAGGCCGTATAATGCAGCGCCGGTGACATTCAGTGCCACTGGAAATGGTCGTGTTTTCTGCAGCAGAGCAATCAGGGCTGACAACAGAGGGGAGACTAATGTGGGTAATGCAGCAGGCTGCCGGGAACACGGAGGACGGAGCACAAAGCTGTCAGAATTGATGTCTGTGCTTGTTTTTCTCTGGAAAATTGGTTTCCATCCTTTCTTTTTTCTCAGCATAATATGTGTTCATCATCGCCGTCCAAGTAAGACGGGGATGTAATAAACAATGATGGGAAAACTGATCATTTCACAGACAGAGAAATCTCACAGTCATACTTTATTCTCAGTTTTTAAACTACTGAATAAATGACTCTTCATATTCTGCACTGAATCCACAGCACAGGACACAACTTCCTAATGAGTCACCTTAATAAAATGGCTTTATCAATGCCTAATGAATCATGCACATAAAACAGAGCATGCCCTGTGTTTGGTCTTCAGTAGTCACGTATTAAAACATTCATACTGATCAATACATTCATCATTAAGCCAATAAATCATTAAAGAGTTTCTAATGAGATTCCTGCAGGTTCAGATCGATTAAAGCTCCTGTGATGATTCTTCAGTCGGTTATGAGACAGACTGAAATGAGTAGTGACGTCTCTTTATCGCCTACAAAAGCAAACAAGACCATCAGCATACTGTTAACTGTTTCTATGAGGTTATTTTAAAGGTCTGAAGTCAGTGGTGGGGGGTAGGTGTCAGACGGAGTCGTCATCGAGCCGTCGAAACAACCTTTATGATGTTTACTATGGAAATACTTCTTGATGAAGGGGGTTCAAATAAAGCAGGTTGGGGAAAAAAATTGTCAGGAAACAATACATGTAC
Organism: Notolabrus celidotus; assembly: GCF_009762535.1. NCBI lineage: Eukaryota > Metazoa > Chordata > Actinopteri > Labriformes > Labridae > Notolabrus > Notolabrus celidotus. Next base: position 4,308,695 of record NC_048292.1, read on the forward strand.
AGGACATAATCAGCATTGAGATGTAGTACGACTTTGTCCACAGGGGGCACCAAAATCAACACTTACCAGAAGTTCCTCACAGGAGCTTTAAGAAGATGGAAAACTAAGCAATCAACCAAACAAGAGATTTTGTCTTGAAGGGAAATAGAAACATTTAAAAAGTTAGAATAAAAGATAATTAAGTGAATAAGATAAAGCCAAAAATACAGGTGTGTGTCTAGAGGGCTGGCCCTGTTTGACCACCCTGGATGCAACCCCAAAATCCTGAGCTGTGATTGGCTACTTGCCTAAATTTATGAGATGACAGTTAAAAAATGATGAGAATAAAGTCATAATCTGAGGAAATAAAGTTGTAGTTTTATTTAGCTGGATCAACATATAGGGTGATATCAGGAGAGAATCCACCTCCCTGCTCTTAAATAAAGAACTTGATAAAAAAAAGTTTGACTGAACAGCTGAGGACAAACAGCGTCTGCAGGAGCGTGCACAGGCCGCCTGTTCGCCTGCCTCTCTTTAATCAGACACAGTCGAGAGTCCTGATTCTGTGGAGCTGATGAGCTAGAAGATCGGGTATTGAGTCAGCTGTGACACCTTCACTGAAGTTTAATCTCACAAGATGCTCCTGGTCCCTTTTTAAGCTCAGGCGGCTGCAGACTACACTCAATTTAACTGATTCTTGTAATTAAAGTTTAAAGTTACATGTCTAAATATCAATTTTGTTCCTGTAAGGTGGCTCTAATGCTTTGTCATAGTTTCCTGTGATAAGATATACATTTAATTGATTTTATTTCACCTGTTCATGATGCTGAAATAACATGACATCAGCAAATATTTCACAGACGTCCTAAGACTCTGATTAAACTCTTACTCTCACCAGCAGCTGTCCTCCAACGCACCAAAAGAAGTCTGTAGAAGTCTAAATAATTAATGATTTATTATTATTTAATATATACTCTGGACATAGGAGATCTAAAACAATGCATATGAGTTGAATTGTTCCTCATAATTATTCCTCTATTCCTCAAAGCATGACTGCAGGAGGTTACATAAAACTGAACTCAGACTTTCAGAGTTTAATTTCATATTTTAGAACAAAGAAATTAAACCTGTCGGCACCTGTATCCTCTCTCCTTCCTCTCTTTCCGCTTCACTGCTTCTTTCTTCTTCTCTTATTAAAAATAACAAATGAAATGTGAATTTAAATCATCTTCATTTGATTCAACACAAAGAGGTGTCGGCGTTATTTGTGTGCAACAAGTCGTCACTCCTCGGGTCTTAAAGTCCCGTCATTTAGTGTGCAGGACTTATTCCTTTATGGCTGAGTGCACACACACACACATGCACTCACTCACACACACACACACACACACACACACACACGCTGAACATAACACCTGCCTTTCCTCTGTTAACACCTCTGTCTCTCCGGGTCTCCAAATCACACAAGCACAGAGGTGTTAGGCCAGGATGCATTTTGTCATCACTTGCACTTCATCCTCCTCACCTCTCCTCACGACACTTCCCTCCATGAACACACACACACACACACACACACACACACACACACACACACACACACACACACACACACACACACACACACACACACACTGCAATTAACACATGAAAGAATATAAATTCAGCTACATGCTTATAAACACAGACTAATCCTCGAGCACACACTGCAGTGAATCGGTTTCAGATCTCAGCCTCCTCTCTGCAGAGAAAAAAAGCAAAGGTGGGATGTTCATTAACATATATTGACTTCTGCTCTCCTCCTCCTCCTCCTCCTCCTCCTCCTCCTCCTCCTCTTTCTCCCCATGGAGGTCGACCCCTCGTCGAGCCTCATTGCCTTGGATGAGTAAACAACAATTGGCTGAAGGTGACGGCACTGGAGGATCAGGGGACAGTAGCAAATGTTGCCTCAGTGGAGAGGAAACGCAGCTTAGCCAGGCGACGCGCTGCTGTTTGGAGCAAGTGTGATAATGAGGAGCTACTGTAGCTGCTTATCTTTCTGCCTGAGTGGATCCCAGTGACAGGGGCGGCACTGGGAAGATATCACATCGGGCCCCTGCACCTTGAGTTATGAGTCATGTTCGTCTTTGCAGCCAATTTGATTTGATTCTTTAAGGAACTCTTCCTGCGTCATTAGTCCCACTGCCCCCTCTACACTGAGATGTGATGTTTAAATGTATTTATTTATGCATCTATGTTTGCAGGCATGCTAACAATCATGTCTGTGAGTCTGTAGTTAAGAAAACATGTACTTCATTGGATTAAATGTACTCAAAGTGCTTTTATAATGCAAGAACTCATGCATTGAGTTGTTAGTAAAGGAAAAGCTGCCCTCTCTGTTCAGATATTCAGGTTTTTTTTTTGCCTTTGTTTTGATAGGATAGCTTGAGAGAGACAGGAAATGCAAGGAGAGAGAGGGGGGGATGACATGCACCAAGTTATGCTGCAACCGGGGTTCTATCCTGCAATTGTAGCCTCTGTACATGGGGTGCCTGTCTCTATCAACGGAGCCAAACCAGTGCCACAAGATATTCAGATCATTGATTTACTTTCCTGCACAATCTAGTTGCTCAAAGCTGAGAGTCTGAACTCCAGAGGGAGAAGCAGGAACAGTCCAGCTCCAGAAGAGGGCCCTGCTCTGGATTTGAACCAAGCAGCAACCTCCGGTCTCAAAATATGAAGCCCATGCAGAAGTGTTATAAACTGCAATTCATTGAGCATCTACTTGAGGCTGGCTGCAGAAACACCGGAAACCACATACACACCCATTCAAAAGAGACGATCTTTGCAGCAGAAATAAACATGTTTACAGCCTGGTTCAAAAAACGGCTTGGGTACAGTAGCTAATTTCTCTATCGGCACACACTGTATGGGGGGTGAATTTCTTTAGAACGTGACAGTTCAGAAGATATTAAGATCACAAGTTTTTGCCTAAATAAGGACATGAAGGACTTGACTGACAGGCAGGAACACATAGCTGTTAGCTAGGAGGCTCAAACCCTGCCTCTTTACCTCATACTAAGTTTGGTTGACTTCAGCATTTCCAATATGGCTTCCGCCGACGATTGGCTTCAAAACAGCGCTCAGGAACAGATGGGTGACGCCATGGATACTACATCCATTATTTATACAGTCTATGATTTGAACCTGCAAGTTAGCAGTGCTAATCACAGCACTAACATGCAGCCTGGTGGTGTGTAAACATAAGGGTTTATTTACTTTCCAGTACCTTCTTCAGCACATTACATTCTCTGATTTACTTCTATGTGAATGAAACACCAATTAAAAGTTGGGTAGCAGATTTTCAGACGGATAAATGAAGACATCGGAACATTTAGATATTGGAAACATCAGCAGTTGAAGCCATAATTTTAAAGAAACAGTCCAGAATATCTTTGAAAAAAATGACACAGTCACATATATGCAATATAAATCCTGGATTGACATAAAAATAACCAAGAACTAATATTTCCAGGAGTTGCAGCAGTCATTTCTCTTCTTCAGCTTCTTTAAAAAATAAGTGAACAAGCTGTAATGTGGCGATGAGTCAGCTTCAAAGGACAATGCTAGGCTAACCATCCATCAGCTCCAGCCACCTTTACCCATCAGAGAAAGCACAGAGTAGAAGAAGCTGTCAAAACTGTCTAAGTAAAGAAATGATGAAGAAGACTGTGAATCCATGAACTTGTAATCATTCACAGGAAGTTTATGTTCTCTGTTTTCTTCAAAATAATGAGCCTTGACGTGCGACCACATGATCATTTGTGATGAATGTTCTCAGGAGACGGCTCATTTCAAAGTCAGGTCTCTTCATCCCACAATCCCACGCTCCAGTGTGTTCCAGCCCCTCCTGCTCCCTTAAAGTACCCTTCGTTAGCGTCCAGAGCTGAGAGAGAGAATATTGAGCCGATGATGGATTTATCTCGACTGTTTCACTCTGCACCAAAGAGGCCTCCTTTACTCTCCCCCCTTGGACAGATTTTTGGGTCTGAAAGCAGCCAGAAAAGAGCTCCCTGTTGCAGACTCGTGTGTTAGTCACACTCTCTGCAGCCAGCGTTGACTCATCTCTCACACATTTAACCTACAAGTGAACTACAACACCAAAGACGCTGTGTTTCCTGTCAATGGAGACGAATTCTCAGCTGAGAGGAGAGTGAGGCTCCCTGTGAACACGGCTCAGAGGAGATAGAGATGTGGACTGTGTGGTGGAAAGAATCAATTAAAACATTCTTATGAAATAAACAAACAAAGACACAAGAGGGAAAATAAGGAAGATGATTGGTTGGGTCTGTGGTGTCTTTGTTGGACACACCAGCAAAATAATGTCTCATTTCAGCATGATCCTCTCAAGAGGCTTTCTGCTCTTTGGAACCAGGTTCATGCACTCATCCAAAACCAATGATGCAGCCCTCTATCCGTCTGCATGTTCCCCTGTTTCTACAGCCTCACCTGCGATTGTGTAGGTACCTATAAATCAGATTAGTAGGCTGCACTGTAAGCTTCTGTCCATCAATATTTAGTGTCATTATGTTCATGGCTTTAGCCAGTAGTTGGTATTAAGCGGGATGTTGAATAGTGAACGGGTAGTTGTGGAAAGTCTCAGCCCATCGCTTGATTCTGATTGGTCAAAACCCCTTGACAATGGTTATTAACTTTCACTAACATGAGCAACACCAGAGGCAAACTGATCACACGTCATGTCAAATCAATCCTAGGAAAACAGGCACATTTAGCTTCTGCTTGTTGACACCATAGACCGTCAGGTGAGGTAAAACCAGCAATATGATCAACAAGCGGAGCAGGTGAGAGAACCTTTAGGTTAGTGATCTCTACAAAGAAACTTAAACCATGAGCGGTGGTGATGATAGCAGCAGGGTTCAAAGTTGTGACATTTGTTTATTTTTAAAGGTGTGTGAACGGCAGAGCTCAGAGAAGGAGAGCTGAATGAGGACAGTTTCATGTTAAATCGACTGCAACAGGCAGATAAGAATCCATCACCAAGTTTTTTGCCAATGTGTTTGTATTTTAAAATAGTAGCCAGGACGTAGCCGCTTCATGTCGTGGTCTTGGCTCACTCTGTCGGGATTCTGTTTCCCATAACTACCTGCTAACCGTACATTATCCCACACTTAAAGTATTCTTAAACTCCGCAAACCAATCCAACGCTCCCCTAATGCCCATGCCTGTGACCATCAGACTGTACAACTCCTCCCTCTGATCACTGAACAAAAACAGTACAATATCCTTACCATGTTAATGTCCTTGAATATATATCTCCTTCATTCCCTGTGCTTTTGTACATATGCAATTCTTACTATTCTGTGCTTCTGTATATACTTTATTATTTTATTTTATTTCATTTTATTTATCTTTATTTTATTTTATTTATATATTTTTTACCTTTATTTTATTTTATCTTTACTTTATTTTATCTTAATTTTATTTCATTTAATTTTAATTTATTTAATTTATCTTTATTATATTTTATTTGATTTATCTTTATTTTATTTTATTTCATTTCATTTCATTTATCTTTATTTTATTTTATTTATTTTATTTCATTTTATTTTATTTTATTTTAATTGTCTTTATTTTATTTTATTTATATATTTTTTATCTTTATTTTATTTCATCTTTATTTTATTTTATTTATCTTTATTTTATTTTATCTTTATTTTATTTTATCTTCATTTTATTTCATTTTATTTTAATTTATTTAATTTATCTTTATTATATTTTATTTTATTTATCTTTATTTTATTTCATTTCATTTCATTTTATTTTATTTTAATTATCTTTATTTTATTTTATTTATCTTTATTTTATTTTATCTTTATTTTATTTGATTTCATTCATATTTATATCTTATTTTATTCCTTCTTCTATTAATACTTTGACTTTCTTACATACTGTTTATAAGAGCTCTGTAATGACTGAATTTTCCTCCCCTGGATAAATAGAGTTGTTCTGATTTCTGATTATGTTGTGACTAACATATTTACAGATTTAAGTCTGAGATATATGCAAATAGAAACATCAATCTGGCTTTCTTTACAATCTGGGGGATAAAATAGATCCACAGAAACTATTTGTGATTGTTTGGGTTGTTAGTTTTTGAAGTTTTTTAGTTTTATAGAAAAATGCCTCATCAATTCAGCTTGAGGAACACATTTGTTCAGATGTATTTAAATTAAAACCCTGAATTAAATAATCATATTTATCCGTCTCATATTGATCCAGCCTCCTCATAGATTCCATCCTGCCTCCATCTTTGACACGGCCTGCACACAGGGTGAGCCGGGTCATGCAGCGGTTTCCCCCCAGAGATCTCCACTCTTACCCCGAGCCAAATCACGGGGTCATAGGCTACCTCACACACCCTCCAACCTTTTACCCCTCAGCCCTGACTGCGGTGCTCCTTTCTCCCTGCAACAACCTGCAGAAGGACCTGTGCTGATCCCCCTCCTCAGGGGTCAGCTGGGATCTATTTTAGTGAAAACACACAGTTCACACGTTGGAGCGTCACCTCCTGTGCGGCCGGGGTGAGCAGATTACCGGACGGCTTTGAAGTGTGGAGGTTATCTTTCACTCCTGACACGTTTGTTGTTGTTTCTTTTAACGTCATGATTAAAGGGAAACGTCAGGATTGATCAACTTACCTGAAAGAGATGAGAAGTTATTGTCTGAAGGTCCTTTGATTAATGGCAGTGGATCTCCTCCGTCATGCCTCACTTAAAGCTGTTTTTAACAATAATTCATCCACTATTGTCTCATCTTTGTGGCCCGTCTTTTACTTTATGAACTCTTCTACATAAATCAGAGTCAGGGTAAAATATTAGATGTTTGATTGCATCCTGATTCTGTTGCTGCACAGTGATGCTGTTTGGTTAGGGTTAAAGTTTTGTGAGTATTGTTATGTCTAATAGGAGTGTATGTGAGATGCACAAGTCAGTTTAAAACTCCTCTAACTTATGTGTCTGCTCCTCATCTGGTAGCATGGCGTGGTTTGTCAGTATGTTGATCTAGTGAATGGAGATAAAGTTGTATGTAGGCTGTGTCTGGTTAAACTGACATATAACCAAGCGGCAACCTCCAGTCTCAAAATATGAAGTCCATGTGGAAGTGTTAAAAACTGTAGTTCATTGAGTGTCCACTAGAGGCTGGCTGCAGAAACACCGGAAACCACATACACACCAATTAAAAGAAGACGATCTTAACAGCAGAAATAAACATGTTTACAGCCTGGTTCAAAAAACAGCTTGGCCCTACGCTCAACCCTTGGCCCTTGGTTGAGTTCAGCATTTCCAATATGGCTCCCGCCGATGATTGGCTTCAAAACAGCACTTCAGAAACAGATGGGTGAGGTCACGGATACTACGTCCTTTATTTACACAGTTTATGGTTTGGTTGCCCATTAGTGATGTGTCATGATCAAAAGCTGCGGCTCTGAGAGTCGATGCTTTATAGTGAATCAGAAGAGCCGGCTTGCATTGAGAGAGAGACGGCTCCCAGTTTTTTCCTTTCCCTGCTTAGCTCTCTCAGTGCTCAGCCCCAGCTCTGCTCACAGCAGAACTTTGTTTTGATTGGTCAGCATGGCGGCCATGCAGCCAATCACATGTGAGGATATAGGATACAAGTGATGGAGGGGAGGCTGCGTATCATGGCTTCATCTGTTCCTTCTGAGAGGGTCTTCTTGAAGACCGGGCAAATACTCACTGAGGAGAAATCAGATCAGCCCATCCAACCTGAGGACATTAATAATGTTTGCTTGAGTCGGTTCTGGTTCCGTTTGCTTGACTTGGTTCTGGTTCTGTTCTGGTTCGGTTCCGGTTCAGTTTGCTTGAGTTTGGTTCTGGTTCGGTTCTGGTTCTGTTTGCTTGAGTTTGGTTCTGGTTCTGGTTCTGTTTGCTTGAGGTTGGTTCTGGTTCGGTTCTGGTTCTGTTTGCTTGTGGTTGGTTCTGGTTCTTGTTCTGTTTGCTTGAGTTTGGTTCTGGTTCGGTTCTGGTTCTGTTTGTTTGAGTTTGGTTCTGGTTCGGTTCTGGTTCGGTTTGCTTGAGTTTGGTTCTGGTTCGGTTCTGGTTTGGTTCTGGTTCTGTTTGCTTGAGTTTGGTTCTGGTTCGGTTCTGGTTCTGGTTCTGTTTGCTTGAGTTTGGTTCTGGTTCGGTTCTGGTTCGGTTCGCTTGAGTTCGGTTCTGGTTCGGTTCTGGTTCGGTTCGTGTTCGGTTCTGGTTCGGTTCTGGTTCGGTTCTGGTTCGGTTTGCTTGAGTTTGGTTCTGGTTCAGTTCTGGTTCTGTTTGCTTGAGTTTGGTTCTGGTTCGGTTCTGGTTCTGTTTGCTTGAGTTTGGTTCTGGTTCGGTTCTGGTTCGGTTCTGGTTCGGTTCTGGTTCGGTTCCGGTTCGGTTTGCTTGAGATTGGTTCTGGTTCGGTTCTGGTTCTGTGTGGTTCTAGTTCTGGTTCTGGTTATGTTTCCTTAAGTTTGGTTCTGGTTCGGTTCTGGTTCGGTTCTGGTTCGGTTCTGGTTCTGGTTTGGTTCTGGTTCGGTTCTGGTTCAGGTTTGGTTCTGGTTATGTTTGCTTGAGTTTGGTTCTGGTTCGGTTCTGGTTCGGTTCTGGTTCGGTTCTGGTTCGATTCTGGTTCGGTTCTGGTTATGTTTGCTTGAGTTTAGTTCTGCTTCGGTTCTGGTTCTGTTTTCTTGAGTTTGGTTCTGGTTCTGGTTCGATTCTGGTTCAGTTCTGGTTCTGTTTGCTTGAGTTTGGTTCCTGTTTGGTTCTGGTTCTGTTTGCTTGAGTTTGGTTCTGGTTGTTACCCTAACCCTAACCCTAACCCTAACCCTAATCTTAACCCTAACCCTAACCCTAACCCTAACCCTAATCCTAACCCTAACCCTAACCCTAACCCTAACCCTAATCCTAACCCTAACCCTAACCCTAACCCTAATCCTAACCCTAACCCTAACCCTAACCCTAACCCTAATCCTAACCCCAACCCTAACCCTAACCCTAACCCTAACCCTAATCCTAACCCTAACCCTAACCCTAATCCTAACCCTAACCCTAACCCTAATCCTAACCCTAACCCTAACCCTAACCCTAATCCTAACCCTAACCCTAACCCTAACCCTAACCCTAACCCTAATCCTAACCCTAACCCTAACCCTAACCCTAATCCTAACCCTAACCCTAACCCTAATCCTAACCCTAACCCTAACCCTAACCCTAATCTCAACCCTAACCCTAACCCTAACCCTAACCCTAACCCTAACCCTAATCCTAACCCTAACCCTAACCCTAACCCTAATCCTAACCCTAACCCTAACCCTAACCCTAATCCTAACCCTAACCCTAATCCTAACCCTAACCCTAACCCTAATCCTAACCCTAACCCTAACCCTAACCCTAACCCTAATCCTAACCCTAACCCTAACCCTAACCCTAACCCTAATCCTAACCCTAACCCTAACCCTAACCCTAACCCTAACCCTAGCCCTAACCCTACTCCTAACCCTAACCCTAACCCTAACCCTAATCCTAACCCTAACCCTAACCCTAATCCTAACCCTAACCCTAACCCTAATCCTAATCCTAATCCTAACCCTAATAATTACCCTTAACAGAATAAATGCACAAAATTGGGCAATTATAAAGCTTCTCATAAAAACACTGTAAGGGTTTTCAACACACAAAACATTAGTTTTTGCAAAGTTAAGGCTAAATTAAGAACCGTTCAGGAGTCAAAAGAGCCGGCTCTTTGAAAAGAGCCGAACTTCCCATCACTATTGCCAACGAGAATCATCTGAAACATGCAATAGCCAGATACAAAACAGTGAAGATGAAGAGCATGTCTTAGCTTTTATACTTCATGGATGGGTGTTAGACTGTAAGAGGCCACTTCTTCCTTCTCAAACTGAGATAAAAGGTTCCCATCAGATCAAATTGTGACAATCCCTGTCCAAAAATGTTGTTTTTAGAGCATTTATCTCCATTTTTTTTGGCGTAAGCGACCTTTAATGAGTCATCTCTCGACACCCTAACTTCACAAAGTGTCTCCTAAAATGTTAACACCAGCAGAAGTGGGCAGGTGAGTTTTACTGCCTCTGCTCTCATCACTTCAGGGGCAAAGTTGGCGAATCTCCCGAAAACCTGTTGCTCTCTTTTTCAAGGAGAATTGACCTCCTCGCCGTCTCCTCTAAGCTCGCCGCCTCAGACCTGTCAGGAGGTGTTGTGAAGAATGTTACTGAGACTGAAAAGTGTGAATTGATTGCCCTCTGACTGCTGCCAAGCGCCGCTCGGTGTGCCATCCTGCGTCCTGAGCGTGTGTGTTTCTGCATGTCATGCCTCCTATACGTGGAGATGAAGGGGGGGACATGGCTAATTAAAGGAGTAAAAGCTGTTGAAAGGGGCTGGGTGCTGGCAGAGCAGAGAGGGGGACTCCACATCCATGTGTTCTTGTTTCCAGACAGAGAAGGGGGCAAGCGTGACGGAAGCAGGAGGCCCGGGTTGCAGCACCCGTAGAGCGAGGAATTATGGGGAGGAGAAGGAGGCGGTAATGGAGGAGGGTAGTGTTAATATTAACTGCAATTCCAGACCTTCTACTACCAGTTTTTCTCTCTTTTTTTAAAGTCTGTGGAGAGTTTTAAAACCCCAACACCCTATCCTACTGCTACACACACATTCCAGGAGAGAGGGATGGGAGCGTGACAATCGGGAAACAACGGCTGTTAGTTACAGAAAATGCATTACGGCGTGGGCCGGGGCAGCCGAGCGGAGGAGAGGAAGTGGTGGGATTACGCCTGGGCCCTGAAGAGTTTTCTCCCCCCCCCTCTCCCTCCTCTCTGTAGTAAACTGTCCAGATTTACAAGCTCTCCAGGGACCCGGGTACCCCATCCTCGTCCTCGTCAAACCTCGACAGCCCCTGATTTAAAAATAATCCTAAATCAGTGCATGACAGTTGTCAGCAGGGCACAAGGAGGTCAGAGGAGGCATCGACGATGCAGAGGAGGGAAATCACACGAGGAGACGAGTTTGATAGATAAGAGATATAAAGATTGTGAGCTGTGTTTTTAAAGATCCAGTTTATAGACAGTTATAGGTCTTAAACAGAGATTGGTGACTCTTCCTCTACAGTGCTGATTTTCAAAATGACACTTTATATGTGAGGAAAAAGTTTTCTACTTTATGTTGATTTACAACACGAAAGGTCAGCTGAGTCAACTTTCCAGGAGCAAGAAAAACATCTTCACCAGAAACAACAACACTATGAGCAACTCATCCTCTGTGTTTTCTGTATTATGGGGACTTTCTGTATGAGACATTGGTTTCCAACCTGCAGGCTTTGACATTTCTAGGACTTCCAGGAAAACTTGAAGAAGTCTAAATGACTCTCATCCTCTAAAAACTTCATTCTTCTATCCTAATGAAACCTTATCAGCACAATTTGATTCCCATTATTTTTTCAAATTAACTGGTAAAAGAAAAGATTGAGGATGCAGGATATTTAAGGGTCTGATACATGATTTTCCCATATGGACATTTTCTATTTATTACAATTTATTTTACTATTTATTGTTCAGATTTGAAGATTTTAACAAATAAAAACAATTGATAAAAGACAATTCCTTGTACTTGTTAATAAGCCTTCTCATTCCGACATACGAGGTGGCAGTATTTGAGCCACCATTACTTGCAGAGAAGAAGAGCAGGTGCAGCAGCGATCTGATGAGGTTTATCTTTTTTTTTAAAATATGAAAGTCTGAAAAGGACTAAAATAAAATAATTATAAAATGTCTGTCTTTTTTGGATAATTTTTGTTTTATTCATTTTAAAATTATTTTTATAAATTATTCTAATTTTTTATCATTTTTATGTTTCATTGATTTCGTAATTATTATTATTATTATTATTATTATTATTATTATTATTATTATTGTTATTATTATTACAATTATTATTATTATATATTTTTTAATCATTTTTATATTTTATTAATTTTTTAATCATAATTTTTTTTTTTATATTATTGGAATAAATTCATGTCATTGAAATTATTGATTAATTTATTTTTGGGGGGTAGTTAAAAGCCTGCAAAACCAGATCCACACTCCACACCAGTTGGTGGCGGTAATGCACAATGAACTTGTTTGCCAACCACTTATTAAAACAAACAGAAGAAGAAGAGGAAGGCGGCACAGCTGCAACTAATTAACTTGACAATGAAACTAGCATCACTAGTGTGGATATTTATCATTGTTTGAGAGGATAACATGACAGCAGCTTGCAGAATGTGCCTCAAGTATTCAGGAAGAAGTCCTCAAGTCACCTGAAAACAAGAAATACAAAGCAGCAGAAGTCGCAGATAGCATTAGCACCGAAAAAAGGTAAGAGAACAGAAATTTAAAAAACATTAATGATAAACTGAACATGAATGAGGAAATAAATACATTGATTTAAAAAAAAAAAGGACTGTAGGAAAAAAATTAAATCAAATTAACACATTTAATAAAATGAAATCATATTAATTAAATTAAATTGAAAAATGCAATTAAAAAGTTAAAATTACATTAAAGCAAGTCTGTAAAAACCTGTTTTAAGAAGTGATTCAAAAGATGTCAGTGACTCTGTGAGCCTCATCTCTTCATGGAGGTCGTTCCAAAGTCGAGGAGCATGATCACCTTTCGATTTGAGCCTCGACCAGAACATCCCCACTGAGGATCTCAAGCTGAGATGGCTCATATGCTGTCAACATTTCTACTCAGGGCGAAACCCAGACAAGCTTTAAAAGAGGACAGCAAAATCTTAAAATCAATTCTGAAACTCAGAGGAAGCCAGAGGAGAGGAGAGAGGAGAGGAGAGGTGCTGCACAGGAAGAAGACATTACTGCAGCACAGGAGAGCTCCGGTTCACAGGAACTAAATAAATGACAGCTGAAGAGTCAGAGCTGGTCTTTGTTTCTCTGGATTTACCAACAGTGACTTCAGGCAGAGCTGTAGAGTATAGAGTATTATCTTTGCTTACACAATCTTAACCTTTGTTACCCTCAGGTGTGCAGAAACTTTTCATTTTAACATGCAAAAATGTGAAAACAATAACGATAAGCTCAAATAAATCAATTTCATGCATCACTATTAAGGATGATTGCACCTTTGTCATATTGCTCAGAACTTTTAGATGCATGTGCAAGCTGTTAGGCTGCAGGTAAGAGCTTCTCTGTTTTAAATACTGCCTCTAGTATTACAACTTAAGTTTAAGCTTGAGTTTCACATCGGTCCTGTTACCTTTCTGCAAGTTTTGGCAATGCATGACAGATTAAGGTATCATCAAAATGCTGCAGATCGATCAGTTAACCATATACATTCCTGGGTTAGCTGGACCCGTTAAGAAGACAACAAAAACAAAACTTTATCACGACAAAACAGATATGATCATGATTTATACCTCCTTGAAGTTTGGATTCATTCTTCCTGTTTTTATTGCTGCAAACTTGCTGCAAAGTTTTGGAGTTTCTAGATATTCAAGGACCACATGTAGCAGCACTTAATCCCCAATTAGACCAGACTGGTTTGCACCAAAGAGATGTTTAAATAGTCTGATCATAATGAGTTCTAGTTCTACCGGAGTTGCAGGTATTTTTTCGCGCTTGTTTCTTATTCAATGAGGGATTGAAACAGACTTCTCAGGTCCACTTTAGGTCATTTTCTGCATAACATGGTTGAAATATCCGGCTTTTTTATAAACTGTGTTATTATTTGTCTGAGATTTGGTCTCACTTGTGTTTCTCGTCCTGCGTCCGTGACCTCAGCGCATACTTTGCTGAACTCAAACATCTCTAAAATATGACCTTCAGCTCACAAACACTCCCCTCATCGTACCGCATGGAGCTCCAAACCTTCCACCGCCTCCTCTCTGCCTGACAGACTGAACTTATTCCTCCCTGTAGTCCTCATCGCAGTAAATAACAGCACATCACTATCCCCCCTCTCTCCTGTTCCAGCTACTGCTCCGTTGATGTATGTTATCTTTTTTTTTTTTACTGTGGAAGCATCAAACTCAAACCTGGATGCACTCCGGCTGCCCGACAGCCTCTCCTGTGATCCCCGCAGGCCTCGGAAGAGTGCTCCGGCAGAAACAGGAAGCAGTTCACAGCCCGGGTCACGACCCCTCTCATTCAGCCCCATGAGTCAAACAGAGCCCACCCCGGCGAAACACAGGAAAGTTCCGGTCCCATCAACAAGGTGTGGAAGGATATCCAGGAGGGAGGAGGGGAGGAGGGGAGACTGCTCTTTCTCTGTACGCACATCTGCATGAATGTGTGTGTGCGTGCGTACAGAGAGGTGCACATCTGTCCAGCAGTAGCCGTGTAACATTATTACACACAGGAGGCAGAGAGGTGCACCTTAACACAACTACAGCTGCATCTAATACAGAGGGGGAACTACTGTATGAGCCCGTTTAAACAAACACTCACTGCTCCCTTTGGATCTCTGATGTGAGGTTGTAACACGCTCTGTAACCACAGAGAGGACGAGCATGAGTAGAAACACACTCCACTACCTGAGAGGAGATGATCTGTAGCAGTGAAGGGTTTGTGTGTTCTCTACCTTCCATATTCGTAGCTTTCATGATACCTTGAGGGAATCATGGGAGCGGCCTTCTACGTGTTGTGGTGTTTTCTGCAGAAGCAGGATCCGGATAATTTGAGTGACTTTATTAGCACAGACGGCAGAGTGATGAACAACCTGAAGAGCGATGCAGACTTTACCATTCATCACAGGATAAATCCTTTTGTCTTAAATACATGTTCAAAACAAGCCAGGATTTTAGCTTCATCTTTTATTTGTGAATGCTGCAACAAGTACCAGACCCAAGCAAGCCATTTGGGAAGACATAACCAGTAATGTGATTGGACTTCTGTGAATGAATAAAGCAGTATTCGTTACATCGAAAATGTAAGCCAAAGGGAGAAACTCTGGATATATCGCCCCAAGCTTCACCTGTGATCGTCTCTACAGTGGCGCTGCAGGGTGGAGAACTTCGACGTGTCATAAATATGTATTTCTGAAATCACTCCTTGTCATGTTTTGGTCTGTTCTAAGCATAGACTGTATAAATAATGGACGCAGTATCCGTGACGTCACCCGTCTGTTTCTGAAGCGCTGTTTGAGGCCAATCGTCTGAGGGAGCCATATTGGAAATGTTGAACTCAACACAACTGCTGTCGAGTGATTGTGAGGCTTTGAGCCTCCTCCCCAACAGCTACAGTGTTCCCGCCTGTCTATCAAGTCTCAATGGGAGACTTGTAATCTTAATATCTTCCAAATTGCCGCGTTATGAAAACATTCACCCCCCGTACAGTGTGTGCCGATTGAGAAATGAGCTATCCAGACTACACTCGTTTTTTGTCCCAGGCTGTAAACATGTTTATTTCTGCCGTAAAGATCGGCCTTTTTTGAATTGGTGTGTATGTGGTTTCTGGTACTTCTGTAGCTGGCCTTAATTTATTTATTTTAACTATCAATCAATCAATCTTTATTTGTATAGCACCAAATCACAACAAATGTTATCTCAGGATGCTTTTACAAACATAGGAGGTCTAGACCACTCTGTCAAATTATGAACAGAGACCCAACTTCAAGACAGGGTAAGACTCAGTCTGACACCACCTTAATCCATCATGAGCATTGCACATCGCAGTATTTAGCTAGTTACAGTGGCGAGGAAAAACTTCCTTCTAACAGGCAGAAACCTCAGGCAGAACCAGACTCATGTTAGACAGCCATCATGCCTCGACTGAGTTGGGTCTTGAAAGAGGGATAGGGGGGAGTAAGAGAGAGAAGTGATAGTGATGAGACGAGTAGTAGAAGCTGTTGCCGCTGGAGTCCAGAACGTCTGCAGCAGGAGGACGTCTACGGCAGCTCAGAGGAACCTATGAGACAATGGAGCTCAGGGACTCCAGAAAGGTCTATGGTTAGTAACTTTAATGGGACAGGCAGAGTTAAAGTAAGTGATGAAGGGTATGGGGGGAAGGGGGTGAGCTAGGATCCCAGTGTGTCAGTGCGCCAGTTCCCCCAGTAGTCTAGGCCTATAGCAGCATAACAAAAGCTGGTCCAAGCCTGATCCAGCTCTAACTATAAGCTTTATCAAAAAGGAAAGTTTTGAGCCCACTCTTAAAAGTGGACAGGGTGTCTATATTCTTAATATTAATTTGATACTTTAACTTATTTTAATCAGACATATTTAACTGTTGTTGTTGTGCATTAGTCTCTATTTTAAAATATATTTTTTTAATATGTTTTGCCATTTATGTATTTATGTGTTTATTTATTCACTTAAAAGGACCGTGCATATTAATTAACATTTTTGTAAATATGCCAGAATTAGCCAAAAAGCTTGTTTACATCTAGTCTCTTGATGTCAAAAAGGCTCACATAGAAGATAAAATAATAATAAATAAATAAATAAATTATAAAGTAAAATAAAGTTTAAATAAAAAAGGGAGAGGAGAAACCAAAACACAAACAAAAAATGAAAAGAAGAAAAGAAAAAAAGAAAAAAGAAAATTACAAATAGCACCATATGATTAAAAATGACTAAAAGCTACATGAGGAGATGATTTGACAGTCTTTGAGAAAGTGGCCATGGACATAAAATACATGGAGCATGACAATCAGGAAGCAGCAATAAGTTTTCTATCACTGTAAAGCACTTTGGGTTGCATTTGATTCGTATGAAAGGTGCTGTATAAATAAAGCTTGATTGACTGATTGATTGATCTGCGATGACATAGTGACTATAAATATCTAACACAACCTGGCATGCTGTTAAGATAATACATGCAACAAGTCTCCCTAACGCACCTTGACATAATGTGACATTAAACATGATGTTACTCGGTTATTATGACTCGATGTGAATCCCCTGAGGCGACAGGCCGTGGCATGTCTGGGCTTGTCCTGACTCGTCTGCAGGATGTGAAAACAAAAACACACGCTGTGATTGGCTGATGGGTTTAAATTGACCTTCAAGGTGTTGATGCGTGTGGACTAATGGTTCTTAGAAGCAGACACTGAGTGGTAAAATTGTGGAAAGCTTATGAAATGTTAATATCTATGCGTGGAAACTGAAAGGTCTCTGCTGGATGTTTTTTATTCTATCAGACAGAAAGTAGAGATTCTCCTGAAAGCTTCAAACTCTGACAGATTCTGTTCTTTATGCAGAGCTGAGTGTGTTTATAGTCTGTAATGGATGCAGCTTTAAATGTATGCGTGCATCACTTCAGCCAAACTGTACATAAAATAAACTCAATGTAAAACCTTTGAGGTAAAGGACATAAAAGCTGAATATAAAGCTTCTTCTATATGCACACGGTTTCAAGTCTAAGCTTGCTCAGTTCATGTTTTTGTGCCAAAGTTTCCTGCTTTTTGGCCAAAGCTCTGAGCTGATGTCATGGGAGCTGTGTTAATGTTCACGTTAGACCACATCTGATATTTCACTTTAATGGAGGGGTGTTAATGGCGGAGGGGGAGCAGAACATGGCTGAGAGAAAGGAGAGATATTTGGCTGAACAAATCATAGCATTAGTGTTTTCTTCCTCCGTCCAAGTGAGGACCCTTATCGGTTTCTCTCTCAATGCTCGAACGTCAGACTCCAACAGTATCTCCTCTCGTCTGAATCCCACTTCTCAGATAATGTATGCTTAATAGCTTCCTCTCTCAGTCTGAATTATTCAGCCTTCACAGACTTCTCCAACCTCTGGCAGGTTTATTAGCGTCCCAGATAAAATAGTGAAATCAGTTCCGTACAGCGGGCGTCTCACACACCAGAAGAATGAAGCCTATTAGAAGATGTGGCTCTTTGTGGTATTCGTGCCCCAGGTACCATTAAGAGCTGACTCCATACTACCTGTACATTATTAGAGGGACACACTATAGGGCATAAGGGAGCTTTTAGCAGCTAAAGATATTTCCCTCTGGAGATACAGTATAAGAATGCCAACAAAGCAAAAGAGCGGAAGAATTTTTGGAATGAAAATGAATCAGGACACTAGATTTATCTTCTATAAAAATGTAGAGGGAAGAATTCAACCTTTTGGATAAGCATTTAAACCCTTAAGTACGTTAAAAATATGTTTTAAAAGTTCATTCATTGTATTACTGCAACTCAAACTGGACTTTTAAAATACCTGTAAACTTGTTTGCTCAACTGACATTGCATCACCTTTCTCAAAAGGATCAGTTTTGGTGTGTGTCTCTTTAAATTCAGATTAGCGGCGTGGTTTTTCAGTATGTTGATCTTGTAAATGGAGGTAAAGTTGTATGTAGGCTGTGTCTGATAAACTGACATATAACCACTCCACCAGAGCAACGAGGAACCAGCACATGCATGAGGACGTTAACCTGCAAGGAAGATTGAAGGATGTTGGGGCTAGCTCTGCTAGTGTTAGCCACTCGCAGAAAACCAGTTTTACATTGTTTACCTGGAGACTTGATATGAAACGATACAATACAATACAATAAGAAGCAATGTGATGCGATGTGATACGATATGATACGATATGATACAGCACAATATGACACGATATATTAGGATACGATACAATATAATTCGGTATGATAAGACATCACTATGTGATACAATACGACATCACAGGATAAAATATGACAAGATAGGACACAATACTATACGATCAAATACGGTACGATATTACATGATGTGGCATGGCACGACGAGATGTGATACAAAACGGCACAATACAATACAATACACCACATATGATACAATATGGCATGATACGATACGATACGGTATAATACGATATGATACGATATATATTACGATACGATATATTACGATATGTTATGATATGATATATTACGATACGATATATTACGATACCATATATTACGATATGTTATGATATGATATATTACGAAACGATATATTACGATATGTTGATACGATATATTACGAAATGTTATATGATATATTACGATATGTTATGATACGATACAATATGATACGATACAATATGATACGATATATTACGAAATGTTATGATATGATATATTACGATACGATATATTACGATACGATATATTACGATATGTTGATACGATATATTACGAAATGTTATGATATGATATATTACGATATGTTATGATACGATACAATATGATACGATATATTACGATATATTACGATATGTTATGATACGATATATTACGATACGATATATTACGATATATTACGATACGATATATTACGATACGATATATTACGATACGATATATTACGATATATTACGATACGATATATTACGATATATTACGATACGATATATTACGATATATTACGATACGAAATGTTATGATACGATATATTACGATACGATATATTACGATACGATATGTTACGATACGATATATTACGATACGATATATTACGATACGATATATTACGATACGATATATTACGATATATTACGATATATTACGATATGTTATGATACGATATATTACGATACGATATATTACGATATATTACGATACGATATATTACGATACAATATATTACGATACGATATATTACAATACAATATGATACGATATATTACGATATGATATGATATATTACGATAAGATATAAATCTGTATGATAAGACATGACATGGCACAACACGAGGTGATACGATATGACATCATACGATACTATATGACAAGACATGACACGATACGATATAATACGGTACGATATTTCATGGTGCGGCATGGCACGACAAGACGTGATTCGATACAATACAATACTATAAGATAAGATATGACACGGCACAGGACGACACATGACACGATTCCATATCTTGGACTGAAGCATTGCAGTGCACAGCTGCCTCCAGAAAAGTAGCAATAATTAAACAAATAGATATAACAAAGTTTAATTAATATCCAACAATATGTTCCCTTCAACCAGAGAAACACGTACCAAGGAAACCACAAACAACACGTGTTGCACATTACCCACATTGCAGAAGAATACATCATAAGTCAGGTTTGCCAGTCATGCTTACATCTGAATCTAACTTTAAAGCAGATAAACACACTTTCAACCTCTTAACTTTCGTTCCTTTAGCTGTTTCAAATGACTCATATCTCTAAAATGTATGAAACCACAGAGTGTGACTCCTGCAGAGCACATTCAGGGTTCGTCGGACACGCTGTGCCCGGTATCTGTTGATAAGACGATCTCTGTTTGGGCCACTTAAATCCTGGGACGATAAGAAGTCTGTGTTTTGTTTCCAACTTTTCCAGCCGCCCTAAGGATCAGCAACATAAAACAAAGTCCACTCAGTAAGTTGCTCAGCTTTTCTTTATCTCACACCTCTTCTGTTTTTGAGTCATAAACCACCTGCTCGGTAACTCCACCATCTTTCTGCTGTACGGCAATAAAAAACAGTCCCTCTCTTTCCAAATGAGCTGGCTGCTCTCGGTTTAATTCATCGCCGTCCAGTTCTGGTATTTTGTCCTCTTGCCAGCTGTTTTCTTTCCTGAGGTAAATCTCTATAAATCAATGGAAGTTAATCTGCTGAGAAGATTGTGTGCTCGCCCCGGCTATGGGGGCTCTCTATCTCCATTGGTTACAGAGCATCCATCAAGTGCTCAATGGAGGCTCAGCAGAGCAGTGACACCCCGATCCCCTCTAACCCCATCACCCCGACCCACCCCCGATACCCTCCCTGCACTTCTTCATACTCATCTTGGGGTAATTAGGTTGTAAAAATTGACTTTTTCTGCAGAGATAAAGCACAAAACCCTTGAAGAAATGTATCAGCTGTTATCTGTTGTTAAGTTTTACGCTCTATATCCGCTTCTTCTTTATCTCCGTGTCTTTTTGGCCCGGTAGTGAAACAATTCTTCCTCCGACGATGTCTCAAGGGCGGCGGTGTCTGGCTGCATTGGAAAGTCGATCTGATTGCCCCGTCATTCATCATGTAACTTTAACTCCGGGGGCACAGTGAAGTGAAGTGAAGACTTCTTTTTGGGGTGATATAAAGCTCTGGCTGCAAGGGTGCAAATCATCTTGGTACTCAGTTGCTGCAGATTCCAGTCATTCTCTGCAGAAGCATCTCTGAGGATCAGATCTCACCTGGCACAATGGTTTCAATAACACAAGCACGTGCACATTGATCAGCTATATCTCTGCAGAGGAGATTTATATGAGTTAAGGAAGACAAGAACAAGGAGAGGTCAAGAGACAGTGTGGGCTCTTGTGATTGCAGAAGAAATGTCAGACAAGTAAAAGAAGAGGAAGACTAACATGGGACTTCCACCAGATCCGTGTCCGGTCCGGCTCCGTGCTCTCGTCCGTCAAAACCCACAAGTTGTGTTTTTGGGACGCAGCACGGATCAGGACCACCGGACAGCTGGAGTCATGGGACCGAGTATTTCCCGCGGCAATCACTGACTCAAGGATTCTCCTCATCCATGTTGTCTATCTGGTCCTCTGAAAACCTCTGACCTGTTGACTCCAGGCCTGGCTCCGCTCATCATGACGGTTATTTGTTTTAATTAAAGCTAGGGTTGGTAGTCACGGAAAACTAGCATTAATTTGAATGTAGCATTTCCTCAGGACTCCGTCTAACCCCTCCCCCTCCTCCCCGCTCACATGCATGAGCGCCGCTGCTTCACAACCATATGATCGTGACCGCTTCCAAACCGGTCCTCAGCATGTCGTCTGTGATTTGCACTACGTCAACTCATGTCTCACTCAGCGGTAAGAAAACACAAAAACATTCTCATAGAGAAAGTTAAAAACACAAACAAACATGAAATGTACGCGCTCCTGATGGCAGGGATTGGTTGGTGTTTTCCCAGGTTTACCTCGGCTGTAGATAGCAGCTTTTTTTCGCTCCTTTTTAAGTGGTGATGACATCAAAATTTCGGGAGCAGGGCCACACCCCAACCGCGCCTCTTCCTGTTTTCCCATAAATTCAAACCTGACCATTTCCTCCTTTCTCGCTCTTGTTCCTGCATCCCTCCCTCCCTTCCCTTTCTCCTTCTGCTCCTCTCCTCCTTATCCATAGGGCCCTGAGGGGGTTTGTCGTTCCCGGGTGCTACGGCTGATCCCCTACGTAGCTTCCCCAAAGCGTCTATGAGTTCAATATACATAAATACAATAATCCGTAATCAATAAACTATCTTTCAAATCTCATTCTGTTGTTGGTGTGGTCATTGCTTGTGAAGAACACATTAAGTCAAGTCAACTTTATTTATATAGCACATTTAAAAAACAACCGCAGTTGGCCAAAGTGTTGTACAAGCTTAAAAAACACAATCAATAACAACAAATAGTAATTAAAAAAGAAGCGATATTAAAAACACAATAGATAACACAAGAAATGTATTGATTACCATCAGAACATAACGATCATTTTAACCTGTATAACAAAAAGTGGATCTAAATCTGACTACCAACCCCAGCCTTAAGTTAAATACGATCTGGTGATAACACAGAGTGTTTTATTCTGAAAATTAACCAGATGTTTTCATTTCATTTTGGTGCCTAACTTCCTGCCCCGCTCCATCTGCTCTGTTGAGATGGATGAATCTGATCCGGGGGGCTCTGACCTGCCGGATCAGAGACGCAGCCGGAACGCAACGGAGTGGATCCAGTGGAAGTTAACACATTGACTAGAATAGAAACCTATCAGATCTGGTGCTGTGACATGGATCTGGTGGAATCTGGCCATAAGAGGGTAGAAGTGATGGCACTATCTATATCTGTTTGTGTTAAGAGTATAAGAGCATGGCTTTGACAGAGAGAAAGAAAAATTAATAAGCAAAACAAATATTTTGCTAAAAAATCAGATCAGTCTGTTAGCTCTGTGTTTAAAGCTACACTGGGAAACTCTCAGTCAGCGATAACTCGGTAAAATCCTCAGCTGACACAGATCTGGTGAAATTTGCCTGCAGCAGAGAGTGGAATCAGAGTGAGAGGTAGCATACGTTTCCCTGCTTTGAACCCCAAATGACCCTGTTGTGTTTACCCAGGTTGCCCAGTGGAAGCTCCTCCCCTTTTACCCACCATGCCAGACCTCCTTCCTCTGGATCTGCAGACCGTTTCCCAGGTGAGGACCTTTGTTGACAAGCAAAATATTTCCTAAGCAGGGGACAAATGCTGAAATAATACTCAGGCCTTTTAAAAGCAGGTCCTGTTAAGTGATGTAAACACAGGCGGCACAGCAGGTAGCTTGTTAGTCCTTTGTGTTACATGCTAAGACTCACTGATGAAGGGTTAAAAAAACAGTGTTGCATTTCTGGAGCTTAAATGGATGCAATCTTAAACAGCTAGATAAAAAATGCATGCATATGCTTCAAAATAAGTTCATGCACAAACTTTTCAAAGCTTGAAAATAGTGAAAACACATCTAACAATTGTAGCACCATATGCTGCCTTTCTTATGATTGTGGAGGGATCGTTTGTGCCTCTCCTCTTGAGATCAGTATTCTCTCATGTACCCACTCAGCTGCTCAGTGGGACCTTCATTGTCTCAGTGGTCGCCCCTCCCCAGGCTTTGCAGGCTGTGTTTTAAAAGCAGGCCACACAGGGACCACACGCGGAGAGAGAATCAAGCAAAACATGTCTGACAATCACGACCAACATCCCACAGACGCTGTCCCACTTTCATCTGCCTCTGTCCTCGCAGAGAAGGTGGGAGGAGCACTGAAAACACTCCAGAATCAGAGCATGATGTGTTTCACAAGAACGATGGTAATGCCAGGGAGTAGAGATGTGCGTTTCTTTGTCATGCGCTGTTCAGAGCGGGTCAGGCAGGTCACATCGGAGGGGAAAACAAGGGGAATTCAAGGTCCAAGATGACTCCATTTCCTCCTCTTATTCATCATCCTGAGCGTCTTCTTTCCACTCGAGAAGCATGAAGGAATGACTCAAAACTCAAACATCACACTTCTCACTCAGAAAGAATGTCCAAAACGAGCGTGCCGGGTCTCAAACATCCGCGCCGCTCTCTTAAAACAAAGACTGGAATCAGAGAGAAACACAGACGGAGAGAGAGCTTGATTTTCAGCCAGCAGCGGAACTGTGCTGGTGGGAAACTGAACTAACATCTAATAGCAGTTTAAAGTTTCAGTTTGTGTTGTGATAATTTGACCAGGAGCCAGAGGGTGCTTTAGTTCTAATGGGCTCTGTGATGGGCTCGGGTACGGTGATTAGCCAGGGGGCTTTGAGATGAACCCGGGGCAGCGCAGGGTTTCAGCTCCCCGCTGGCGTAAACTGTGGGTGGCTCGGAGATAAAACACGAGGCAGGCTCGGCGTTGTTTGTGCTGCCTGTTGTTGGTCTGCATCCATGCAGGGGCGTGTGTGCGGCCCTTATGGCTCTTCAGTGTAGCACCGGGATGCTAAAAACCTCCTACACAAAGAACGAGGTGTAATAACACAGCTTTTGTTTAGCCAACACATGCAGCTGAGAAATCAGCTTCAGGTAGGTGTTGAGAGTCAGAGAGTGATGCTTTAAACTCATGACGGAGGGGAAAAGTTTTTACAGAATACCAAAAAACATTTAAATCAACCAAGACAAGAGAATCAGTGTGATACTCCTGCAAAAAATAATTTGAATGTCTGGCTTTTTGAATGAGTTTCTCTTTTGAAAAGGAGTTTTGTAAGCTCTTGGAAATAGAATTAACTATGTGGCAATCAGCACTAACATTAAAGAGCCACATTTGAAGAATCACAGAATGATATTTCAGCATAAACTAGTGATGGTGGAATAATTTATCACTCTTTATTGGTTCTCCTGTTTGAAAAGTGAAGTTAAAAGTTGGTTAATGTTTTCTGAAAACCACAGTAATGTACAAGATGAGTATCTCAGCACTAGTACAGTAATCTCAAGTAAGTATCTGAATCCTTTCTGACTTGATAATGACATTTAACTCACCTGAAAAGAGGAGGGACAACATTTGTCCATCTTGAAGGGATCCTATTTCACACAACCATGCGCTCACTATTCATCATCCTGCTTCTTACCGAGCCAACATATAAAGATAAAAATAAGCTGACTCTTTTTCTGATTTAGAGATGATTTTATTGATTTAAAAATGATGTATTTATGCAGCTAAATGAAAGTAATTCCTCAGATTCTGCACTTGGATGATACTCCCATGGCATCTATATTCTCATCAGCCTGCTCACAAGCTGAGTTAACAGTAAAATGAACATTTCAAGTTTAAGCATTAGTGTTTTTTCTGTTGGGGCTCTTAAAAGATGTAGTAAATAACTGCAGCATCTGTATAAGGTCATCTTCTTCACACTCAGCCAGTCCTGTAACTCTGACAGGACTGAGGCTCATACGAGGTTGTAGTTTGTGTTTGCTTTGTGTCTGTTTTCTTCAATTTTTTGACGTTTCTTTCACTCTACAGCTCCCTTTCTGTTTCAACATCCCACGCTAGTTTCTGCACTCTTTCCTCCTCTCTTCTTCTTTTTTTTGACTGGTCAGACATTATCCACCAATCTAAAGTTTATGCTCTCTAAATAAGTTGAGAATAGTGTCAGTTTTGACCTAGTGGTTCTCAAGCTGGCAGCCCAGGTTTGATTCCAGCCTGTGGCCTCTTACCTTCATGTCACTCCCTACTCTCTCTCACTGTTTTCTGCTCTTTCCTCTCTCCTATCCTCTCTATAAGGCTTAAAAAGCCCCTAAAAGAGGGGGAGGTGGAGGTGGAGGTCTCCTTTCTGGGGATTTTTGATATGACGTGTGTGATCTCTTTTTCTTACTGTTCAGAGTTGCATCAGGTTTTGTTCAATCAGAATCAAGTGTTAAAGATAAGATAAGATATCCTTTATTCGTCCCACATATGGGGAAATTTAAGTGTCACAGCAACAAAGTAGACAGTGCAAAGGAGTATGAAGCAAAGAAGAGCCAATAAAATATCAATTATTAAAAAGTTATTAGCAATTAAAATTAAAGAGGTAAAAATAAGCATATCTTACAACATATATATATATATATATATATATATATATATATATATATATATATATATATATATATATATATATATATATATATATTATTGGTCATAGAGTCTGACCACTGCAGGAGGATATACACATAAACACATCTGTATGATCAGTAAGAAAGCACAAACATAATTAAGAAATGAAGTTTGAGAAACACAGTCTAATATTTCAATATTTAAACAGTTTACTGCCAACATATTTCTGACTTAATCCAATGCTTTTGTTGCAGAAAGCTTGCAGAAAAATGTTTCCTGAGCCCCAATGAAACACTTGAACAGCACTTTAAAAATTATGGGG
Organism: Notolabrus celidotus; assembly: GCF_009762535.1. Taxonomy (NCBI): domain Eukaryota; kingdom Metazoa; phylum Chordata; class Actinopteri; order Labriformes; family Labridae; genus Notolabrus; species Notolabrus celidotus. Next base: position 4,335,025 of record NC_048292.1, read on the forward strand.
AAGAAAGTCTGATATTATTGTTAAGAAGGGATTAGATTGCAAATGATTTACGACTTCCTAAATTCCTTTTGTCCAAAAGAATGAAGTTTTAAGCTCAGCTAAACTGATCAAAAAAGGCGTAGTCTTTCCAAAAACACTTGAATGCCACACTTATATACGACTTAGTGTAATACTGCCCATTATTAAAAACACTAATCCATAAAAGTCAGAGATAGTTAGAGCGCTCTTCTGTCTGAAAGTGATGTTTGAATACTTGGATAAGATAAAATCATGTAACTGCTTCAGTAAATGTAGATTGTAGTTTAATGTTCACATAAAAGAACTATGAGATGCATCAAAGGTCCCGATCTGTTGATCCACCTGGGCAGACAGGTCTAAGCATTCTCTCCTTGGAGGTCTGTGGTTAAATTTGGGGGGTCCCGCTCCACCTGTCCTCACTGCTCCAAGCACCCAGGGTCACCCTGCAGAGAGGTGGTCCCTCCTGGCCCCGTCCACACCACGAGCCCACCCTATCACCGCTAAACAGTGTGAAACAACACATTAACCAGCGGCCTGTCCAAATGTCAGCAGGGACAAGTGCTTGCTTTAAAAACGACCACCAGCCACCTCGCTGTGTGGTCTCCTCATGAAGATATGTTGTCAGATTTTTTGTTGGGTTGTTGTCGTAACCTGCGTCCAAACGTCTGCTGAGCAACGTCTGAGTCACTGCAGAGCGGACAACAAAGGAGAAATCAATCCTGGTTAAAGACTGAGCGGGAGTTTGACTCTGTGATTTGATGCTCAGAGACTTTAACTGAAGGATGTTTGAGGACGTGTTGATATTGACGTCTGTGTTATATGGAGGTTTGTTTTCCTGCCAATGCTGCTCGTATCACGGCTCAGCAAACACTGCAGGGGGATTACAATCAATAATTCATAATCAGGTACTGCCATCTGTTATTTATTACACTCTGAGGTGAGAGTAGAAACAGAGCTGTGTGAAAGTTAAACCAAAATAAAAACTCTTCTTCAGAACAAAAAGCATTCAGGTCTTTATGTGAACAAATAAGAGGAAACTTTTAGCTCTTCATGTGATACCACACTTAACAGTTCCTCTATTAAGACACTAACAGGTTGAATCATTCTAAACCTTAAGCTCTGATTTTACTTGAAGTAAAAAGGGTAAAAACTCCAGATGAAGTAGGATTATTTGGCATGATTTTAAACTTTAATTTCTCTGCTTTCTGGAGTCTCACCTCAACAAAATACTTTAAACAAATCACTCTTGGTGACATATGTTGAATTTGGAAAATTCTCCTCCACTTTTAGGACATGAAGAGATCAGGGATGTTCTGAAGTGACTCATTTCTTCATTAGAAATTCAAAATTTGACCAGCCGACGAGTCTACGGGTCAGAAAACCTCCAACATTGGTCACATTTGAGTATACTTAATTTAACACAACTAAATATGAGATCAGAGAATCTGCAGGTAAACAATAGATGGGTTTACATGATCGCTTTTTGTTTTGATTGACAGTTTTATTCTGATCAAAGTGTTTATGTGTAATTTTAATTCTGATTGAGCCATTCCTCCAGTTCTAATCCAATTAGAAGTGGTCACGTAAACCCGCCTAATGTCAAATTTGTTTGCAGAGTGTGTCTAAGGTTAGCAGAGCTAGCACCGCCTCCTTGCAGGTTAACGTCCTCATGCCTGTGCTGGTTCCTCATCGCTCTGGTGGAGTGGTTATATGTCAGTTTAACCAGACACAGCCTACACACAACTTTATCTCCATTTACTAGATCAACATACTGACAAGCACACCACGCTACAAGATGACATCAGTCACCTGTGCTTGTTTACATCCAGGTAGTAGAGCTTTAGAGCTACAACACCAAGTCAGCTGCAAATAACTAGCAAGGGTGATGATATTCAGTTGTTTGGTAGACTAATGCAAATGTTACAATCTGCAGCATAGGAGTTTGACATCTCCATGTGATGTCAGTTTCAAACAGTGAGGGCCTGTGTCCACTAACAGCATTTAGTGGACACAGGGTCCGATTTGAGGAGATCGGCTAATGTGTTGGTGAATTTCTTTATTTCTTTATTTATTATGATCCCCATTAGCTTCCACATTGTGGTTGCTAGTCTTCCTGGGGTCCACACAACAAAACAAAAACAAGAAAAACAATTATTTAAAATCACACATTTTCCATAAAAAAAGATGCAATAGCAGCCAATTATAAAAATCAAGAGTGAAAATGAAATAGAAATAGTTCCTTCTCTGCCATTGTTGTTGAAAAAGGTGATATTGGAAGCCCCGCCCCTTCTTTATTTTGATTGGTTGGTTAGGGAGAAGTGAAATTGAACTGAACTTTGTAAATAATGATACAATTTATTTTTAAACTTAATGGAGGATCCTCATTTCCTGCTGAATACCAAAGTAAACACAACACTGACTGTTATGTGTGAAACAGTGATTGAAAATATATGAATGCATGGATAACATTAATAATATTTATAATAATATAACAAAGTATATGACAGTACAAAACCCTTGAAATCCCACAGAGGTCAATTATGAAAAAACAGTCCCATTGTTTTGATAATTTCACCTCTTTTCCTACCCTGTAAACCACAGAAGAAGAAGAAGAAGAAGAAGTAGAATTCCTCTATTTTGCATTTATATCACCAGAGGGCCGTTTGGGAGAGAAGTCTTGAATAGTGTTAATTAAAGTGAGGAGGTATAATTAAACCACACTTTCTGCATAGTTCAGTTTATCTGGTGACAGAAGGAGAGTCTAGGGGAGTTGGTGAAGGGGCTGAATGTGAAAAAGAAAAAGGTCTTTAAAGATAAACGCACAACAGATAGTATTTTGAGTTAACGTGTTTATATTAACAGACTTGCAATTAAAATCTGCAGCACAGACACTCAGACACAGCTATTAGGACATTTTTGGTATAACAAGTCCAACACCGCTGGGGATTAATATCGCAACACTTTGGTGGTATCGTGCAACCCAAACCCTCTCTACTGTTCCACACATAAATCTCACAGAGCGTGACTAACCCGGCGGTAACAGGAGCTGGGTCCAAGAGTCCCCGCGGACCCCGGCCTGCATGTCAGTGTTTCAGACCGCTCTGCTGTAAGGACCAGCCCCACAACCTCCCTGGGCCCCCCCGAGACCCTGTGAAACCAAACAGTGAGGTCAGCTCTGGGCTCCCATCTCACAGCGAGGATTACACACACTCACACACAGACACACAAACTGAGACCGCTGAGACTGCACTTGGATTAAGTCATTAAGGGTAACCATCCCGTAAAACCTCAGCCAGGGACTTTCTCTGGAAAAAGACACTCTTCTCACAGACATTAGTTTTGTATCTGTGAGCAGACCTGGCAGGCCTTCAGTGACCTTTCATTTGGATGCACGATTAATTTTTGCAGCGGATTACAACTTATTACATCCCACTTTGTCCTCCTGTTAGAGTCATCAAATCACTCAGCTTGGTGAGCGGCCAAAAGGCACCACAACAGGTTTTTAAAGGGATCCTCTATCTCCATTTCTTGCCCCAAATTACGTCTTAATGTGGTGGGGAGGTCAAGTGAGATAGAATGAAGGGAATAAATCTCTAAATCTTTGGGGTGGAGGCCAAGAGTGAAGGTTGTGCCAACACACAGGACTGTCATTTCAGAGACTGGGAATCCTGTGAGAGACAAACATGCACTACTTGCGGTGGGTTAAGTAGCTTACAAACATTGGTGAGTTCTTCATGGATTGGACTCGATTGTCCAGTAGATCCCACAGATGCTGGATTGGACTGAGATCTTGGGACTTTGGAGGCCAAGTAAACACCTTAACCTCATCATGTTCCCCTTAGCCACCTTCCTCAATCACTTTGTGGTCCAGGTCTGATGCTCATGTGTCAATTGTAGAAGCTTTCAGTGGTGGAAAGGGGTCAACATGGACACCCTGACTGGTCTGCAGGTACACAGCCCCTTACACTTCACTGTTACAGCAGTTTGAGCTCCAGTAGCTCTTTTCCTTCCTTATTATTTATTTAATGTATTTTTCATTTAAAAGGACTGTGCATATTAATTAACACTTCTGTAAATATGCCAGAATTAGCCAAAAGGCTAGTTAACATCCCTAGTCTCTTTTCAGATGTTAAAAAGGCTCCCTAAAAAGAAAAAGAAAAGAAAAGTACAAATAGCACCATTTGATTAAATTGACTAAAAGCTACATAAGGACATGATATGACAGTCTTTGAGAAAGTGGCCATGGACATAATATACATGGAGCAAGACAATCAAGAAGCAGCAATAATGAAATGTTAAGGAAGACACATGTAAACACAACAGGACAACATTTAACAGTGCTGTACACATTTGCATCCGACAGTGACAATCAATCATTAAACTAGCTGCATACAATTCAAATGAAGCAACGTATAGACGGAGCAACAGATGCACACAACGAATAGACAACACAAGTAAGAGACAGCAAGTACAAAGAGAAAAAATGTAGCCCACTTTTGGTTGGTACTGACCCCTGCAGACCTGGAACACCCAACAAGAGCTGCAGTTCTTGAGTTATGACCCAGTTGTCCAACCGTCATAATTTAGTCCTTTTCAAAGTCGCTCACATCGTCACACTCGTCCTTTTTTACCTTAGTGGGTTCAACTTGGTGAAACACCAGTTATGAAAGATGCCTGCTTAATGATGCTGTTGTTGTCATCTCTTGCTTCTCTTGTACCTCCATGGTTGGGATTTGGGGGCCATTGGTGGCATAAAGTAGTACTTTTGAAGGTGGTGATGCTGTTTGGGCTGCAGTGGCCACTAAGGTCCATTTAGTGAGCTATGTAATGGCTGAAGCACTGAGATGAGGGCACATTGAGGGGGAGACAGTCCCTCTCTGAGCACTTATCCTTTTTAAAGTATCTTGTGATCCTTTCAAATCAGAGCCAAAGTGACACTATGAGTGATACGTGGTCATATTTTAAAGCACAAGGCCGCAGACTGGGACTGGGGTACGTCCTTGTTGTCTCAAACGAGGAGTCCCACACCCAGGCAAGGAAATTAAACGTGCAGACTGATGTCCCCTCTCAATAATATCACACCCGTCTGACCATTTCCTTGCATGCACCTGCACAACTATTACCCCCAGACAATGAAACTCCATCTGCAGGAACTTCCACATCAGTAACACCAGATTTTTTTTATTGTATCAAACAGGTGTTGATGACCTTCAGAGTGACGCAACGGGCACACACGGCACCAGGCGACATGTCAGCCTCGTGTGTTTGCGTCTGCATGTGTGTGTGTGTGGACACGTGTTACGGACGGTTGATCCTCGGTCACACACTTTGTTCTTTGTTCCAACAACCTCACACCTTCGGAATAAAATGCCCACAATGCACGCAGCATTCCACACACGGCAACGACGCCCACGTGTTAAAAAAACAAACACATGCTAATCTCAGGACGGACACACACAGACCATCCACAATGCTAAATTACCCTCCCCTGTGTTTGGACAGTAATGGTAGTCTGCAGGGTCTTGGGTGTGGAGAGCAACCTGTTGGGAATAATTCATGCCAGTGTCAAAAGTGGGAATCTCAGGATTCTCTTACATTTTGTGGGCCACACACGTTCAAGTGGACGCAGTGTTAAGCCCATTTGTCAACATTATAGGGATCAAATGTAAATCAAATTACATTTATTGCTTTCAGCCGAGTCAGACAATCATAAATATTCCAGAGAGGAGTCGAGTGGGCCGCCGTTACTTTGGGTTATTGTTCATGAAATGTGGAAAGTAGAAATTTAGTATTCCCAACAAATCTCTGAGATAAGAAGTTAGAGAAGTTTTATATCTTGAAAGTATGGATTAACAAGAGCAGAGTGTAAAGCAGAGACTTCTCCTCATACTCTGTGCACTGGTAGGAAGCTTCCATTATAATCATCAATATTCATAATAACATGACCCAGTGTATAATCCCTTTGAAGAGCAGTTTTATAAGACAGTCTTTAAAATAGTAAAGAAGACCCTCGGGGTGTGGAGAGGATCGAGGAAAAGAAACTGAAATATCTTGTAAAGCCAAAGTAAGATGGACCACACACTTCTGAATTTGAGGTGATTACAAGAAACCTGTTACAGACATTTCAGAGATGGATTATATGTCCATTTTAAATATATCTATTTTATTGGCATTTTTTGAAATTATAGCAGATTATATGTACATTTATGATAGAAAAACAGGTTGATAAACCGTTGATTTTCCAGTTTAAAGTTGTTTTAGAGAGGAGATATCAAAGTTAAAATCAGGAAAATATTTAATTAATGTCCCAAAAAAGCTGTTTTGAGCGGTGACTTCATTTATCATCCATAGCCATTATCTCTGGACAGCATGCTCAGATATTTCATATATTGGTTAATTAACACCCAGCTGTATTACATACTTGATTCTGATTGGTCAAAACCTGACAACCAGGGTGATTAATTTTGAGCAACAACAACCCCACGGACAATCTGATCTCACACATCATATCAAACCAATGCACAGAGAGGAGGTCTGGCATGTTTCACCTCTGCCTGTTGACACTGTGGCAAAAAGTTTGTGTTCTTCTGTTTCATAACATTTTAAAATTTAACCAGGGACAAAGACAGCAAATTAGTCACAGCTAGAAGTCTTATATACAGTGCATTGGTTGCACTTTAATTAGATGTAACATGTATTGTCAGATAAACTGCTAAATAAATAAAGTGGTAGGCTAAGCTAAACAACACGAATGGTATCCTTAATGTTATCTGTATTTTTTTTATTTGGAAACCATGAAACTGTAGGTTGGTGGTTTAAGGCTGAGCAGTCACAAGGAAACAAGATAATAATAAAAGTTTATTACCACTGCATTCATCAAAACAGACTTTACAAAGTGATTTACATAATAAAAAAACAACAATAATGAAGAAATCCATCATTCACGTGAGTAAAAATGTTCAGTTTAGTGTTAATTCAACCTGCAAGTGGACTGATAAGAAAACTGTTGCCCTGGATGAGCTACTGACCATGGAATTTGAGAGATAAGCTGCATTTCATTTTTAAATCAATGAAATCATCTTTGGATCAATAAGATAAGAGATAAATATGAGATATACTTAGAATTGTGGGGTGGGTTTGGGGTCGGGGCTGGGGCTGGGATCTTTTTCTTAATTTATTCCATTTTAAGTTGTTTTTCTTGTACAGCACTTTGTGTTACAATGTCATTGTATGAAAAGCGCTTTATAAATAAAGTCTGATTGATTGAGTCTGATTCATCGCTCAGATATCAAAATGGTGTGAGACGAGCAAACCCCACTAAATCTAAAACACACAGAGAGACTCACAGACGTCTTTCAAGTTTAAAGAAACACATAAAGTCTGTTTCAAACTCTGTTTACTCTGGATTATGAGCTTTTGGAAGACGGTTCATATTTACTAAATTTGTGAATCAACATGGGTTTTAAATAACAAAGACTGAGCCAGACATCACTGTGTTCTTTACCCACTGCAGCTTTATGGCTATCATGTTATTGCCTGCATCTCGCCAAAGCTTTGGTGCCCGTTACTATCTGTTGTTTTAATGATAGACTCCATATAACCAATTATACAGCGCAGCAGTGCCCCTCTCTTCTCTCGTCAACACTGACATTCATCAATATCCTATTAGTTTCTCTTGGAGCCGGGCACTTTATCCTCCTTCCCCTCGCAAAAAAAGTCCACCCTTGTTGTTATTCAAGAACCCAATTTTCATTGTAACTAAACACGCTTTGTTCTCGGCTCAGACTCTTCAGGAAAAACTAATATTGGGGGATCATTGTCGCAGAGGTTGCTGGGGCTACAGTCACACTTGCTGATGATTGGATTCATTCTGGTGTTATCACTGGCATCATCCCCCTGACTCCCAGAGGCAGAGTGATATTAATGATAGCGATGCTCCACCATATCGTTTACAAGCGGCGACATCAAAGCGACCCTGACTGACTCCTCTTTTTGATTTGGATTCAATTTTCACTCTTTTTCTGCAATAACACTCAAACACAGAGAGACGCCTTTTGATTCCCACTCTGCAAAATGAAGCAGTGATCAGAGAATGAACATGAATAAGAGCAGGAGTGAAACACAGACGGCCAGACGGAAGGGCAGCGGGGTCAACGTCTCACCTCACCGGCCAGACGTGAGGTCTGCTATCGTCTGCTGCCGGGTCAAGGCCAGCGCCCTCTCTCTAAGTCGCGGTCAGTGGCTCTGTCTGGAAGGCAGACGAGGAAACAACACCAAAACACACACACACACACACACTGAACTCGAGGGATAATCTAATCCATCACTCTCCTGAATGAGGACAGAATCAATCAGGAGGGACCTTCACTTCACTCCCAGCTAAATCACCATCGGCTGTCAGGTGACAAGCCTGTTCTCAGAGTCCACTTCAGGAGGGACCTGTTGAAGAACCCAGAAAAACCAGATCAGAACAGCTGCTGAAGTCTGCTCGCCCTCTGAGGTAGTTGGCGTCGAGAGCTATTATTCTTTGCACCCATTTGCAGGAACAACCCTTTAAGCCAGTCCATCAATACCAGTCCATTTGCAAGGCGGTATTGACATTGTCCAACCAGGGTGCTACACTCTTATCGTGCCTCATAGTGTAATTCTCTGAGGTCATGGAGAGTTAGCCAACAAACGCCGAGCTATAGCTCTCTCTCTCTCTCTCTCTCTCTCTCTCTCTCTCTCCCCTTCGCTAATTGATGTACTTCAGCCGGCCCGGCCTTTGAACTGAATCCCTGTGTCGTCCACCGGAGAGAACGCAGATGCCATCAGCGTTGCCTTCCCCTCCCCGCCTTTGAAACCAGAGCCCACCCCGTCTAACCCGCAGCTCAGGGCACGAGTGAGAGGAGCCGTCTGTTAGCTTAGCTCCAGAGACAGTTTACTCCCCGCTTTGTTTGACCACCGTTGAGTCTGAGTTCGAGGGAGCCAGGCCAAAAAGATTAGCTGTGTTTTCAGTGGGAGATGGTATCATGGCGGCGGGAGTGACTGTGTCGCTGCTCCTGACTGTCTCAGAGCTTTGTAGGCTAAAGGAGGGGAGCCATTGTTTGTGCAGGACTTAAGCCTCGACTGGCACTCTTCCACCTTTTTGCAGAGAGGGATTTTATGCCTGGATGTTCGTGCATTTAGACCAAGAGTTTTGTTACTCCATATCACCAAAATAACACAACATCAAGTGTCGTACGTTTTGTCAGGGGTAGAAAGTAACTGACAACATTCACTCAATTTACTGTTCCTGAGTAGTTTTTTAAAATCAGTACTTCAGTATTTTTCTTAGGAAATGTGCTTCTCTACATTTGTACACAGCATCTGTTACTGATGCGATGATTTCAGCATGCATGCTCAGGTGGAAATCGCAATAAGGAACACTCTTGTAAAGTTCAAGGTCATTAACTTATCTGCAAAAAGTTTATTTTACAAAACTGACACCTCTTTCCAAACACTGAGGTAGACAGTTCACCACAATCTGCTTTTCATCCGTTTCAAGCCGTCCTGAAAGCTGGACAACATACAGTGAACTCTTAGATTTAGGGGGACTTTCTGCAAACTGCAATACTGAAAAAAAGATGCAACAAAAATGTTCATGTTTTGGTCTGTTCTAAATGATCTTTTATTGATTTTTGGTTATTCTTGTTTCTGTTCAGTTTCTAATGCCTTTTGTTTCATGTGTTGATTTTTCCCTTGTGTCGTATGTTCTCCACTTTTTTGTATACCCTCATGTCCGTTTGTAGTCTAGTGCTGTAGTCCAGTTTTATTTTGTAGAATATTCTCCCAGTCTGTTAAGTTTAGTTTTACTTCCAGTATTTTGTTTGTCTACACCTGTGCCTTCTTGTTCTCACCTGTGTCTCCTTACTTGTTACCAAGTGTGTGTATAGTCTGTGTTTTCTCCCATCTGTGGCTGTTCACTATGATGTGTCTTGTCAAGTGTACTACAGTGTTCCTGGGATTCCTGTGGTGTTCCCAGTGTTCCCAGTGTTTTTCTTATATCGTGGAATCTGAGTTGAGTCAGTTTTTGTTTATTCTTTTTTTCTTCAATAAATCTTATTATTTTAATCTGCACTTGGATCCTCTTCCTTGTTTCCCCACCGTGATAAAAATACCCATTAACCTCAACATGGTAAGGTGGCATGCCAACAGAAATCCCATCACAGATTTACGCTCTCCTGTTAGCTCAGACAAAAATGCTTTTACATAATTTGAGGTTCTCAATATCTTGCTTAAAAGTAAGGACTTTAAGTATATTCTAAGTAACATACTTTTCCTTTTACTTGAGTGGATTCACAGACTGATAGTTCTACTTAACTTGAGTAGAATATTTTCATCTTTATATTTCCACGCCTGCATTTTGTGTGTGAAACTCAAAATTCTGCAAAAGAAACGGCTTTTCCTAAAGAGAGTGGAGTTCTGTAAAATAGAGGATCAGGTTAGAGGTCATTACAGGTCACACTTGATGTAAAGTAGCTCTGGAGTTTAGATGGAGTTTGGAGGAGGAAGAGAGTCCTGCTAAAGAAGATTACCTCTGCTTTTAGTGACTGCATGCACTGGTTTGACATCTGAGGTTAATTCTTGCGGGTAACGAAACTCGCTAATCATCGATGTAGCTACAGAGGAGGAATTGTTGCTCTCTGTAACCACCTGTTGTATCTTTGTTTTTGTAGTTCTCTGAATTGATGTGCACCTCTTGTTTCAGGTCCACTTTGATTGGAAAGCTATTACTGAGTTTTAACTTTTTATAACAGACTAAAGTCTTATCTAAACCTGTCACATATAAATAATGTTGTGTTAATTTGCAGTGCCTTTCATACCTCACAAAAGACAAGCTAATGTTTCTATAAGGCAGTTAAAATTTCAGCATGTAGTCTTATCTTTATCACAATGTCTTCCGTTTGTTGAGCTGACTCCTCGTGTTAGTCATGAGGAAGTTTTGTTCTGATATCCCTTCAGCTAACTACTCAGTTTTTTTGTTAGCCATGAGTACAAGCCACGCATTGTTTACTCTCTATAGTTAGCTAAAGCTTATAACACCTACATGTTGAATTTTGAATCCCACAAACCATCATGAGTATTTTTTATCCAGCTTGAATCAGGACAGATATCAAGGACATTTCAACAAGAGAGGCCACAGTGAACCTTTTCATCTCTGAAGACTAGTCTGTGGTTTCTCCAACTTTGAGACACCCAGCCTGTGTTTTGAAAAGTGAGAAGATTTTTGTCTCTTTGTTGGATCTGAGTGAATTATAAAAATATTAAAATAATGAGTAAACAAAGCTTAAGATGCAAATTTGTGAAGAGTATTAAAAACTGTATTTGAGGATTCGTGAACGCTTCTTTTTAAAGGCAGATGGTGATTTTTTTTTTTTTCATGTATGAACTAAACTAAACAGTAATAAGGCTGATGAAATAGTCTCTCTCTCTGCTCCGTCCTTGATGATTATCTGTTTTGGCATTTGTCATAAAAATCCCAACACAGCATCATTTATGAGATTTCATAACTTCATTGAGATATGAGCACTTCTTTCCACCGGCCCCTCTTTGAGTCAGAGAACTGGAGACCCTGCAGGCCAAAGTGTCGTGACCCCAGGTGAGGCATTGTCATCGGGCCCATGACCAGGGTACTTAACCCTTGATAGGCTAATTCATATCCCAGGTGTGGAGCCGGGTTATATACGGTGTGTCGGTCACGGTGATCAGAGTTTCCTCTAAAACAGCCCAATGAGTGTGCTGCAGCCTGTCCGGTGCAGGAGGTGCATTTAAGTTAGGGGGGTGTGTGGGCAGAGAGAGACGAGGTCCTACAGTTCATGTTCATTATCAGTTCTGTTTGTGACCTCCATGTCAGCACTGGTCCTAACTGGATCCCCTTTCTAACACTCGCTGCAGGGAGAAAATCCACATGTCCACGGCTTGTGAACTGTGAGACAACATGATACTGGGACATAAACTGTACAGAAACCTGAGATACACCAAAAGAGGGGGAATAAAGTTAGAAGATGTAGTTAAAAAAAAGTGATATTCAATTATTGTTGGAGTGGCTTTGGTGCTTGAACTCCACAGGGAGGTAGGGGCAGCAAAAGTGACCATTTTAACCCATTTAATTAACATTATTAACACTCAAATTCAGAGTTCACTGTGATAGTTTGTTCTTTAAGCGTCAAAGAACCAACACAACACTTCAATGACGTCCTCTCTCTTTAAAGAAGGATGTGATCAGTAGAGTCAGGCTTCTAAAAACCTGCAGCACAGTCTTATACATCATTATATCTCTCTCACTTCACCCCCGAGCGCCTGATCAATTATTCACCTTAGAGGAAAAAAAGAAAAAAAGAAGTGAGAATCTGTGAGCGCTGGGAGAGATACTGTCTGTCCCTGCTGGGATCATGTCCTACTTTACAGTTTGAAACATCGAGCTGCTGCAGAAGAGCAGAGAGACTTTTTAAACCTTCTCATGAATTTCGTGTAGCTGGAGGGAGGGAAGCATGAGAAACCGTCAGAGCTTATTTTACACCGCTGTGTGTGTGTTTTTATCTGGAGTTCACGGCCTTCAGATGTTGTACTTCATGCACACACCATCATTAGGATGTATGGTGTGTGATATACCGTCACATGAAGTATACATTGACCGTTTTAAATGTTTATGCCATGAGGATCCAGTTAACTAAGACTGGCATAGCGGCTGAAAAACAACAAGACTCTTATTGACACAGCTAGGCTAGCTGACTTCATGCTAAAACAAGCTAACAGCATATATTTAGCACTTATTATTTATTTAAGTTATATATTAAGTTATATTGTTGGGTCTTTTTTGCCTTTATTAACAGGACAGCTGAAAAGAGACAGGAAATGTAGGGAGTAGAGAGTGGGGGAAGACAGCTGGGAGTCGAACCTGCGACCTCTGCGACGAGGACTGTAGCCTCTATATGTGGGGTACTTAGCCCACTGGGCCACCAGCGCCCCTTAAGCACTTATTTTAACATTAGCCTAAATTTTTCTCTACATGTTATTAAATGTTTAACTAACAATGTGCTAGTTAGCATGTTTTAGATGCTTGTTGGCAGATTGTTGTCAATTGAGAAGCCAGCCTGCAGCCTGTTCTCATGGCAAAATCAGCTAACTCAGCTAGCTTTAGCCTAATATTTAGCTCTTGATTTTACCCAACTTTGCATTGCTTGTTGTTTTACTAAACAAAAAAAGTTTTATGAAGTATTTAAACGTTAACTTACAGGATTTCGTTAGCATTAGAAAGAAAAGCTAGTTGTTGCCTGTTGTTTTCTATCTCTGTGCCAGGCTAAGCTAGCTGTCCCTAGCTGTAGCTTCACATGTAGCACAGATATGAAAGTACTTTCAATTTAACTCTCGTTTTATCACCCAAGGATAAAGGTTGTTTACTCAGTAATATTTTAGTCGTCATATTAAAAAAACAATGTGCAATTTCTGCCTCTAGCAGTCGCTCAAGAATTCACCTTATTTCCTGTCATATAATCAATTACCTGTTAGTTACATTAGCTAACAGAATGTTGCTTGCTTTCTTCCTCACCCTGATGTATTATTTGGTGTTTCCTGGTGTTCTTGTGCTTTCCTGTAAGAAAGGCAACAAAATAAAAGGACCCTTATCGGGGCTCTCAAGCTTTGAACTCAGTTCAGAGTGAGATTTTGGCAGTGGATTGTATCCTCTCATTATAGTCATTATCTGGCTGTATTTTGTTCCTTTACCTTAACAATTTTGACTGCCCTCTCTCTGATTCTCCCTAGCTCTCTTTATTTTTGTGAAAAAGTAGTAATTTCATTCAGTAAATAGCCTACGAAATCAATTAATGAGATTACTGTACACATTTGATACAGGGCCCTTAACGTTGTTGTGTTATTTTACCCGGATACAATGATGCTATTTTTTGATTGGCTGTTGGGTAAGGAAACCAACTTGATTCCTACCTGTTCCACAGTTTAAAGAGAAGCAGTGCAACTTGGTGGGCATTGTCCTAGTAATTACTCTGCGTGAGAAATACAAAGTGTGGCGTGTGAGCGTGTAAACAGGTTGAAATACGTGTGTCTCATGCCCAATGCGTGAGACTTGAGAGCCCTGCCTGATCGTGGATGAAATAAAAGATATCTTTGAGTTTGAAAGTTGCTGGAAATGTTTGGAATCATTTATAATTTAAACATTATATAATCTAGAGTAAGCTGCACCAGTATAGAAGATGGAGTCTGTTTTGGGGGCTCCTAAAGGGGAAGAGTTCTGCAACATGCAGTCCTCTGTCTATCTCCTAAAGTAGATATTCATGACGTATAGACAGATCAACGAAGGGAAGACAAAGGCGATGTGTAGTGTAAGAGTCTGCAAGATGTATTGAAGTGTGTGTATATGTGGCGGTCCTGCTGTGTGTTCACAACCCATACTTCCTGCGCTTCTGCGATGCGTAATCACACACCAGGACACTGATACCACACTGCTTTGAGGTGTAAGTACATCGACGTACTGATGATCCACCTCCAGCATGCTTGGCGCAGGGAAGCAGCTGCTTGCCTCTTGGAGCGTCCTCCACTGGGGCAAATACTGTAACACATAAATGACCTCTCTCTGCGTTTCATACCGGTGTATTGGTCCCACTGGTGTTTAGGATGCAGCTAATTTTTTAGAAGACAAAGAAGATATTAAAAGTGCATCTTACACACTGAAGTTTGACTTACATTTCACCAAATACTTAAAGAAACATAATAAAACACATGTAGAAGGAGGGAGGATCATATCTGGCTCTTGATGTGGATGAATCGCTTTAAAAATGTCCTTTATATTCAGCAAAGCAGTACAATCTAATGAAGCAAACTTCCCTTTCATAGCATGAGTGTGTAAGCTCTTAGATACAGACCCACTCTGAGTTTTCATCAGTAGTTCTCAGTGTTTATATTCAGACTCCAGCCTGCAGAGATGTTGACTCCAGGCCTCCTTTGGATTCTGGACAGATTTACACTTCCCACAGTCCGTCCTGACTCCACCCCTTCGCCTGAGAGGCCAGATCCTCCAGTTTGAGTTTCTACTCAGGCAATCCCATGATTCTCCCTGACAGCTGAAGCGTCAACCCCTTGACACTGACGGGAATTTATGGTCCGGTTCAGGATGCACAGTAGCCCTGGGGAGAGAATGCACCACCGGTGAACAGCAGGGACACGACTCCAGCCATCCCGAAAAAAGTTCAGCCTTCAGTTTATTGAGACCGGCTATTGTCTGAAGAGAAGCTTCTTTTAATATCCAACCAAGCAGACATCTGAGGAGCAGATTATCAGTTTTAAAGCTACCATTATTTATAATTTATCACTTCACCACAGCTCCTTTCTTCTGCTTGAAAAGAGGAAATGTTTGCAACACAGGTTCTGTGATTTTTATGGATCCTACAGAATACAGAATGTCTTACCTGACACAAAACACATTCAGAAACCAACACCTCACCTTACTTTCATATGCACAAACACACACAAACTCTCTCTCTCTCTTCTATTGTACAATTCATTTCTGCTGCAGTGTCAGAAAGAGCTGCAAATAATGAAAGTTTCCCACACACGCCGGCCCCTGAGAATACCTCGCCTCTGGAAAAAACAGCAAATGAAAATATGATGCTTTTTTCAATATTTGTTGGCGTTGTTGTACACAATTCTTGAAAAGTGTGTGCAGTACTTCGACACCAAGACGACTGAGTCCACACACACTGCAGGTGTTGGACATTGCTACTTTTTTCTAGGCTGCATAAACATTACAACAGAAGTGACAGCGTGGACAAAGGAGAGACCAGACAGAGTGAAGCAGCAGAGGAACTTATAGCAAGTTGAAAATGTGTGAATGTGTTGGTACCATTTCCCTGTAATGCATGCAATGAAAGTACAGTATCTCACAAAAGTGAGTACACCCCTCACATTTCTTCTAAAGCTGAAGCACAAGAGAGCCTGCAAACGGTTTGCTAAAGACAAGCAGACTAAGAACATGGATTATTGGAACCATGACTTGTGGTCTGATGAGACCAAGATAAATGTATTTGGTTCAGATGGTGTCAAGCGTGTGTTGGGGAAACCAGGTGAGGACTATAAAGACAAGTGCATCTTGCCTACAGTCAAGCATGGTGGTGGGAGTGTCATGGTCTGGGGCTGCATGAGTGCTGCCGGCACTGGGGAGCTACAGTTCACTGAGGGATCCATGAATACCAACTTGTACTGTGACATACTGAAGCAGAGCATGATCCCCTCCCTTCAGAAACTGGGCCACAGGGCAGTATTCCAACATGATAACGACCCCAAACACATCCATAAGACGGCCCTTGCCTTGCTAAAGAAGCTGAGGATAAAGGTGATGGAGTGGCCGAGCATGTCTCCAGACCTAAACCCCATAGAGCATCTGTTGGGCATCCTCAGACGGAAGGTGGAGGAGCACAAGGTCTCCATTAAGGGAACCATGAATGCCAACATGTACTGGGACATACTGAAGCAGAGCATGATCCCCTCCCTTCAGAAACTGGGCCGCAGGGCAGTACTCCAACATGATAACGACCCCAAACACACCTCCATGACGGCCCCTGCCTTGCTAAAGAAGCTGAGGGTAAAGGTGATGGAGTGGCCAAGCATGTCTCCAGACCTAAACCCTATTGAGCATCTGTGGGGCATCCTCAGACGGAAGGTGGAGGAGTGCAAGGTCTCTAACATCCACCAGCCCCGTGATGTCATCATGGTGGAGTGGAAGAGGATTCCAGTGGCAACCTGTGAAGCTCTGGTGAACTCCATGCCCAAGAGGGTTAAGGCAGTGCTGGAGAATAATGGTGGCCACACAAAATATTGACACTTTGGGCCCAATGTGGACATTTTCACTTAGGGGTGTACTCACTTTTGTTGTGGTTTAGACATTAATGGCTGTGTGTTGAGTTACAGTAAATTTACACTGTTGTACAAGCTGTACACTGACTACTTTACATTGTATCAAAGTGTCATTTCTTCAGAGTTGTCCCATGAAAAGATATAATTAAATATGTGCAGAAATGTGAGGGGTGTACTCACTTTTTTGAGATACTGTCACCTGTTTACTGAGATACACTGACAGAAAGAAGAGTATATGAAAGATATGATTACTGTGGAGCTGAGGGAGGAGGTTACACTACTGTAGTCGAAAACTGCAGCTAATCACACGTACGCTGATAGCCAGGTTGTGAAACTCTGGCGCCAATATGTGGAACGAGATACTAAACGTTAACAGCAAGCCTAACCAGATTTAAAGGCATCTTGGGTCGAGGTGCAATGAATAGTAAAAAAGGCACACAGCTTGTGGATTTAAAGCTGGGGTTTGCAGTCTCGGAAAACTAGCATGAATTTGAATGTAGCTTTTCCTCATGACTCCGTCTAACCCCTCCCCACCTCCCCTCGGAGCTCCTCCAAAAAGACCCCCCCCCCCCGCTCACATGCACGAGCGCCGCTGATTCTCGACCATATGATGGTGACTCATTCAAAACCGGTCCTCACCAAAACATTATCATAGTGAAAGTTAAAAACACAAACAAACATGGCTGCTGTTAGTACTCACAACTGTCATTCTAGCATTATCCAGTTGTACTGGTGACACGATAACAGGAGAAAAGTTATAACACATATATAACACTGTAACAGCTCTACTGTTTGTTAAACGTGTTCAGTGTAGATGTTCTTAATTCCTACAGTGTTGATGGTCAGTGAAGGCATCAGGAGAGGTGTAGAGTGTGTGAGCGGGAGAGAGGAGAGACAAGAGGGGAAGTTCTTCATTCATTCAAACATTGATTGTTGTTTTGTTGGTTGTTGTGATCACGGCCGACAGTGATCGGTTATTAAAGCTCAACGTGTTCACGAATCGGCCCGTCATCACTACAGCGTCCAGACGGATGCTACAATACATCTACATTTCTGTAGGACTTACTGAATGTCATTAATTCTTTTTTTTAGACTCTGATCCAGACTACAGTCCTGAGCAAAGCACTTCATCGGGTCAGAGGGGACAGGCCCGAGGTGGAGCGAGAGGGGCTGTCAGTAGAGTCAGGGGAAGCAGAGGCAGGAGACGGGGAGTGACCGCCGGGGACATGTACGCTCTGCAGGAGGAGGGCAGAACGGCAGGACCGGATTTGATTGGTTTAAAATTTTGGGACCCAAAATACGGTGATTGGTTGGTGTTTTCCCAGGTTTACTCCGGCTGTAGATAGCAGCTTTTCTTCTCTCTTTTTCAAGAACACATTATGTATTGATTGCCATCAGGACATAAAGATAATTTTAACCAGTATGACAAAAAGTGTATCTAAATCTGATTACCAACCCCAGCTTTAAGGTGGCTCCAGCTAAAACCCTTAACACTGCTTGTCTTGTCTTGAAAATGAAGCATGCTGTCGTCCATTGTTCACATAACATCTTATATATTCACAGCCTGCATATTAAACTCAACATAGCGCTCACTCAGCATGAACGAGCCACTTGCAGGTTCTCCTTTTGCAGCCCTGAGCTCTTTAATCGAGGGATGATGAATGGAGATCTGGATCAACCTGCCTGCTCACGTGAATGCTGCATAATCGACACGTTAAAGTGAAGAGAGTAAGACTGGGAGACACCATGTTTACTGCTAATAGTATTTCCGACACCCTGTCAAACGATGAGGAGCCCCAGTGAGTCTCCTTCCACAACAACGTAACAGAACCCCGGGGTGGGGAGGGAACATCCGCAGGGTAAAAAGTAAAACCTGAGTCGTACAAAAATAGGAATCCCTCACATTCCCGCCGCCGCCTGTGAAGTTTTCCGATGTGAACCCTTGAAGGTTGGAGCAAAAATGCCACGAGCTATATATCACCTCCTCGCCGGCTTTAATCTCTTTTATGAATCTGAGATGAATGTGCCACGTTTCTATTTTTAACCTTGCGTGCATGTGTTTCTGCGAGCTGTTTTGACTCTGCACATTCCAGCCGATCTATGTTGGGATTCTCTCCAGGTTACAACTGGACATACCATTCTTACCGGCTAAAACAGGAACAACACATACGAGTGTGTACTGGGTTAAATGTCCTCAGTATGTGAGTGATATGACACACAGTGGGCTGATTATTCAAGCTTTAGCATTGAATAAAATATTCAGCTACTGTTTGTTGACTCTGAGTTTGAGAAATCCATCAGTGTGTTTATAATCTGGCAGAGTTTAGCTGCTATATTTGAATAATCCTCCATTATGAGGACCTTTTAGTGACTTTAATGCACTCAAATCTGCATTAATTGGTTATTTGGATCACTTGGGATTAGTGGGAACAATCGACAAACAGAACACCGGCATAATACCACCTTTTGATTTGATATGCAAAGCTTGTTAGAAGATAATCGCCTGTTTACACATTGAAGCAGAGCAGACAATAACATCTATTAAATGTCGCCCATTTGAAGGATACTGCTGCTCTCTCTCTCTCTCTCTCTCTCTTTCTCTCTCTCTCTCTTTCTCTGTCTCTCTCTCTCTCTATCTCTCTCTCTGTCTCTTTCTCTCTCTCTCTCTCTCTCTCTCTCTCTCTCTCTCTCTTTCTCTTTGTACAGTATCTCTGTTTGTTGCAAACTGAGGTACAGGTTCAGCAACGTTTCAACAACTTTGAACAGAACATTGTTGTTGTTATCACTACCTCTTCTGGTTTAAGTGACTTCTGTCATTGTCTGGATCACAAGATGTTGCTCCACTTCTCCTTATCAGAGATGGTTGAGGTCCAGTAGCTCCTCAGGCTGCTCTCACATCTTTGCCCGCTAACTGTCATTATTTCCCCACTCTCAAGACCAACCTGAGACCACAGTAACGTTTTTACCACAGTGTCAACAGGCAGTGGGGGAATGTGCTTTGTTGTTTGATGTTGAGAATTAATCACCAATTTTGTTTTGACCAATCAGAAGCATTCTCTTCTATTCTGTTTTTTTTTTGTTTGATTGATTACATTCCGTTTCATTCTAAGGTTTTCACCACAGTGTCAGAGTTTTGACACATCAAAATCAAGTATTTCCCCCAGCCTGTTAAAAAGAAAGAAAGTCTGGTTATATAGATGCTTTAGTCGTTCTTCATAAGTAGGTTATCAGCACCTTTAACATTCAGTTGTGCTCGGTTAACTTTGGAACAACACCTCCATGTCTTTCACTTTCCTTTCTGACGGCACTATAGGAAATATCTCTGCGTTCCCATTTTGTCTGGGCAGCAGCACCTGTCATGAAACCTGAGGTGACATTTCAATAGCTTCTGGAGCTCTTAATGTACATATGTGTGTGTACGTACATTTCCTCCACAGCGTCAGACAAGCTGTAAAGAACCATTGAAAAAAAAAGAGGCCTGGTGCAGTGTGGCAGCCAAAGTGTTGGATAGAGTTTCACATTCTATATATAATCCTGGTGACTTGTGTCCCTGCTGCTCTGTTTAAATGCCACAGAGTCCCACTGTCAAAACAGAGTGAGGGGCGCCACAATATGATGGACCTTTTTGAGACCAACACTTATCTTTTCAATGATTTGCGCTACTTGGAAGAAGGGGATCATGGACCACTACAACACCTGGACATGGCAGGAGTGTCCCCGCTTTACAACGGCAACGACAGCCCGCTGAATGAGGATAATATTCCATCTGAGACTGGAGGGGAGAGCAGCGGGGAGGAGCACGTCTTAGCACCCCCGGGTCTCCGCTCACACTGCGAAGGCCAGTGCCTCATGTGGGCCTGCAAGATCTGCAAGAGGAAGTCTGCTCCTACAGACAGACGCAAGGCGGCCACGCTGAGAGAGAGGAGGAGGCTGAAGAAGATCAACGAGGCCTTCGAGGCGCTCAAGAGGAAGACGGTGGCCAACCCAAACCAGAGGCTACCCAAGGTGGAGATTTTACGCAGCGCCATCAGCTACATCGAGAGGCTGCAGGAGCTGCTGCAGACTCTGGACGAGCAGGAGAAGACGCAGAACGGATCATCACACGGCTTTGACGCCAAAGAGCACAGTGTAAGCTGACATTGGATACCACAACTCAGGAAAAAGTCCCCTCGTGTTCCCGTCATGTTCCTGGAGTAGTGAGCCAGTGAAGTTCAGATTACTAAATGACTAAAGTTGACTTAGTAACAAGCTTTTATTTTATACTGTACCAATATCATGAGTTTAAAACTCCTACTAGTGTCTGTGGTGCTTTCAATGACATCATGGTGTGTTTACTGGCTCTGTTACTGTGGTATTTTTATTCCTGTTAAGACTCACAGTTTCTTATTATACAACTGTTGCTATCACCACTGTCTAATCTTCACCACCTTGGCTTGTTTCTAGATTAACCTTTGATTTTTTGATGGAAAATACACTCATATTTTATTATTAACTGATAAGAAAGAGTATGAGTATGACGTTATGTGTTTCTACAGGTGTCAGGTCATGACTACCACTGGAAAAAGTCCTCCGATTGCTGGCCGACCTCTGCTGATCATTCCAGTGCAGCCATGATTAACCACAGAGAAGGTACGTCCATCAAACTCCGTATAATCCCAAATTACTAACAACACTCACATGGTGATCATTTGCAGCACGCATCGTACTATGGTTGAGGTCTTTTAAATGTTGGACAGTTCTGCACATTTTAACCACTTTTAAATTGATTTTCGAAACCAGAAAGACAACAAATAATGAGCCAAATGGATATATTTGATAACCTTATAATAACTGTAATACAACAGCTAAGATTGCTAGTGGTCCAAGATGTGAAAGGTGAGTCCCAAAAATCAAGCTAACGAGCAAGTCCCAAAAAACAAGCTAACTAGCAAGTCCCAAAAATCAAGCTAACTAACAAGTCCCAAAAAACAAGCTAACTAGCAAGTCCCAAAAATCAAGCTAACTAGCAAGTCCCAAAAATCAAGCTAACTAGCAAGTCCCAAAAATCAAGCTAACTAGCAAGTCCCAAAAAACAAGCTAACTAGCAAGTCCCAAAAATCAAGCTAACTAACAAGTCCCAAAAAACAAGCTAACTAGCAAGTCCCAAAAATCAAGCTAACTAGCAAGTCCCAAAAATCAAGCTAACTAGCAAGTCCCAAAAATCAAGCTAACTAGCAAGTCCCAAAAATCAAGCTAACTAGCAAGTCCCAAAAATCAAGCTAACTAGCAAGTCCCAAAAAACAAGCTAACTAGCAAGTCCCAAAAAACAAGCTAACTAGCAAGTCCAAAAAAAAAAGCTAACTAGCAAGTCCCAAAAATCAAGCTAACTAACAAGTCCCAAAAAACAAGCTAACTAGCAAGTCCCAAAAAACAAGTTAACAAGCAAGTCCCAAAAATCAAGCTAACGAGCAAGTCCCAAAAATCAAGCTAACTAGCAAGTCCCAAAAAACAAGCTAACTAGCATGTCCCAAAAATGCTACAGCTAACACATGTTGACATTAGAAAGTGAAACCCTGACGAGACATTGGGCCATATTTCATTCATTCATTCATACCGCACACACTGTGAAATGTACATACTGTAAAAAATGATGTAAAATAATCACTTTGTACTGTATAGTCTAATGTATACCATAACCATAGTCATAGCCTGTTCATAGCCTGTACATACCTGTAGCAATAGTCACTCATGTAGATGCATATTATATTATATTATATTTATTCATCATTCATAACTCTGTATATTCTGTATTATTTATATTATTTAATTTACCGCTAAAGCAATCTATATTTCATTGCTTGTACCTGTGACATGCCCAATGACAACACATCTAGTCTAATCTAATCTAATCTAATCTAATCTAATCTAATCTAATCTAATCTAATATTTCAAGATAACTGAGGTATTTGCAAACCCTCTGCTAACTGTGCAATAACGTCTAATTTAGCATTCAACCACTTGCTAGCTAAAACTGTTGTTTGTTTATTGTTAACCCTTTGCTAACAGTGTGATAACAGACAATTTTGGCATTCAGCTGCCTCATACTTAACTGTTGTTTTTTGCTAGTCGTGTATAATGAAATGAGACAAGCTCAGCTAATGTTGTGCCAATGCTAGCTAACTGTAGTGCTAGCTTGGAAGTACGAAATGCTAAAATGGAACCACAAGTTTTGTAAATAGGAAATCTGAAAAGATGTTGATTGATTTCAGGCCTTTTCAAGCTAAATCACAACTAAGATAACTAACTGTTGCTTATGTTAGCTGTTAGCTCACAGTAGCTGATGTGTATCTTTGAAATATGGCACTTTTAACTCATGTTAGCATTTCGCCACTTCCTAGCTAGTGTTATTATTTGTTACTGAGATAAGATCAGATTTAAAAAAAATATCTTTAAATCTAGCTGGTGATAATTTTAGTAAGGAAGTGGTTGAATGCTAACTTTAGCTCTTGTCTGACTTAACCCCCCTGTTACCCTCAAATTTACTAACATCATTTATTTTTGGGGTCAATTTGACCCCAGAAATTTAAACCTCCAGAAACTGATTGTTGCCCATGTTAATGTGTCAGGTACTTTATGTTTCTTTTAGGTTACAAAAATGTATGTTATAGTGACTTCAATATCAATATCATCCAAAACAACTAAAACTAATGTGTTGATATTTCTTATGTTTTATAAAGCTAAAACAGCCTGGGGTCAAATTGACCCAAAGGAACACCGCTGCGTTATATTTTTTTTATAGGAAATGAAAACATATCAACATTTTAATTTTATGTTTTCCCAGTTGTCCCCATTAAATGAGGAAAAGTCATGAAACATGAGGCCAAAAAAATTATGTTAGTCATTGATTTAGAGACGTTGATCATTGAATGGGGTCCAATTGACCCCAAGGATAATAGGAGGGTTAAGCTAACAGGTAAGAACAAATGTTTTATACTTTGAAATGTAGCTGTTGAAAGTTCACTTTTTAATTGTCCTCTAAGTAGCTAATGACTTCTTCTTTGCTTTCAACCTGGAACAAAGATTCACATTAGGTCTATAGCAGCATTCAAGTGTGACATCAAATGATTCCAGTGTGAATAAAGTGATTTAAATTAAGTTTCATTTTCAGTAAACACAGAGTCTACTGGATCCTCGAGCCTCCTGCGCCTGTCGTCCATCGTGGACAGCATCACCACGGAGGAGAAAGTCATCGTCAGCGAGGAAGTCTCAGAAAACTGAACATCAGCAGTAACGACCTCGACTTAGTTCATAGAGTTTAAAGTTCCATTGTTACCTTTAGAAGTATTTCCACTATCTTTAGCCACTTGTCTCCATTTGTACAGCAGGAACAACACATTTGTACATATTTTATAAGAATGTGATGTTTAGATTTATTTATTTTGTATTCAGAAACACATCAACTCTTTGAGAAAGCTGACATTGTATTTAAATATTTGTACATAACTGACCAAGGGAATAAAATAGCTACTTTTGCAAAGCTGTAACCGTTTGTGTTTGTCATTCTTTGATGGTGAGGTGGATAATCTGCACAAATAGAGGCAGGAAACGTCCAAATCCAAGATCTTTTTGGGGTTTCTAAACTCCTTCATCTCTCATTCCAGGCACAAAGGATATAGTTTAAATCAAGCAGCATTCATGGTGATAAGAAGTCCACAGAATCAGTTTTAACCCCTCTGGAATAGATTTCTGTGACAGCCAGGCTGCGTCTTTTTGTTCTTCAGGCTGATCCCAAACAGAAACCTGAGTCTCCTCCAAACACAGCCTGCCTCCCCTCGTCTTCCCTCCCCTCTCACATGATCAGGCATGGAAACTTTAGGCATTAGGCCCGAGTGCAAAGCCTGCTGGGATGATGAAGTTATGTGAGTCATTAAGTCTGAATTTATCATCGCCTGCTTTAGCAAAGTGTTTACATGTGAGCTATTAAAACGAGTGACGTGACGCTGACGGTATGTAAATCCATTGAGTCTTGTTTGTGGTGTAGTGACATGGTGGGGGTGGTGTTTGTTGATGATGTCGGGGTGAGCTGGTCTCCCTCAGAACTCGGTGGATGACACAGAGATGTGGTTGACCTCTGGGACTCTGCCTCATTTCTCAGAGCTGCAAACACTCACAAACTTTGTTGAAGCAATTAGTCGCAGGGTTGAGATTTGTCAGGATATAAAGATCCTGATATGACTCCTAGCAGGACAAACAAGGCTGTTTGTAGACTTTGGGAAACTTGAGCAATTCACCAACATTTACAGGAATTTTAAGCAGAAATTCAACGATTTTTAAAAATTCTTCCAGGAATTTTCAGAAACTTTCTTAAGAATATCTGAAACTTGTTACGAATTTGGGAGAATTTTACTGTGAATTTTTAGAACCAGTCTTAAAAAAATTCAGAAACTTTCTCAGAGTTTTGAGGAATTTTACAAGGAATTATGCAAAATGTTCCTTGGACGTTTTGGAAACTTTCCTCTCCATTTTCAGGACAGTAATTAATTCTAATTTTCAGTGAATTTTTAGTAACTTTCCCAAGAAGTTTTGGAAACATGTATTTTAAGGACTGTTCTGCAGTTTCAGGACTTAACTGGAATTTTCCTGTTGAATTATCAAAAACTTAGGGAAAGTCTTCCAGAAAGTTTGGGAAATTATCAAAGATTATCTTAAGAATTTTTAGAAACTTTCTTGGGAAGTTTTGGAAATTATCAGGGTGTTTTTAAAAAAAAAACATTCCTACACATTTTTGTAACTTTCCTGATTTTTTTTAGAAACTTTCCTTAAATTTGTCTGATTTTTTCCCAGAATTATGAGGAATTTTCCTAGGAATTAATCAAAAAATGTCCTTGGAATTTTTGCAAACTATCCAGTGTATCTTCAAGACTTTCCCTGAATTGTATTTTGAACTT
Source organism: Notolabrus celidotus (assembly GCF_009762535.1). NCBI lineage: Eukaryota > Metazoa > Chordata > Actinopteri > Labriformes > Labridae > Notolabrus > Notolabrus celidotus. The sequence continues at coordinate 4,360,857 of NC_048292.1, forward strand.
TTCCTGGGAATTACATAGAAATTTTCCAAGAAGTTTTAGAAACTTTCTGAAGTGTTTCAAAAACTTTCCTGTGTACTTTCAGGACTTAACAGGAGTTTTCCTAGTGAATTATCAAAAATGTTATTAAAACTATTGGAATATTTACAAGGTATTTTTCAGAAGCATCTTTACAAATTTCTGGAAACTTTCCCAGGAATTTCTGAAACTTTTCTGTGTATTTTAAGGAATTTCTCCAGGACAATTTTCAACACTTTGATGAAAATATTCATACAACACATGCCAAACCATGCAACTCACACACATGTACTCAGTAGCCACCTATTCTACTCCTGAGCAATTTTCACCATATGTCATGAAAATGTTCCCTAGACAATAACTAGGTCTGTTTATACAATATTTTGCATAAACAGACTATTGTACTATTCATCACAGAGTAGTATACTCTGTGCTCCCTACAGGTGCTGCTCTCAGCCTCACCTGCTGCAGCTGGTGATTGAGCTCACCTGTATTCCATTAACAATCACAGAGAGAGTATAAAAGCAGGAGGCAGCCAAGGCCTTTGGGCCTGCAGCTGTTTGTGTGTTTGGATGTCTTCCTGAGATGAGTGCTTGCTCCTCCTGTGAAAGGATGTGTTTTCTTTGAGGCGTTAGAGTAATTTGTTTTTAATGATTGTAGTTTATCGTGTTTGCATTCTTTGTATGGAAGTTTGTAGTTAGTTTAACAAAAGCCAGTGTTTCAAAGTGCTTTACTAAACCTATAACTCCCAATAACAACATATCTATACGTGTATGAAAATAACAAGAAGACATGAGTAATGACACACTTACATTTAACATAAACTTTTATTCCAGTAAAGAATACGATCTCTTGTTCCTCCACTGAGCAGACTAAATGTAAGTTAATCCACGTCTCCTCTCCGACTGGTTTCAACAGAGCTATTCATATCTTTGACCAAATATCCTGAAAGCAGGCGGAAACATAATATCCTGAAACAGTAATGTGATTTTAATGGGCTCCTGCTCGCTCGCTCTGTCTGATAGCAGCTGAACTGCTCTCTACTTTCTGCAGCTCCAGGGGTATCTGCTAATTGAATGTCTGTTTGGTAATGGCTTCATTTCAGCACAAACACCAACAATCACCATTCATGATGAAGAAAGGAGTTTGCTAATCAGAGATACTTGGAGCAGCCTGACATTAAAATATGTCTGTCATATTTTATACAAAGCTTTATTTTGTCATAAAACGTGAATCCCAGCTGCGTCTCGAACCCTTCTGTCTTATTCCACCCCCCCAGGCTCGCTCTGGTCGGACTTTACAGGCGTTTTCTGGCGTTACTGATGACACCATATAATCCTCATTTGGCTGTGAAAGCAGTGTTTTAAGAGTACGAGCTGCTGAAAGGTGAGCTGCAGGGGCTGAATGCTTGAATTTATCCAGACTTTAACTTGAAGATCCTGCGAGGAAAAGGATTCACTGCAGAGCTGTCTGCCGGTTCACCTCAGTCTGCTCGCTGCCAAACAAATGCTGGTGCCACTCAAAATGTTTTCAAGCTCGTTTTTGTGGGAAGTTTGAAACAGACTTTGGTGCAGGGTCATAAAAGAGAAATAAATCTGAAAGACAAAAAAAAATCTAAATATTTTTAAATGAATTTCTGCAGTTTTTTAATCTAAATATTTCAATGGATACATCTTTAAAAATGAGTATAATCAATTTTGTATTCCCTTCTATCTCTTGATTTATATGTTCCTCCTATAGATATACACTACCAGTCAAAAGTTTGGACACACCTTCTCATTCAATGTTTATTATTTATTTTAACTATTTTCAACATTGTAGATTAATACTGAAGACATCAAAACTATGAAATAATCTGGTTTTACCATAACCTGGATTACAACAGTTGTCAAATAGGGCTCTCCATTGTGTACTAACCCTACCTCTAAACAACACAACTGATGGTCTCAAACACATTAAGAAGGCAAGTCATTCTACAAATGAACTCTTGACAAGGCTCATGTTAACTAGAAACCATTCCAGGATACCACTTCATGAAGCAGACTAAGAGAAACCATTCCAGGAGACCACTTCATGAAGCAGACTGAGAGAATACCAAGAGTGTGCAAAGCTGTCATGAAGGAAAAAGGGGGCTACTTTACAGAATCTAAAATATAAAACATATTCTGCTTTGTTTAATAAAATAATTCCATATATGTTCTTTCATAGTTTTGATGTCTTTGGTTTTAATCTACAGTGTTTCAAATAATTAGAATAAATACAAACCCTTGAATGAGAAGGTGTTTCCAAGTTGACTGGTAGTGTATGCTAATAGTGATTTAATTATATCACTTTCTTTGCCTGATTCTGTTTCATACTGTTGTAGCTTTGCCTTCAATCACAAAGCTGTCAATCAACTGGTTGTGGGCGGGTCTTCCTGCACAAATCATGTCCTGCAACTTTGTATTATTTATCTATGCATTTATATAGCAATAGCAATTTTATTTATAAAGCACATTTCATTACACGTAAGTTCAATGTGCTTTACATGGAGAATTAAAAACATAAAGACATTTTTCCAAATAGAATAAATAAAAACAGAAAAACAATAGATACACCCAACATACATCAGACACAGCAATCAAACAAACAGCAAGTGTTGCTGCAACCAGTCACAACATTCATCAAATCATTCATAAGCTTGAGAAAATAAATGTTTTCAGTCTCTTTTTAAAAGTGGAGACAGTTGTTATGGACCTGAGGGCAGCAGGCAGTCTGTTCCAAAAAATGGACCACAGTATACCATATATCTATTATTATTATTATTATGATTATTATCATTATTATTATTATTATTATTCGCATTCACCTTACTTTATTGTCTCAGTCTTGTCATTTTTTTATACACCACAAAAAAACCAGATAATTTATTTTATGGCCACTCAAGGCGTCCGTACACTTTTTATTTTCATTTATGAATTAATTTATTCATTTTTCATTTTTCTTTTTATTTAAAGCTGCTGTGAGGAACTTTTGTTTTGTATCGATTCTGGCGCCCCCTGGTGGACAAAGTGATACCTCTTATCTCTTGTCCTATACATGCAAAAGTAGTGTTTTCAACAGAAGCCTCATCCTGTTGTGTTCAACAGTCAACTTTATCAGGCAATGTGATTATTTTCCATGAAAACAGTCAAATAAAGGCTGTTTCTGAGGCAAGATGTCCATCATCTGGTCTGACACATGACATTTACAAATTTGAATCACATTACACGAGGCCTGCAGTATGTACAAGGTGACAGTGTTGTTGGGAATAAAGTAAATCAGTAGTTTAGAATATCTCTGTAGCACGTTCTTTAGCTTAAAACATCCGGGGGACAGAAAGAAAGGAAGGAAGGAAGGAAGGAAGGAAGGAAGGAAGGAAGGAAGGAAGGAAGGAAGGAAGGAAGGAAGGAAGGAAGGAAGGAAGGAAGGAAGGAAGGAAGGAAGGAAGGGGGGAAGAATCCAGAGGGAGGTTATTTAGATTGGCCAAGTGTGTGAGTTCAGTTCAGGAAAAAGAACAGGGAGAGAAAAACACATTGATTAATGCACAATATTGATTTATACATTTAAACCAAAAATGATTCAAAGAATTCAAAGTTTTAAAATGGAGGTCATAAAGAGGCATCAGTATCATTTTAAGTCTGTTTTCCAGCCATTTCAAAACTCCTCACAGGGCCTTTAAGTTTAAGATAGATTTATACAGCACATTCTCAAATGAGCACTTTTAACATTTTAAATGAGAGTTTTTTGAAGAAAAGCCTAAAAAACACTTAGTTTTTGTTTTTTAAGCTCATTCATATGCAGAATTTCCTTGCAATACAATTTTTAGTTGCTAAATAAATAACTTTAATTTAACCAAAAGTCTTTATACAGTGAAAATGTACACAAATATCAACATTTAGCACTAAGTAAGGGCTTTCATTTCTTCTGAACATGGTTTAAAGAAGGTTTTTGTTTCCAGGGATGTGCAAAATAAATCTCCTGTAGCTGTCAGTGAGGTTTGTGTTATTCCAACCCAGCAGCATATTAAGTCAAAGCAGGAGGCCGTTGAGAAGAAATAAGGTTTTCAGACGTGAGCAGGACAGACATAAAGGCTCACCCCCTGCCCCTCACTTAACTCTGCCTCTGACCCTTGAGATCAACAAAAACTCAAACTCTAACTTTTCCCCAGAGAGCTTCTTCTTCTTCTTCAGCAGCAGCAGCGCGTGGAAACAACCATGTGCTGTGTGAATCTCACTTCTCCTGCCTCCATGTCTCTCTGTTGATTCCAGGTTTTCTCCTCGTGCTCGTTGTTCTCAACACAAACACTCTTTGATCCTCTCAGCAGCTACACGCGCGATGTCTTCTTCAGCTGTGCCTAATCCAAAGTCTCTCTGCTGCTAGGAGCTGCAGGGCCTGCCTGTTTTCTTAGGTGCGCCCTGTTCCCAGAGAAGAGGACTCACCAAACGCTTTGACACATTGTGAGAAAGATCCGCATTGTATCCTTGTAAGCTGTCAACAACATCATTACCTGAACTGCTTAGGGTCGGTCTGCAGAAACCAAACTTCAGTAGGATCATAAGAGACGTTTCAACTTTACAGAGTTTTAAATTGAGCCTTTATTTTGAAGGGACACAGAGAGAGGCGAAATTTCACCTCTAAATGAAGAAAAATACTCATTATATATATTTAATGAGCTGGACTTTGAAAATGAGTCATTTCTGCTTTCTATAATTTTGTTAAAAAAGGAACATCTCAAAGTTAAGCTGTGATTTTTACACTTAACTTGAGCATCTCCATATTTAATATTTTAAAAAATGAGGCCTTCATAAATTAAAATATCCATCCTCTTCAGATGGTTTTATGTCCTCCTGTAAAATAAAATAAATAAATACATATCTTAATAAAAAGTATAAAATAGGTCAAGATTTTTCAGTCTGTCTCTGTAAACATTAAAGAAAATAATAATTGTAATAATCTGTAAAATACATAAAACTTAATTTCCATACAAGCTTCTCTCTTGTTTAAAAGCAACAATCAAATAAAACAAAGCCATGCTACAAAAGTCCTCCACTCTAACTGAAGCTGCTGCACTATGACCATCTGTTGTAAGGCAGCACTTTCAGAACTACATCAAGAGAACTCCTAAAGTCAAAAACTTCTGGAGTCACTCTTTAAAAAACTTAAATTAAAAAAATATGCATCATACCAGAACAGTAGATTCCTCCTTGATATCTCAATCCTGTTTGACGATAGAAAACTTAACTCAAGCTGTGATTTCTTCACTGTAAACAAGTCTGCAACTTACACAGAAACTATTGCATCATCTGCAGTGTGCAGAAATCTCTACAAATTACAGAAATAATAATTTGCAAAAAGTTAAATATATGTGGAGATGATTGGATCACTTTTATTTTCATCCTGTAAAGAAGGAAAACAAAGCTCTGAGTAGTTGCACCAAATGGCCTTTAGTGAGGCAGCATGTCAGTCATAAATTAATAAAACCACTTTTATTAAAGTCTGTTTGCAGGGTGGAAAAAAAGCAAAATATCATGCATAACTGAAACTGCATCCATCTAATGAATATAGAGGAAGTGTTTTAAAACACTTTAAGATGGTTTGATCCGAAGCATAAAGAAGTAAAGTGTCAAAAACCCTCAAAGTAATTCTGTTAAGACAAGAAGCAAATACAAGTCAAACTGTGATTTCTGCAAACTACTTTTGATCCACTTTGTTTAAAGCTACTACAGTTCATCACATGCATGTAAACTCATGCACCGAAAAGACCATCTGATGTGAGCAGAACCTCTTTACTTAATGAGGAAATTTAACTTTTGTCTAAATAATCTGGAGATGGTAGGATTTACTCTGCAGAAACACAAATATAAAAACTCTTAGATTTCTTCAAGGATAGGAAAAATAGATGTCTGGCTGGTAACTAGAAACTTCCTCCATCTCCTAAATGAAGAAAACAACATTTAAGAAGTACTTTAAAACACTTAAAGTTGGTTTATTTGATTGGCAGCATTAAAAGTTAAATATGTAAAACCCTCGCAGTCATTCTGTTAAGAGAAGGAACCCACTGAAAGTCAAGCTGTGATTCTGCTCCATAAACATGGTTGTAATCTTATTGCTTGCAGCCTCTTGAATAAAAGCTCCTGCTCCGTGATGACCATCTGTTCTGAGCCGGGTTGAGGTACTCGTCTTGTGTCAATAACTTTAACGGTCAAAATTTGGCCCTCCTGAGTCAGAGTGGTGCGGAGGATTGCACAGTGGTGTCAGTAGTGTAATTAGGGCTTTTAATGAGCTCTGGCAAACAGAGCTCTCCTCACTCGCAGCACCTTCACTGATGATCTCGGGGTGTTTAGATGGGCTTACCACTGTAATGTGAATTCACAGGGCTTGAAATGTTACACCTTCCTATGCAGCTGGGCTGCATCTGCAACGCTGCTGTCTGCAGCGGAACAATCGGCCTGCATACTCCAACAAGTGCTCAACCTCTGCTGCACAGTTTGACCAAACAAAACTCTCTCTTCTTTATTTATGTCTTCATATTTAAGTGTCACTTTCATTGTTACATCTAAAAAAGACGCCTGGAGATAAATCAGGACTGAAGAATCACTTGTGTGGAGTTGAAACACGATAATGTGGAATCTGCGAATGTTCTCCCGCTATCCTGAAACATTCCCAAACATCGTATTCATCACGGCCTTGCAGGAGGAAGGTTTTTGGAAGGAGTGATTGGTGGTGATGAGTAGGAAAACACCAGTAAGTGCAGATGTGGGAAACTCTGCAGGGTACTGGGGGGTGAGATGGGGCAGGGAGGGAGCTGAGCTAACCCCAGCCTGCCTTCTGGCTGGGCCAATGGGCCATGGTAATTAGATCTGGCCAATGTGGGCCCTGGGCTCTGGCCTGGGGGCATATAAGGGGGGCCCCGGGGCAACAGACCCCTCATATCACTCAGAGGTCTCCTCTCTCTCCAACACACTCCTTCCTTCCTTCCTCTGCGCCCATCTCTCCATCCATTCTAACCCCAACCAGCTATGGACGTCTTCTCACCATCCCAGGTCTACTACGACCGAGCGTGCACTTCGTCTCCGGACAGCCTGGAGTTCGGCTCTGGCATGGAGCTCGCTGGATCGGACGAGGACGAGCACGTCAGGGTCCCTGGAGCCCCTCACCAGCCGGGGCACTGCCTCCAGTGGGCCTGCAAAGCCTGCAAACGCAAGTCCAACTTTGTGGACCGCAGACGAGCCGCCACCATGCGTGAGCGCAGGCGGCTGAAGAAGGTCAACCACGCTTTTGAAGCTTTGAGGCGCTGCACCTCGGCCAACCCGAGCCAGAGACTCCCGAAGGTGGAGATCCTCCGCAACGCCATCCAGTACATCGAGAGCCTGCAGGATCTGCTTCGAGAGCAGGTGGAGAACTACTACGGCCTGCCTGGAGAGAGCAGCTCCGAGCCGGGGAGTCCACTGTCCAACTGCTCAGACGGCATGGTAAGACCCATCTTCAGACTCAAACATCTGTTCCTTCTAGACCTCTTTAGGGTCCTTACAGAGACAGAACCTGAACTGCATGTAAGACAGAACTTCATGTTGTAGAAACATCTCAAGGATCTCTCACATCAGCTCCAAACACTTCTGATTTCTCATCATTTCTTCTGAAAATACATCCTGGATTTCCAATCTTAAAACCTCTTCATCAAATGAGCTTGTCTCGCCTCAAGACCTCAATTACCCTGCCTCTCCATGCATGTCTCACTCTGCTGTAACTCCTTAATGCAAACATGTATTCAGCAGCCTCACATGTATCCCTGCCCTCTGTTTGTAACACAAGTTATTACCAGTCAGGATAAATTAGATGCTTCTGAGAACAGTCTGAAGGAGAAACAAAAGAACTTGCAGTGATTGCTTTCCCACCATCGGACACTTTATATCCCCCCCTAATAAACCAAACTAAATCCACCTTGCTGAAGTCTGGCAGGAAAAAACGGCGCGCATTTCTGCATTCCATCCTGCCTGCATGTTCTGCACCGCTGCCAGGATTTTCTGCAGATTTACTCAGAGAAAGTGTCATCTTGCACAAACTGGTGTTGCTTCCACTGATACAATCGATTGGCTACGCTCGGAGCAGAGCGGGCAAGGGGAAAGGAGAGCGCACACACTCACTGCAGCTCCGGCTTTAAGGTGCATGTGAAATAAAGAAGGCCCATAACTTTTGGAATTCAGGATTTATTGGTCTGTCGAGAAAAATTATGAAGGAGGGCATTGGGTTGTTTTTGCACTTTTTCATGCTTCTTCCTTCCTTTCTGAAAACACAACAGTTAATGTCTGTCAGTGGAAGTGTTTTTTTTACTGCAGGAATTCAAGGTTAAATTAGATTTCTCTTTTTCTTTGCAGGTTGACAGCAACAGTCCGGTGTGGCAACAGCTGAATGCAAACTACAGCAACAATTATTCATATGCAAAGAATGGTAAGACCTTTTTTACAGCATCCACAGCTTGATATGAAAACATCTCAAAATTGGATGTTGAATACTTTACTTGTATTTTTTGTTTTGCTTATATTACCAGTGTTAAAGTATATTAACTAATTGACTCAAATGTATACAAATTGAAAAATGTTTTGTACTGTTGATGCATATTTTTGTAAATCCAGTCTGATCTTAAATTTCTCTTCCTGTTTTCAGACAGTTTAGGCGATAAATCAGCCGGAGCCTCCAGCCTGCAGTGCCTCTCCAGCATCGTGGACCGTCTGTCTTCAGTGGAGTCCAGCTGCGGCCCGGCGGCTATGAGAGACATGGCATCCACCTTCTCCCCCGGCAGCTCTGACTCGCAGCCCCACACGCCGGAGAGCCCCGGCACCAGGCCCGTCTACCACGTCCTGTGAGGGACAACTTGTGGAGCTTTGTGGTGGATGTAGAGCAGCTGTTATTGCGTCAAGAGAAGAAGAAAACACGCCGAGGAGGAGCTGCTTTTTATTTTGTACATGAGATTGTAAATAATGTAAATGCCCATTTATTCTAAACATGCTATTATAGCCAGTGACACATATTTAATTCTGACAGTTATTCCAACATGAAGTTGTATTTAAGTGCTTTTAATTTCTTACTTTTCATCCTGTTGTGAACATTAAATCTTTCACCATTTGTACTAAAGTTTGAGATCTCTGTATTTTCTTCTTCTTCTTCTATTTCTTTGTGTTTGGACATTTTTTAAATCATCTCACTAGTGAGGAAGCTAACTAAAATGCTGGCAAAATTCAACAATGCAAACAAAAAAACTGAGAAACTTTAAGGATATTACTTAAAATAAAAAAATAATGTTACTTAAAATAATAAAAAATAATATTACTTAAAATGATAAAAAATAATATTACTTAAAATAATAAAAAAAAATAATATTACTTAAAATAATAAAAAAAAATAATATTACTTAAAATAATTTTAAAAATAATATTACTTAAAACAATAAAAAATAATATTACTTAAAATAATAAAAAAATATTTTTCACTATGACAAACTCAAATAATGTCTCAGGGTTGTGTTTTCAACTTTATTTAATATGTATAAAAATAAAGAAATATTTTGAAAAGGGCAAAAAACAATTAACCTCAAAGTGACTTTCCCTCAGAGTTGTTGCATCTTTAAAGCTCCTGTGAGTAACTTTCCATCTGCATTGCGTTTGGCGCCCCCTAGTGGTAATGTAGAATCTCTTATCTCTTTGCCACTACATGTGCAAGTTTTTTCCTTAAACAAAAGTCAAATTTTTCTTATTTAAAGCGGTGAAATGCAACACTCTTTGTGGAAAATGTAAGAAAATAAGGCTGTTTTATCAGTCACTTCCTCCTTATCTGACACCTACCCCCCATGGCAGCATTTTCAGGCATTAACATTAGCCCTAAAGAAAGAACAGACTTTATGATGATGGTCTTGTTTGCTTTTTTAGCTCTTAAAGAGGCATTAGTGTTCATTTCAGTCTGTTTTATAACCAACTAAAAAATCCTCACAGGAGCTTTAATTTTTACATTTTAAGGACCTTATTCCTAAATTTACGTCATAATAAAATATTATTTATATAGCGCTTCTCAAAAACTCAAAGACACTGTAAAACTGTAAACTGTTAAAATCAATACAAGCAAAAAACAAATAACACAGATCAAACAAAACAACAGTACAATCACAAATTAAATGCTAACTCAAAAAGGTGAGTTTTTAAAAGAGATTTGAAAACGTAAAGCACATAATGCAATGTCACCATGATTAAAACACTGATTGATGATATTATGATGAGCTTTTTTAAAGACATCAGCAACAGAAATGTCTCATCTTCCATTAATAACATTTCAATGATAGATTTAGCCGTCTTGTATGTCTCTGCATGATAATGAGGCCCCTGAAAGTCAGTTTAATAAAATTATTATTTATTACATGGCAAAAACCGTCCCACACAGGGGTCGATCCAGGAGGAGAGTGTGGGCTGTCTGCAGCTAACAAGGTGTGGAGCTCACATTTAGAAACCTTATAGAGGTCAGCTGATACCATTAATCACCACTCAGCGCCATAATCGCTCATGTAGCCGGCCGTGTGTGAGTCATTACCACGGAGAGGACAAGGGTTTACCTCCTGGAGAACGTCTGTTTTCTGCAAAGATTTCAATATAAACATAATTTACATAAAATAGAGGCAAAATTAAAAGTCTGAGTTTGAAAATGAAGAGCAGGCCCTTTGTGACGTCTCAGTGTGTGTGTGTGTGTTTGTTGTGCCTTTGGGGAAGTGTGTTTAGAGGCAGCCAGAGGTGTGTGTACCTGTTTGTTCTCCCCTCTCCAAATGTGAGTGATCATTAACACCTTAGATTACACCATCAACACCAGAGAGCAGAACAAATGGCCTCTAATGTGTACTGTGACCGAGGGGAAGGGGGTTAACGTGAGATTATACTGCTGTAAGTGTTTGACGCTGTGAGTGAGCAGAGGCAGTGATATTTAAAACCCACACTTCTCTGTGTTACTTTATCTGCTCCCTGAATCACTCTTTGGTGCCCCTCTGTTTGACTTTATCTGCACAGGCTTGGTTACATTACAAACCTGTAAAAAATATCTTACTCCTGGATCCTCTCTGATATTTCTCTTTTCATGGAGGCTCCATATATAACCATTTGCCTGAGGCGTGAACATTATCTTCCCTGTTGTTGCATTAAAAAGCGATAAAGCCATTTAACTGTTGCTCTTCCTGGAGGTGGAATTCAGACTCTTAAGTAAAAACTGCAACATGTGGGAACACTTACAGTTAGAAGAGCTGCAATTAAAACGTCACTATTAAACGTGAATATAGGTTTCCCATGTGATGGAGAAAATATTTTGGCACTCTGCTCGAGTAAATGCAGCATCTCTGCAACTTGGAGTCCTACATTTAAATGAAAAGAAATGAGGAGCTGTTGGGAAAATGTCTTGGGGAGTTGAATGAAAACTAAGAGCATGCAAATGCTAATAGGTAGGTGTAATTATTCTACTATTGTACCCAGGCGTGGACTAAACATCAGCAGCACTGGGACATTTCCTGGTGACTCACATGGTTGGTTTATTGAGCTCAGCCAGCGGTCGTAGTGTCCTCACTCTGCAAAATATGATGGCATAGTGTCCGCTGTGACCAGGTTCAGGTTCAGGTTACTTTATTTGTACCCGTAGGTAAACTTGTTTTGCAGCCAGTGAGATGTTAGGTCGATACAAAATTACAAGATAGACTTCAGACAGAACAATCTACTTAATGTACAAAACAAACAAAAAATATCCTAAAAAAAACTAATCTAACACTAAAAATGGTAAAATGAATAGACATGATAAAATGATAAAATGATAAAAGTGCTAAAGGTTCCATTTAAAGAGCATATCAGAAAACAGTCAACCAATAAAAACAATGGAATCACATGAATAAATAAGACAATCTGGGCTCAAGTCATAAGATTGGAGGCTGACTGTGTAGGAAAATAAAAGCTATTGCTTGTTCAGCTCAGTAACAGCAGCAGGAACAAAGCTTTTCTTGTGACGCTGTGTCCTGCACCTTGGGACTAAAAACCGTCGTCCAGAGTGAAGAAGCTGGAAATCACTGTGCAGAGGGTGTGAGGCATTATTTAAAATAGAGGTGGCTATCCGCTGTAACTGGTTAGTGTACAGGGAAACTGTGGATGCCTGTGGCTCACCAATCAACTTGCTTGACCATTTAACTATCTGGTTTAAAGAGTTCCTTTCCTTTAGAGTGATTTGGCCAAACCACAAGACTAGGGAGAAGGACACAACATATTAGACCATAGACTGTATAATAATGGACGTAGCATCCGTGACGTCACCCATCTGCTTCTGAAGCGCTGTTTTGAGGCCAATCGGCGGCGGCAGCCATATTGGAAATGTTGAACTTGACATAACTGCTGTTGAGAGAGTGTGATGTAAAGAGGCGGGCTTTGAGCCTCCTAGCCAACAGCTACAGTGTTCCCGCCTGTCGATCAAGTCAGCCCCATCCTGAGTCTCCTTCTGCTGGGCCACACGATGCACAACAATAAATGTTCAAACTTATATCCTTGTGTGGCGTGGTCCCTGCTAGTGAAATGAAGTTAAGGTGTTAACTTAAATTCGGGAGCAGGACCACGCCTTAACCACACCCTCAATCACCTGACAAGCCTACTGAAACGTAGCCAGCTTACTCCAACTGCTTGTCTTTGATTCTTCAACCCACCCTCCCTCCCCTTTTCAAAAAACAGGTATAAATCCCAGTGTTATTTCGTACAATAGTTTTTGTTTTTCTTTAACACACATGAACAAGAACATCCCTCCCTCCCCCCTCCCTCTCCCTCCCGCAAACCTGTTGCACAGTGAGACAGACAAGTAGAAACATACATATATATACATGATATCCACAGTGACAACCAGTAAGGGCCGATAAGTTTAAAAGAACAGTCATAATAATAATGTAAAATATAATCAAAATAAATTAAGATAACTTAGGTAAAAAGAAAAAAATAAGTGCAAATAGAAATGTTTTGTGCAAAGTAGTTGTGCAGATACACAAAGTTGCTATGTGTAGCTCAAGCTACCACCGAGAGCGGTGGGAGTTGACTGCTCACGCCTTGGATGACAGCATGCTTGGACTAGGTTCATGTGGGGCCAATTGGCCGGCAGACGGGCCGAAGTGAGTTCAATTTAAGGACACTTCTTGGGCAGGAAGAAACCTTTTTTACCTTATCCCCTTCTACTCAACGTGTGCTTGCTTCTGCCGTGCCCTTGTCTAATTCCATGTACAGCCTGGGGTCAAGATCAGCTCGGCAGGATAACGCTGAGACGGAACCCCCCATCCTGAGTCTCCTTCTGCTGGGCCACACGACGCACAACTAACTCAATAAATGTTCAAACTTATATCCTTGTGTGGTGTGGTCCTTGCTAGTGAAAGATTACATTTGTATGCAAAATTCTTGCATTAAAGTTGAATTAGGAAAACAGTAGAAAATAGAAATGCAGAGCTTAAAAGTGCAGTTTGTTCCTTGCTGTAAAAATAAACAAGTTCATAATTTTGATGAAGTTTTAAAACTGAGACAACATAGGGAGTTGTGATGCTAATTTAGTGAAAGCTGGACCTTGATCGTGTACAAAAAAGACTGAGAAATCTTCATTTTCTTCTATTTTATATGGAAACTCAGATTTTTATGTTGATACAGTCTTAATGTGTTGTTTCTATTTAAGCCATCAACAGGTTCCTACAACCCCCACATGCATGGTTGTACAGTTATATTTCTTTATGTGTATTGTGTTAATTTTTATATTCCTGTATTTTTCATCTTTGCACAGTTTTCTTCCTCCTCTGGATGAAGCTCAAAGAGTATAACTTCCTCTGATCTCCTGTAACTGTGAATCATCGTGGGCGTACCTTCAGCAGCTTACATGTCGCTGCATATGACACCCTGAATGTCACCCATGTCATTTTCAAGTTTGTGATTCATGAACGGCTCACACACCGAGCCTGCAGCGTCAACACAAAACTACAAGTTCACTCCAAGGTTGTTCAAGTTTGTTATGAAATGAGAAGAAATTAAAAACACACAGATGATTCTAATTCTGATTTTACTGATTCAGTCATCTGATTCACCTCCTGAAAGAATCCACATTATTAATAAGGTATCATAACTCAAAGGCAGCCATTCCTGCAGTACCCACAGTGACCACTGGGTGGTGGTGTTTGACACATCCCTCATTCTGACACTTGTCATATTCATCAGCCTCTGTGTCGGGCTTTTAATGATCAATATAAATGAGCAGGTGTAATCCTCAGGGAGCTATTTACTCTCTCTAAGAAATCACTCAGCGCTGTCTCTTGAATAAATTTCCTCACATTTCAGCTGATCTCATAATGAATGTTTAACTGAGGTCTTTGGAGAGTTTAATGTGCCCTCCAGCTGAATCTGCCATGTTGTACACTTTTCTTACCGAGGGGGCCACAGAGAGGGGAATGAAAATGATATAATAATGTTTAAACTGTTAGTAATGCTCATTAAGTTCACAGAATACCTGACTGTGTGTTCAGTAAAATACAGAAAATGTTATTGTTTTTATTCCTTACATTTCACACTCATCACCTTCCTCATGCATCACATGAGGGACACATCTTTAAAACCTGACAGTGAGAGTCACAAGAGCACCATTGAAAGGCTGGTTATGGTTCATATTTGTATCTTATGTTGATACCAAACATAAGTGAGGTAAAGGTGTGTCGGAGTAACCCCAAGATGAGACTTCAGGCTGCTTTAAAAGGCCTCGTTCAAAAAGTCAGATGAGACTTACATAAGAGGGGCGTGACATTTGCTCGAATTGTGACATCACCGATTGGTGAATCTCCTTAAAAGTGCAAAATAAACACAATAAATATCTAACACTAACATCCTGCTCTCCTCTTTGCTGCAGGGGATTTTTTTTTGTCTCTTCCGAAACTCTCCAGGTCAGATTTGAGGTCCAAATCAAACGGCCATATTTCATATTTTGTCATTTTAAATAAATAAATAAACATATGTTTGTAGCAAGGCAACAGTGGAGGAGGCTTCTAGAAAGTTGGATTCCAGAATGTTGGGCAGTGGGATTTCTGGAGAGTTGGGTCCCAGAATGGTGAGAGGGCTGGAGAGTTTGGTTCTGGAATGCTGGGTTGAAGGATTCTTGGAGAGTTGGGTTCCAGAATGCTGGGTTGGGCGGGTTCTTGGCGAGTTTGGTTCCAGAATGCTGGGTTGGGGGGGTTCTTGTAGAGTTGGGTTCCAGACTGCTGGGTTGGGGGGGTTCTTGTAGAGTTTGGTTCCAGACTGCTGGGTTGGAGGGGTTCTTGGAGAGTTTGGTTCCAGAATGCTGGGTTGGGGGGGGGGGGTTCTTGGAGAGTTGGGTTCCAGAATGCTGAATTGGAGGGGTTCTTGGAGAGTTTGGTTCCAGAATGCTGGGTTGGGAGGGTTCTTGGAGAGTTGGGTTCCAGAATGCTGGGTTGGGGGGGGGGGGGGGGGTTCTTGTAGAGTTGGGTTCCAGAATGCTGGGTTGGGGGGGTTCTTGTAGAGTTGGGTTCCAGAATGCTGGGTTGGGAGGGTTCTTGGAGAGTTGGGTTCCAGAATGCTGGGTTGGGAGGGTTCTTGGAGAGTTGGGTTCCAGAATGCTGGGTTGGGGGGGGGGGGTTCTTGTAGAGTTGGGTTCCAGAATGTTGGGTTGGGGAGGGGGGGGGGGGGGTTCTTGTAGAGTTGGGTTCCAGAATGTTGGGTTGGGGGGGTTCTTGGAGAGTTTGGTTCCAGAATGCTGGGTTGGGGGGGTTCTTGGAGAGTTTGGTTCCAGAATGCTGGGTTGGGGGGGTTCTTGGAGAGTTTGGTTCCAGAATGCTGGGTTGGGGATTATTGGAGAGTTTGGTTCCAGAATGCTGGGTTGGGGGGGTTCTTGGAGAGTTTAGTTCAAGAATGCTGGTTTGGAGGGCGTCTTGGAGAGTTGGGTTCCAGACTGCTGGGTTGGGGGTTCTTGGAGAGTTGGGTTCCAGAATGCTGGGTTGGGGGTTCTTGGAGAGTTGGGTTCCAGAATGCTGGGTTGTGGGGTTCTTGGAGAGTTGGGTTCCAGAATGCTGGGTTGGGGGTTCTTGGAGAGTTGGGTTCCAGACTGGTGGGTTGGGGGGGTTCTTGGAGAGTTGGGTTCCAGAATTCTGGGTTGGGAGGGTTCTTGGAGAGTTGGGTTCCAGAATGCTGGGTTGGGGGGGGGGGGTTCTTGTAGAGTTGGGTTCCAGAATGTTGGGTTGGGGAGGGGGGGGGGGGGGGGTTCTTGTAGAGTTGGGTTCCAGAATGTTGGGTTGGGGGGGTTCTTGGAGAGTTTGGTTCCAGAATGCTGGGTTGGGGGGGTTCTTGGAGAGTTTGGTTCCAGAATGCTGGGTTGGGGGGGTTCTTGGAGAGTTTGGTTCCAGAATGCTGGGTTGGGGATTATTGGAGAGTTTGGTTCCAGAATGCTGGGTTGGGGGGGTTCTTGGAGAGTTTAGTTCAAGAATGCTGGTTTGGAGGGCGTCTTGGAGAGTTGGGTTCCAGACTGCTGGGTTGGGGGTTCTTGGAGAGTTGGGTTCCAGAATGCTGGGTTGGGGGTTCTTGGAGAGTTGGGTTCCAGAATGCTGGGTTGTGGGGTTCTTGGAGAGTTGGGTTCCAGAATGCTGGGTTGGGGGTTCTTGGAGAGTTGGGTTCCAGACTGGTGGGTTGGGGGTTCTTGGAGAGTTGGGTTCCAGAATGCTGGGTTGTGGGATTCTTAAAGAGACAGTAGCTGAACTGAAGCGTTTCAGACAGAGGCTGAAATGAAGGTTTTCAAAGACAGCAGTCTGAGATCTTTCAGAGCATTTGAGCTTTAATCATGGAAAGCTATTACAGAGCTGTCAGAGCTATCTTTAAATGAACTGTCAGTTAATGCTATGTATTTACCACCATAGGGAAAGGCACAGGAATGTAACATCTTTTAGATATGTTCATGTTCGTAGTTAAAGATTAAAACATGGGGTAAAAATGCATTAAGTGCAAACATACTTAATGCCACGCCCTGTCAGTGCCCCAAAAGGTCTGGCTCCACCCCTGGCTTGTTGGAAAGAGTAAGCAAAAAGTCAAGTTGACATTAAAGTTCAGTTGAGGTGGTCTCCTGAATCAGACATAACGTACATAAAGTGATTTCAATGTTGAAGGCATGGGGAGTTTTAGCGCACTATCTTCTATTCCAGGGCACAGAGGTGAGACGTAGATGAAGAGTGTTTTCACACCTTTAAAATAAGAGAACGTGTTAATTAGAGTAAATATAGTTTCAGGATAGTTTCCTCATCTGTTCCATAACTGTAGCTTGTGTATTATTAAAGACTAACACTTGATCTGCAGCACAGTCACTGTTTAACATCCTGAGGAGGCGTTACATTCTGATTCCTGATTAATAGCCGTGGACACAGGTGAGGGATTTGTCACCTGTCACCTGCTCTGTTGACTTCAGTTGGTGTGGGTTCTGCTTATTTCTCTGAGGAGCTGGTTGTCAGCGGAGAACAGCTCTGACAGGATTTTATTACACAAACAGCTCGTACAACATGCTGAAGAAACACTCCTGTTTGAGTTTAATATCCTCTGCTTACAACAGTCTCCTGGTTTCAGTGTCTGCTCTTTGTATTGAGCTAACAAAGGTTCATCGACTTTCTGTTCCAGGTCCTAAAACACGAGCGGGCCTTCAGAGGGACATTTCTGTACACCGGGTTTAATCACCTTACCTTCGCAGCGACTCTCAGATCAATTAAGACACAATCACTGACAAGCTGTTCTTCATTTAGACCTATTCCACCTGCTACAATATTATCGCCAGCACAGTAATTAAAACAGACAGTAATTATTCTCCAGCTCGGCCGACTGTGAGCTTTGAGTTCAGCTTTATATTCTACAATTCTAATCATACACACAGTGAATGATTGTGAACGATGACTGTACAGAGCTTTATACCTGTATCTGTTTTGCATGTTATACAACTATTTGCATACCACAAGCCATCTTAACCTGCTAACCAATAGCTAGCTCTGCACCTGCCTGCATATAGGAAGCTATATCTCTACTCACCTGCAGCTGGTTTTATACCTATACACCTGCTTATAGCTGACTTTGAGATATACCTTTAGCTAGCTTTACACCTGCCAACAGTTTGATGGATAAACATGTATCTACCTTCAGCTAGCTTGTTAGCTTACCTGTCTACCTCTTGCTAGCTACATCTATATACCTATTTGTAGGAAACCCTAAAACTGCCTTTCCGTAGCAATCTTTATAGCGAAATATCAAGAGCTAACTATAGACCTACCATTCAAACATGCCCTCATATAGCTAGCTAGCTTTACACCTGTTAGATAGATATGTTTATCAATCTAAAGCTAGCTACATTAACTACTTTTTGATAACCCTATAACTTATATCCTGTGGGAAGCTCTATTGCTATATAAAGCTAACTTAAACCATTAGCTAGCTTTGCTTTTACATATAATAACTATCTATAGCTAGTTTCAGTAGCAGGCCTTACAACTAAAATACTGTAGCTAGCTTTAAACCTCCCCAGCTAGCTTGTTTACTAGCCTATAGCTTTATGCTTGCTTACATTTAGATAGATATTTACCTCCATTTAGCTACAGCTATTTTTATATATGTTTAACTGCTAAAGATTGTCTTTAAAGGTAGGCATATACAAAGCTAGCTTCACCTTCAGACAGATAAATATATATCTGTAGTCAATCTTATGCCATTTGCCTTATATCTAAAGCTAACCTTATACCTCCCTTTCTACACTCAAAAAAAGCAACATGGTGTCTGTTTTATCAACATAAGTATAACATGTAGCCTCTTCTATATTAATTCATGTTTAATGTTTAAACATTTTTAAATCATGTAGTTTTAACATGAGATGTAAACTCCTTTAAACTGCAAGATTGCTTTACGTCAACTCCAACCTAAAGTAAAATCCAGTCAGCAATACCTCTAGGTTTACCTAAATCACTATAACTAGCTTCACGTGTATACTTCGAGCATTAAACTTACCAACCTATACTTAGCTTGCTTCCAAAAAATAGCTAGCTTTATATCTGCTTGCTTTTGGCGAGGTTAGTATCTTAAGGTTAACACCTTATGTTTAATCTAGTGTTATTATTTATATCTTATAGCTAGCTGTTTGGCTTTTATATCCACTAGATGAAGATAGTCTGTATTTCTTTGTCAACCTCACATGATGTTAGCTTTCTGGTTTAATAAAGCTAAGAGGTTTGTCCTTTCTTATTGATCGCAGATGCATTCATTGACTTGGTAAATGCTGATCTCTATGAATAGCTGACTTTTAAAAAAGCTACTGAAGACCAGTGACTCTTTCACCAGCTCTGTATACGTTGTGTCCTAAGTTTGGGTGTAAAGTCCACATACTTTGAAAGTAGTTAGTTAACTTAAGTTGTGTGATTGGTTGAGGCATGTTTCATCTTAACTAGTAGGCCGTAACGTCCAAATGTCAAACTAGGCTACATTTGTTTGAACGTACTCACAGCTGATGCAACAGGCTACTGAATATGGGCAGAAAACAGCCGGAGGGTTCTGAAGTTGTGTTTTCAACCAGTTTCTCCGTATGAATTATTTCTCCTGTGTGCAACCAAACAGCCTTCAAAAACAAGCTTCAACTACATGCAGAAGCGTGTTTACAGACTCTAATAAATGATGCTATTTGAGACATTCGTGGGATGTGAAGGAAGGGACGACGAAGAATTCACTGTACACAAGCACATAGATTTATTTATACAAATATAGTATGTATAACAATTGCATATCAACAGTTTGTTTTCTTTTTTTAAACCTTTACGGTAAGTACAGGACCATCAGCTTCAAAAATGTCAATTAAGAAAGAGTACCTGTGATTTAAAATACAAAAAGGGATCTGTTGTATTGAGATGTTCCGCTTGGGGACTGAATTTTAAACATCCTTTAAATGAACCCGAGCACAGAGGCGACTTAAAGCCACGTCACCTCAGTGCTCACAGGTCATTCAGGTCATGTGTTATGCATGTGAAGAATTAGCTCTGCTGGTCTTGTGCAGTCAGATGTAACATAGATCAGGACAGTTTCATTTTCACCAACGTATCCATGATGCAATTTAAAGAAACGATCTGCAACTTTTTTATGAAAATGCAAATTTAAAACTTCATGACAGCTTTTCTTTCTTATCATGCAGCTTCTTCTGCATCCAGTAAGTTTATGCTTTAAGTAGTCAGGGATAAACAGAAGAAGAAAAAAAAGCACTGTAACTCATATAAAGAAAAGAGCGCCACCTACAGTAAAAGAACAGAAACACAACATCAGTAACAACTAGGTCAACGAATTAATCAGCGCAAAATAAAAACCAAGCAAAAGTAAAGGAGGAGCACGTAGCACCAAAGATGGAGGCGTTAGTAGAAGTAAAGAGACCAGGTGAGTTACAGCTTCAGCTCTGCTGCTGGGTCCAAAAAGAAACAAGAAAAAAAAAACACAGGTACAGAGAATGATTGTCGAAACAGAAAAGGACGGATCTACTAAATCACTAAATATCAGCTGTGGTTGAATGAATATACTTTAAATAATCACAATAAAAGCATACTTAATATGTAAAAGGAACAATAAAACTTTATGTTAAACTCTGATCTCATAAACTATAAAATAGATTAATCTGGATATAAATTATTCTTCTATATTTGGGTTAAAATCTGTTCAAATGAAAGTGGTGACATTCTGTTTGTGTCAGGACATGCTCAGCTCTTCTTAGTGTTGAAATCTCATTAACATATATTTTCTGGTAAATCTAGAAGCTTAAAAAGTCTGCAAATAATGGTCGTTATTGCACATTAATTGTTGGTGCCACCTGCAAATGAATAATCTCTTTAAATGGCACAGAGGATGCGGACACAGAAGCTGCCTCACAGGACACAAGACCAACTTTTCTTTACAGTGATTTACATCTGATGCCGTAATAAACTCCGTCTACATACGCACGGATCCGATCATGAGTTCAGTGAGTGAAATGTCAAAACAGAACAGTGTGTGTTATTGCTAAACCTACAAGATACAAAATCTCTCCTGCTACAATATAGAAGGTAAAAAAGAGTTCACGTTTATCCAAAACAGGACGCACAAAGAGAGAAATCAATGGTCATTCATACAAAGACACAAGCACCAAGTTGAGGAATCAATAGAAACACCACTGTACAAATGATATCTATGGCAAGAAAGTGGCAATTAAAAATGGACTTTGTAAACAAAAACAACAAACACACAAAAAAGGGAGTTTCAGTAAGAGTCACACCCAAGAGAACAACTTAGAAAAGGGAAGTTAGAATGAACGACCTTCAGTGCTGAACTCAGCGTTCTTCTTCTTCTTCTTCTTCTTCAAAGCACCGGTTTCAGGACAAACGGCTCTCTGTGTTTCTGCTCAGTAATCGGTGGAACACTGGAAGGGAGAACGTGAGTCAAAGAGTCCTCTACTCGTTGGGTTTTTTTTTCCTCCACGGCAGAGAAAAATGGGTTCCTTTGGGGATCCTCGGCACACACGGATGGTCTTTGAGATCCACCTTTTTCCTCTCTTCTTCTTCACTCCTTCTTCTTCTTTTGGAACATCCTGCAGATCACAAAAAAATAGAGACAAATACTGAGAGCGGTGCCTCAGAGCTCCCTGACAGTTCAGACGGAGAAACTCTGCTGGATTTTTTTAGGTTTATCAAGCAAATTCTGTCTTGCCAGAGGATTTTACTGAGTTATCGCCCGACTGAGAGTTTCCCACCGGAGCTTTAAGCACGGAGCGAACAGACTGATCTGATTCTTTAGCTAAATATTTGTTTGCTTATTACATTTTCTTTCTCTCTGTCAAAGCCATGCTCTTATACTCTTAACACAAACACATAGAGATAGTGTCATCACTTCTCCCCTCTTAGACTCATCTTACATCATCTACAAGGACATATTTCTGCAACCAATATTGCTTTTATGGCACTACATTGTCTGCTCTCTTTGTCCTTTATATCACTTTTTATATTGTTTGGTGTCCCATTAATAAAAAAGGACAAAAAGATTATAAAACATGACCTTGTAAATTGGTTAAAGAGGCACCTCTCTTTGCAGCAATCGCAAATCTGCCCTCACCCGGCAGGACAGGATTAAATCACAAAGAGATTTTGTCAAGGACTTTTAATTTGAACAGGGTGTTTTAAAGTCCTATAAAATCCTCCTTAGTTTGTTGCCAAATCGTACTTTGAAAAGCACGTTATTGTAGAGTCAACCCCATGCTGATTTTGCAGGGACTTTTAATTTGAAGGGTAAGAATGATTCCTGTAAAACTCTTTCAATGTGCAGCTACTGCTTTTAATTTGAAGAGTTTGAACAGAGCAGCAAAACATCCTGTAAAAAAAACCCAAAAAACAAGAGTTATCAGAGACTTTTAATTTGAAAGGTTTTAACAGGGTGCTTTAAACTCCTTTAAATCTTCCTTATTTGTTACCAAATCTTATTTTGAAAAGCATGTTACTGTAAAATCAACCCTATCTCGAATTTCCAGAGACTTTTAATTTGAAAGGTAAGAACAAATAGTCCTGTAAAACCCTTTGAATGTGCAGCACATGCTTTTAATTTGAAGAGTTTGAGCAGAGCAGCAAATTATCCTGTAAAAAATATATCAAGATTTATCAGAGACTTTTATTTTGAAAGATTTTAAAAGGGTGTTTTAAACTCCTATGGTTGTTGCCAAATCTTACTTTGTAAAGCACGTTATTGTAAAGTCAACCCTATGTTGATTTTGCAGGGACTTTTATTTTGAAGGGTAAGAGTGAGTCCTGTACATTAAGAAGCTTTTAATTTGAAGAGTTTGAGCAGATCAGGAACACATCCTGTAAAAATTAATAAATCATGATTTAAGTGAGACTTTTATTTTGAAGGGAGTAAGAAAGGTATTCCAAGTTTCCGTAAAAGCCTGTGTGGATTTAGTAGGGGCTTTAAATCTTACATGTAAATGATGGCCTTATAAAAGTTTATTTATTCAGCAGAGATTTTTAATTGTAGTGTAAAAACAGAGCATAAGTCTGCAGAGACTCTTATTTTGAAGGGTCAAACACAGCGTTGTAACATGCATTTATCTGACTTGTGATTTTGAAAGCCAAAAGAGGTTTTGTGTGAAGTAACATCGTTCAGGTAGAATTTGTTAATCTAATTTTGAAAGGTGACATTCTTCCTTTCAATAAGAGGTCTCTAAACCAAGACTTCCTGTAAGTCCTGTTGTAGGTCCTGACCCCCACCTGAGAAGGTAAGCAGTGTGTGAGCTGAGTTTGCTCTTGATGTTTGTGTTTTATGAGACATATGATGACTTTAAGAGAGTGTAAAGTAAATGTAATAACTTTTACAGCCTGATTTTTATACATGTACTCAACAGGAGAGGTGTGTGTGTTTGTTAGATCTGTGTGTGTTGCAGGGCTGCTGTCTGCTTGATTTGAAGAGACAGCAGTGGTCAGTATAAGGAGCGTGTCTGTGTTCATTGTGTCACAGAGACCTGAAACAGGCCCTGTGTATGCTTTGTTGTGGTGGCACATATCCGTGGTTATATTGATCTGGAGCTGCTACCTGGATCCAAACTGCTGACAGACGAACCCTTGAGACTACAACACAACACAGTGCTGAGTTACTCCAGGACACACAGGCTGTAAATAAGAGGGTGACACATTTTCTAAGCGAGTCAGTAAATTTTGATGGCGTGTGAAATCAAATTAACACCAGCAGTTTATGTTTACTCACGGCGTGTACGGTAGAACAAATAGATCTGAAAATACTCTTAAAGCCCGACGTCAACTCTCGTTTACTCTCAGAGGAGCTTTTCAACACATCTCTGGTGTTCATGCTGAACAAACCAGCATGTAATCTGAATCTGATTTGATTATTACACTTTAAGAATAACAAACACAGTGTGTGAAACATTTCTGGGCTCATTAGAAATTAATTTCAGCTTGTTTCGTCAATGTTTTCTGTCTTCTATCTTAAAAAAAAGCTCTTTTTAATTAAAAAAGAACTGAGGACAGCTAAGTGGAAAGAGTGCATAGAAGATCTATTTCTACATATCTTAATTCTGATCATGCTGTTGTTGACAAGCGGTGGTGCAAAATATCTATGCGTTATATTATTGTTCTGACTCATGCAATATAACTACATCATATCCCTGGTGCTAAAATATTGCGCGACTCTGAATGGATTTTCCTCCGAATTTGACTCACTGTGTCGTTATTTAATGCCCCCTCTTAGTCGCACTAGTGACACTATTTCTGCACTTCACCTTTTAAGGCATTTTGCATTCTTAAGCCGATCAGAAATCAAGATGTCTCTCAGTATCATACCCTTTCGTTTTGTTCTATATTGCGTCATTTTACCAAGCAATAACCTCCAGTCTTAAAATATAAAGCCCATACGGAAGTGCTAAAAACTGCAGTTCATTGAGCGTCCACTTGAGGCTGGCTGCAGAAACACCACAAACCACATACACACCAAGGGAGAGGTTCTGTTGGCTGGTGGTGAGGCTTTCAGCAGTGTGTCTGCCCCCTGGTGGCTGGCTGCAGTATAGGTCAAAAAATCTGTCTCCCCCATTCATTTGAATGGGGGAGCAGTCAAACTTTAAAAAATAAATACAGGTCGTACGAATGTTTCTCACATCCGTATGCTGTGGTGATATGTAGTTACTATTTGACTGTTTTGTGATCAAGGCCTCTTTTTCCTGAAAAGTTTATTTTTCGTTACTTATTAGAGTTTAAAAAACGGGGTTTTACTTCCTGTTTCCTTTGATTCACAGCCGCCGTAGAGTGAAACTTCAAAGGGGACACAGCGTCTTGTGACGTCACGCTGTAGGGCGGAGCTTGTTACAGTGGCTTCACAGGCTCTGGCTGCACAATGGCTGCGCCCAGGAGAGGGATTTTTTGGCTTCAGAACCGTACAATGGGAAGAGGCGGAGCAACGCTGTCCATTTTTATTTACAGTCTATGATACACACCTATTCAAAAAAGACGATCTTTGCAGCATTAATAAACATGTTTACAGCCTGGTACAAAAAATGGTTTAGGTCTGAGTAACTAATTTCTCCATCGGCACACACTGTACCGAATTGAATTTTTTTATAACTTGTTATTTTCGAAGATATCAAACTTACAAATTTTGCCCAAATAAGGGCTTGTCTGACTTGATTGACAAGTGGACACCTGGTAGCTGTTAGCGAAAAAGCTCAAACCTGCCTCTTTACCTCACACTAGCTCGGACGGAGTTTGGTTGTGTTCAGCATTTCCAATATGGCTGCCTCTGACGATTGGCTTCAAAACAGTGCTTCAGGAACAGATGGGTGACATCATGAAGACTATGTCAAATTTTTGTACAGTATGTGGCTGTATCGGGTCATGTCAGTTGTATCATAACAATCTGTATCCTGACCTCTCATGATTTCTCTTGGTGTCACTGGCCAGGGACTTCCACCAGATCCATGTTCAGTTCGTCTCCACTCTGACACAGCACCAGAGCTGATAACTCACACTTAAGTCAATGCATGAGTTTCCACTGCAGATACACAAGACTTCTATTTTTGCTGGATGCCGGAGCACGACGCCTAAATCTCAACAGAGCAGATGGAGCGGGACAGGAAGTCAGGCACCAAAACAACTTCAAACATCCGGTTGATTTTCAAAATAAAACACTCTGTGTTATCACCAGATCGTATTTCACTTAACTACAACAACAAACTGTCATGATGAGCGGAGCCAGGCCTGGAGTCAACAGGTCAGAGGTTTTCAGAGGACCAGAAAGACAACATGGATGAGGAGAGACTCATCATGGAGGTAGGGTTCCTCGCTGCTGATGCGAGCAGTGGAGCAGAGACAGACTGAACATGCAACCAGTGGAAGATCTGGGTGATGACATTAATCCTGCACTTCACTCTAAGAGGCATTTTGTGTTCTTAGGTTAATCAGATACTGGGATGTATTTTGTCATATCGTTTCTATCACAATGTATCCTATCCTCTTGTATCCCATCATATCCTGTGTGGCAGACAGAGACAGACAAAAAGACAGACAGAGAGAGAGACAGAGAGACAAAAAGACAGAGAGAGAGAGAGAGAGAGAGAGAGAGAGAGAGAGAGAGAGAGAGAGAGAGAGAGAGAGAGAGGACACAGAAGGCTGAGTCCCAGGCGAACTAGTGGCTTATGTTTCGTTCTTGTCTGCTTGTGCGTGTCACTCGGTCAGCCGCCTCTTTGCCGCCAAAGCAAATCTCCGCGGTCAGGGAACCGGGCGTTGCTAAAACATGATCCCTGCTAAGTTCCCCGTCTGTGGCTGCACCGCAACACACAGTTACAAGCTCCTAAATACCTTCCCAAGCTGCTCTGTGCCAAGTGCAAGACAAGAGATACGCTTGGGGGATTTAGCTTCAAACAGGCAGTGCCACAGAGATCTTGGACACATGCCTGCCTCGTATACGTCAGGGGAAACGCTTCAATAACTTGAGAAGTCTGGGTGGGATTAACCGTAGTGTGATATGATTCAGCTCGTCTGATTAGTGTCTGAAAAGTTTTTGCCGTCTTCGCACAGGGGAAAAGTTTGCTCCAGTGTGAAGGGAAGTGCACGGCTTTGTTCTAAATTTGGACTGTGAAAATGTTGTCTTAAGCAGAGGTATGCCGACCCTCGGGTGAGAGGCATCATCACAGACTGTACGTAGTTAACGGCGTACCTGCAGAGTGTGAGCTCAGATGTAATCGGTTTAAGCTTGAATAATTTACAGCCTGTATCACTGCGAGAGAGGCTCGCAGAGAGGCTTGCAGAGGACACCAGCACTCTAAGTTTGCAAATGATACCACGAAGGTTTGTTCTGCTTCATGCTGGGGTGTGAAAACTGCAGCATGCACACAAACCAATGAGAGAGGGTTTCAGTGCAAAGCAGAGCGATGCAAATAAATCCCAAAAGGAGACTCGGGCCTGCTTTCACTTAACCTCTCTTTATCTTCCTCCCTTTGATGTTAGCTTATATTAAACTTTTCAGAAATGTGCTTTGTATTGGTGTTTCATCAAAAAGAGGCAAAGGGCTCCACATTTGGTAAAATAAAATAATGATGCAGGAGAAAAATCCAGTGGTTAAAGTTCAACTTCTGAAGAATGGACTTATTAAACCTTGAAGTAAAACTTTGATCCCTTAGTCTGAGTATTTAGCTGCATTTCAACCAAGAATTCCGGGGTCTTTTAGCCCCCAGAACTACTAAACCCTGAAACTAAAAGGTTCCTGTGCCCCCATTGCTGTCTGCGTTTCGACCACGGGCTGAAGTCCTGGGTAGATTGTGCAAATCAGGCCAGTGACGTATGGAGGAAACAAAGTAAATGCACTACACCACCAGACCAGTAGAGGGCAGTAAAACAAAGAGGAATGCCATTCATCACAGATGACACCATAGAAGCAGACAGACAGGCAGGTATCATTATGAGCAACACAACAGTTAGCCTGTTAGCATGAAGAGACTCAGCTGGCGCTGTTTTAGATGGTGCTATATTTCATCACAGATGGATTCACTGAATCAACACGTGAGAGGAGATAAGAGTGAGTAGCAAAGACGTTTCAACACAGCTTTAAAATCCTTTTGAACTCAAAAAGCTGTGGCAGAGATTGGCCGGTGTTTTGGTTTAAACAGCGACCCTGTTAGCTGGAGACTCTCAGCCGGATGCATCCCTCATAAACGTCTTTAGACGATCATTAAATATCTGATGAGGATATTTTGAAATCTTAATAAAAACTAAACTAGTTTGCATTCCCAGGAACTCCCTCTGTGTTTCAACAGCTGTGTAAACTCCACAAACACTGACACGTTCAGCTGAAGGTCTCCAGTTTACAGGGTCACGTTTAAAACCGGAACACCGAGAGAGACGCATTCCAGGTGGGCTGAGAGTAGACTACTGTTACAAGCTGCTAAATCAAGAGAATCACAGCTTCTTCTTTTGAAAAGTACACACACATACAAAAAAGATAGAACAAATAAAAACTAATGAAAGAAAGAGAAATCAAGTGAATCACAGATGTGTGTGATGTTATTGTGGACGGAGGGCGGAATAAAAACACTGCAGTTAATCTACCAATCAGACACGTTCAGCATTGCAGGCCCTGCCCCATGAAAGTCCTGGGACCTTTGAAAAGTACTACCCCACAAGCAGGGGCTTTTTTGGTGGGAGATTATCTACCCCTGAACTAAATTTAGACCCTGGTTCCTCCGGTCAAATCGCACCTTGTTCCAAAGAAGCTAATTGCACTCAAAAACTCCTGACCCATGTCCCACCTGTTACCATGAATGAGGCCTATACTGCAGCCAGTCAGCAGGGGGAGCTCTACATGTTTTGCCTTTACTTTTGGGGAGCTGGCATACTGTCCATCTTCCCCTCACATGTGTGGAAAACTCTTCACATCAGATATCATTCATGCCATCATCCTCTTCTTCTTCTGTGGTGTTTTACCTTCCGGTGTCTGCTCGCCCCCCTCACCCTTAAAGCAATGAAGCGCCTCACCTACGACATGTGGTTCTGCTGAGAGGTCAGGTTCTGCTGTTGCTGCTGCTGCATGAGGAGCTGCTGCTGCTGGCGCCGCCGGGCCGTGCGGAGCTTCTCGAAGCGGGCCTCCATCTCCTCCAGCACTTTGGGGGTGTAGCGAACCACCAGCTTCACGCTGTCCTTGGCCGCCTTGAGGAGCTCCACCGCTTTCTCGTGGTGCTCGCCTTCTACGCTCTGCAGGGGATGGCGAACAGAGACAGAGAGAGAGACAGATGAAACGTACAGGAAGCTCATTTCAATATCTTAAAAATAGTAGCTCCAAAAGCCTTCCTCCATTTTTAATATCCTGTGATATTACATGCAGATGAGCTGTTGGAGAATTGATTTCTCTCCTTTCTCAAGACATTTGCAGCGCTCTGATCTCAAACACTCCCCTGGTTGTTGACTCGTATTACAAACTTTAAATCAAGCGCGGCTTCACTTTGTGAGGAGTGGTGGAAATATTTCAATTAAGAAAGCAGGCATGAATAATAGATGAGTGCAGAAAGCTTTAAAATATTCAGCTTCTCTCCCTGGACTGCCTGTTTTCACTCCAAGTCTTCAGCGGCATAATGCCTCAATGTACGAAGCTGTGGGTTGAACAACATGTCTGCATGCTGTCCTTGAGCTTCAGTGGCTCCCAGACTTTTAACTTAGCATCCTTTAAGGACCCTGACTAAAACAGGTGATGCATTACTCTTACCAAAACCATTGGAGACTGTGTTAGGGCCAAATTCCACCAGATCTGTGTCCGGTCTGTCTCTGATCCGTCACGGCACCAGATCTGATAGGTTTCTATTCTAGTCATTGTGTTAACTCCCACTGGATCCGCTCTGTTGCGTTCCAGCTGCGTCTCTGATCCGGCAGGTCAGAACGCAACGGATCAGATACACAAGACCTCTATTTTTGGCGGATGCCTGAGTACAATGCATCAATCTCAAAAGGAGCAGATGGAGCGGGACAGGAAGTCAGGCACCAAAACAAAATGAAAACGTTCGGTTCACAAAATGTCATTTTGAGTGGAGGCAGACCTGGAGTCATTAAGTCAGAGGTTTTCAGAGGACCAGAAAGACAACATGGATGGGGAAAGGAGGAGGAGAATCCTTGATTCAGTAATTACCAAGGGAGAACCTCGGTCACATGACTCCAGATGTCTGGCGGTCCAGCTCCGTGCTGCGTTCCGAAAATGCAACCGTTGGGTGTTAACAGAAGAGAGAGCACAGAGCCAGACCGCAGCGGACTGGAGACGGACCGGACACAGATCTGGTGGAAGTCCCCTGTGATCCGGCAGGTCGGAACGCAACGGATCAGATATGCAAGACTTCTATTTTTCCCGGATGCCGGAGCACAACGCATCAATCTCAACAGAGCAGATGGAGCGGGACAGGAAGTCAGGCACCAAAACAAAATGAAAACGCTCGGTTCACAAAATGTCATTTAGAGCGGAGGCAGACCTGGAGTCATTAAGTCAGAGGTTTTCAGAGGACCAGAAAGACAACATGGATGGGGAAAGGAGGAGAATCCTTGATTCAGTAATTACCAAGGGAGAACCTCGGTCACATGACTCCAGATGTCTGGTGGTCCAGCTCTGTGCTGCGTTCTGAAAACGCAACCTCATTTTGAGCGGAGACAGACCTGGAGTCAAGAGGTCAGAGGTTTTCAGAGGACCAGAAAGACAACATGGATGAGGAGAGGAGGAGGAGAATCCTTGATTCAGTGATTGCTGTGGGAAAACCTCAGTCACATGACTCCAGCTGTCCTGCGGTCCGGCTCTGTTCTTAAAACGCAACCAGTGGGTGTTGATGGACGAGAGAGCACAGAGCCGGACCGCAGCGGATCGGAGACGGACCGGACTCAGATGTTAGGAACTGTCCAGCAAGTCTGCCTCATGATTTGCACTGATCAATGTGTGCAAGTCTAATTTTGACAACCTCAGGACCCCCTGAGGAACTCTGGCGCCTCTCCTAGCTGTAGCTTATATTTTTGATGATGCCTTAAGATATCTTAAGTTAAATCAAGAGCTGGATTATCTAATGGGTAGTGGTTTGGGAGGATTCAGCCTTTCATTACCAGTTAAAAGCTCCTTATAGAAGCTTTAATGCCACATCCCAATCTTCCCAATCTTCCTCCCTGAATACAGCGTTCAGTCAGAATCTCTGTTTGGACCTACCACTCCGTTGACAGACAGCAGCTGATCTCCTCGCTTCAGGCCGCCGTGCCTCTCGGCCACGCCTCCGGGGATGATACGGGAGATGTAAATGGGCGAGTTCTGCTCCTTTCCGCCCATCACGTTGAAGCCCAGCCCTTCCTCCGTCTTGGGTAACTCCACCACTCGTGGGTGGGAGTGACCTTCGCTGGCTGCGAAGGCTGCGACTGTAGCCTGAAGGAAAAAAGAAGCAGGATGAAGCTTTATTAAAAACTCACCTTTACAACTGTCTGTCCCAAAGCTCTGAAAAATACTTGAGTGTTTTATTAGATTTTTTAACAGCATAATCTCTGCCTGCGTTCATTTTAATGTGTGACACTGAATTGAATAGAAAACAGAGCAAAGAGCAGGAAGGCCAAGAATGAAATACCTTTCTTAGTTGATCTTTGGCAAAGAAACCTTCTCTGTCCGCTGAGTTACAGGTTTTAAAATAATCAGAGCACTCACATGAAAAGGAATGCTCTTTACAGTGTGTGCAGTATCTTTTTTATTTGGTTTCACTCTCTCAAAGTAGAAAGTAATAAGCCTAGTGAGCTCTGCACACTTGATGTTTTATATCAGATCATCTTTGTTCTCCACTCTGTTGGAGATCTTTGCTCAGTTTTAATCAACAGGGAACAAAGTAGAGTAGTGGAAGCATCCAAGTCCTCCGGTGTCCTCTTTGATTATCTTAAAGTGGAGTATGTTTGTTTGTTGGTGTTTGTTCTTTTTGCAAAGACTCATAGAGCTGAAAACACTTGGTGGTATCTTTTCAGCGGTCATTATCGGCATGTTGGTGTTTACAGATCAATGTGTCCTGCTCCTTGTTTACAGCTCGGCTCTACGTCTGCTGTGTTCTCCTGGATGCACAAGGTTTCTCAGTGATGCAGTAAAGACCTTTACAACAGTATTAAAGCATGACCAGAGTTAGATCATAAATTAGACCAGTGTGGGTCTAAAACTGCTTCTGCAGAGGCTGTGACAGAGTGCAGAGCAGAGACACACAGCAGGCAGGAAGAGGCACAACCAGCACCTACAAGTTAACAAAAGCATCAACCATAGAGTCTGCAAATGATTGACACTTGATAGCAGCTGGTTTGCAGAGATTACTGCTCATTTTGAATCCTAATTTTATAAATGTGGCAATTTTCTAATCACAAAAAATGTATCTGGGTGGTTAATAATGCATTTTTCTCCACTTTGCACAGCCCTCAAAGTCCCATCAAATCACCCTTGTAAAACAAGTTGAGATGCACCTTCATTCACCTCTTTCATTGTAGCATAACAAGGCTTTTAATGAAGTTATTGGTCTAGTATCAAGGCATGACCAGGGTTAGTTCAAAAGTTAGACCAGTTAGAGTCTGACTCTCTCTCTTCTGTAGAGGCCGTGACAGAGGGTTGAGCAGAGACACACACAGCAGGCAGGAAGAGGCACAACCAGCACCTACGAGTTAACGTAAGCAGCAACCATAGAGTCTGCAAATGATTGACACTTGATAGCGGCTGGTTTGCAGAGATTACTGCTAATTTTGTCAGGATTTTGAATCCAAATTCTATAGATGTGGCAATTTTCTAATCATACACATTTACCTGGGTGGTTAATAATGCATTTTTCTCCACTTTGCACAGCTCAATCCCATCAAATCACCCTTAGAAAACAAGTTGAGATCCACCTTTGTTCACTTCTTTCATTGTAGCATAAAAAGGCTTTTAATGAAGTTATTGGTCTAGTATCAAGGCATGACCAGGGCTAGATCAAAAGTTAGATCAGTGAGAGTCTGACTCTCTCTCTTCTGTAGAGGCCGTGACAGAGGGCGGAGCAGAGAGACACACAGCAGGCAGGAAGAGGCACAACCAGCACCTATGAGTTAACGTAAGCATCAACCATAGAGTCTGCAAATGATTGACACTTGACAGCGACTGGTTTGCAGAGATTACTGCTCATTTTGTCATGATTTTGAATCCTAATTTTATAAATGTGGCAATTTTCTAATCATACACATTTGTCTGTGTGGTTCATAACGCATTTTTCTCCACTTTGCACAGCTCAATCCCATCAAATCATCCCTGTAAAACAAGTTGAGATCCACCTTTGTGGAAGTTATTGGTCTAGTATAAAGGCATGACCAGGGTTGGATCAAAAGTTAGACCGAGTGAGTTAAAGTGCTCCTGCAGCCTTATGTAAGCACAATGAGGTTTGGGTGGGAGGGGCTTGGGGTCATGGTCATGAAAAGACCAGTATAATTGTTGTATTGTGTTGTATTGAAATACTGTCATTGGTGCACAGACTCTTTGTACCTACTTTCTTACACTGTCAATGCTTACATGCACTGTAATAACAAAATCAATAAAAGGAATTGTGAAAGAAACTGCTCCTGCAGAGGTTGTGACAGAGGGTGGAGCACAGACACACACAGCATGCAGGAAGAGTTCTCATTTGACAAGATTTTGAAACCAAATTTTTACACTGTGTTATTTTCCAATCATACAAATTTATCTGGGTGGTTCATAACACATTTTTCTGTTGTGGGACAACCTCAGAACACATTTTGATCCTCTTGCCATGGACTTAAAAGTCCCGCATTTCCATCCATTCACCCCCAACAAAAACAATTAGAGATTCACCTTCATTCACTTCTTTCGTTGTTAAGTAAAGGGACTTTTAAGGAAGTTATTGGCCTCTTATTGCAATACCCATGTCACAAAATTAGAAAATTCACAGGCACTTTAATGAAATCCACACAGTTGTGGTTTCAACAGCTCTTGAAGTAAAGTCTTCTTTCTCCATGACTGACACAGAGACGAGGTAAAAACATGTCTGATTCCAAGACTGGACTTCTAAGTTAGCATAAAATCTTTGTGTATTCGTGTGACAACAGGTTGTCAAGTGTTCATGTCACAATATTCATTTATGATTCTTTTTGTCCCCTGTCTCAGAAACTACAAACATTTGCAAACATGTCTTTTATAATCTTGGACAAAGAGTCCTGTCTGAGATGAAACAGACGTGAGAACACAACGAGCACCCAGGTAAAGATTTAGAGACACACGTTCTCCTCATCTGTTTGTCTGTGGTACATTGTGATCTTGTCAGTGAACCTCTTTGAATGCAAATGTGTCGTTTCTGCAACTTCACTCCAACACAACAACTGTTCAGATCAGGAAAGTCTAGTTTGAGGAATCGCTGGACTTTGAGAGTCTTACTGGCACCAAAGTGGTCTCTGTGAATGAATGCAAAGCAGGAAATGTAAAAAAGTTTAACGAAATGATCTGGACGGTGTGCGTCAGTCACAAACAGTGTGGGTTTAGTCAGCAACTGGGGATTTAGTCTCCACATGAGAAGCTCTCTGGCTCTCTGAGCACAAGGATTAACACATCCAAGTTCACAGTGGAGGAGCAGCCAGACAACTTTCACCCTCGCTAACTCCACCAGCCGGTTGATGTTGCCTGCTGTCTGTGGGGTTTCTTTGAAGCCCAAGCCAAGCTCCTTGCGCCTTGCACCATGAGAACAAAGCACCCAGGAGCTTGTTAGCTGAGCCCAGGAAAGCTAATGGCAGGCGAACAGAGAGCCAGGCACCCCGTGTCCTCTGATCCACAGATGTGTTGCCACAGGTGCCTTCCTGTCAAGTCTGCATCATCTATAATGTGTGAGGCAGATCGGGGAGAGCAGGATTAAAAAGTAGAGGAGGGGACGCTCTGTCAGAAACTTTTGTGGACGTATATCCAAATTCCCCCAGCAGCACGAAAAGTATCTTGGCACTTTGAGGTCTTTGACGCTCCCTCCCGGCTGCATCCTCATCTCTGCTCTTTGTACATATTCATATGCATCTTCATATCCACATTCATTTCTGCTCAAACGGTTCCTCTCATTTCTCTTTCCTCTCCCGCTGCCTGTTTTAATCTGGTTATTGTGTTCTGCCAACTTCCCATCTCCATTCTTTTCTTCCCTTCTCTTCGTCCTTCTCCCTTTCTTCCTCTCCGCCTCCTCCCCTCCTCCCCTCCTGTCCCATTGTGAAGCTGAAAAAGGCAGCTCCTCAGCATGCATAGCGTCGCCTCGCCTCGCGGGCCTCACGGCACATCGACCTTCACAACTTTATCTTGCTTTCTGAGAACAAAAAAACAATCTGGCAGATGGCCGGCCACACTGGAGGCATTTTAAATGAAAAGCCTGCTATAGGATACTTATTCCTTAACCACAAGTTCACACATCTGAAGTCACTTGATCGTCAGCGGCCATCATTTCCTCTGGAGCCTTCATGGTCCCTGTCCCTATTAAGATCAGTAATAAGGACCTTGAGCTAGGAATTAGGAGCTAGATTGATTTAATTAACGCAGCAATCATGGAGGATTGTGTTTGTGCAGGTGAAACACACATCTGAACCGCCTGGAGATTCGTCATATCGCTAACTTCTACACCCGAGAGGCGCTGGAACAGAAGCGTTGGCATATTTCACATATTTCGTCAGCGTTGCCACAGCAGCTTATAGACTTATTTTCCAATACTGCTGCAACGTTAAACTCCCTTTTTCTTTCAGACTATATGATACTGATTGGATGCAATTGGCACCACGGCCCAGTTTAGTGATGATCTCCAGAGAGAGTTCAAAAAGTTATTAACACATTCAATGCTTCCAGTTTTAAGTGTCCCCACAGCTGAACCAGCTCAGGCCATTAGCCCTGTGCGTAATTGCACAGGGGGATATGTACTTTTAATTCATTTTTGGGGGAGCGCTAACTTCTTTAAAGTTTTAGGCAAAGAGAGAAAGTAAGAGGAAGTTTTTAAAGCTGCTTAAATCATGTCTTCATGGTAGCTTCAGGCTTATATGAAAAAAAAGACAGACACTTCTTTTTCTCCCCCCAGACTCGCTGTCACAGTTTCTTTGTGAAGTGAAATTACTCCGCTCCAGTCATGAGATGAGATTTTAGAAGATCAGACGATGGTGCCCACTTGACAAATGACAGGGTATTCCAAATGCAGCATTGGAAGAAATTAATAAAAGTGTTGTCGACAGCGAGTCGGACCTTTTTTTTTTTTTCAGAGCCTCAAATTCAGAATCCTTTTTATAAAGAGGGAAGAGTCTGACATCGGAGGAGATACACTTATTTACTTCTCTTAATAGAGGGGAAATAAAAATGATACCTCTTTCATGTCAACATGTCAAGTATGGAACATTCAGGCATTAGCTTAGCTTAGCTGGATGATTTAAACAGCTAGAAGCAACTTAAAGTAATAACATTAGGCTAATCTGCAACAGAAACTCCATCTTTTGAATGAGCTACCTTTGGAGAAGCAGGCAGGAGCTTTTTGAACATGAGAGAGGGAATGCTAGCTTTCCCTGTAGCCTCCAGTTAGTTGCTTTCTAAGCTAAGCTAATAGCCAATTGGTGTGGCATCTGAATTCACAGATATAGCTCAATATTTTCACCCACAAGCTTGTTGTTCTTTCTCTAACATGTACAAAGCTCTAACTTGTAAATCTGTAACCTTTCAAGAGTTGTATGTCTGAGCTTTGGACTGGTCAAAGCTAGCTTCAGACAACTGTTTAAGCTACATAACCCTTTATTTTCCACTAAAACATCCCTCACTTATACAGTGGTGGAAAAAAGTTTTCAGACACCCTTAAAATTTTACACGTGGATCAGGATGCAGTAATTTCTTACTGAAGAAACACTTGGACGCCCAGATCTTTGGTTTGTCTCCCAAGCTGTTGGTTTGTCTGTATTTCTGCAGAGTGTATAAACCTGCTGAAGGACTGCATCTGCACTTCCTCGCTATCTGGCGGCAGCTGTACACTTCCTGGCTGAGAATCTATATCTTGAGGCGTGTTTCCTGCGTTAGGTTCCTTGTTTTAACCATTTTTGTCTCTGAAGAACTTTCAAATGTACCGGCTTTATATAGACACGAAGCACGGCAACAACAATTGTGTCTTTTGATAAAACGTATGACCTTCATTAGTGGGACACTGGTACCAAAATGACCCAATACTGAAAATGTCTTATGTATTTTTATGGAACCAATCAATTTTAAGTTTTTAAAAGCTTTTTTAGGATTTGTTTAGTATTTTGGCTGTGACTGTCCTCAAAGAAATTGCATTTGAAGGCCTAATAGTGATTCTTAATGCAATATTTCATGAATGCATGGGGTGTCCGAATTTTTTTTTCCACCACTGTATTTCTCTACAATTATAATCCAAAAAAATCTGGTTAAATGTGACTGACTGATCACAAAAGGTGCTAGAACAGACAGCTTTTCCCACCTTTTCTTAACAGCTAGGCTAATCGCCCGTAGC
Organism: Notolabrus celidotus; assembly: GCF_009762535.1. Lineage (NCBI taxonomy): Eukaryota > Metazoa > Chordata > Actinopteri > Labriformes > Labridae > Notolabrus > Notolabrus celidotus. The sequence continues at coordinate 4,397,955 of NC_048292.1, forward strand.
TGTTACTAGCTACATAAAACACAGACACAACTCTGTTTTCCCTCTGAAAATAGTTACATTTCTGTGTACATATCAATAAGCTCCTACAAACTATGAATTAGGGAGCATTAGAATTGCTGTAAGGTCAACTTTTTGACTTTGGTGCGAGCCAGGCTAGCTGTTTTCCCGCCTTTTTTTCTGGAAAGTATTTAAGCTAGGCTAATCTCCTTCTGGCTACAGCTATCTTAAACACAGACACAAACCTGTATTGTCTAATAAGATTTCTGTGTACATATTAAGACATAACTTCTGAATTAGTGAGCATTAGACTTGCTGTAAGGTGAACTTTTTAACTTTCCCGCCTTTTTTTCTAGCAAGTACTTAAGCTAGGCTAATCTCCTTCTAGCTGCAGCTATGTTAAACACAAACACAAACCTGTACCTTCTTCTAATATTTCTGTGTACATTTGAACTAATAAGATATCACTTCTGAATTAGTGAGCATTAAAACAGCTACACTGTCCATTTTTGTGTACTTTGGTGAGAGCTTGGCTAGCTATTTTACACCTTTTGGTTGCTGCAGCCAGGCTTCTGACTGTTTCCAGGAAGAGGGATCACATCAGCCACTGTCTTGGCTTCCCTCCACTGGCTTCCAATTTGCTTCAGAATTGATTTTAAGATTTTGCTTTTTGCCCCACTTTATATAACTGACCCCTTGAGCCCTTACAAAACCTCCAGGCCTCTGAGGTCTTCTAACATGGGTCTCCTGGCAGTTCCCCGGTCAAAGTATAAACTGAAGGGCGACCGTGCGACCGCCCTCCTCAATCAGTGCCGCCCCCTCTGTCGATAAGTCTCGCCTCAAAACACACTTCTATATCTTAGCATTTGAGTCCTCTAGCCCCGAATAGGTTTCAATCCCCAATGCTGTGCTTTCCTTGTTGTTTGTTTGTCTCTTTTTAAATGATTGCTTGTTTGGTCTCACATTGTGTTTTTTTATGTATTGTTCAGCACTTTGGTCAGCTTCTGCTGTGTTTTTAAATGTGCTTTATAAATACATTTGATTTGACTTGACTTTGGTTACAGAAGCGATTGAAGCTAGGCTAATCTCCCAGTGGACATAGCTACCTAAAACAGAAACAACCCTAAATGTCTCTCTAAAAATGGTTTGATTTGATATAACTTGTGTCTTAATGACCATTAATATTGTTTTAAGGTGTTTTTCTTTTACCTTGGTGAGAGCCAGGCTAGTTGTTTCACCCCTTAGCTTCAATTAGCTTTAAACTAGGCTAATCATCTCCTCTCCCTTTCGTCCAAAGAAATATTTCCCCCTTATGTTGTTAAATTGTTTGTTTATAGATTGGGAAGGTATGATACTACTTGTGAATCACAGCTTCAGAGGTGTTCTTGCTTCCAGTTTTTATGCAAATTTATGCACCTCCTGGTTTTAGATCATTACTACGTGCAGATGTAGAGCTCTAAATCTAACCGGGTATCTGTTTGTGTGTGTTAATCAGTACGTTGAGCTACTCCTTGGACCTTGTGGTCGATTGGGATTCACGACGGCGCTCAAAGAATAAAACATCGGTCAGAGGAGCCAACAAAAGCATCTCTCTGCATTTGAAGCCTGTAACAATCTCTCGTGGTACAAACAAAGCTTCTCTCCCTCTGTTTTTATCATCCTCTTCAATTCACATCCTCCACATCCTCCCTGTGAAGTAGCCCACTGAAGAGGAGTGGACCCAGCTGGACACTGAACCTCTGAAGGACAGAGAGAGAAGCTCTCATCTCTTTTTTTTTCTTTCTCCCTGCATCTAATCATCCTCCTCCTCCTCCACATGAAACCAGACGAGCCTGCCCTCTTTGTTTTCTTTCATAAAAGCCTGTGTCTCATGCAGGCGATGAGCTGATTACAAGTCCTGCAGGAGTGAGCGAGTCAAGCTCATCTCTTTTGTGCACCAAAATTAGGTTATTGAATTCAAGCTGCACCTGAGAGTGTGTCCCTAGAGAGTTTGTCCTCCACCTGTGGTGTTTTCTAAACAGCAAGCCACAAAAAAACCCCCGCCTGAAATATGAAGCAGACGATGGAGGAGGAAAATAACACGCCTTTTTCAATGATTGACATCTAATATAAAGTAAATCAATGAAAAGATATGAAATCTCTGACATGAGCAACGAATCATGAGTAAATACCAACGTCTGCAAAGTGAAATAGAGATTATTTATCATGGTTTGAATGCATACTGAAGACTTTCTACAGGAAGGAAATGAAGAAATCAATCTTATCCAGCCAGTCTGTCATAACAACACAAATATGCTTCTATCATCGTGTTGTTTTACAAAGTCGTTTTTCATCCAGGTTGTGTAACAGGATATAAAGTGATACCCGTGTTGTTAGCATACAGAGTGTATGTTTATGAGAGCACAGCGGAGAGATGCTAATCTGATGATTCGGAGGAGACATTATGTGGAATAACAGAAAAAGATCTGCTGCTCAAATGAAAAGACGTTTTGGCAACTGAAGATTGTTGAAATAAGGATAAAGAGCTGGAGATTGAAGAGGATTCATTTTGAGGGATTCATTTTCTAATTTGCTGACAGCCTTTTCTTAAGGCTAAAAGGGACAAAGCGTTTGTTTTTTTGCAAGTGAGCAGCCTCCAGGATGAGCTGAATTTGGATCGAGGTTACCTTTCTAGGACTTGGGTTTCTGTCTGTCTGTACATGCTGTTTGTTATCATGAGACAGACACTGGGACGCCTCCAGATTTAGCTCAAGTATATGCTCTACAGCAGTGGTTCCCAAAGTGGATGATGGATTAATGCATTAAATAGAAAAAGAAGAAGAAAAACATGAGTGAAGGATTCCAGAAATAGAGGAAGAGTGATGTGAGATTCAGAGACAGAGAGCGAGCATGCACGACATGCTGCTGCATCACAGAGACATTAGCATAAAGGTTGAGACAGATGCTGCCAGTGCATGCGACCAGCGGCACCTCGCTCAGGTGATGGCTAACATTACTATCATGCAAAGAGACCGTTAACAGGACCAGTGTCCTGTGCAGCGTTCACTGTTATTGCATACACCTGCATCTGTGTCCCAATCCAGGGGCTGCAGCCTTCGTAGCCTGCATAGACCGGTCAGGCCGAACTGAACTGAACTGTTTACATCACCAACAGTTCAAAGATGAATTCAAGTTTTAATGCGTTTGTCTTGTGTAACATTTGCACAGCTTGCTATCATTTCACAGTGTATTATTCGGCCGCCGTTTAGTATCAGATTCAGATTCAGACCACTTTATTGATCCCAAGAAGGGCAATTCATTTATAACTTACCATACAACATTTAACATTTACAACACATCCATCATATAAACATGCTACAAGTCAAGCAGCGGATCTGTACATGAGACCAGAGGGTCTGTGAAGGACAGCAATGAGTTAAATTAGTTTATATGAACTGTAATAAATAACAGTAAGATAAAACAAAGACAATGTAATCTACTTTGTCATACCAATGTTATTTAAAATAACAAAAATGGCTACGTCTGAGTTTAAAAGCCTGATAGCAGACGGAATAAAAGATTTGGAGGGACGATTAGTTCTCCTCAAGGGATCATAAAAATGTTGGACCTTGAAGGATGTTCCCAGTGTATCCTCCAAAGTCAAGAAAAATAGGAATAATTTCTCTGCCCATTTGGAGGACCCTTTGAGATAATCATGATAATAATAATAATATTTGTATTTATAGAGCACTTTTCAAAAGCCAGGTTACAAAGTGCTCAACATGGGCAGCAAAATAAAACATGCAGGTCATTAAATCACACAAGGCAATAAAAGGAAATAAAACATATCTTAAAAGACAGCATTCCCCTAAAAGAACTTAAAATATATATTTTTAAACGATTAAAATCAAGTAAAATGAAATGAAGCTCAGGTAAAATTAGGAAATGGGCGAGCCTTTGATGCACAGCAGTGACCTATTCGGTCTTCAAATGCAGCATTCGAAGGATGCAGCCCCTGAATTGAGACTCAGCTAGATGTTGTGTGAGTCGCTGTGGTCGCTCCTGTCAAAGCTGCCTTCAGAGGACTGGACCCAATAAAAACAGACCTAAAGACCCAAATCATTAATGTTGTGATTGCATGATTCAATATTCATTGATGTACTAAGAAGCAAACCGTACCGTATTAACCTGGTACTAACTTTTTAGTCTGCATGTGTTTGCACGTGAAGGCGGGGGGGTTGATTATGAACCATCATCAAATAGATGCCCATGATGGATCTGATGGTATTTTGACTTGTAATGAAAAAACCCTTCATGTGACCATGTTATTGTTTTTACGTTGTATCTATCATTCTTTCAGTAAGACAGCAGTCTGATAACAGACCGCTCATTAGATTGGTTCAGATGATTTAGCTCCTCCTCGCCTAATAGTAGGTAAAGTGTTGTGATTAATAACAGGCCATGATATGTTCTGGAGTGGATGTTAAAATCAGATATAAAAATAGAGTTAATCATGATGTTCTGTCTAAGGAACATCCCGTGCAAACTGCAGCTTTAACTCCAGTGAAAGTCACATTTTTGGAGCATCAGCTCCACACACTGAGCGATACATCACTGTGGAAGAGCAGCAACATAACACTTAAACACTGCATTAGTATGTGATACAGGCATTCAGCCTTTCGCCTGCAGAGCCGATGTTCTCATGTGTTATAGCTTAATTACACACACATTCTTAATGAGGGACATTAGCAGTGGGGACCATACTTCACCAACTTCCTCTGACCAGAAGTTAAAATGAGCGTCGTATTACTCTGTACTGTGATTAACAGATAGTCCAGCGCTCATCAGTTACAGTCATAGTGTTTTTATTGCTCATAATGACAGACCCAGAGCTCAGATTCGGATCCCAGAAGCAGTTTTTTTACCTTTGCTGTGGCCCTCGCCTGGTACTCTGGACAGCCATTCACTGTAATTGTTTCGTGCATGTACTGGTACACCTGCAAGAGAATGGAGAGAGACGGGCGTTATAATGATGGTTCACATGGTTGGAGAGTGAAATCCCCGGCTCAGACTCTTCATTTTCATAGTCCAATAATGGAGCTCCATTACAGCCAGCTGCTCAGGCACGGACTGCAGGAAGACGCTGAGTGATGGATAACAGCTGGCTCTCAGGCCCAGAGGTCTGTCCCCTTTACACCAGCTAAAAGTGCTACTCTAAAAGGATCTGCTGTGATGTATTTGTCACATCCTAAAACTCATAATGTGACAACTTTCAGCAGCAGCAGATCAAGAAAATGCATCAGTCCTGTTACATTTTAAATCTGTCAGGAGGACTTTACTCTTTATTTGTTTACTTTGGGATGAATGTCTCTTAGAAACAGAAAACCTGAAGGGCAGGAGGATATAAGTTACTGCTGGGCCTCACTTGTAGTCAAGATAAAGGTTTGTTCCCGTCCAGTTGGGTGAAAAACAAGGTTTCCTGCCTACTTGCTGAGTCAGACAGAATCAATACAGAGAGCCGACCTTTCAGTGTCTTCAGGAGACATCTTACAACCCAGCTTGTTCAGGGAGTGAGAGAGAGAACAACAGAGGTTGTGTTGAATGAGTGCTGCTCTAGTACAAAGGTATCACCTTTTCAAGGCTGCATCTTCAGAGCTCAGCATCCTCAGGTGTTTTCTGTCACTGTGCTCACAGCTCTCTTAATTATAAACGATTCGTCATCGTCCTTTTTTATCAATACGTCTGAGGAGACGGCTAAAAGTGTGCAGCAGATTAGTATGAGTCAACACAGGGACAACAAACATGTATCACACCATGTCCTCTCTTATATATCCTCTATCGTTCGATCATGTCTAACTGTACCTTATCTTATTATACTCTGTTGTATAGTAACATACACAAGCTGCATTCTCCAGTCTTGAAATATGAAGCCCATGCAGAAGTGCTTAAAACTGCAGTTCATAGAGCGTCCACTAGAGGCTGGCTGCAGAAGTACCAGAAACCACATTAACACGCATTCAAAAAAGCCGATCTTCACAGCAGAAATAAACATGTTTACAACCTGGTTCAAAAAATCGGTTTAGGTCTGAATAGCTAATTTCTCTATCGGCACACTCTGTATGGGGTGAATTTTTTTGTAACTCATTACACTTGAAGATATTAATGTTACCAATTTTGCATATTTAGGGGTGTGGCTGACTTGATTGGCAGGTGTCGGCAAGGAGTCTCAAGGCCTACCTCAACTTCGCCTCTTTGTTTCATGTTGACTGAAAGTTAGCTTGAGCATTTCCAATGTGGTGACCACCATCAATCGGCTTCAAAACTCCCCTTCAGAAACTAATAGTTGACGTCACAGAGATTACATTCATGTATTATACGGCCTATGATTGTACCATATCATATTGTATCATAACGTGATGAAACATAACATAACATAACAAATTCAGTCACACCTAGAGCTCCCCCTGCAGGCCTGGAGGTCATTGTTGTGACAACCAAGTGGCTACCTCTGGTGTTTAAAATTAATTCAGTGTGGAAGGGCAAAAAACTGCAGTTCCTCTAGTGTCCACTTGAGGCAGCGAGAATTGAAGCCAATGCGGAAGTGTTAAAAACTGCCTTCAGCATTTCCAATATGGCTGCCGCCGACGATTGGCTTCAAAACAGCGCTTCAGAAACAGATGGGTGACATCACGGACACTACATCCATTAGTCATACAGTCTATGGTTTGATTATATTAAGGCTGTGAGTTATGCATACATTTTCATAATAAGGGGCATGGTGAGCTGACGGACAGGTTGGCGCTTTGCAGCTGATTTCCAGTATTCCAAATATGGCGACCCACATTATTGGCCTTCATAACGCCGCTAAAGGCTGATTTATACTTCTGCGTTGAATCGACGGCGTAGCCTACGCCGTAGGTCCGCGTAGCTCCCGTACCTACGCAGAGGCCTACGCACGTAGCTGACGTGCACCTCCTCCAAAATGTAACTACGCGTAGAGCCGACCGCAAGCCCTGTGATTGGTCCGCTCGACGGCTTTGTCTTTCCCGTATTCACAGCACTTCCGGGATCCTGTACATCGGCCACACATCGGCCGTGTATTTCATCTCCTCCTCTCTATTCTTCATGTAATCATGTCTGTATGATAAACAGCAACATGTATCAGCTGTAGATTAACATAACACGCTCTGAAACTCTGTGGAAAAGTAAACAGAGATCGTAGCGGGACCGGAAGCAGGCGACCGGCTATCAGAGAGACCGCACTGCCCTCAGGCGTTTCGGAGGAGAATTGCTGCGCGAGACGGACACATCGACGCACAAGTATGTGGGGCTCATGTCCGCGTCAGCCCCTGCTGCGTAGGGCGACGCAGAAGTATAAATCAGCCTTAAGGGTGACATTACTGAGACTATGTCCATGTTTTCTACAGGCTATTGGTGACAGAATGTGCAGTTTCTTTCTGTTAGAGGTGCTTTGAAATTCCACCTGTTTCCATAAATACATTATTTGGCTTTCTGCAGAACATATTTTGAATTTCAGCTCATTTCTATCACTCTATTTTTGTTGTTGTGGATCTTCTGTAAGTGTTTTAGAATCAGCTTTGTTTCTGAATTTGCATCCCATCCCCCCGAATGAAAACTATCTGGGCTGTCTTCACTTTTTTCCCCTACATTTTGTTGTAGCTATCTTATCTCCTCACAACTCAATCAGTCAGTCATGTAACTTTCAGATTTCAAAAGTCAGAGTGATATTTCCCATCAGGGATGTTTTGGGGAGTGGAGATGAAGACAAAATAACAGACGTGTGGGATGATTGAAAAAGTCTCAGAGGACGAATATTTGCTGCTTTGGTGAAACTCACTCACTGACAACACAGACAAGTTCTCTAAGTACCAACGCGTCTACTTGTATTAATGTTACTTTAACAGCAGCTGCAGTAAGTGAGCTGTTAACTAATCCTACTTTAATCAGCGTAGTAATAAACTGTAGATTTTCTCAGTGTGAAATGAAGTCAGAAGCATTGTCTACAGCGTATCAGATGCTGCGGCTTTGAAATGAATTTTAATCATCTGTTTCTGCTCTCTAGATGATGTCTCTCATCAAAGCATGGCAGCTTGCCTGGAAGCGAACACGCCCGGTAGCTTTGACGTACCACAGAGCAACATCACAAAGCCTCGGCTGCTCTGAAATCATCAAACGGATGTATACTTATAGGGTACAAACACAGAGACATTTGTATGTAGAGATCTCGGGGAGCTGGGAAAATAACCATGAGGTTCTGTTGTCTTGTTTGCTCATGAATCTCAGAGAGTGGAAAAATAAAAGAGAGAGGTTTGTGAGAGAGCAGCTTCTCATTTCAAACTGCAACACAGATTTATATCGCTGAAGCATTCGGGGGGAAAGCAGCCTGCAGTCCAAACACACACACTCAACTCCCAAATGACACCTTTCCCGAGGACTTCTCCCACCTTTGCACTCTTGGAGGCTGAGCACAGCTTTAAAAACGCCGTGAAAGATTTGCCTTGCTGCTATCTGCCTGCAGAGCGGCTCCTTTTTCTCTTGCTTATACCTTTTTTTCCCAAACACTACTCCTGCTGCTAATTACAGCCATCTATTCTACCTGCATCTGTCTCTTATTCTTGGCACTTTTCAGACACGGAATCGGTTTAATTACTGGCTTTAACTGCGTTAACGCTCTCAGACATTTGTCTCTGTCACAGAAAGTTAAGTAATGGCTTTCAGATACGGCTTCAGTGCTGATATGATATTTGGCATCTATCTGGGGGTGGTAAGTTGAAGAGAGTGTTATGAGTTCACTCCCCGGGTGCGTCAGTGCTGGGTTTTAAAACTTATTTGCAGTTGAAGGCTTAATTGAGCACAGGGGAAGCTGCCTGTCAAACTAGCAAAACACATTTCTGCACCCTTTCCTCATTAATTAGATGAGATTTAGGATTTTGACTCCTTTTTTTATGCACCCTGACAGCGCCACAGCGACGTTATAAATAACAAGAAACTAGATTGTGACTCGTCTTAAAGTCCTGTGTGCTCACTTGCTACTTTTCAAGGACTTTGTTGCAAAACTCAGTAAGTGCAATAACAATTTAGCAGCATGGAGTCAGTTTTTGGGGCTGTTAGTGGAACAAAATGGGATAAACAACCGAGGTGTTCTAAAGAAACTCTTTTCCTCGTCCACCAAAAGAAAATATATTCTGACAAACCAACTAAAGGGAAAAATAAACACTCAAGAAGCCGTCAAACTGAGCTCAATTTATTCAACACAGCTAAACACAGGATCACAGAGTCTGCAGGTAAACTGGTTTGCAGAGTGTGTCTACCATTAGCAGAGCCAGCACCACCAGCCTTCAGTCCTCCTTGTAGGTTAGCGTCCTCATGCCTGTGCTGGTTCCTCATTGCTCTGGTGGAGTGGTTATATGTCAGTTTAACCAGACACAGCCTACATACAACTTCATCTCCATTTACTAGATCAACATACTGACAAACCACGGCGTGCTACGAGAGGACATCTGTCACCTGTGCTTGTTTATATCCAGGTAGTAGAACTTTAGAGCATTATAGCAGCAGACATTAACCACAGCTACAGCTCCGCCTAGTGGAGGGAGGCCATACTGCAGCAAAGACACAACATATGATTGACATTTGAGGCCTAAAATGATAAAAAAAAATTAATCATAATTACTCTAACTTAGCTCTGTATTCGCTCATTCTTCTGCTATATTCACAAGCTAGTAGCTAGCTTTGTGCCTGTTGTGTTAGTGAGTTTTTAAAGCTGACACTCATCAGAGAACTGAACTAAAACAGATGTTTTACAAGACAGATGACCAAAACAATGAGCTAACTGACAAACAACCTGTACTAGCCCATTCACATAAGCATTGATACATTTAGCATTCATTTGATGATGCAATTCTGCCACCTATTTACTATTTACGTTTAGTTCAAGCTTTGCCTGTTTTTGTCTCTCACTGCTTCTTTAGGGACATCATTTACATATTTAGCGTCTTTAGCAGCTGATGATCCTGCTTTGTTTACAAGCTAGCTAGATTCTAACTCAGAGTCTATTGTTTTGCAGGGGACAAATGTATAGGGGGAGGATTTTTAGAGATTTTTAGTAGTAGTAGCAGACGGACAGGCAGGTATCATTATGAGCAACATAACAGTTAGCCTGTTAGCATGAAGAGACTCAGCTGGCGCTGTTTTAGATGGTGCATCACAGATGGATTCACTGAATCAACACGTGAGAGGAGATAAGAGCGAGTAGCAAAGACGTTTCAACACGGCTTTAAAATCCTTTTGAATTCAAAAAGCCGTGGCAGAGATCGGCCGGTGTTTTGGTTTAAACAGCGACCCTGTTAACAGGAGACTTTCAGCCGGATGCATCCCTCATGAACGTCTTTAGACGATCATTAAATATCTGATGAGGATATTTTGAAATCTTAATAAAAACTAAACTAGTTTGCATTCCCAGGAACTCCCTCTGTGTTTCAACAGCTGTGTAAACTCCACAAACACTGACACGTTCAGCTGAAGGTCTCCAGTTTACAGGGTCACTTTTAAAACCGGAACACCGGGAGAGATGCATTCACGGTGGGCTGAGAGAAGACTACTGTTACAAGCTGCTAAATCAAGAGAATCACAGCTTCTTCTTTTGAAAAGTACACACACATACAAAAAAGATAGAACAAATAAAAACTAATGAAAGAAAGAGAAATCAAGGGAATCACAGATGTGTGTGATGGTATTGTGGACGAAGGGCCGAATAAAAACACAGCAGTTAATCTACCAATCAGACACGTTCAGCATTGAAGGCCCTGCCCCCTGAAAGTCCCGGGACCTTTGAAAAGTACTACCCCCGAAGCAGTGGCTTTTCAGGGGGGAGATTATCTACCCCTGAACTAAATTTAGACCCTGGATCCACCGGTCGAAACGCACGTAGTTCAGGGGTAAAGTCCCTCCGTCGAAAAACGCCTTGTGTAGCTAAAAGCTAGTGGAGCTGCAGGGTCACCAGAAAACCTTTCTCTGGCCTCACCATGGAGATAAAGTCCTTTCACATATAGTTGTGTGGTCCATAGCTGCAACAAAATATTCAGTTTTGAAGCTTAAAAAATATAAAATATATCACATTATGCTTTCTTTAATTTTTTAGGTATATTTTTGTTCTCTGTAAAAACTAAGTATTGTATTCCTGTGCTCTAAAGTAGACTGGGCACATTAAATTCTCTCCTCATATTTACTTCAAAAGCAGTGCCCCAAATAACAGGACAAAGAGCTGTGTGCTTTTAAAAGTCTGCTCACAGTTGTTGTTGCTGCACTTTGCTCTAAAGAGGGCCAGCCGTCCTGCAGGCAGCTTCTCTCTCCTTCCACCAGAAATCTTCACTTTCCCATCACTTATAATACGAACACTTCCTGAGCATCTTTGGCGACATGTGTCCATCTTCACTGCTTCCCCATCGCTGTGAGTTTTGGTGAAACATGTTTCAGAAATGCACATTATTCCCAAGAGCTGCCACCTACACAGAGGACACCAGACAACCAGAGAACAGAAGGAGCTGCCTGCAGGGCGAAGTGATGTTACAATGCTGCTTGTTGTAACCATGGCTTCCTGCTTCCTTTTACTGAGTCACAGAAAGGAAGAGGAGGGAAGGGGGATGGGTGGAGGAGAGGTCAAAAGAGAGGTTTTTAGCCTCTGTGATGTTGTTTTCGGAGAAGGATGAAAGCCATGCTCAAGACTTCAACAAAACACTTCCCCTCTGGGCGGTGCAGAGCATGACACGGAGGGGAAATATTGAACTTGCACGCACCGACTTAATGTACCTTTCATCCTTTGGCTGAATGTTTCGTTGGAGGCAGCGGCATCAGAACGGAGCCAACGCTAAACCCTCCGCCCTCCATTCGTAAAGAGAACACAGTCAATTATGTTGATTGAAAATCTCTGCTGAAGTGGAAAATCAAGCGCGATGTTAGCGCTGATGAAAGACGCGGTCGCCCCGGCATGCTTTTTTTGTCACACTTCCTGTGTTCGTGGAGTGGGACTCTCTAACCCAATATACTTTAAACTCCCGCTCTCCATCATTTCCAGCTGGTTACCTCCTCCACTCATTTTGTCTTGTGTCCTTCCTTTCCTATTTGCAAGGCTGATTGACCCTGACAACTCATTCAGGCTGACGCAGATAGACTAACGCACAGACAAGGACCCCCCCTCCCCTCCTCCCTCTTCTTCTCTCCGTCATTGATAAATGTGCCGCTAAAAGACAACCAGCTCATCAAACACCATCTCTTTCATCATTACCTGAATCCTCTCTTCTCCCTGTCATCTCTAACACGGCTGATTCATGTTCAGGAAAATCTATTGATATAGGATACCGAGGTGGACTACCAGGGAAGATTTCCTCCAGCTGAGGGTCGAATCATCATCCTCTTTAAACATGTGTGGATGGAGAAATCACATCGCACCTTACACATAGCCTGGACTTGGGAAAAAGGTCATCCATATTAATGAAATGTCAAAAGGTGTGTGTGATTGAAATGAACAACAGGAGGGCTGGCCTTACTGTTTAACTGGTTTTTATGGCCTTTTCAGTCCTGAGCCGTTCAGATGGATGACATGAAGAAGAAGTGAGACATAGGAGAGGTTTATTTCACACCAAGGAGTGAAAAATAGAAAATTAATGAGTGAAGAGTGTTCCCCAGTGAAGTGTTTCTGCTTCTAAAGGTTCAGTGAGGAGCTGAAATTGATACTGATGTCTCTTTGTGGCGTGCAAAATCAAAAGAAAATTACGACTGAGAATATTTTGAGTAATTTTGATGTATCTGGGAATAAAAAAATGACAGTTGCTGTCTGAAGAGCAGAAAAAGGACACTCAAATACTAGGCGTGAAGGTGCATGTATTTGTTGGTGCAGCATTTTCAGTTGGTACCAAAACTTAAGCTACTTCCAATCCAAGGTCCCCACATGAACTGGAGAATGGGAGAGAAAACAATACAAATCAAGTCTCTTGTGGATTCATAGAAAACTAAACTAAAACCGGCATTTAGTCAGCAGCCCTGTCTGAAAGTCTTGATCTTGAAATCCAAGTTTCATTGGTGTAGTTTAGGGGTTCAGTTCGTGACCACCAAAATAAAGGTGCCAAAGACTTGCGACCCTAACTGTTCCTTCATACTTCATTTAGCTGGTCTGCAAAATAAATTACTCTACCTGCATTCACGTGTGTCTGTGTTTCCTGTGTTTCCTGTGCTGCTGTGATTAACCTGCTGCTATTGATGCATTTGTTAATTAACTGTTCACCAACCCTGACCCTGACCTCAGGAGTCATCTGGCAACAAAGACTGCAGAAAACAAATATATCCCCGTTATGTGGACGACAGCCTGCTGCTCGCATGCCAAGTTTCAGACCCTGCATGTAAAGGCGTGTGAAGGTGCATGTATTTGTTGGTACAGCATTTTCAGTTGGTACAGAAACAGTCTGGTGCAAAACTAAAGCTACTTCAAATCCAACCTCCCAACATTAACTGGAGAATGGGAATGCACCATACACGCACAAGAGCGTTCTCTCACTGGCGTCATGTCTTGGGAAAGTAATGCAAATCAAGTCTCTTGTGGGTTCATAGAAAACTAAACTAAACTGGGCCTCTAGTCAGCAACCCTGTCTGAAAGTCTTAATCCTGAAAACCCAGTTTCATTGGCGTAGTTTAAGGGTTCAGTTCGTGACCCCCAAAATAATGGTGCCAAAGACTTGCAACCCTAACTGTTCCTTCATACTTCATTTAGCTAGTCTGTAAAATAAATTAGGCATGTAAAGGCGTGTGAAGGTGCATGTATTTGTTGGTACAGCATTTTCAGTTGGAGCTGAAACAGAAAAACTAAAGCTACTTCAAATCCAACGTGCCCACATTAACTGGAGAATGGGAATGCACCATACACACACAAGAGCGTTCTCTCACTGGCTTCATGTCTTGGGAAAGTAATGCAAATCAAGTCTCTTGTGGGTTCATAGAAAACTAAACTAAACTGGGCCTCTAGTCAGCAACCCTGTCCGAAAGTCTTGATCCTGAAAACCCAGTTTCATTGGTGTAGTTTAGGGGTTCAGTTTGTGACCACCAAAATAAAGGTGCCAAAGACTTGCGACCCTAAATGTTACCTCATACTTAATTTAGCTGGTCAGCAAAATAAATTAGGCATCTAAAGGTGTGTGAAGGTGCATGTATTTGTTGGTGCAGCATTTTCAGTTGGTACTGAAACAGAAAAACTTAAGCTACTTCAAATCCAGCGTCCCGACATTAACTGGAAAATGGGAATGCACCATACACGCACAAGAGCGTTCTCTCACTGGCTTCATGTCTTGGGAAAGTAATGCAAATCAAGTCTCTTGTGGGTTCATAGAAAACTAAACTAAACCAGGCCTTTAGTCAGCAACCCTGTCCGAAAGTCTTGATCCTGAAAACCAAGTTTCATTGGCGTGGTTTAAGGGTTCAGTTCGTGACCACCAAAATAAAGGTACCAAAGACTTGTGACCCTAAATGTTACCTCATACTTAATTTAGCTGGTCTGCAAAATAAATTACTCTACCTGCATTCACGTGTGGCTGTGTTTCCTGTGTTTCCTGTGTTGCTGTGATTAACCTGCTGCTTCTAATGCTTTTGTTAATTAACTGTTCACCAACCCTGACCCTGACCTCAGGAGTCATCTGGCAACAAAGACGGCTGAAAACTACAGAGACATTTTTATTAGCAATGTTTTTCTTTCAGATGTAACCACTTTTCTGTCTGTATAATTACAATAATAGGTAAAACATGCAATTTTAGATTACTTTTAAAAATGAAAAACATTCTGGAAGACATCTAGCGACCAGCCCGACCCCAACTTTGGGAACCACTAGGGTTAGGACTAGAGACGTCCAGTGTAGCATTATGTGGCGTTCCTGCATGTGCATTTATGTGCTTATGTTTGTGTATCAGAGCAGCAGGAGAGAGAAGCTGCAGCTAAACACTGTAAAATCTCAGTATGGTTATTTTTAATTTCGTGGCTGTTTTGGTGCAAATATTTCCCCATTATGTGGACGACAGCCAGCTGCTCATATTTGGTGCTTGGCTGTGTTCATTTTAAGACCATGCAATGTTCAATTTTATCTTTTATATTATTGTTCTTTTTTACAAGGATTCATTTCAAATGTGATAAAATGAAATCTGAGCAGGAAAAGTCTGAACTAAAATCATTTCTATATGTCAATTTTGTTTCTGAAAATGTAGGCACAGACCTCAAAACTAAGAACAGCACCCAGACAAAATGTTCTAGTACCATTACACCTCTATCAAATACTTCCATTTGAATAATAAGAGTCGTGTTTGTTGCAGGAAGTGACTGAAAACATAATGAAAACTCCTCTGTGATTCTTCAAAGTGATGCTGATGTTCAAAGCAGGTCTATTTGAGGCTGAGATAGAGGGGTGCCATGTGGTAAATGAACCCTGAGCTTGTAAATGTTCTTCCTCGTCACAAACAAACACATTCAGAATGACTCTTGCATATCAGGGCCATTAAATCCAGGCTAACTGCTGTGTTCCCACTGAGATCCCCCTCCACGCCGAGTCTGTCTCTTCTAATTGTTTCCGATTTCAACGTGGCATCCGGGGACACAGCTGTTGAGAGCTGTGATATTCCTCCACGAGAACTCCTTTACTGCTCTCCATTATAATCATTATAATCTACAGTTTGCGTCCGCCTGCACTTACAACCTGTTCTTCAGCTGCCTGAGTAGAATCTGTTTTCTCATTGGCTCTTTATGTGTCTGTGTCGAGCCCGCTCTTTGTCAGTGAAGTGGTCTGCATCTCTAGGTGCTGCCGAGGCCTCTTTTAAGAGGTTTTTAGAGAATCACTGTCGCTGCACTCCAGCGGCTGGCACCGCCATCGGCCAGTCGGGTTGCCAGACAGTGCAGTTGGTGTCAGGATGTGCCAGAGCGGAGCTGGACGCTGTGAAAGGAGCAGAGTGGAGCTTTCTTCCTTCCTCCATGATGTCAGGGGAGTTTACGTGATGCTCTGTTTTTCTGCTAATTGGTGTCGTTGCCGGTGTTGGTGAACTTTTCAGGATTATTCTGAGATACAGGCGGGAAACATGAACGACTGAAGACTACTATGAGTTCAAAATACAGAAATAAATCTAAGCTGACATTTATTACTTTTATACAAATGCATTCTGCTTAGTAAGATGATACGGATGATGCTTTTTGTTTCAGTAATGAATCACATTATGTATTATTACAGCAACAAAGGGATTTAAATCAGGGGTGTTGTTTGAAGCTGAATGTGTTTAATATTTAAATCCTGGCTGCTGTTCCTCTTTGGTTTGACGGTTAATGTTTGAGGCAGGTATCAGAGTTTCTCAGACCTTTCTTAAACAGTTCTGGGAGCGAACACACATGCAGATATTTCCTATTTGGAGCCCTGTTAAAAATTACGAGCATCTACAGTATAACACTGATTTCCCACAGTGGAGCCATGATGTTTGTCACAAGCACACATTTGCACACAACAATCATTCTTATTGTTGGACTGAGGCAACCGAGAGCTCTTAGATTAGGTAGGAAAAAGAAGGCTTTTGATCTTGGCTGAGTACAAAGTCAAGGCTAGCCTCAAATACGAGAATACATCGAATCTTACAGCAGCAACAGAAACTACAATCTGTCTCAAACCATAACCTGAAGTTTTATGTTACTTGAACCCAAAATAAAAGTGAGACAAGCTGAGGGATGCAGGACCTTCAGGACCTGAACCATAACCTCTGGTGTCAACTGTCAAGTCCAGTACTTTTCCTACATCTACAATTCTCTATAGTGCCAGGACGTCACACAAGCTAATCTTACTTCTTCCTGCATAGTTTTGTTTAAACACTAACTGTATGAAAATGTGTTTTATGAGCAGAGTTTCTCCTTTACTTCAAAAAGAACACTCTTGGGGTGCTGGTGGCCTAGCGGTCTAAGCGCCCCACGTATAGAGGCTATAGTCCTCGTTGCAGAGGTCGCCGGTTCGACTCCTGGCCGGTCGACCATTCACTGCATGTCTTCCCCCTCTCTCTACTCCCCACATTTCCTGTCTCTCTTCAGCTGTCCTGTCAATAAAGGCGAAAAAGCCCAAAAATATACCTTAAAAGAAAAAAAAAGAACCATCTGTCTATCACAAAACTAGTTGCTCTGAACGCTGATGGCAGAAACATTAGCTTGTTGGGTAAGCACACTGACTTTTGCTTGTAAGCACCACAGACTCTGTTACACATGGATGTAGCTTTAGTGATGTCACTCAGTGGTCTCTGCAGAGGCGTAACAAGCCCAACGATGGTGGCCGCCATATTGGAAATGCTGATTCAACAAAACTGTCAATCCATCTAGAAACTGGTAAAGGGGAGGAGCTTAGACTCTAACCTTCCCTCCTGGCAAACAACTACAATGTGCCAATCAGTCAACTCGACCACGCCCCTTAATATGCAAATGTATGCATTCATCTTAGCTTTAATACAGCCTGAGACGATGTGTTAGAAATAAAAAATTCAACATCCAAAAGAAGAAATGAGCTACTGAGACTGGTATCTTTGCTTCTACTGTAAAAATGGGTGTTTTAATATGAGACTTAATGGGGATTCCTTGACTTTTGGAGCCTCAAGTGGACACTTTAGGAACTGCAGGTATTTTACACTTCTACATTGGCTTTATTTTTCAACACTTGAGGTTCCACTTGGTAAGCACTTGTGTTATTAAAGTTCTTCTTGGGGCAACAAGATAATTGATTTCATATTGATTCATTCATTATTAAGGTTTTTGGTCTTTCTTTCTGTCAGAGATATTCAATCTCACATTTAAACTGAACTTTTAGTTGTTTTTTTATTTTTATTCATTTTTTATTTTTTAAAGTTATGTTTTTTGGGCTTTTACACTTTAATTGATAGCGGAGAGGACAGTGGATAGTGTAGGAAACTGGGAGAGAGTGGAGAGTGGGGGAATGACATGCAGGAAAGGAGCCACAGGCTGGATTCGAACCCGGGCCACCCGCTACATGGGCGCCCAACTTAACCAGTAGGCCAAGTCCACGCCCTAGTTGTTGTTTTTTGTAGCAGTGATTTCAGTCTCATCACATTTTCTGGTGATGTTTTTTTGTTTACATCTTTATGAAAATGTCAGTAACCAACAGAAGGAAGCACAAACTTTAACATGACTTAAAGCTGGGGTTGGCAGTCTCGGAAAACTAGCATGAATTTGAATGTAGCATGTCCTCATCACTCCGTCTAACCCCTCCCCTCCTCCCTCAGAGCTCCTCCAAAACGACGCATTTTCTGTAGGACTTAGTAAATGTCGTTAGTTATTTTGCTTGTCAGAGCCCCGTGGTGAGAGCTTTTTAGACTCTGATCCGGACTACAGTCCTGAGCAAAGCACTCATCAGGTCAGAGGGGACAGGCTCGAGGTGGAGCGAGAGGGGCAGTCAGTAGAGTGGAAGCAGAGGCAGGAGACGGGGACTCAGAGTGCACACCGGGGAAATGTACGCGCAGGAGGCGGGCAGAACGGCAGGACGGGATTTGAATGGTTTAAAATTTTGGCATCCAAAAAAGGCTGATTGGTTGGTGTTTTCCCAGGTTTACTCCGGCTGTAGATAGCAGCTTTTCTTCACTCTTTTTTAAGAACACATTATGTAATGATTGCCATCAGGACATAAAGATCATTTTAACCAGTATAACAAAAAGTGTATCTAAATCTGATTACCAACCCCAGCTTTAAAGAGTGAGTTTGGTAAACCTGAGATGACCTAAAAATGTTCCTTTTACTGTTAAATGAGTTTGAAGCTTTTTCGGAGTAAAATCATATTTAATGCTTTTTAATTTTCGACACACTCAAAGAGAAAGAGCGGCCCAGCCTCTCCCTGGAATACTAATAAAGGCAGCTAATTGCCTGCCTTTAATTCCAGGACAATTTACACGCTCTCTTTATCTATCTTCAAACACGGGGGCCCTTGTAGCACCTGTCATTTGTTTACCTGCTCTTCAAACCCCTGTTTGTTTAACAAATACATGCCACTGCGTGCCGCTCCGGTGGGATACATCACGACAGACAGGACACTAAATACACAAGCTGTGTGGTTATCAGCCTGTGTAGTGGTGTCATGTAGAGTGACTGCTCTTGTTTGCTTTGTACCCTGTCCTCTTGATGAATGGTGTTAAGATGATGGATCAGTGGGCGGCTGTTTGTGTGTGAATGAAAAGCATTTTCCCAGGAGGAGAAAAACAACAAGTCGTGTCTATAATTCACTTTAGTCCGGCCACGTAGAGTGGGATTAAAAACTATATTTAAAAGTGATTTACTTCATTAAAATGCAGTATGACCGGCTTGTTAAGCTCTGCAGTTTATTTACTGCCCGTAATGTTCAGTCCGCTCTGTGTTCTGTGGGAAAATACAATCTACCTTTGAGTCCAGATGTTCAGCTCCAGCAGTGATAAGAGGAGCAATAATCTGACATTCTCATTATGCTGCAGTCTCTTTTGATTGATGTAACTCTGCAGTAACTTAAAGGTACGTGCATTTCATTTATTTTATAGCTTAGGTTTAATGTGGCGGTCCGTTCTAGGCTCTTTAAAGAATCAGAAGTGACCACATTTTGACGCAAAACAACAAAAATCTGAAGTCAAATAACAGAACAACTAACAGCAAGTCCATCATGGATATTGGGGAAGTAGGGGGAGGTAGAGCGTACAGTGTAACCCAGCGAATGAAAGCTCAAGCCCAAACAGGCTTCTCCTTCTAGCTCGGCCTTCCTTGTCTCCTTTCTTTCCTCTCTTATACTCTCTCTCTCTCTCTCTCTCTCTCTCTCTCTCTCTTCTTTCTTCCCTCATGAAAATTGGGGAATAAGTGGAGGTAGAGCGTACAGTGTAACCCAGCAAATGAAAGCTCAAGCCCAAACAGATCTCTCCTTCTGGCTCTGCCTTCCCTTTCACTTCTTTCTTCCCTCAGGAAAATCGGGGAAATAAGGGAAGGTAGAGCGTACCGCCAAACCTGGCAGGGGAGAGCTCTAGCATTAACAGGTTTCTCCTTCTAGCACTGCCTCCCCTGTCCTCTTTTTTACCTCTCCTATACTCCCAGCCCCTTCCTTCTTCCCTCATGAAAATTGGGGAATAAGTGGAGGTAGAGCGTACAGTGTAACCCAGCAAATGAAAGCTCAAGTCCAAACAGGTCTATCCTTCCAGCTCTGCCTCTCCTGTCCTCTTTCTCACCTCTATTATACTCTCTGTCCCTTCTTTTTTCTTTTTTTCCCTCATGACAGTGGGGAATAAGTGGAGGTACAGAGTAACCAAGCGAACGAAAGCTCTAGCCCAGACAGGTTTCTCCTCCATGCTCTGCCTTCCCTTTCCCCTTTCTTACCTCTCTTATACTCTCTGTCACTTATTTCATCCCTCATGAAAATTGAGGAATAAAAGGAGGTAGAGCATTCAGCACAACCGGGCATTGATAGGCTCTAGCCCAAACAGGCTTCTCCTTCTAGCTCGGCCTTCCTTGTCTCCTTTCTTTCCTCTCTTATACTCTCTCTCTCTCTCTTCTTTCTTCCCTCATGAAAATTGGGGAATAAGTGGAGGTAGAGCGTACAGTGTAACCCAGCAAATGAAAGCTCCAGCCCAAACAGATCTCTCCTTCTGGCTCTGCCTCTCCTGTCCTCTTTCTCACCTCTATTATACTCTCTGTCACTTATTTCATCCCTCATGAAAATTGAGGAATAAAAGGAGGTAGAGCATACAGCACAGCCGGGCATTGATAGGCTCTAGCCCAAACAGGCTTCTCCTCCTGGCTCTGCCTCCCATGTCCTCTTTGTTACCCCTCTTATACTCCCCTCCCCTTCTTTCTTTCTGTAAAAATGGAGCAATAGAGGGAAGGTAGAACGAACAGCCTAATCCAGCGATTTAAATAGGATAAATAGGATTCTTCTCCTTGCTCTGCCTTCCCTGTACCCTTTCTAACTTCTCATATTCTCTTTGTTCCCTCATGAAAGTTGGGGAGTAAGGGGAAGGTAGAGCGCACAGCCTAACCTATCCTGTACATTTTTTTAAGGTGATGGTTTCGGGGATAGCTTACTGTCAAGCCTCCTCAAGGTGTTGTGGGCCTAACTTAATGAAACAACAGCAAAGGTGATACTGCCGGTGATGTACTGGCTTTAGCTCAACATCTATCTTCATCTTTGGGAGATGGGGGACAGTTTGGGGCCATGTGTTGGTCAAGGTCAAGCAAAAGGTTTGCTAACATGTAGCAGCTAGTAGGGATGAGACGTGATTTTTTGATTATTGTTTAATACTAAAAATGGAATTAGTCATTTTGAGTAAGAATGTTCAGTTTTGAAATACAGTATTGCTCTGATGGTGTTTGCCTGTCTTCATTTTAGACATTGCATGATTGCTCAAAATCCCTAGATAGAATTGTGTAGGTTGTTCGGGCTGCCACGTAAAGATGAATCCAAACGACTTTGAAAATGTTTCAAAAGGTCTGAGCTCCCCGTGGGACTCTCTGAGTCCATGAATGGTTTAAATCTTCTTCATACTGTACCGAGATTAGAGGGAACGTGTGAGAAAATGAAGACCGGAGGGGAGAAAGCTGGAGGAGAAGAAATGGATTTCCTGCTGAGTTCTGAGCTCATTCAGAGTCTGAGAGAAGCACAAACACACGCCAGGCCCAATCTTATACACACATATAGGGAACATTGCAGGATAGTTCAAAGCTAACATCCAGCTAGCCTACAGCTAACATTTGAACAGAGGGAAAATTGGCTGTTCAGAGAAAGTAAGCTCGGACTACACTAACAAACTATGTGAACTATGTGGGATGTGAAGCAGAAATCGTCTCGAGCATCATTGGTGTTCAAGCAACCACTGTGTTTACGTTTGAGACCTCTATCCAACCCCAACACAAAGCTCAAGCTAAGCTATGCTATGCTAACTTAACAACAATCTCTGAACCATCCACTATCAGGGAATGATGAACAACTCTTTCGACATGCTGGTGCAGCCACCGCTTTGTGAAAAACAACATTTTCAGCCCCTGCTTATCTGTGTCTGATGAGTATCAGTTTCACTGTTCACAGAGGCTTCACTCTGGCTTACTTTGGTGCATGATCCCAAAAACAGAACCATGGTTTTTATGATTTACTTCAGATATCGAGTCTTAAGTGTGCTTGAGTCTTAACCCCGAAAGTCCACAGGATGCGTGTGCGCCAGCTCAGAGCAGCCAGGATCAGCTGGGTCCAGTATAGAGAGAACCACATACAAACAACAGGTTACAGAGACTTTCAGTGGTTGAATTTCTGCTCATTTGGAGAGTATTCCATTATTTTTGTGCTTTAATCATCACTGAGTTTGCTGCATGACTGTAAAGTTTTGATTTTGCAAGTTTAGATGTGTCTCTACTTTGTCGTCCTGTTACCTTCTGACACAGTTATCATCTTAAAGTTGTGTTGTAGTCGACATGGATCACAGATATGTGGCTGTTTGTAGCTTACATCCATAATGGATGAGTATTTCTGATCTAGATGATCTTTAAACGGTCTGGAGTCCGTCTATGGTGTTTTATTTTGAAATTGGTGGATGTTGCATGCAATCCTCGTGCCTGACTTCCTGTCCAGGTCAGTCTTTTCTGTGCAGATTGACGCTTGCTGGGCGTGGGCACCGTCAAAAATATACTTGAGGCGTATCTCTGGCAGAGCGGCGCGGGGGGCAGACTCCCAAGACGGAACTGAGCAGCTCGCCTTGTGGACCCTGTGGACCCTAGAGCATTGGCTAGAATGGGAACGTTTCGGCTGCACAGTGCTCGGCGCAGCATCCTGTGGACTTTGGACTTTAAGACACCAGCTTTGTCGGATAAACGTTTCTGATGCATTCAAGGAAGTCAGGAAATCAGAACGCTGATTTGCTTTTGCGACACAGCGTCAGGATAATGAAATGTGATTGATCAATATAACTTGTAGAACAAACGGACTACAAGTGGACACCAAATCACTTCCCTCACTAAAACTTAGACCTCCTGCTAACACATTCATGAGTTTTATGTAGAATCTGTAAATTGAGGATGACTTTACAACATCCTGCTGTAGAATTTTTCTGCAACAAATAATATTCTCTACTTTTCTGGTTGTTTAAAAACAAACAGAAGTACTAAAGTGAGATAACACAGCAACTATGACTGAGCGAGTGAAAGAGCAACACCTCAAACAACAGCATCACAGTGGTGGATTTCTAAAGTGCTGCAGAAACACCAAAGCAAGGAGAGCAAGGTCGAGAAAGGTCACCAAAATAAGAAATAAGTGGACCAAAAAATAAAGAAGGAGTACAAAAAATGAAGAAAAGACACGAGTCACGTTGTTGTTTGGCTGTTCCCCGTCCATGACTTTGACTCACCTCTCGGATGGCTGTGCAGAACTCGCTCTGAAGCACCTTCTTCAGAGACTGGAGCTTGTGACCGGGCACATCACCCGACTCCTGCAGCTTCTCCAGCAGCTCGATAGCTCTGGCAACATCTGGCAGAGAGGGGAGAGAGAGAGAGAGACTGGGTGTGAGAGAACTCATGCCAAGAGGACAGAGAGGGAGGAAAAAAAATATGCCCCGCTCAATTACATTAACAGCACCGCCACGAGAAAGGCGCTGAAGCGAATCAATGGGTGGGATAATGGAAATAGACTTAGTCAAGGCCAGCTGGGGCAAGAAAGATAGAATAGCAGTCCAATGCATGGATCGTTTGCTTTGGCCTGGCTTTTTGCATGAGAATAAAGACTGGAGGGAATAAGTCAAGCACTCATTTCTTCAAAGGTAACACCTCCTGGTAGGAGGAGGTGCCAGCGGGTGTTACAAAGCATTTACACTAAACCAAAAATCCTTAAGTTAGGAGCTGTGACTCTGGGGTCTGCTGAGCTCCCCGCCTATAATTAGCCTGAGCTGAAAGAGCTCGGCTGATTAATTTTGTGCCCTCTGAAACTGTCAGGCCACGTACAGATAATGGAAGCAGAGGGAAGTTATTTGGTACTCCATCACTCGACTCGGACTGCTGGGTCAATATCATGTTTTATTCAGCCTGTGTGTCAAGAGACATGTGACCACACATGTGAAGTACAGTGGTGCAGTCTGACAAGGCAGCTGCAATACAGTTTCACCCAGCAGTGTATTTTCTGTTGCTTGCTCTAGCATCTAAAGGCTCCAACCAATGCTTGTTTCATTATCTACTCTTATCATCCACTAAATAGTGAGATTGTTTGGTCAATAAATCAATCATAACGTCTTTAAATGTCAAGAAACAATAAAAAGATAATTTACAGGTTCTCAGACACAAGAGATCTATAAACATGTGATAGCTTGTTTGGTCAGTTGCATAATTTGAAAGCCTGAAATTTGCATTACTATAAGGTATGCTGTCCTAGATAAATACACATTTTATCTCTTTAAGCATGCATTCACACATTTGGCCACTTGGGGGCAGTGCGACAAGTTTCATAGCAAAAAACAGAAGCCTAAGTAGCGAAGGATGTGCATGCTTAGTTGACCAAATGAAAGAATTACCAAGCAGATTACTAATATTTGTATTATTGTACACCCAGAATACTGGTTTAATGTTGCGTTCAATCTGTATCAACTGCCATAATGCTCTAAAGCTCTACTACCTGGATGTAAACAAGCACAGCTGACAGATGTCATCTGGTAGCTTGGCGTGGTTTGTCAGTATGTTGATCTAGTAAATGGAGATACAGTTGTATGCAGGCTGTGTCTGGTTAAACTGACATATAACCACTCCACCAGAGCAATGAGGAACCACTAACCAGCACAGGCATGTGGACGTTAACCTGCAAGGAGGACTGAAGGCTGGTGGTGCTAGCTCTGCTATTGGTAGACACACTCTGCTAACCAGTTTGACATTATTTACCTACAGACTCTGATCCTGTGTTTAACTGTGTTCAATAAAATGTGTTCCATTTTGACTTATCAGAATTAAAATGCACGTTTAAGCAACTTAGAAATTTGTTACTTTAGAAAAGGGGTTCCCAAAGTGTGGGCCGGGACCACCTGAGGGGTCACGAGACACAAATGGAGGGTCCTGAGATGTCTTCCAGAATGGTTTTTTTAAAAGGCACTATGAAGAGTTTTTAACTGTCTGAGAAACAGATTGAAACTGATACTGATGCCTCTTTATGACCCTCAAAAGCAAACAAGACCATCAACAACAACACCAATACCCTCTCATTTTTAATGCCTTAAACCACTCAGAGGGGGGTAGGTGTCAGAACAGATGATTGACATCTCACTCTAGAAACACCCTTTTTTGGCATGTTTTCATGGCAAATAATCACATTGTGTGATAAATCTAAATTTTAAAAGATAACAGGATGAGGTTATTGTCTGAAGACACTCATTTTGCATTTACAGGACAAGAGATAAGAGGTATCACTTTGTCCACAAGGGGGCGCCAGAATCGATACAAACCAGAAGTTCCTCACAGCAGCTTTAAGTTATCTAAAAATAGTACATTTTACTCATTATAGTAAAAAATATCAACAAAAACAGTAGTTAACCTTGAAATAAAACCTTGAAAATAGAAAATGTAATGAGTTTTCTGCCTTTGTTTGTTGCCAGATGCCTCCTAAATTTAGGATTAGTGAACAGTTAATTATCAAAGGCATCAGTAGCAGCAGGTTCATTCATAACAGCACAGGAAACACAGCCACATGCTCATATAGGTAGGTTAATTTTCTGGAGACCAGCTAAATGAAGCCACATTAAATCACTTTGAGGGACAGTGGGGGTCACAAGTCTTTGGCACCTATAATCTGGTGGTCGTGGGCTGCAAAGTGTGGGAACCCCTGATCTAGAACATTTGAGTTCTGAAGCTCAAGTTGCTGCATTTTGTTTTTTGTGGCACCAGAAGTTACCATATTTGGAAGACAGGTAGATGCATAATCTCCTTAGTTGTGGTTTGGACTTGTCAATCACAGACAGCTGCTCCCTAAAGCACACTTTGCTTTAAAGTCTGTTTTTCTCTGAATGGCACTAAATTTGAGTTGCACACAGTTGGATTTATATGCAGCGACAGATGGAGTCTTCTCCTGCTGGCGTTCAGAAAAAACTGCAGCTTTGAGGCCTTTTGCATTGCTGCACTGTTAGAAACAACAGACCATGTCCTCGTCTTCTTTACAGTCTATGCTGCAAACACAACAGTGCCGTATAACATATCACCTTCTGGAATGTATTCCTCTCAGATTCTACAAGTGTTAGTTTTCCTGAAACAAACAAAAGGGCCCTCACTTTATTTGACTTACAGCTTAGCTGCTGGTTTAGATTCATATCACTGCACAACACAGCAACAGCATTTGTTCTACAGACCGTCCAGAGCTTTAACCAGGCACAGTTGTGGATCAATACAGATCAGGAACATACACACAGCCTGCATGACTGTGCATGTGTTCTGCATCAGCCTCACAAGCCTTTTGCATCATACTTCTGCAGAAACACAAGACTTGAACTCCTTACTTCAACCACAACTTAGATAATCAGTTGTTTTAGTCTCTTATCAAGCCAAAAGGCAACAAATGCAGGCTTGACCTTGGGCATGAGGCACTGGCGGATTAATCTGATGATAAATGTTGGGTGCAGCCCTAAGCACAGCTGACCCAAAGGGCCTTATGTCTACAATCATCGCAATCAAGTATCATCGTAACAAGCACACCAAATGACTAATCAGTTTTTCCACGCTGTCATCTTCCTGCCAGGCTGTACCAGTGTTTCCTTCCCTGTACACAGCGATAAGCACAATCTGTGTGTAGAGGCATGACACACACTCACACACACGCACGCACGCACACATGCTGATATTGAATTCTGGGAATACAGAGTACTCAATAAAGCAGACGGCGAGCAGACGAGCTTTTACCGCGTGCAGACCTGTGGGAGACATGAAAAGAGGTAATCTCCAGCGCTGCCTGTGTGAATACTTTGTACGGCTTTTAAAAGGGAAATGTGCAACACACTCAGATCTTACCCTTTATTGTATTTCACCTTTATACTACACATGGAGACAATGAGTGCGCCTCACACACACAAAAAAAAATCCAATGCCTGCTTCTATTTTTAAGCGCTCTGCAACAAAGCACTGAGGATTACATCGATCCGCTCAAAATTGCACATTCAGTTCCCATCGGGACCGGGTACGGCTCGCGAGAGCTGGTCCACCGAGAGTTGTATTGGCAGATGGGAGCTGGCGATGGGGCGAGTCATCAGGGTGGTGCTAATCAGCCATTAATCAAACAGTCCTGCTACAAGTCTCACGTAACAAGGGTCACAAGTTTGGGGGATTACACTTCACTGATGCTGATCATAAATGTGAGTGGCTAATATTTGCCTATCTCTCAGACCAGCTGTTCATCAAAGTCTTTGAAGGGAGCAGGTTTTCTGTGTGATGCTGCCACTTCCAGCCACCTGATCTCAACACCTGCTCATTATTCCCAGATTGACCCCTCACAAAGCTCCCAACATGTTTCTTAACTGTTGCTACACCTGCTTAGCTGTCTAATCTAAGCTTATCACACAGCACAAAATCAATAACACTGGCAGTTTTTTAAGATTTCCCACACCAAATTCTTTATAAACTTTCAGACAGTTACTCATTGAGTTACTCCAGTTTGTGATGGAGGAAGCAGTGTGATCGTTACTAGCTGGGGATTGTCGATTGTGCTCGTTTAACGGCGACTGTATTCTAGAAGATTTCAAATGCTAAAATGTGACATTAGCTCTAAAGGTTGGTAAAAAACGTTCTTGATGTTTGCAGCCGACTTACTGACCATTAGATATAAAATACAGTAACATAGAGTTTAATTGTGGATTTGATGGCTACACAGCTAACTTAGCATCTCCAATTCCTGGCAGTCCATGAAAGTAGGCAGATAGCTGCTTTTATTTTAAGCTAGCCAGCTAAAAGCTATCCACTCTTAGCTTTACAGTACACTAACCTGCAATTCAGCACAAACTGTTGTTGTCTTTGAATGTTATCTTTTTGTCGCTTACTTTGTAGAACTGTCCGTATATTTACTTAACTTTAAAGGACACAATGATTTACTAGAAGGACTGAAATACAGTATTTAGGAGTTTATTTAGCTAATGAAAAGCTATCTCAGGTAACGTATAGGGTGGGTGTAAACAAATTCAGCAAAGAGCAGCTAATGTGTTAGCTAATTATATATTCAATTGGCGGGAAAATAACGCTAGGTTACAGCAGGTTGGCTAGCTAGCTAGTTATACAGGGTTAGGGTTAGCTCGTTACAAGGTTCATTTATGCATCCATTACGTCTTAAAATAGAAATATACATTTTAATATGATGTACCAACATCCTGTTCTATACATTGGGATGAATGATAAACTATGCATCCACTAGAGGGCGCCAGGCTGTTCTGTTGAAGTTGTCTGAGTGACGTAGTATAATAAATGCTGATTGTTTCCAACCAAGTGGCAACCTCCGGTCTAAAAATATGAAGCCAATGCGGGAGTGCTAAAAACTGCAGTTCATCGAGGATCCGCTTGAGGCTGGCTCCAGAATTACCGGAAACCACATACACACCAATTCAAGAAGCCGATCTTTACAGCAGAAATAAACATGTTTACAGCCTGGTACAAAAAACGAGTGTAGTCTGGATAGCTCATTTCTGGATCGGCACACACTGTACGGGGGGTGAATTTTTTTCTAATGCAGCAATTTGGAACACTGTAGCTGTTGGCGAGGAGGCTCAAAGCCAGCCTCTATGTTTCCAACCAAATTGCACAATCTTTGCTAGCCGGGCTGAAGATGTTGGCTACACTGCTCAACGCTGCCCCCTTTGATTATTGGTGGTACTGCAACGATCAGTAAGCTTCCAGAAAATGTGCTAACTGCAGAGTACAGCAGAGGGTTGCATATGTATCTGTATGCATGTCAGATGTAGAGTGTAAATTAACCTTTACAGACACATTTCTTGTATTCATGGCTGGTTTATCAGACTGTCAGCAATCTGCCTTGTTCATATTCCCGCCCGTAAACGTACATCTACTTCTTGTCTTTTGTGCTCTAATGATCAAGTTGCTATTTTTGTATTCCCTTATTTTCTGACTGCCCTGTTTTCTGACCCCTGCGCTCTCTAACACGTTGTATTCTCTTCAGTATTCTGCACTTTGTTCTGACTGCTCACTTGATCTTGACCTTTGTCTAAATCAACAGTCAAGAAAAAAAATTCCTTTAATTCATCTGCTCAGGGTCGGCCTTGCATTACGAAGGTGATGCATAAACTGAAATATGCACTGTGTTTATCGTTCTGCTTCTATTGATTCAGATTCTCAGTTTTCTGCGAGAGGAAGTAGAAGGAACATTATTTGGGCTTCTGTATCTTCAAAATATGACACACAGACAAAGAGCAGCAATATCCTCTTTTCTGAGACAGTGTCCCAGTTCATCTGGATGATTCACAGACCTTGCTGTCAAAACTTATTACATGGACTATTTCCTCAGAAAGTGCACTCTTCACAGTGATGTCTGAGGGCAATCTAAAGCAACTGGAAACATTTCTGTTGCTGTTTTCTGTGTTTTTGATGCAGTTAAGGTGGAGCCAGAAATCATCCAAACAAACTCTGAACTTACTGACGGCTTTAGATTGAGTCTGCACATTGCTTGGCGGTGAGCAGGTAGAGCACAGCTGATTTTTAAAGCCTGCTGATAAGAAATGACACTATGAGAGGAGTCAATTAAAGTATAGGATGTTCAATTTGATACATGGACTGCATGAAACATTAACTAAAGCAGCTTTCACTTTTTCTTTAGGAGCAGAAATCCACCACATGAGGTGTTAAACAGCCTCTATTCCTCTAATGAAACCCAATTTTAATCTCCATCAAGGTGACAGGGTCAGTTTTACCTCCATTTACTGAAATATCAAAAAACACCAGTTCCATTATGACTCGTAATGAGCTGGTACACTTCCAAGCAGTGAGGGCATCTGTCTACGTGGTTTATGAGCATTTCTTCCTCATTAAACAAAGGTCAGAGGTCACGAAGGAGTCTCTCTCTTTCTGACTTTATTTGACTTCCCGTGCTCATTAGCACCATTTTCTTTATCCACATCAGTGACTCTTACTTGGCGTTTGGATTCTGAACTTCAAAGATTGATCTTGCAGACGTTTCTCTGCGCCGCTTTCATCACACTGACGAGATGTGATTTCTGCCAATTTCCTGATATAATCTTTCCGGCTCGGATCAGGGTTATTTTAAGTTTCTGAGGCTGTGCATCAAAAAGAGGAGCTGTGTGGTTTTCATTAATTAAATGTTTTAATGTAACCTTCACAGGCAGCTCTTCCAATAACTAATACAGTAATCCTGTAAGTACATGTCTCGTTTCTTTGCAGTTCTACCTCGATGTAAAAACAGACTGTTTTACCTCCTGATGAAGAGTAACCGGTCCTGACATAGCTATTTATGCTACCCTGACAGTAAAGGTTGGACAGAATGATAATCTGTGTCCTGACTCATGCAATACAGTCACTACTTCTACTTTACTTTAAAAATTATTCTAAACAGATTGACTTCAAGACTCTTCACAGTGAGGCTGATGATGTTAATCCCTCACTTTGTACTCAAGAGGCATTTTGTACCTCTAAGGTAATCATATATCACAGTGGTTGATCATATAACTGTCTTTCACTGTCTTCAAATTGTCTCATATTGTATCAAAACACATCATATCATATCATTCTGTATCAAATCGTATTCTACTGCACCATATCACCTAATGCATAGCATCCAAACGCAACGGAACCCAACAGCAGTACATTGCATCTATATACTGCTCCTCGCAAAGCAACCCCTCGCAACACAGCGCCTCACAATGCAACGCCTGGGAACGCAGTGTCTTGCAATACATTGCCTCGCAACGCCACACAGTTCCACATAACATCACGCCACACAATGCCACGGAATGCCTTGCAACGCCTGGAGATACTGCCCCTCACAACAGGACCCCTCGCAGTGCAACGCCTTGCAGTGCACCGCCTCGCAGTGCACCGCCTCGCAATGCACCGCCTCACAGTGCAACGCCTCGCAGTGCACCGCCTGGCAATGCAACGCCTCGCAGTGCAACGCCTTGCAGTGCACCCCCTCGCAATGCAACGCCTCGCAGTGCAACGCCTCGCAGTGCACCACCTCGCAATGCAACGCCTCGTAATGCAATGCCTCAAACACAATGCCTAAAACGCAACGCAGCCTTGCAACACAGCGCCTCGCAACGCAGCGCCTCACAACGCAGCGCCTCACAACGCAGCGCCTCGCAACGCAGCGCCTCGCAACGCAATGCCTCAAATGCAACGCAGCCTCGCAACGTGGGACCTCGCAACGCACGCCTCGCAACACACGCCTCGCAACGCACGCCTCGCAACGCACGCCTCGCAACGCACGCCTCCCAACGCACGCCTCGCAACCAACGCCGCCTTGCAACCAACGCCACCTCGCAATGCACGCCTCGCAACCAACGCTGCGGCGCAACAAACCGCGCCTGGAATGTCACGCCATGCCCTGCTATGCAATGCAAAACCCCACAGCGCCGTGCAATTCCACGGAATGTCTCAAAACGTAATGCATCGCAATGCAATGTAACATAGTGTATGGTTTCAAAATTTTATTGTTTTATGATCAATAGTATCAATTCGTCTCGAATCGAATCATACTGTTTTGTATTGTATTTTATGATATTATCTTATAGCATTGTGTCAAAACATATTGCTTCATTTTCAAGCGTGTCTTACTCTGGGAGTCCTGCCTGAGCCAAACCAACACAGGTACCAAGACAGTCATATTTTGAAGCAGAGGACTAAGCTGCTGCCTTTGACAAGTTTGAAATACGAGCACACTGCGTCAGCGCCGGCACGAGGAAAACATGATTTAGAGACAATGTAATTGCAGGTGCCCACAGTAAAATGAGTGGTGTAATAGAAGGTAAACATATAGCTCTGTGGTTCCCATTCGGCAGCTCGGAGGTGATGAAATGTCTGCCTGCACCGCGCTGCTCTGCTTATTTCTCCTTTACTGCTCCCAGTGATATCTAATCTCACACTGCAAATATGTCTGTGAAGATTTTCTGCTTCGTTGTCACGCCGTTTTTCATCCGCAGAGGAGATACTGTTGTGTGGGAATGTGTAAACAAATCAAGGTAAGATTCCATGAAAACAGATAAACTGGCACACACGGCTGCTGGATTATTTCTAGCTCATAATACAGCACAAGGAAAATATTACCTCTCTGCTGTTTATGTCTTCAGTTTGACCCTGGAACTCAAACCAAGCACACAAGATTTCAGCCCAAAATGTCCCCTGAGTGCACTTCAATACCCTCAGCTCTGCAAAAGTGGGACATGGGATGAGCTGTGTGACTGATCACAGGAGTGGAGGCACTGAAGGATGACTGCGTTTCTTTGCAAAGCAGCTGAAATGACTGCAGGCGATCATAGTTACGTCACATTAACAGGAAATGAATGAATGAATGAATCTCATGTGCAGCTAAAAAGAATAATGCATTGGAACACTACCAAGAAACAAGGGGTACGAATAAGAACGAGGGCCTGCATGCACTCTGATAACTCTGTGATAACCGCGCTGATACTCATCCCATGTCGTCCCTGCAGCACAGAGGCTGACAGAACAAATGGAGCAGAGATGAAGATAACACCACGTATGTGCACGACACCCACACGGAGCGCCTTTCTATGCACAGTCTACGAATAACTTCAGCCTGAGGGTGATATGAAACATGATCCCACACATGACTAACCAACTCTGCTGGGTAATAACAACATGCATGAGCTCTGCGAGGTTTGACATTAAGAAGGAAGAGCATCTTTAGCCGTGCATTACCACTGACCGCCAACAAGCATGGTTTGAAAGGTACCTGTGCTTTACAGACACAACTTCATACTTCAAAATCAGAATCAGAATCAGCTTCATTGGCCAAGTATGCTTGAAGGAATTTGACTTTGGTAAACTGTGCTCTCTTTGTACAAAGGCATAAGAATAAGACATACAAATAAAAATGAAAAAATCATAACAATGACATCAGCTATAAATACAAAAGAACAACAAGTAATATAAAATAATACGATAAAGTGCAGTGGTGAGTTGCAGAGGTATTTTTTACATTATAAAAAAAGTAGTTAAATAATAAGAAATAAATAGAAATATGGAATTCTGCTTGGAGAATTGTTGCATTGTATATCTACTTGTATATTTACAGAGAGTATTTATCTGACAGGTATGACACTGTTATGTTTTAGTGTTCATCAGAGTGACAGCCTGGGGGAAGAAACTATTCTTATAGCGGGTTGTTTTGGCGCACAGTGATCTGTAGCGCCTGCCGGAGGGGAGGAGTTTGAAGAATTTGTGTCCAGGGTGTGAGGGATCAGCGGTGATGCTACCAGCCCGTTTCCTGGCCCGGCACCGGTACAAGTCCTGGATGGGGGGGGCAGGTTGACACCGATGATTTTTTCTGCAGTCCTTATAGTCCGTTGCAGTCTGTGTTTGTCTAGTTTGGTTGCAGATCCAAACCAGACAGTGATGGAGGTGCACAGAACAGACTGGATGATGGAGGTGTGTGACAGAATGCCTTCTTCCACCAATATTAGATATGGATGTTCCCTAAAGCATGGTTTATACCACTCTGTTGACTTTACGCCGTAGTGGCCAACAAGGTCGTGAGCACAACATACTTGTGCATCAATGTGTCCATGTTGCTCTGCAATACTCTCCCATGTGCTTTGATGCTTATCAGATCGCCTGTTCCTGGTCCTGCTACGTTCTGTTTGCTTGTCCACAGTGAACTACGGTGACTCCAAGTGTGTTATGTTAAATTGGAGGTGATATATGTTGCCGTTGACCGTACAGCAATTACTACAAAGAGGGAAGAGGAAAGGTGAGAGGAAATGGATAGTACAGCCAAGGTACTGTGATTTCTGAGATGTTGTAAACGCAGGAGATACCAGGTTATGTATGTTGTGGTGAAGAGGGAGCTGAGCCGGAAGGCAAAGCTTTCAATTTACCAGTCGGGCTACATTCCAACCCTCACCTATGGTCATGAGCAGTGGGTCTTGTCCGAAAGAATAAGATCTCAGATGCAAGCGGCTGAAAGGTGTCTGGGCTCAGCCTTAGAGATAGGGTCAGGAGCTCAGACATCCGGGGGGAGCTTGGAGTAGAGCCGCTGCTCCTTCGCATCACAAGGAGTCAACTCCCGGACGCCTCCCTTGAGAGGTGTTCCGGGCACGTCCTGAAGGTCCCGGAGAAGACCCAGAACTCAACGGAGGGATTATATATCCCACCTGGTCTGGGATCGCCTCGGGAAAGTGTTGCTGGGGAGATGGATGTCTGGGTCGATCTACTTGGACTGTTGCCTCCGCGGTCCGACCCCGAATAAGCGGAAGAAAATGGATGGATGGATGGAAATACCACGCTGCCCAGTGGATCAATCCGGGGTTTATAGTCTGCATTGTTTCAAAGCGTAGTTACATTTTGGAGGAGGTGCACGTAAAGCTGCCTGCATAGGCTTCTGTGTCGGTACAGGGCTACACGGACCTACAATGTAGACTACATCGTCGATTCACCGCAGAGGGTAAGAAGACACTCAGAAAAACCCAGATCAAAATTGAGCACAATGTATTGAACACAGCTTAAAACTGGATTACAGATTCTATGGGTAAGCAATGTCAGATTGGTTTGCAAAGTGTGGCTACCAATAGCAGAGCTAGCACCACCAGCCTTCAGTCCTCCTTGCAGGTTAACGTCCTCATGCTTGTGCTGGTTCCTTGTTGCTCTGGTGGAGTGGTTATATGTCAGTTTAATCAGACACAGCCTACATACAGGTTTATCTCCATGTTCCATAACACTAAAGAAAACACAGCTCACACACTGCAGGGCTATGCTATTCCAGGCAGTATATAAGTCCTCCATTATGGCTAGATGAAGGCTTCCAATTGGGCGACCACCATCTGTGCATCATAGCACCTCATCAGAAGCCAACGTATGATGTCCCCAAGACCTCGTCTATATTTTTACTCCTTCTTAAGCCTTTATTTTAATCTGCCACTTCCTCATTTGCATGTCATTCCAGACCCTGCTTCCTATTTAGTCTCTGCTTTGCATGCTGTCATCACATGACCAACACACCCAGCTGAACAGCTGTTCAAAAATACTCTCATTAACCCATCATTATGCACCTCTCACTCAAAAATCTAGATCATTGCACAATTTAATGGTAGCATTCCTCTCTTCCTGTCCATGCCTGTCTGTCTTCCTCTGCCCTTTTGGCTTCCTCCCTGCATGCTCTGCCCTTTGTGCTCTGATGCCTTCCTTTTTCTAACCACTGACACAGTAAACCTCGCGTTTGGCCTCTCTTGTTTTTCAGGGTTGATTTTTTTTCAATCTTTTATCTGTCTGACTGAGCTGCAACACAAGTGAAATATCTCTGCCTCCTCTGGACTTCATTGAAATCCTGTTTCAGTGTACATTGCAGTGGAGGGAAATCACCCTAAAGGGCTTTATTTTGCACTGCTCTGAGTCTATTTCAACCCACAGGCCTACTAGGATGAGCTCTTGGGGATTCAGTGGGTCCAGATGTGTGCAACATCTGTCCAAGTTCTCACATCTGAAAAAATATACAGTCCACATTCACGTCTGCCAAATTTAGCTGGACTCTGAGGCAAACTCAGAGGATGCAATCAGGTCATTCCCACAGAGCAGTTTGACTGAATATTCTCCAAAAGGAAAGGAAGCTGCTGCTACTGGACATAAATCAAAGATAATGTATACAGAACGGGTGGTTATGCAAGTTAGAATCCCAACAGGGTGAGCAAGATCCTGACGTGAAGCAGCTACAGAGTGCCTGCTACCAGTCACATCAGCCACGCCCCTAATTATGCAAAGCTTGTAACATTAATATCTTCTGAGTTGAGTTATAAAAGAAATTCACCTCCATACAGTGTGTGGGGTTACAGAAATTTACTATTCAAACTAAAACTGTTTTTTGATCCAGGCTGTAAACATGTTTATTTCTGCTGTAAAGATCGGCTTTGTTGAATGGGAGTGTATGTAGCTTTAGGGTTCTGCAGCCAGCCTCAAGTGGACACTCTAGGTACTGCAGTTTTAGCACTTCCACATCGGCTTCAGATTTTAACTTTGGAGGTTGCTGCTTTGTTCTTATCAGACTCCTTGCAGGACAAAGTAAGTTGTGAGAGTGAACATTTCCATTGAAGGTTACATTAGATGAGGTGAACAGGACTTCTGCAGGAATCAGGTCCGCTGAGTCAGTGAGCTCTTCTTCTGAAAACATACTTTTATCGTAGAGCCTTTCCTGATTTTATCTGAATTCAATTTGATTTTGTTTTATTTTATTTTAACCGTCTTAAGAAATATATTTTTTAAAGAATTCTATTCCTTTAGAGTTATTTTAGGGGAATTTTATGTATTTTAAAACATGTTTTATTTATCTATCTTGACTTGTGTGTTTTTATGAACTGCCTGTTTTATTTTGCTGCTCATGTGAACCACTTTGCAACTTAGTTTTTGAAAAGTGCTCTACAAATTAAATTATTATTATTATTATTATTATTCATTTTGATGTTGACATTTCAGCCCTCCTTCAGCTCTCCTTCTTCTCAGAGCTTTGACATTGACACACCTTGTCAAGTCAACTTTATTTATATAGCACATTTAAAATACAACCACAGTTGGCCAAAGTGCTGTACAAGCTTAAAAAACACAATCAATAAAAACAAATAGTAATTAAAAATAACAGATATTAAAAACACAATAGATAACACAAGAAAAGGACATAATAAATAAAAACGAAAATAAAATGAAGGATGTCTCGCTCAATAGGTATTAAAGGTGACATATCATGCAAAATGGACTTTTGAACAATTCTCTACCTGAAATATGTGTCCCTGTCTACAAATCCCCCGAGAATGAAAAGAATCCATTCTGCCCCTGTTCTGATTTCTCCACCTTTCTGTAAATGTGTGCTGAAACGAGCCGTTTCAGACTTCTGTGTTTTTGTTACGTAACAACAATATCCGGTCTGTCACAGAGTCAGAGCTCGGAGCTTGTTCAGCCCATAGACTGTATAAAATAATACTGAATCCCCCCTCTGTTTTTCATTACCTGCACAAATGTGTGCTAACAAGGAGCTTAGGAGGGAGGCATGCTAGTTGTAGGCTGTCTTAATAAACACAAAAGTCGGTTTTACTCCCCACGTCTGCAGATTTGAAGATCTAGTGGATGATTTTTATTTGTCATGGATAAGTGCTAGCGCTAATTAGCATAGCCACATAGCTACATCTTCATAGCTGTAGCTGTGTACCAAGACACACGTCTACATACTGACAAATAGAACAACAAGAAACACTAAATCTGTGACAAATCCTTCAGAAAAGGTCCCGCTGCCTTTCTGGTAGAGGTCGGTTTTACTCCCCACGTCTGCAGATTTGAAGATCTAGTGGATGATTTTTATTTATCATGGATAAGTGCTAGCGCTAGTTAGCATAGCCACATAGCTACATGTTCGTAGCTGTGTACCAAGACACACGTCTACATACTGATAAATAAAACAACAAGAAACACTAAATCTGTGACCAATCGTTCAGAAAGGTCCTGCTACAGGCGCCTCTCCATCAGGATCAGATTCAGAGGGTTGAAGTAACGTGATCTCTGAGCAGCCGTGTATATTCAGCCAACATGTAAACATTAGATCAACGTTCTGGAGAGCCGATGCACATCCACTTCCTGAGGGGGCGTGGTCAGAGGGAAAACAGACTGTTCTGAGGAGGGCTGAAGAAGAGGGTTTTTCAGGCAGACCAAAATCTGATTTCAAAGTGTTTTTTTGAGCATAAACTTTAAAGACATGTTTTGGGGACCTCTTAGACCAATATATATTGTTGAAAAAAGCGTGATATGTCACCTTTAAAAGCCAAACCTTGAGACATAGATGAGATAAATGTCTCAGCTTTGAACACTGTTGCTGTTATCACTACCTCTTCTGGTTTAAGTGACTTTGTAGAGATCAGTAGCTTAGAGATGCTCACCAGCTAAAGATAGATGCATGTTGTGCAGCACATTATCAAATGCTAACAGAAGCTAATGCTTAATTGCCACAGTGTCAACAGGCAAACTCTTTTCTAATTGATTTGATGTGGCGTGTGTGATCAGGTTGTTCCTGCATCATTTGCACTGTTGGAATAAACTACTGTTGTTTTGGGACTCTGACCAATCAAATTTACTCACCCAGGCGATGAGAAAAAGTAACTTTTCTTTCATCGTCTGCAAAAGGACAATCATGATCTGTAATTAGAGCCTCTTTGAGGAATTGAAGCTGCAGTCAAAATAACTTCAGCGTACACTCGATCATGATACAGTTACAGTTTGGTGCACTGCTGTCACATTAACCAGAGTAATGACGCCAGCAGAGGTCCTGTCAGCCTTTAATTTCCCTCCACTTTACTGAGGCTGAGGGCATCCTCATTAGTCCAACTTAATGATGAAATTAGCAAACTTTAATGCAAGTTTTTTAATTACCATCCTGTCATGGCTTCATTAAAACTGTCTCCTAGCAAAGTTCCCATTGTGTGTTCATGAAGAGATCACAACATCACAGAGGTTTATTACCGATTTCAAAGAAGTCGGAAGTAGAATAAAAAGTCTTAATATCTGCATTTTTAAATAACTAGACTCCACTGTCGGCTCTTTCCTCCACTTTTATGCTCTAATGCTTAAATTTTAAGGGTTTCTGCTGCTTCAAACAGAATTAAAATACTTAATTGCGGTCTCTAAAGAGGCTCTTAGGCTGTCAAAGAAGTTTGATGCAACGTTTCTTCTTCACATCAATTGCAGAGATCCTCCCTCGATGATGTGCGAGTGAAGAGCCAGAGGAACTGTTTCTGGATTCAGGAAGGCAAAATCAAGACAGTTCAAGGTGTTAAAGCTGAGATTTGCTCATAACAGGATTATATGAGGAGCAAAAATCATGTTGTGGTTGAAAGTGAAACGGTGAAGCCCCAGAAACTCTATTCAATTCGACAACAGTGAGAGATTTCATGCAGGAAGTGTGAGAAAAACTCACTTTTCTCCACTTACAGGGGCATAAAGACACACCGAATCATGATGCAGTAACAGGAAATGTGTTTGGACTAAAGGATGTCTTTAATGTTCCTCTGCCTCTGAGGAAGAAATGTGTCTCTGCTACTACAGAGCTGCAGCTACATGTATTTACTGCAACAAGTGACCTCGTCTGTCCCCCTCTCTAAAGGCTGCAAACGGCTTTTTATTACCAACTGGTAAAAATAGACAGAAGTAACAGAATTAGGACACATTGTACAAAATAAAGTAGTTCCTGGAAGCGACTAAAATATCATACATGGATTATAAAAGTGTAAAAGCTTCAACCAGAGGATTACTCCTTTAAAACGTGTATTTGTTAATGTGTGCGACATTGTCTCTGTGGCAACATCCTCCTCTGTAAACTCATCTCCCTGAGCTCTTTTCGAACATCAGGCCATGACTAAAAAAGGTCATCCTCATCATTTGCTGATTAGAGAGAAGGCACAGAGCTTGAACAAAGCCACACTGACACATAATGAAGGCCTCAACGCTCCACAAAAGCTGCACAACATTGTCGCTGGGATGTGTTGGGCCGCTGGGCAACGCTCCAGCTTTTTGGGGGGATAATTAGTCCATTTATAATAGTGGCAGCGCTGAGAGTAATTCATTTTCAGTGCTTAAAAGTGTCATTTCTACAAAACTGGAGCCGTGTAAATAAATACGTCCACATCAGAGGCTGAGCTCATTAAACCTGGTGGTTATGGTTACGTCTCTGACACCTGAAGATCCTCTTTTCTAAATCTGGGAGTCGATTATTGATGCAAATGTCACTTCAAAAAAAGGCTTCCATGACCTTTCTCTAACTTCATCCAGAAAACATGTTCTGATACCACTTCTCCTAAAACGATACGAACACAGAGACTCGGGTTTTAGCTAACACCAAGCATCCCTGGAATACTACAGCAGATAAGTATACATCAATAATGATGGTAGAGAAACTCTGATTTCTGACATTTTGCCAGCATTGATTCACAAAACATTCTCTGCTATGAACAATATTAAGATGACATATAAGATGTACCTGAAACCAGCTGGTTCATTAAGTCTATTTGATGGTATCAGATCGGTGCATTGAGTGGTACACTTTCTGATAGCGATGCACAAAATTTTGGCCAGTTACAGGGGCTGGCATCATTTCAGGTATTGACACGAGCACATGGAACCATTCCTACCTCTGTACACTTCTATCTCTCAAACAGATGCTTTCTGGATGACAGTTGTCCCAGCCAAAATCCCATCCTTTGAGTTGCTCGTGGGATGGTTAAGGTGGACAAGCAAACGGACAAGGCAGTCTAAGGCCAACATCAATAACTGCCGATCCAAGTAACTACTTGCAACCAAAACTTGACTGTAGCTCAGATCTAGGGATGCACCGATCCAATCCTGGTATCGGATATCGGCTAGATCGGACTCAAAAAGCTAGATCGGGTATCGGTGACAAGGGGCCGATATATAGTGCCGATCCATATGGCAGATCTATTCATCTCAGCTCTATGCTTTTCTGTGTTTACAATATCTGTTAGTAAGAAGATTAACTCACCAGACTGCTGGTACACATTTATAATCTCTTGAATAATGATACTGTCAGTTTAAAAATGTTCATTTTATTTTGGTTTACAAAGACAGAAAAGCCTGAAGTTACCAAAACATGATTCTATCCTCACATTAAGGAATAGAGATTGTTAAATCAATACCGGGATTGGATCGGCTAGTATCGGTATCGTCAGATACCAAAGCCCAGGTATCGATATCGGTATCGGGAACTAAAATGTAG
This sequence comes from Notolabrus celidotus, assembly GCF_009762535.1. Lineage (NCBI taxonomy): Eukaryota > Metazoa > Chordata > Actinopteri > Labriformes > Labridae > Notolabrus > Notolabrus celidotus. The sequence continues at coordinate 4,438,907 of NC_048292.1, forward strand.
GATCGGTGCATCCCTACTCAGATCCTTCTCAGATGATAGCTGATAGGTTACCAGATAAAACAGTAGCCTTCACAACAGTTAAAGATATCATGGCTTCAACTTGCAACTTCAGTTTCAGATCAGCAAACAATATTAAGTGGGTAAATTATCAATCATCATGCAAATATGATGGAGCGCTAGTTGCCTAGCGGGCTAAGCGCCCCATGTATAGAGGCTACAGTCCTCGTCGCAGAGGTCGCCAGTTCGACTCCCAGCTGGTCGACCATTCACTGCATGTCTTACCCCTCTCTCTACTCCCCACATTTCCTGTCTTTCTTCAGCTGTCCGGTCAATAAAGGCAAAAAAAGTAAAACATAACTTAAAAAAATTATAATAATATTCATGCAATTATGACGAACAAGAACACAGCCGTGCTAACGAAGAGAGTGCAAGTCAAGCTAGCAAATTGCCGAAAGTCATTGTTTCGCAATCACATATTTTTGGGCCCTATTTTGAAAACTAAGGATTTGAATCATCAAAAAAACAATTAGAGCAACTTCAGGAGAGAAATCTGTGTTCTCTTCAGTGGACACAGGCTGTCAGAGAGGTCCTGAGTCTGCTAGCTAGTTAGCTAGCTGCTGCTAATGCATCTTGTTTTGTTGGGATTTTTTGGAAGGATTCATGTAGTGTTCGAACCAAATGGGAAGTTTCAGTGTTGAAGAATGATGCTAACGCAGAAATGCAAAACGCTGCAGTTCCTTGAGTGTCCACTTGGGGATAGCTCTAAAAGCTAAGGAATCCCATTCGGTCCCATATTAGAATGCCTCTTTCTGCAGCACAACTCAACATGTGAACAGCCTGGTTGAAAACATTTTAGGTATTATTTATTTGCACTAAACACAGGGTGATTTTTTAAAATGTATATGTATAGATAATAAACACAAAGGCTAGGACTTGTGCATAAATTTGTGCATAGGCCTTGCGTTTGGGGCACTGCCTAGTTGACATAGAGGTGGTTATAATTGCCCACCTCTGTTTTTGGTTAATCAAAAGTAAGGTTGAGTCATCATTGCCAATATGGCGACCTCCAACCCTGGGCCTCTGAGGGATTCTGGCTTTAGGCCAAAACTTGTATCCAGGAATTTGAATTGGTGTCTGGAAAAAAAAACTGGTATCCAAACGACTCTATTCTGCATGCCAGAAAAAAAGTGGTCATGCAAAAGGCCTTGCCATCTGCCACCACCACTTTGACCCCACTGTCCTTGTTCCTTTGGCAACTTTGCTGTTTAACCAAACAGTAACAATGCTTATAATCACACTCTTAATAAGTAAAATAGGGCGACAGGGTTCTACCAAACACGTTCAGTCCCCATGCTGAGCGAATTAGCTCTAATTTGCCCTCGGTGACGATCCCCTTGAAGCAGCAACAAATAAATCACTCCTGAGGGCTAATGGCTCTTTCAGCAGCCTGTGGTGAAAGCATAACGAGAAAACGCTGCACTTGTAGTCTCCTTCATCCTCTTTAATACGGGACGGTGTCCCTCAGAGACAATTACTCTCGAAGAACCTTTTTTTTTCTGCGTTAAAGGGTTGAGTCAAGATGAAACCAGCTACAAGTGACGTCAGCTTGTCAGCAGCTCTCTAATCCCTCAAATCTCTGGAGTGACTGAGAGCATGTGATGTGGGAGTAAGGTCCGGCCTCGAATCACTGAACCCGCCATGATCTCTCAGAGGGAAAACAAGGACTGGGCCAGTAGAGTGCTGCTCTTACTCCCCTCGGTCTATTAAAAGAGGAGGGGTTATATGGGACAGACTGACTGAAAAACCACACACAGAGTCTTTACTGAATGAGCTTTTTTACACAGCCTCACAGAGATGGATGCACTGGACAGAAACAACATTTTCTCTTAACACCAGAATCTGGCAGCCAGTGCTGAAGCAAAGCCACAAAGCTTTGAGTCTGAGTCGAGTCTTGAGTCCTCAGTGTTAAAGTCCAAGTTGGGCCCTAGTCACCACAGAAGAATCCAAGTTGAAGCCCTGGGTTGCCAAATACCAACACTTTGTCTCAGTCTGTGACTCAAACACATGCACACAGTGTTGTGTTTTGGTCCGTTCCGTTCCAAAAGAACAAACACCAGTCTGATTGGCTCAGTTCAGGCACATCAAGTTTGGGAAAACAAAGTGTGGGTTGGAATAAAAAGTCAACGTTTGGTTTCACACATGGCTCAGTTCCAGAGTCCTTCAGTGTTTGATCTCTCCATCCTAACCTTGTTTGTCGCCCAAAAGCAACTTAATTGGTTTACACTGGAGATATTTGAAAGCCTGGTGCATCTCAAACAGCTGCTGGGGAGATATCTTTGCAGACCCATGAGCTGCCGAGGGCTTTGATGACAAATGTGATGACTTGGGGATGAGAGGAAGCTGACTGATCAATTGGTCAGGCTGTCTTTTTCCGTTATCGCCTCCATGCAAGGGACAGTTTTGGTTTTGGGTGAAATTCTTGACAACCATTGGAAGGATGGGACTGAAATTTGATTTAACACCATCGTTAAGCCAATGGGATTCCCATTTTCCTCAGAGGTTACACATCAACTTGTTAGGATCGTCATTTAGAGGATGTTGCTTGCAGGAGTTTGCAGTTCAATGAATGCACATTTTTGCAACTCCTTATTAACTTTGACTGAGTTTATGATCCATGCTAGCAATCAGTGTTTTCCTAGCTCATATTGAAGGCTTCATGTGGAAAAATCAGAGCTGTAGTGGCTTTATTTTCGCCAGTCGAAACAAAAAACCAATAACCCACTGAGAGGCTGCTTTTCCGGGACTCACTGAGTTGACGTGTGTCCTCCAAGCGGCAACCTCCGGTCTGAAAATATGAGTCCAATGAGGAAGTGTTAAAAATTGCAGTTCATTGAGGATTCGCTTGAGGCTGGCTCCAGAAACATCGGAAACCACATACACACCAATTCAAATTCAAGTTTGCAGCCTGGTACAAAAGACAAGTGTAGTCTGGATAGCTCATTTCTTGGTCGGCACACACTTTAAGGGGGGTGATTTTTTTCATCCATCCATCCATTATCTTGACCGCTTATCCCGTTAGGGGTCACGGGGGGCTGGAGCCAATCCCAGCTGGCTACGGGCGGAAGGCAGGGTACACGCCAACCTATCACAGGGCTAACACAGAGAGACAGACAACCATTCACGCACACATTCAAACCTACGGGCAATTTAGAGTGACCAATCAACCTGGTAAGCATGTTTTTGGACTGTGGGAGGAAGCCGGCGTACTCAGAGAAAACCCACGCATGCACGGGAAGAACATGCAAACTCCACACTGAAAGGCACCTGCCCGGCCGAGGATTCGAACCAGGAACCTTCTAGCTGTGAGGCAACAGCGCTACCCACTGCACCACCGTGCAGCCTGATTTTTTTTCATAACTTGGTAATTTCAAAGATATTAAGATCCAATGAGAGGCACAGCTGACTTGATTGACAGGTGGGAACACGGTACGTCACGGATCCTACGTCCATTATTTATACAGTCTATGGTCTCCTCTTTAGCAAATGAATGAATGACGTTCTGGTCCACACTCCGTGCACTGACATCATGGTTTATTGACATTGCTACACAATAAGCTCTGCCGATCAATCTACACTTACATCAAATATGAACTTGCAGAATTAACAGGCTGAACAGGCTAATGTCACGTAGACAACGACGGTCAAAAACTGTTAGCTGACCCGGTAGGCAGCTCACCTGCCACTAATTGGGTCTTCTTCACTTTATATCATCTACACCTTACTAGAGGTGTGAAAAAATATCAATACAGCAATATATCACGATACTTTGACCTCTGATATAATATCTATATTTCAACTCTTAATATCGTTTTTTAGTGAAAATAAAAATTCATATTTTAGCCGATTTGGAACTAAAATACGACTTCAATATTTGAAAAACAATAAAGTTGAAAAGTTGTTTTCAATCAAATAGTTTTGACTAAATTTGTCCTTTCAATTTGGTGTGATTTACATAAACACAATCTCTATTTTTTTCGTAGTTAACTGTATAGAATGTCGCAATATATCACAATATCATGATACTATCGTATGGTGACCCAAGTATCGTGATGCTTATCATATCCTGAGGTTCTTGCCAATACTCACCCCTACACCCTACTGGACAACGCCCACCACCTATTGTGCAAACCAGGAAGTGCCACAACAATATCAAACATCCCAAACACAACACTGGTACAAATATGTCTCCAACAAGGGTTGTTTCAACACTTTATGAAGGACACAGGCTGCAGGAGGTGCTCCTCTTGTTTTGGGGATATAATTAGTTTCTTTTGTTAGGATTGACTCAGCAAAGATGGCAATAATATCAAATCATGGTTGTTTAATCTTGCAACTTCTGCACTCAAAGCAATCTAATTAGTGTCACTCATTTCAGCCAACTTTCTGACAGAAGTCCTCTGGCAACTGCGACTGAGATATGCCCCCCGCTGACTTCTGCTCTCGCTGTCACACATCACAAAGGTTGTCCTCTCTGGGACTCGCCTATTTTTTGTTAAACGCCATCCCTCCACAGCGTACACAACGTCTCTCTGAATCATTCAGAGAGGTTCAAATCCATTGTTGCTGATCGTATGCTGGTGCTTGCTTATCACAGTCATTCCCTCCGACAATAACAGGAAGGCCAGTGATGTAAGCTCCTTTCATCCCGCCTTGACCCAACAAGCCATGTGGGAGCTGTGGAAATGAACGTCTCTGTGTTTCCTCTCTGTGTGTTTGTCTCAGTGAGAAACTCCAGCATCGAAAAACCTCCCAACGCAAGACGAGACAACCTTTTCATTAGCAATTACAGTTTTTTCACAAAAGCTGCAGAAACCTAGAGCCTGTAATGTTACCCCCCCTCGTGCTCTCTCTCTCTCTCTCTGACGACTCCTGTGTGAAACTATCATTACTGCTTTTCATGCCTTTACAGCTGCAAGCCACTGACTGCTCCTATTCATGCCTCAGCATGTGAATATAGATCAGCCCACCCTCCCTTCTGAGGTCACGTCTGAATCACTGCCCTGCAAATGAGTAAGATCAGATAAGGCTGAATGCTGACATTTAACCAAGATGGAAGACATTTCCCTTAGCTTCAGTGATAAAAAGCCTGTTTATCAGCTCAGCTAAGCTCTCTCTTTATAATCCATATGATGAGTGGTCGGCAGGGAAAGCGTGGGTTGAATTGTTTATCTGTTTTTTCCTGATGCAATCGTACTCTCATTTCATTAACTGTGCATGCAAAAGCACTTCTAGACCCGGCAGATTGTCTGTAAAGCCTGACTGCCCGATATATTTGATGAAAAACAAATCACAATCAAGAACGCAGACAAAATCTTATTCCTCATTTAGCTGAAAATGATCAATTCTGGCTGACTGCACAGATTCCACAGAAGAAGTGACACCAGTGGAGATTAATTCCGGCATAGAAATATACACTCCTGCCAGATAAAGTGTATTTATAGTCCCCTCCTGTGGCACGGGAGGTAGCTTGGGAGCTGATGCTAGCTTTACTTGGCACAGAGGAATAGGTGTCTTATTTCTCTATATCTGACAGCATCCGCTTTCTATGCAGTGCTCGTGCAACGTTGCATTTCAAAAGCAAAATGAAAGACAGATTTTTTGCAGTTTATACTGTGAAATGGACTTAAAGGAAGAAAGCAGAGCACTTCAGAGGGAGTCTGCGCTTCATAGGCGTGGATAAAGGGCATTTTTTGCCTGTTAACATCTCCCAGTGAATTAACATAACAAGGAGACTTAACACTTGAACATTTGTTGCAGCTTGAACAAATGCTAATCATGCATAACTCCCTCCAGGAGGCATTACTACTACAACTATATGAATGAGGTCAGAGGGGATGCAGAAATATGCATTTAAAGGCGTTTTTCGAACGGAGGAACTTTACCCAGGAACTATGTGTGTTTCAACCGGTGGCCCCAGGGTCCAAATTTAGTTCAGGGGTAGATAATCTCCCGCCTAGTACTTTTCAAAGGTCCCGGGGCTTTCAGGGGGCAGGGCCTGCAATGCTGAGCGTGTCTGATTGGTAGATTAACCTGCAGTGTTTTTATTCCGCCCGCCGTCCACAATAACATCACACACATCTGTGATTCACCTGATTTCTCTTTCTTTCATTAGTTTTTATTTGTTCTATCTTTTTTGTATGTGTGTGTACTTTTCAAAAGAAGAAGCTGTGATTCTCTTGATTTAGCAGCTTGTAACAGTAGTCTTCTCTCAGCCCACCGTGAATGCGTCTCTCCTGGTGTTCCGGTTTTAAAAGTGACCCTGTAAACTGGAGACCTTCAGCTGAACGTGTCAGTGTTTGAGGAGTTTACACAGCTGTTGAAACACAGAGGGAGTTCCTGGGAATGCAAACTAATTTAGGTTTTAATTAAGATTTCAAAATATCCTCATCAGATATTTAATGATCGTCTAAAGACGTTTATGAGGGATGCATCCGGCTGAGAGTCTCCAGTTAACATGGTCGCTGTTTAAACCAAAACACCGTCCGATCTCTGCCACGGCTTTTTGAGTTCAAAAGGCTTTTAAAGCCGTGTTGAAACGTCTTTGCTACTCGCGCTTATCTCCTCTCACGTGTTGATTCAGTGAATCCATCTGTGATGAAATATAGCACCATCTAAAACAGCGCCAGCTGAGTCTCTTTATGCTAACAGGCTAACTGTTGTGTTGCTCATAATGATACCTGCCTGTCCATTCGTCTTTGTTTTACTGCCCTCTACTGGTCTGGTGGTGTAGTGCATTTATTTAATTTTTTCTCCATATGTCACTGGCCTGATTTGCACAATCTACCCGCGGTCGAAACGAAGACAACAATGGGGGCACAGGAACCTTTTAGTTCCGGGTAAAGTAGTTCTGGCGGTTAAAAGACACCGGAAATTGAAACTGTACTAAAGTGTCACCCTAACACACGCTGTAAGAGAAGCTGCCTTTTCACTGGAAGCACTTTATCCTCAAACTTCAGGGATTAAGCTCTTATGATACAGATACTGGAAAAGCTTTTCAAGGACCCGGAGTGCTTCTTAGTGTGAGCTGTATATGATGTTTTAATTTAACTTGATCTATCAGACTCTCTCTTCCTCAGCTTATCACTGAGACTATACAAGTGGTATATTTAAGTAAAGCTTGACCTTGTGGAGAGGCAGAGCATTAGAAAACCTCTTCCTCCCAAAAGCCTGTTGTCATTATGAAGCTCTTTTTATCACTTTTAGCACCATCTAAAACAGAGCCAGCTGAGTCTCTTCATGCTAACAGGCTAACTGATGTGTCGCTCATAATGATGCCTGCCTGTCCGTCTGCTTCTATGGTGTCATCTATGATGAATGGCATTTGTCTTTGTTTTACTGCCCTCTACTGGTCTGGTGGTGTAGTGCATTTACTTTTACTGGCCTGATTTGTACAATCTACCCAGGACTTCAGCCCGAGGTTGAAACACAGACAACAATGGGGGCACAGGAACCTTTTAGTTCCGGGCTGAAGTAGTTCTGGGGGCTAAAAGACCCCAGGACTTTTGGTCGAAATGCAGCTAAATACTCAGACTAAGGGATCAAAGTCTTAGTTCAATGTTTGATAAGTCCATTCTTAAGAAGTCGAACTTTTAGCACAATCTAAAACAGCGCCAGCTGAGTCTCTTCATGCTAACAGGCTAACTGATGTGTCGCTCATAATGATGCCTGCCTGTCCATCTGCTTCTATGGTGTCATCTGTGATGAATGGCATCTACCCGCAGTCCAAACGCAGACAACAATGGGGGCACAGGAACCTTTTAGTTCAGGGTAAATTAGTTCTGGGGGCTAAAAGAGCCCTGGACTCTTGGTTGAAATGCCCGTGGGTCACAATTACATGCCAACAGAGCTCATAGTAAACACAACCTGTGGTGCATGAGCAAAGCAGGCTGGGTAATTACACCAGAAGACATATCATTAGGGTTAAATATGCAGTTTGCTTGCACTCTTTAGATTATCAAAGAGAACAAAACAGCAACAAATGACTGTGTTCTCTCCTATGAGAGCACCAACCTGTTTATCTTGCACCTGCAGAGTTTAAATACAAAAGTTGTTTCATAGGAAGAGAAGTGGAGCTCCAGCTTACAGCTAGAGGAGAAGTAACCGAGCTGTGCATGGATCATAAAAGAGAGGAGATTACATAATGTAGATGAGGATAAGCGCACAGTGAGCGGTGTGTGTGGATGCATGATGTCCCTTAGTCAAATAAAAGAGAAGGAATAATGCATGTGCACGCGATCATTGCACAGGAGTAACACGCGCTCCTTTCTGCAACGCGCACTCCTCACAGCAGAGGAGCGCGAGGGGGGTTATTTAGAATCGCGCGAGCTCGATCTGCCTGTAATAACAACGCGTAAAGATAATCCGTGTCGAACAGGCTGCACACATCTGGACCGAACCCGGGTCCTCGGATCCTTCAGGAAGTTTTCAAAGCAGGAAGAAATGAAAGGAAGATGTAAAGCTGCAAAAGACGAGAGAGGAAATGTAAAAAAAAAAAAGCACCAGCGCCTTACCTCGATCCAGAGAGAGCGGTTGGACCACTGTCGCCATGTCTGCTGTTTACTGGAGACTGGAGAGACTACAGGAGCTGCAGCATCACACACACAGAGAGAGAGAGAGGGAGGGAGAGGGAGAGAGAGGGAGGAAGAGAGAGGGAGGAAGAGAGAGGGAGGAAGAGAGAGAGGTGGGGGAGTGATTGGGAGTGGTTGGGAGGGGGATTAATCTACCTCCAGCCTCATCATCATACCTCATCACCTGACATCCATTCTACAGAACACAATTTATAGTCCATCATTATGAAAGATTATATTTTATATTAAGATTTTTTTTAAAGATTAAATTAGTTTGCCTTTGAAAAAAATAAGAAAAAAAATATTTTCTGAAGAAAGTCAATTTCTAACAGTCTCTTCATTAAGCTGAGTGGACAACAGATCACCTAGGGCAGGGGTTCCCAAAGTGTGGGTTGGGACCCCCTGGAGGGTCGCGAGACACAAATAGGGGGTCATGAGATGTCTTACAGAATGTTTCGATTTTTTTTTTAAGTGATCTTAAAATAGTAATTTTTTAATTTTTTAATTTATTTTACCAGTTAAAAATGTTTGAGAACCAGTTCTCATTTACAAACATGACCTCACCAAGAGGCCTCCCCCACAAACCCCTCCATAAACTTCAACTGGTGCAAAATTCAGCCGCCCGTATCGTCACACGCACCGCCTCCATCCACCACATCACACCCATCCTGCAACAGCTCCACTGGCTCCCCATCACACACCGGATCAACTACAAAATACTTCTCCTCACCTTCAAATCCATACACAACCTCCCCCCTCCATATCTCTCTGACCTCCTCCATACTGCCACACCTGTCCGCACCCTCAGATCCTCCTCCTCCATCCACCTCACTGTCCCCCCTGCTCGCCTTGTTACCATGGGGAGCAGAGCGGCTGAAGCTCTGGAACTCTCTCCCACCTGACCTCCGTAATACTAACTCACTCCCACATTTTAAATCCAAACTCAAAACCCATCTGTTTAAACTGGCTTACTCCATCTGACCACAACTCCACTGTCCATTCACTTAAAACTTTTTAAATTGTGTTTTATTTACTATTTGTTATTTAAACTCTGTTTGTTTTTAATGTTGTAAGGTGACCTTGGGTGCCAAGAAAGGCGCCTATAAATAAAATGCATTATCATTATTATTAACAGGAACACATACACATGTAAACTACAGTCACAAATAGACATATAAACATAAAATAGAACAAAAGTGAACAAGTAAGAAGCAATGTGCGTGAGGTGTAAAAAAGTATGTGTGTATGCATGTAAGTAAAGTCTGAAGTGATCAGCAGGAGCAACAGTCAACTACAATCTGTTGAAGTTTAAGCTTGAAGGCTAGAGGAGTCAAAGTTGAAAGGTTTGAGGGTGTTTTGTAAGTTATTCCAGTCGTTAGCTGCTGCAACACAATAGGAATTATGGCCAAAAATAGTAGAAGTCCTGGGGATGATGAGCTTGGTGTATTCACTGGACCTAGTGCGATATGAAACATGGGCGACGTGAAGAAGAGAGGACAGGTAGGGAGGTGTCTTGCCCAGGATTGACTCATAAACAAAATGAAGCCAGTGGTGAAGCCGCCGGGGATAGTAAAAAACCTTGAAAGTAGAAAATGTAATGAGTTTTCTGCCTTTCTTTGTTGCCTGATGACTCCTAAGTTTAAGGTTAGTGAATAGTTAATTATGAAAAGCATCAGTAGCAGCAGGTTAATTCATAACGGCACAGGAAACACAGACACATGCTCAGGTAGGTAGGCTCATTTTCTGCAGACCAGCTAAATGAAGCCACATTAAATCACTTTGAGGGACAGTGGGGGTCGCGAGTCTTTGGCACCGATATTTTGGGGGTCGCGGGCTGAAAAGTTTGGGAAACCCTGACCTAGGGTTCAGATTGATGGTGTTAATCTACATGGACACCTGAACAGAGGCATTAGGAGGCTCATTAACTCAGGGGTAGAGCAGGTCAGCCATTCATGAGGATATTAGTGGTTCGATCCTTGTTCCAGCTCTCATCCTATAATTTCCAAGTCAAAGAGGCCTCCAGGTGGACACTAAACCTCTAGTTGAACCTGCAACTGTACCTAAGAGCACGGCATGCATTGATCTGGGAGGGTTGTGTCCTCCCCTCTGGTCATAATCATTTAACTAAAATCCAAATTCAATAAGGCCTGGGGACTTCCACTTTAATAGATGTGCAGCATTTTTTGTTGCACTTTGTTTGTTGGGTTTGTGTGTTTTTGAATCTGCATTCCGTTGCTATTACTGTGATACATTCATATGCATTTTATCAGCACACTAACTGTGGTTTTGATTATGAAATTTAGTTGAAAACAGGCTGAACTGATCAGAAAACTCAAAACCTGACCTTAACAGGTTTCAAACTAAAATACAGTAACGTCATCAACATATTTTAAGTTATGGTTTTGATAAATTGTTTAAAAAGAGGAAAAATATATTATTGTGATGGTATTTTTTCCAAGTTGTTATCCAGTGATTGTTTAAATCCCGTCTACGAAAAGACGTATTTTCAATACATGCTGTATTCTGGGCTGACGGATATTAAAGCTCCTGTGAGGAGTTTTTTACTGGTTATGAAACAGACTGAAATTAACAGTGATGTCTCTTTCTGACCTACAAAACACAACAAATTATGATAATTTATTAATTTTAGACTAGTTTTCAAAGTCTTCCATTTTATTCTATTTTATTCTATTTTATTCTATTTTATTCTATTTTATTCCATTTTATTCTCTGACAGCGTTTTAATTTCTGTGTGTTTTAACTTATTTTACCTCACTGTGTTGTTTTTTTAAATGTGCTGTATAAATAAAGTGGATTGGATTGGAACGACAAGATTGATTGTTTTTATATTGTAATTTTTGATGCCTGTTACCTCTGTAAGGGGGTAGGTGTCAGATTGGATGATTAAACACATGCAGAGGATCGGGCTCTGTTTACTTCTCCTGAGTGATATATTTGTTCTAGAAAACATACCTTACACATGTAGAGGACAAAATCAGCAAAGATGTGAGAGGTACTGTTTTCTCCACAGGGGGCGCCTAAAACAACACCGACTTCTTCACAGGAGCTTAAACAGGAAGGTTCGGAGACATCGTAAGGGACCAGTTCTATCTACAGAAGAAGAAAAAAGAAGACCACACTAGTGCTGTTGCTTAAGTTTTACATGTTTGTCACAAAGGTGGAAATACCTCCAGATTCTGACGTTGTTGAAACCTGACAGGCGATGGAAACTGTAAGGGATCGGTGGCCAATGATGGTGAGTTGCTGATTGTTTTGGCTTATTTTCATCTGGGACGGTCATGTACTGTAATGCAATCATTTGGCTGCCACATATACAAGAGTAGACTTGCAAACTGCTGTAAATATGTGTGTGAATGCAGAAGCAGATATCCTGTCTTTTCAACACTGGCCATGAAAGTTGTTTGTTTTTTTGACGTGGTTTTGAATTTTTGAAATTTTGCACAAAGATGATTGTGACATTGAAGTCACATTATTGTAGTAAAGACTGTTTTATGCCTCTTGTTAGCTTTTCATCAAGGTGACCACATTTTCTGTTTCTTACTCTGGGCACCTCTTGAACAAAAACTATCCCTGAGTCTGTCCTTGGTTGTTGTTGTTGTTGTTATTGTTGCAGCCAGTCCTCCAACATGTGGCTTCAGCTCTCCCAGAAGTCAACAGTGTCTCCTGTTTGTACGCTGAATTTGCGAACCATGCCTGCATGTGTAAACGCTCAGTCATGTGATCCATTCATCTATTGCACCTCAGAGATCACCTAATTGCAACCCTCACTATTAAAGTTTTATTGTGAAGCGCCGAGCCGTGCCGTGCCGCCTGCTATATCCTCTCCTGGCGTCACGCGCTGCCTGCGGCCTGATAAGGACTGAATGATGGTAGTGAACCTTTGTTGAAGGGCTTAAGGATTAATCCTCGTGTTTATGTGCAACCGCAGGACGAAGCTGAAGCACTGACTCTCTTCATTTACTGTAGATCTGCTGCCTAATGATGCCCGCTGCTGCTTTAGCATATCTCATAAGTGGCGAGTCATAACACTTGACAGAATCAGAGCCCAAGAGAAACAAAGTGCACGCAAAAGAAAAACACGTATTTGTTGATGCAAATGCAAGCTGTAAACTCTAATGCACACCTGAGGCTGTGGCCAGTATTCAGGCTCATCTGTCAGAGCTAAATCAGCAGGATCATATAGACACTGGAATCGTTTGCATCTGATTTATCGTCCTCGTGTTGAGAAAGAAAGAGCTGAAATCCATCTGGGAAGCTATTACCTCCCTCCTAACCCCACTTCACCTCAAATTGGGCCGCAAAGGAGTGAGTCTGGAAGGAAATTTTAAAATGTAAAATCTTTGTGGCCTTGCATTTCACTTAGATTCAATTTTGAAACTGCTCCTTAATCTTAATCTAATCACTCAGTCCATATGTGCTGCTGAATTCCAGCCACCCACAGTCCCACCCTGCTGCATGCAGATGTAAACTGGTGGTAAGTGGTGGGCATGAAGCGCAGGGATAGAGAGAGAGAGCGAGGGCTTAGAGAGCGCAGGGAAAGAGGGCACGGAGAGATTACAGGCTCCCATCCATATGGGCTGGAATACAGTTCTGCTTTTTTTTCAGAGGTGGGATTACACTGCAGTGCTCTTAAAGCCCCTTTAACTGCAAGGGAATTGATTTCTGAAAGGTCTGAGCTTGCACAGAAGGAGATGCAAGAGGCCGTGTAGTCTGAGCAAATATGGATGAATGGACTGAAGTGTGTTTACCTCCGGGTTAAAGATAAAGTGTTTGTAGGATCCAATCCTCCTCAGAATGTAGATCAATATACTCAAAAAGATCTTCTAAATCAAAATACTCCAACTGTTTTCATTTATTTAGAGCTACATGAGAATATTTACACTACTAATGTATGTACAGCAAATATTGAGATACAGTGAGCAGCTAATAGCCTAGCTTAGCATAAAGACTAGAGGCAGAAGGAAGCATGTAACCTAGCTGTGTTGGAAGCTAACATCTCTCTAGGGTTTAAATGTTGTATCTTGTTAAATCCAAACAAAACAAAAAATAGAAGAAGAATTTCAAGTTATGGTGTAAAGAGCGGTTTTCAGCTGGGTTAATTCATTGTGGTGATTCATGGAGTCCCTTCTGTTAAGCACAAAGTAGCCTAGCTTAGCATCAAAAGTAGAAACAGGTCTAACAGCTAGCCTAGTATTGTCCAAAGCTAGTGCTTTTAAATTCTATACTACATTGGAATCTTCTTATTGGTACAGTTAGATGCAGGATAGAGAATGATTCGGCCAGTAGCCAACTAGCCTAGCTTAGCATCAAAAGTAGAAACAGGTCTTACAGCTAGCTTAGCACTGTCCAAAACTAGTGCTTTAAAATTCTACAATACCTTGGATTCTCCAGACTGATACAGTAAGATGCTGTCATCACACTGTCAGCACAGTAGATAAATGCAGATTTGGCCAGTAACCATTTTCCTAGCTTAGCATAAAGAGAAGAAGCAGAGCTATAAGCTAACCTTGCAGTGTTCAAAGCTAGTGTCATTAAATTTACAAAACATTGGATTCCTTAATTAGTACAGGGAGGGGTTCTCATTGAATTGTCTGTAAAGAAGATAAAAAAAGATTTAGCCATTGAACAGTTAGCTTAGCTTAGCACGAACATTTAAAATGGATCCAAGAGCTCAGCTAGCTCTATCCTAAACTTGTGCTTTTAAATTCTACAATACATTGGATTCTTCTTATTTGTACAGTTAGATGCAGAATATAGCATGATTCGGCGAGTAGCCAAGTAGCTTAGCTTAGCATAAAAAGTAGCAACATATCCAATCTAGCCTAGCAATTTCCAAAAGCTATTCCGTTTAAATTCACAAAATAGTAGATTCTTCTGATAAGTAAAGTGAGATTATGTCATTGCATTATTTGTACAGTAGATAAATAAAGATTTGGTCATTTGCCAGTTAGCTTAGCATTACAACTTAAAATAGATGGAAAAGCTCACCTAGCACTGTGCAAAACATGTGCTTTTAAATTCTACAATACAGTGTAATCTTCTTATTTGTACAGTTTGATGATGTAATTGTTACTACAGTATGTACAATTATTCGCCAGTGGCCAATTAGCCTAGCTTAGCATAAAAAGCAGAAACAGATCTTACAGCTAGCCTAGCATTGTCCATAACTAGGGCTTTTAAATAGTTCAGTACTTTGGATTGTTGTAATATATGTTAGATTTTGCCCTTACATTGTCACTACATTATGTACAACAATTCGTTCAGTAGTCAATTAGCCTAGCTTAGCATAAAGATTAGCAGTCGCCTATCTCAATTCAAGACTGAAGTGATATATTTGATTGTATATCCTTGTAAACGTCATACTAAATAGCATAAATAACATCAAGCTTTAACTGAGGGTCAATGTGTCAGAGCAGTTCCCGTCCAGGCGTAGTTACTCATGGAGTTTACAACCCTTCAAATCCGCATTAGTCTGGATTCCTCTGACTCAATCTTTGGTGGGCTGTCATCAGAACAGAATTAAATCACTAGATAAACACTGGGAACCAATACATAAAAACGTCCTGATGAAAATCTCAAACATAATCTATATTTCCTGCTTGATGTGAAGGGCTGTTTTCCCACAGCTGCTCAGTTGTTTATCACCGAGATCCATCAGGCAGCTGCTGTCAGATAATGAAAGCAGATCATCATGTAAACATGTGGGAGGGAAACTGATAGACATCTCAAAAATAGTTTCTTAGACTTTTAATGAGGCAAGTTGCCAAACAAAGTTGAAGAAGTAGACCCATGACTATGTTTTTTAACTTTTTCAAGGCTGTCAGCCACAGTTAGATACTCCATTTTTTCCACATGGGTTAACTTAAGGATTAAATATCTTGGTCCTCAAAGATTGAAGAATCTGAAATACTGATTTCCATGTATCATGTTCTTGCCTCTTTTACAACCTTCTTCTTCAGCTAATGCCCCCTTCACCTTATCAAAATGGACACATTTACGTGACGTTGTAACAGCTCCTGATTAATTTAACATCGTTGTGTTTGAGGACCCAGCAAATGGGACTTTATGGCTGTCTTGTCACATTATTACCCAGCATAAAACAGGAAAATTTATTGATGCTGTGCCTCTTTTTGGCATTTTATTTGCTCATTGAGTGACAGGAAAAACAGCGTGACATCTATTTTTATTAAGCATCAGTCTCCCTCACACGCACATTATGATGTATGATGTGATTTTTTTGTACCATCACGCTCTCCTTATCTTGTCTGGTTTCAACAAGCATCAAACAGTGGAATAATCAACACCAGTAATGGCTTTTATTTTGACATACATCACTAATATATTAGCATTTTTTTGTTTGATTACAGGCAATGCTTCAAGCAGATTTGTGACAACTCTTCATCTTTCTAAACTGTGAATAATTAGGCCTGAAATCTTTAACAAGCCTCCCTGCCAAATGCCACGTCTAAAACCAATCCAAAATGTTAAATGGCAATCATTATCTTCCAGCTAATTTGATTATGAATCTGTATTCTGACACAATTAAGGAAGAAAAAAACTCTGCTTAAAACTGGAATCATGTGAAGATAAAGTCTGGTAATATGCCTCTAACTGTTCCTGAAGGGCAGCTGACTCCTTTCTGCTCCAGAAGATTCACACTCATCACATCCAATCAGAGGAGAGGGCGAGACGGGGGGGCCGTAATGAGCCAGTTTGGACTCCTGTTTTGGTCTGATTGGCCTTTGCGTGCAGCTATTAGTCAGCTCTCTCTATCCGAGCACGTCCGGTTCCAGAGAGAGTGTAAGAATGATACAAATTCTGCCAATAGTATCTGGTATAAAGAGTTATGGGAGCGTTTGGGGGAGCAGGGATTTAGTGAGACCTTTTGGCCAGGCAAATTACAACATAAGAGGAGAGAGAAGGAATCCTTTTTCTGTCAGACGTCTAAGTAATACATGAATTTAAATCGTAACTTACAGGCTCTGGTGAAATGTGATGAAATACGGATCAATATTCAGTAACAAGGAGTGCACATAAAAAACAGAATAACACTGGGGTTTGATGGATCTGTCTGCTCTCGCTTTCATGGAAAATAAACACAAAGCGGAGAGATGTTGTTGGCTGTTGTTGCACTGGTAGATTAAAGCTCCTGTGAAGAGTTTTTACAGGCTTATGAAACAGACTGAAATGAGTAAAGAGGACTCTAACTGACCTACAAAGCAAACCAGACTCTCAGAAACACGGTTCATTATTTCTAATGATAATTTTTTACTGTTACAGTGCGGCCACTAGAGGGTGTCAGACGGACAGGTTACAGCTAACTCCACCTTTGTTTACATTTCCATTGCAAGATCTCACAATGATTGATATATTTGACAATTAAAAGAATCAGAGGGTACTACACACTGCAAACGGTACCATTAAATATTACACACTGCACCTTTAAATACTTAACAATGTACGTTTAAATACTACACACTGCACTTCTAAATAATCCCCACTGTTCCTTTAAATACTACACACTGTGCCTTTAATTAAAACACGCTGTACCTTTAAATACTACTCACTGTACCTTTAAATACTACACACTGTACCTTTAAAGACTACACACTGCACCTTTAAATACTACACACTGTACCTTTAAATGACACACTGTATCTTTAAATAATACTCACTGCACCTTTAAATACTACACACTGTACCTTTAAATGACACACTACCTTTAAATAATACTCACTGCACCTTTAAATTCTATGCACTGTATCTTTAAATACTGCAAACTTTACCTTTAAACACTACACACTGTACTTTTAAATGAAACACTGTACCTTTAAATACTACACACTGTACTTTTAAATGAAACACTGTACCTTTAAATACTACACACTGTACCTTTAAATGACACACTGTATCTTTAAATACTAATCACTGCACCTTAAATACTACACACTGCACCTTTAAATATTACACATCGTACCTTTGAATACTACACACTGCACCTTAATATACTACACACTGCACTTTTAAATACTACACACTGTACTTTTAAATACTACACACTGTACCTTTAAATATTACACACTGCACCTTTAAATACTACACACTGTACCTTTAAATACTACACACTGTACTTTTAAATACTACACACTGCACCTTTAAATTCTATGCACTGCACCTTTAAATACTACACACTGTTCTTTTAAATGAAACATTGTACCTTTAAATACTACACACTGTACCTTTAAATTATACGCACTGTACCTTTAAATGACACACTGTATCTTTAAATATTACACATCCTACCTTTGAATACAACACACTGCACCTTAATATACTACACACTGTACTTTTAAATACTACACACTGTACCTTTAAATATGACACACTGTCCCTTTAAATACTACAGACTGTAAAGAGTCAGAAATCCTATTACTCACTACTTGTGACATGAACCTACTTCCACTGTAACAGATCTAAGTTCCTGTTTAATTCCATTCAAACTGAGACTTTTGGTGGTAAATATAACGTACCCAGTGGTAAGGCAATACAAAGGGATTCCTGGAAAGTGCCCCAGGATCTGTGCCATGGAAAACACTGCCCTGTTGATGTATAAATAGAAACAGATGACCTGAAATATCAGATGGATGAGTTACTCAACCAGGAGCACCAGCATGCAGGGGTCACTTCAGAAGGGGCTGGGGGATTATGGGTATTTAAAATGGTGAAAGAGATGTATGTTTCCCCGTCTGAGAGCACATAGAGCTGTGGCTGCTCGGTGTGGCATGCCAGGATTGCACAAGCTGCTGCTGTCATGAGAGCAGAACAAGTGACTCAGCTTAACAAGAGACATTTAGAGATGTTATCTTCTGTACTCCATACAGCTCACACAAACTCATGATAGTAAATATCCTCACACGGCTCCTCTAAACGCAGGCCCTGATCAGTTAAAGCAGAGGTTTTTGTATTCTCAGCAGGAGGAGGGTTATTGATGCCTCCCAGAGGAGTCTGAAAATGTAATGTAGCCGCGAGTAAACAAAGATTTGTGATGAGAAGAAGCTCGGAGAATCTCATAAAGAAATATTAATGATTTCTTCTTGTTCTGCATAATAAAAGAGTCGCTGAAGGCAAGATTCACAATTCATGTCTACAGGGTCATTTTGGGCTAAGAACTGGGAGATCACTGGCAGACCGTCAGAGTTAAAGTTCTTAATGTTAAAAATGCAACATGTTTTATGCACAAATACTTCAACTGGCTCTGTCTTTATTTTTACACTGCAGGAAAAGCCCAACAATAACATCTAAAGGGTCAATTAGGGGCTAAAACTGTGACTCACTATCAAGCAGACCGCCAAAATAAAAGATCCACAATATTTTACAACAATGCACAAACTGAAAATTCTCAAATAATGTCTGCACAGTTATTTGGAGGGTTAAAGTGTGATTTTTTATTCAAGCAGGCCACCAAAATAAAAGTACTTAAAGGTTTAATGTGTGCCACATATGTTGCAATAAATGTATGGAAGCCCTAAGTCAGCATACATTTGATTAACTTGTTTTTCTGTAGTAACAAATTAATTTAAGTTTCACATGAAATAGGCAAGCAGCAACCTCTGGTCTTTAAATATGAAGCCAGTGAAGAAGTGCAAAAAAACTGCAGTTCCTCAAGTGTCCACTTGGGGCGGGGAACATTTTTACAGCTATCACTACTCGGGTAATACAGCTTCTGCAGAATGAGTTCTGATTATCTGACATTAAGTTGAGATCTCCAGAGCACAACTGAAATTAACTATTACAGTATCAGTCAGTAAAAAATAAATGTATGGATGCATGTCTGCTTTGGGCTTCCGTACAAATGCCTTGTGCTGTTTTTCAAACAAAAGGCAAAATTTTAAAAATGTTTATGAGGTTGTTTAGGACCGAAACCACAACTTCTATCCAAACAGACCACCAATATAAAAGTTCTTATATATTAAAAGTATGGCACATTTTTTTAACAACATTTTTTTGGGATGTTTTGTTCTTCACCAAAGTCCAAATTCCTAAATATGGTGGGGGTCATGTGTGGCTTAATGATTCAGATTTTTAGTACACCAAACTACCAAAATAAAAGTCCTTGAATGTTGAAGGTGTTCCAAACAGGAAACTCAGCTTGTACATGACATGTATGGATGAATGTCCATCTTGGGCTTCCATACAAATGCATTGTGCTGTTTTTTTAAACTAAAGGCAACATTTTTAAAATGTTGATGAGGTTGTTTATGACTAAAACCATAACTTTACTCAAACAAACTACCAATATAAAAGTTTATAAGAATTAAAAGTATGGCAAATTTTTCAATAAATACTTGAGGTTGACCAACAGTGGTTTTTTTTGTTTTTTCACCAAATTCCTAAATATGGTGGGGGTCACGTGTGGCTTAATGATTCAGATTTTTAGTACACCAAACTACCAAAATAAAAGTCCTTGAATGTTAAAGGTGTTCCAAACAGGAAACTCAGCTTGTACATGACATGTATGGATGAATGCCCATCTTGGGCTTCCATACAAATGCATTGTGCTGTTTTTTGAAACTAAAGGCAAATTTTTTAAAATGTTGATGAGGTTGTTTATGACTAAAACAACAACTTTTACCCAATCAGACTACCAAAATAAAAGTTTATAAGAATTAAAAGTGTGTCATCTTTAAAAAACAAACTTTTGGTTGACCGACAGTGTTAGTTTTTTTTGTTTTGTTCTTCCCCAAAGGTCAGGGTCCTAAATACTGAGGGGGTCTTTTGTGGCTTAATGATTCAAATTTTTAGTACAGCAAACTATCAAAATAAAAGTCCTTGAATGTTAAGGGTGTTCCAAACAGGAAACTCAGCTTGTACATGATAATGTATGGGTGAATGTCCATCTTGGGCTTCCGTACAAAAGCCTTGTGCTGTTTTTTAACCAAAGACAAAATTTATTTATTTTTTTGATGAGGTTGTTTATGTCTAAAACCACAACTTTTACCCAAACAAACTACCAATATAAAAGTTCTTATATATTAAAATTGTGTCACCTTTAAAAAAAAAGCTTTTGGTTGACCGACATTGTTTGTTTTTTTGTTTTGTTCTTCCCCAAAGGCCAGGGTCCTAAAAACTGTGGGGGTCATTTGAGGCATTCTGATTCAGAGTTTTGCACTGCAAACTATCAAAATAAAAGTCCTTGAATGTTAAATGTGTTCCAAACAGGAAACTCAGCTTTGTACATGACATGTATGGATGAATGTCCACCTTGGGCTTCCATACTGTTGCTTTTTTTCACTGAAAATGTCACCTGCAACTTTTACAGATGCAGAATAACACTACAAAAGTTTGTAAATGCTGAAAGTGTGCACATAATTTTAACAAATATAACATTTGTCTGGCATTTTTGGCCACAAAAGTTATTTTTATCAATGCAGACCACCAAAATAAGAGTCCTTTGATATTAAACTTGTGCCAAATGTTGTTCATGAATTTTTTTTTGATGTTTTTCAGTTGGTTTTTGCACTCAAGGAAAAAAAATATTGAATAATAAAAGTGTTACACATATTTTTCTGAAGCAGGTCTCTGAGTGGTTGTTCTCTGGTAAAGGGAGCAGCTTCTGTGTTGTGCAACATTCTTATTTGTGCCTCAAAGCTCCTCCTGCATCAACTACATCCAGTTCATAGTTCGCATTCCTTGAGGTGATTGTTGAGGAGGGTTTTCTGCAGGAGTCTCCCTCTGAGGTGGCCCCACAGCCCATGACGTCGCTCCAAGTTGTGCAGTAGTGCTCGTGCTGTCTCACCTGCAGGGAAACACCGGAAGACGTGGAGAGAAACACGAGAAAGTTGATCCTGTGAAGTTTCAGCAACAATGCACTTTCGAATGAAACAGATCCTGCGCCTGAATCAATGCGTCACCTTCCAGCGTGAGAAGAAGAGCCTCGGGGGGAAACTGTGGAGTGTTTCAGCTGCACAACAACAAGGCGTGAGAGCAGCAGGATCACATGCATCTGCAGACTTAAAGAAGTATTACTCCTTGCAGAGCTGCAGAAACTATGCATCCGACTCTGTGTATAATCGAGCCTTCGCCTCAGCGAGGGATAACCCCGAGACTTACTGGAGTGAGATGGGACAAGATATTAACTGGTTTGAACCCTGGAGTAAAACTTTACACATGGAGGATCCAGTGTTTCCAAACTGGTAGGTTTCAGTGACACAAGCGTGCATAACAAGAAGCTTTCTGAAGTGACACTTCCATGTGACAACTGGGACTGTCTGATCTGGAAATCGACTTATGCTTGTCACATATCTGCGAGTTCAAATCTGCAATGTTCAATCGACTTTGAAATCCTCTAGAACTTTACAGAAACAAAGTAACCTTCTAGAAATAGAAGTATGACCAAGAGTTTCTAAAGATGTAATGATTAAACCTCTTAACAACCTAATAAACTTGACAACTGACCATTGATAGATGAATGACATGATAAAAAAAATCTGACTAACACTTTCAATTTCCATTTTTTTTTTATGTAAAAAAAACCTTTTTTTATTTTTTAGTGTTAAATTTTTTTTACATTTAATTTCCATTTTTCATTTTTAATGTAAATAAAAAGAAATTTCCATTTTTATTTTTTTTTATGAAAAAAAGAACATTTATAATTTCATTTGTATTTTTTCATATTGAAAAAAATAACATTTTAATTCTATTTTTTAATTTTTTAATGTGAAAAAAAAACATTTTTAGCTTCATTTTAATTTTTTTATATTGAAAAAATAACATTTTAAATTATTTTTTTTAATGTTCGAAACATTTTTAATTTCCATTTTTTTACATTTTAAATTAAAAACATTTTAATTTCCGTTTTTAATTTTTGGTAAAAATGGTAAAAAAAATAACATTATTTAAATTTTTTATTTTTAATGTAAAAAAAAAAATCACATTTTTAATAACCATTTTTGTAATGGTAAATGTTAAAAAAAATCACATTTTTTTTAACAACCCCCCCCCCCCCAACACACTTAGGTGACAGATTTTATTTTGGCTTAGCATTGAATTATTTTTCATTTTTTTGGGAGATAAACCTCATAGTGTAAAATATTGAAGAATCATCTTAAAAAAGCGACATCAATGTTCATAAACGATTAAAGAACGTGCTTAATTTGAATAATAGCTACAAAACAAACACCGTCATTTCCGTCGGCCATCTTTAATTAGCTACATGAAACTTGGCTAGCTAAAGCACTCAATTAAAAGTTTATTTCACTATAGATCAGTAAGAGAGTCTTAAAATGTTATTAATGTCCTCACAACTTGTTTCTCAGGACAAGTCAAGTGCTAGTTTATCAGCTAATGCTAGCCAGTTTATGCTAGCTTTGTCACTAACGCTGTGGCTACTTATAGATTTTCCAGATATCTTAATTCCTTCTTAAGTCACAGGAACACTAATAGAAGTCTTTACACTTCATGTGGTTGTAGTTTATTTTGTTTAAGTTTGATAAAAGCTTTTCCTTCTTTAAACTTCACATTTTTGCACTTGCTCCTTGATTTTTGGAAAGCTAACACAGCAAAAAAACAAACACTCCTCTTCACTGAAGCTGAAGTGATTTTTTGTTGTATTTGTTTTGTGGGTGGCTTTACCTAATGTCTATCGAGGTTCCATAAACCAGAGCTGCCTGAATCTTGAACTGTTAAAAATGAAGGTACACAGCCGGCGTGTCTCTCTCTGTCTGGCTTCCAAAACAGCAGTTTCCCAGACACCATCTGTTCAACCTGCTCGCTGCGTTTCATCCATATGCACGGCAGCAGAAAGAGATGAAACTGTCGGTTTATCAAGTACATTGATTTATTGTGTGCTGCTGGCAGACACAACTGCATATGTTTTTCTTGGAGGTTTTTTTTAATCAGGTTGTTTCCCATTTTCAAACTGCAAGCCGAATGGGACACTTCACATTAAATGTGTGAATAAAAGGCTGAGGTATACAAATAATACATAGTATAAGTCTCACCCACATTTATTCTTCAGCTACAGTAAATATACACTGCAAAAACTCTTGACTTTTAGTCAAAATGTCTTCTCCCACTTGATTTAAGATACATTTACTTAATACATTTACTTAGTAAAATTTGAGGAAGATAGAGGGACTTGTTTTAAGACATCTTAAATATCTTGTTGAGTCAAACAATCTTGAAATGATCATGTTTTGAGTTGTAATTTAGAAGAAACAAGGTTTATTTTACATTTCAGACATTTTTCAAGCTGAGATCTTATTTGGAGAAGACGGATAATCTTGAATTAAGACAAACCCTTTACTTTATTTAAGGAAATGCATTTTATTGGAGAATCTATCAGAAAACAGCTCCATTAATAAAAGAAAGAAAGAAAGAGAAGTTGTTGTTTTTTAGGATGGGTTTCAGTTTTCAGACACTGTTTCTTCTAAATCAGATAAAAATATTCATCCTCAAACTACATGCACACAATGAAACACCTACTTTAAAGCATAGCTGGCTTATCCTAAAAAACAACATGACTGAATATTAGTATATCCAGCTCACTATGAGAAGACATTAAATCTCAAAATGCTCAAATTAAACTTTGTCATCTTATTTCAAGTACAAGATGGACTTAAACCTAGAGAAGTGCTGCTATAATACAACTCAAATTAAGGTGAATATATCTCAAATGAAGAAGTTGACATGAAATTTATTAGTGCAAAAAAAAAATTGAGTGAAAAAATACTAATTGTTAGCATTCCTGTCTTATTCTGAGACACTCAGCTGTTGACAACCCTACTGTTATGTTGCGGGTCAAATTGACCCTTTTTAATGTTTAAAAATCTAAAAAGAAATGTTAAAAGTATTTTTTCGAAATGAAACTTCTTATCGAAATTAGAGTGAACAACATAGAAAATGAAAATGGTTCATTTCACACATTTGCAACCCCCCCTACATGTTTATGTTACATGGATACTGTTCATGGGTCAATTTGACCCTGCAGTCAAAATTGAGGCTAAAAGGGGTCAGAATTGTTAAATACTAAATGTTTCTTTGCAACTGTGTGACATATTTCAACACAGTCACTTTCCAATGTATATAAAAAAAAAAAGATTTAAGATGAATTTTCATAAAAAAACGAGTGAGTTATCCTCATTGAGTCATGATCTGTGAGAATTAAAGAACACCACTGCACTAAATATTGATTTAAATGCTTAGTAATTGAGTTAATAATGAGATTTTAAAAATGTTTATATTTTTTTTTGGGGTTCTGACACTTTTGAATCATTAAAAATGCCCCGGGTCAAATTGACCCAGGAACATTATTGTTGTCCCTAAGAAACGAACATAACAGGAGGGTTAAAATCACAGTTTTCTAAATATTACATCATATTTTAAGAAATCTTACCAAGCAAATTTTTACTTCTTCTATTGGCAGATTTTGTTTGCTTATTTCAAGGTAAAAGTTGTTTTTGGAGGGGCTTTTTTGCCAGTGAATGCTCCTTGTATTCAACTTTTATTCATTTACTTGTTTGTTGGTTGATTTTATTTGTGTATCTCTGTCAGGTTTGTTGGAGGAAAGTTGAATATGTGCTACAACGCTGTGGATCGCCATGTAGAGAGCGGCCGTGGAGAGCAACCTGCCATCATCTATGACAGCCCAGTGACTGGAACTAAGCAGATCATCACTTTCAGGGAACTTCAGGAGCAGGTAAATGGTATTATTACAGGCGAAAGTGACAGAGCTGAACAGGACAAACATCTTTACTCTTGATCTTAACTCCCAGGGTGTGCAGTGAAAAACAGACTCAGAGGCACATGAGCGGCATGCAGTTGGATTGTCTGTGCTGAAATTTTGATTTGTCAGCGCTGCTGTGACAATAAATACATTTTCCATCCTTCAGTTGAGACAGTTGGCCAAGTTCCCTCTGCTGTGGCAGCTGCATCGAGCCAAAATGAATAAAAGCGGACGTGAAAACAACAAAAACAGAAAGAAAGAGAGTGAGGGATAAGAAGTAATTAATGTGATTGACATTTGGGCAGATGCTTGAGTTTGAACAAGCCTCAAACGCATGCACTGTTTTCAAATGTGTTCCATTGAACACAAGTACAGCTACATTGTTTTATTAGTTTTGTTCCCAAAGAATGAATTTAATTTCATTTGGTTGACAAAAACAAATGGAGTTCATTCAAGCGTCAGATAATATCCAATTTATTACAGCCAGTAATGGATTCAGAGGAAAATAATCTCTGTTTTCACAAAAATAACCATCAAACATAACAAACATACAAACATGTTGTATTAAGAAACACAATCTGTCTTATAACATCACTGAAGATATGCAGTATGTCACATTTCTGCACATATTTAATGGGATAACACTGAAGAAATGACACTTTGATATAATGTAAAGTAGTCAGTGTACAGCTTGTATAACAGTGTAAATTTACTCCCCTCAAAATAACTCAACACAGCCATTAATGTCTAAACCACCAGCAACAAAAGTGAGTACACCCCTAAGTGAAAATGTCCAAATTGGGCCCAAAGTGTCAATATTTTCTGTGGCCACCATTATTTCCCAGCACTGCCTTAACCCTCTTGGGCATGGAGTTCACCAGAGCTTCACAGGTTGCCCCTGGAATCCTCTTCCACTCCTCCATGACGACATCACGGAGCTGGTGGATGTTAGAGACCTTGCACTCCTCCACCTTCCGTTTGAGGAGGCCCCACAGATGCTCAATAGGGTTTAGGTCTGGAGACATGCTTGGCCACTCCATCACCTTTACCCTCAGCTTCTTTAGCAAGGCAGTGGTGGTCTTGGAGGTGTGTTTGGGGTCGTTATCATGTTGGAGTACTGCCCTGTGGCCCAGTTTCTGAAGGGTGGGGATCATGCTCTACTTCAGTATGTCACAGTACATGTTGGCATTCATGGTTCCCTTAATGGCGACCTTGTGCTCCTCCACCTTCCATCTGAGGATGCCCAACAGATGCTCAATGGGGTTTAGGTCTGGAGACATGCTTGGCCACTGCATCACCTTCACCCTCAGCTTCTTTAGCAAGGCAAGGGCCGTCTTATGGATGTGTTTGGGGTCGTTATCATGTTGGAGTACTGCCCTGTGGCCCAGTTTCTGAAGGGAGGGGATCATGCTCTACTTCAGTATGTCACAGTACATGTTGGCATTCATGGTTCCCTTAATGGAGACCTTGTGCTCCTCCACCTTCCGTTTGAGGATGCCCCACAGATGCTCTATGGGGTTTAGGTCTAGAGGCATGCTTGGCCACTCCATCACCTTCACCCTCAGCTTCTTTAGCAAGGCAGTGGCCGTCTTATGGATGTGTTTGGGGTCATTATCATGTTGGAGTACTGCCCTGTGGCCCAGTTTTTGAAGGGAGGGGATCATGCTCTGCTTCAGTATGTCACAGTACATGTTGGCATTCATGGTTCCCTTAATGAACTGTAGCTCCCTAGTGCCCGCAGCACTCATGCCGACCCAGACCATGACACTCCCACCACTATGCTTGACTGTAGGGAACACACACTTGTCTTTGTACTCCTCACCTGGTTGCTCCATCACACGCTTGACACCATCTGAACCAAATAAGTTTATCTTGGTCTCATCAGACCACAAGGCAGGGTTCCAGTAATCCATGTCCTTAGTCTGCTGTCTTTAGCAAACTGTTTGCAGGCTCTCTTGTGCATCATCTTTAGAAGAAATGTGAGGGGTGTACTCACTTTTGTGAGATACTGTATGTATAAATATGAAAGAATATGATATGAAGTCCTCTGCCTGATCTCCCTTGTGTCTTTCTCCAGGTGTCCAGGTTAGCCGGAGTCTTAGTGAAGAACGGCGTTCAGAAGGGAGACCTGGTCGTCATCTACATGCCCATGGTGCCTCAGGCCATGTTCACCATGCTGGCCTGTGCACGGATCGGCGCCCCACACAGCCTCATCTTCGGCGGCTTTGCCTCAAAAGAGCTTTCCGTCCGCATCAATCATGCCAAGGTTAGAGAAAAAAAAAAGTCTTGTTATTCACCTTGTGCTTGTGATTTATCTCTTCTTGAGCCGTGACAACAGGACAACATGATCTTAATTAAATCAGAGCGACTCGTCAGGACCCCGGCCACCTAAGGACAGGCCGAGGCACCGGCTCTCTGTTCTTTTCATGAGCTGAAATGAAGCAGAGGCAATAATGTGCCAGCAAATAATCATTTCCAATCCTAATTTTCATGTGGTGTTTGTAATGTGCACCATTCATCCTGCATAATATGTGTTATGCTGCAAGTCAGGGGCGCCTGAGGCATCTTTGTTTCGTTAAGCTCCAAATGAATCATTCACAGTGGAGGGCACTTTTTCTCTCCTTTTGCTGCTGCAGCCGCACACTCAGACAGGATGTCAGAGCAATCTGCACCGAGGTTTAAAGGAAATATCTCTGCAGGAATGATCCCTGCTGATTAATATGTTTATGGGAGAATAAATCTAAAGGAAGTCTGAATTTATTTAGTGCTAGCAGATGCTTAATCAGAACTTTAAACTCCTGCTATCAAAGTTTATTTTCACCTATTATTTCCACTTGAATTGTAGATCTTGTATTAACTCTTGGAAATCATAGAAATTGATGCTCCTTTGTGATCTAGCTGCAAGGTGAAATACGGCAAGTTAATAATTATTTTGAGCTTATTCTCTATTCTTGAGTATTTTCTCTATGAATGCATCCTGCAACTTACTAGTTTCTCTGCAACTATGAGTGAGGATTTATTAGTGATATGAAGCGGTGTCATGCAGTTAAGTCCTCATCTGATCTTCATGAAATAACCAGACCTCAACCATGTCCTCCGTTCCACCAATGCCAACCTCCTCACCCCGTCTCACCAAACCCAAGCACCGAAACGGCTCGTTTCACACACATTTACAGAAAGGTGGAGAAATCAGAACAGGGGCAGAATGGATTTTCTTCATTCTCGGGGGGTTTGTAGACATGCCAGGGAAACATATTTCAGGTAGAGAACCATTAAAAAGTCCATTTTGCATGATATGTCACCTTTAATGAAGTTGCAGCTAACTGAAGGAGGATCACCAAGGTGCTGAAGTTTCCAGTGGTAAAATCCATCCATTATCTTGACCGCCTATCCCGTTTTGGGGTCACGGGGGCTGGAGCCTATCCCAGTTGACTGGGTGGAAGGCAGGGTAAACCCTGGACAGGTTGCCGACCCATCACAGGATAAACATGGAGAGACAGACAACCATTCACGCACAAACTCACACTTACATGCAATTTAGAGTGACCAAGTAACCTGGAGAGCTTGATTTTGGATGGAGAGAACCCACGCATGCACGAGGAGAACATTCAAACTCCACCTACCTGACCGGGGACTCGAACCAGGAACCTTCTTGCTGTGAAGCAACAGCGCTATCGTGCAGCCCCAGTGGGGAAATGTAACTGATTTTAAAAGTTACCTTTGTGATGCTTTAATAATATCCATATCTGTGGTCTCAGTGATGTGAACACCAGGGGCTGTCTACCTTTCTGTTATAAAGTGCAAATGCAGTCATGCCCTGCACACATGATGCAACAGAAGTGTGTATATGATGGATGCGATGTGGACAGTATGTGCTCCAGCTACGTGATATCTCTTCTGTGAGGGCATGCAGTCAGGTTTTCTGCAGGCCATCTATTTACCTTGAAATCATCATCACATGCATGTTAATGAGGCGTATGTTGACACCTTAGTGCAGCCCAAAGCAACACACTGATAATCCTGCTACCCTGTTAGCAATGCATCAAAACAAGCCCAGCTCAGCGCGGTGAGATGTTGCTCCTGTTGAAATTATAGCTTTAAGAACACAAAGTGATGCTTTCCCCGTTTGAACACAAGCAAACTCTCACTCCCATCTTTGTTTTTCAGCCCAAACTGATGGTTACAGCCTCTTTTGGCATCGAGCCAGGCAGGAAAGTGGAGTACATCCCTCTGGTGAAGAAGGCCTTGGAGCTGAGCTCTCACAGACCCTCCAAAGTCCTCATCTACAACAGGCCCAACATGGTAAGGAGCACAGAGGATCAAGAAGCCTTGTTTTCTTCAAATGTTAGACTGTTATGTTGGACAGATTTCAGGGGATCGTAAACCCTCCGAGTTCCGGCGTGGTGTGTGTTCCTCCTTTCTCTTCTCCTGCAGGGAGAGAAGGACATTATCCGGTTGATTGGGATCCTTAACTAGTCAACAAGCCTCAGTCTCATACTGCATGGATTAAATGCTTCTTAATGTAAATGTATTTAAATGTAAACAGTAAACCTGCTGCTTATGTGACAGTATGTTAATGTATCCGCAGCATGCCAGCCCAGTGTTCCCCACGCATAGACTGGGACTAGCTGCCACAAACACTCAGAACATTTCTGCACAGAGACGCTCTAAAGAGTAGAGAACAGGTGACCCTCACTTCTTACACAGAGAGTACAGGTTGGGACATGAGTCTGGTGCATGCTCTGAAAGGCGAAATCAGAGAGAGAGGGAGAGAGAGAGAGGCTGGTATGATCTCCATTGATGCATCGCATGAGGTGCAACATCTCATGTTTAAATATGGACCATATGTCACTGTTGTGCAACTGGTTTCTGCTGATGTTGTTCGAATCTGCACTGTTGATTTATGATTGTTTCGGGATTGGTTTGGAAAGTTTGGAAGTGAATATCATAGATGGGTAAACTGAGATTAAAGTTGCAACCAAGCGGCAAACTCCGGTCTCAAAATATGAAGCCCATGTGGAAGTGTTATAAACTGCAGTTCATTTAGCATCCACTTGAGGCTGGCTGCAGAAACACAGGAAACCACATACACACACATACATTTAAGGACATGACTGTTGGTTAGGAGGTTTAAAGCCCGGCCTTTATTTATTTATTAAATATTTTTAGGCATTTTCACCTTTAATGGACAGGACAGCTGAAGAGAGACATAAAATGTGGGGATTAGAGAGTGGTGGAGGATAGTGGTGAAACGGATCATCGTTGATCCGTGATCCGTACGGATGCCTCTCCACGGTTCGGCACGGACGTGGTCCGCGGATCGGTTGATGAAAAAAGTTGCGCGTGTTCACGTGATGACCGCATGTTCAATCCACTCTCACTCGTCAAGCGCAGCTGTTGTCATGGCAAGTGAAGGAGCAGAGGGACTTTAAAACCCTCCTGCATCTCTTAAGTCACATGTATGGGAGCAGTTTGGTTTCCCTGTGAAATACAGTGAAGGCTGAATGTGCTTGAGCCACGTTATGAAACTCTGTTGCGCACCCACTAGACCAGAGGCCGTCAATACGCGGCCCGCGGACCACATCCGGCCGCCTATTTGTGGTCCCCGAACTGTTACTCCTTCACTCTGTGTTTTGGTCGGGTCACCGTGTGTTTACTGGGACTTGTCTCCATGTCAGATACTTAGACAGGCTGTTACTGGGTCACTTAGAGTCCACTGCTGCGAGTGAAATCTTTAACTTTCACTTTCGTTTCTGGAGCAGTTCACATATTGGCACTTTGCCAGCTGTAGGACCCTAGAATGCACGAAAACGGTGTGTTCACAGTTTGCAGCTCAAAGAAAAGTGGACGGTGAAAATCAGCAAATGAAAGAAGAATGGAGTGAAACTTTTGAAGTTCCTCTGCTCCTTCACTTGCCATGCCATGAAATGCAGTGAATGAGGCAGGACTGGGCCCACAGATAGGGTGCTTTGCACAAGCAGTACATTTTGAGTTGAATGTTGTTTTTATTTAATGGGCAAAAGTTTACAAGGGTTTTACAAAATAAATGGAGGACAAAGTTATATTTGTCTTGTCTTCTTTCTTTTTTTCTTTTTTCTTTTGCTGATCCGAAAAATGATCCGATCCGTGACTCAAAACCGTGATCCGATCCGAACCGTGAGTTTTTTGATCCGTTGCACCCCTAGTGGAGGACATGCAGTGAATAGTCGAGGCTGGAATCGAACCTGAGACCTCTGCGACCTCTGCGACAAGGGCTATCGCCTCTGTACATGGGGTGCACGTTTAGACCGCTAGGCCAACGGTGCCCCTCAAAGCCAGCTTCTTAACCTCACACTCGCTCAACAGAAGTTAGGTTGTGTTCAACATTTCCAATATGGCTCCCGCTGATGATTGGCTTCAAAACAGCGCAGGTGACATCACGGATATTACGTCCATTATTTATACAGTCTATGGTTGCAACCAGTCTGAAGGTAAGAAAACACAGGATCACTGATTCTGCAGGTTAACAAAGTCAGAGTGGTTTCCAGAGTGTGGCTAACAGAAGACCATTAGCAGAGCCAGCACCACCAGCCTTCAGTCCTCTACTTTGCTTCCATGTTAAACAAAGTTCTGATGAAGGCAGTGAAAGCTCAGAGAGAGCTTGGAGGAGGCGGGGCGGGACAAGCCTCTGTGTGTACTACAAAGAAAGGTGTGTGTGATATGATACGATGATAAGATACCTGAAGACGGCCAGATCAATCGATCAATCAACCAGTTTTTATTTGCACGGCGCCTTGAGATCACAAAGGTTAGTCGGTAGCTGCTATTACAGAGCGAATCCTGCCATTCCATGAGATTAAAAGCTGGAATGATGTGTGTCTGTTCCAGGGTGAATGACAGAGTGATGTACGATGTATTTACAGACGAGGGATGAAGCATGCCGCGTGTCAGAAGCAGCCTGGCTCAGATCCAGAGGAAGCTGCAGATACATACGGCACAAAAACAGGCATTAATATGGTGACAGTGAGTCCACACTGACTTCACTTTCACATTAAGACATGAAAGAGAAAGACTGAATCTAGAGTTTCCTCTATGTCTCTGTTAAAAGTGTCTCCTCTCTCTGACTCAGAAGTGTTGTTAAATTATCACGACTCGGTCTGTTTCATCTGGTTCAGATGCTCCGGTGTTATCTGCCGTGTCAGAGAATGATGCTCTGAATTAAGAGATCGCTCTTTTCAGAGGATCCTCGTCGGACACGAGGAGGCCGTTTGCAGTGAAATAGTTTTCACAGTAAATTCGCTGCAAACTCTTCCTCCTTAAAGTCATGTGAAGCACCACTTTGAAGGTGGTAGCTGCTGCCTAATCAATTACTGCTCTCAGTAAGCAAGAGGCCGCGGCTCTGTGAGCACGGCTGCTGACATGAAAGGCTCGTTCAATCAGCGGCAGCTTCTCCAGCTGGGCTCAGAGTGAAGAGAGAGGCTGGGCCTTTTTATTGGCCGTGTGTCTTCTGGCTTTAGGAGAGTCTGCGTGACTCTGAATGATTTGTCAGGAAGACAAACTTGTTTGAGAATACAGAAATGCATCCCAGTGAGCCTGACACGGGTTGTTAGGGATAAAGTTTGCATGAAAACTGGGTGAAACCAGGTCTCAACATCTGAGACTTACATTCAACCAGTTTTCATCCAGCTCAAATACAGTCATGACATCATTGTGTCAAACATATTTGTGTTTAATAATGTTGAAAAGTCATTTCAATAAAGAATGCTCACTGGGATGACACCATAGACTGTATTAAAGGTGACATATCACACTTTTTTCATCAATATATATTGGTCTAAGAGGTCCCTAAAACATGTCTTTAAAGTTTATGCTCAAAAAAACACTTTGAAATTAGATTTTGGTCTGCCTGAAAAACCCTCTTCTTCATTCCTCATCAGAACACTCTGTTTTCCCTCTGACCACGCCCCCTCCGGAAGTGGATGTGCCTCGGCTGTCCAGCACGTTGATCTAATGTTTACATGTTGGCTGAATATACACGGCTGCTCAGAGATCACGTTACTTCAACCCTCTGAATCTGATCCAGAATCTGATCCTGACGGAGAGGCGCCTGTAGCAGGACCTTTCTGAAGGATTGGTCACAGATTTAGTGTTTCTTGTTGTTTTATTTATCAGTATGTAGACGTGTGTCTTGGTACACAGCTACGAACATGTAGCTATGTGACTATGCTAACTAGCGCTGGCACTTATCCATGATAAATAAAAATCATCCACTAGATCTTCAAATCTGCAGACGTGGGGAGTAAAACCGACCTCTGCCAGAAAGGCAGCAGGACCTTCCTGAAGGATTGGTCACAGATTCTGTGTTTCTTGTTGTTTTATTTGTCAGTATGTCGACGTGTGTCTTGGTACACAGCTACAGCTACAGCTATGAACATGTAGCTATGTGGCTATGCTAATTAGCGCTAGCACTTGTCCATGACAAATAGAAATCATCCACTAGATCTTCAAATCTGCAGACGTGGGGAGTAAAACCGACCTTTGCCAGAGAGGCAGCGGGACCTTTTCTGAAGGATTGGTCACAGATTTAGTGTTTCTTGTTGTTTTATTTGTCAGTATGTCAACGTGTGTCTTGGTACACAGCTACAGCTACGACATGTAGCTATGTAGCTATGCTAACTAGCGCTAGCACTTATCAATGATAAATAAAAATCATCCACTAGATCTTCAAATCTGCAGACGTGGGGAGTGAAACCGACCTTTGTGTTTATTAAGACAGCCTACAACTAGCATGCCTCCCTCCTAAGCTCCTTGTTAGCACACATTTGTGCAGGTAATGAAAAACGGAGGAGGGATTCAGTATTATTTTAAACAGTCTATGGGCTGAACAAGCTCCGAGCTCTGACTCCGTGACAGACCGGATATTGTTGTTACGTAACAAAAACACGGAAGTATGAAACGGCTCGTTTCACACACATTTACAGAAAGGTGGAGAAATCAAAACAGGGGCAGAATGGATTATTTTCATTCTCGGGGGGTTTGTAGACATGCCAGGGACACATATTTCAGGTAGAGAACCATTAAAAAGTCGATTTTGCATGATATGTCACCTTTAAAGGGATATTTCAGTGTTTTTGAAGTGGGGTTGTATGAGTTTTATGTCACTAATAATTGTACTAGCCACAACGGAGGCCGCTCAACTCTGCCCCTGTAATGTAGAACTGCAGAGAGAGACAGCGCACAGAACAGATGGGTGACATCACAGATACTACGTCCATTATTTATACAGTCTATGGCGCTGCCAAGTAATTTAGCTTATTTTGAAAGATTCCTGCTCATGATGACATGCTGGTCGCCATATTGGAAATGCTGACCCAACTAAACTTTTTGTTGCTCAAGCAAGAGACAAAGTGGTGGAGTTGATGCAGACTTTTAGCCTCCTTGCTAACAGCTACAGTGTGCCTACCTGTCAATCAAGTCAGCTGGGCCTCTAATTATGCAGAACTTGTAACCTTAATATTTTACAGTGTCTGTACCGTATAGTGTGTGGGGATAGAGAAATGAGCTACTCTGACCTAAACTATTTTTTGTACCGGGCTGTAAACATGTTTATTTCTGCTGTAAAGATCAGCTTCTTTGAATGGATGTCTATGTGGTTTCTTTTGGAGTCAGCCTCTAGTGGACGCTCAAGGAACTGCAGTTTTTGGCACTTCATTTTTCATCATCAGCGTTTTCTGCTTGGATGACAGAAATGTAAGCATGTTCTGGTCCATGCAATAAAGAACATCCAGTGTGCTCCTCAAACAGCAGGGCTTTGACTTTAATGGGAGACAGTGGAGGGAGACGAACGGTGGAGTGAAGTGTGCTGTTTTAGGCGGATTGAAGACGAGTGACACTGATAGTTATCTGCAGAGGTTTGAGAGTCCAGCCAGTAGGGAGCTGCAGATGACAGAGCCTGATATTACAAGAGCGTCTTGCAGAAGCTGTGTCACATGTCCTGACATGTAGGGCCTGTTCTCCCTGATATGAAATTGGGCAAATGGACCTCAGACTATGTGAACCTCACAGGTCAGCTGCTAATTAATCATGACACCCAGGCTCTGGATATTGTGCTTCAGGTTGCCAGATCCAAAGGGTGATGTCACCGTTTTGTAGATTTGGCATTTCAAAGATTTAAACAAAGCAAGAAATTTCATAAAGGAATCACAGAAGAGGATATGATCGTCGTTCTCTTTGTCTTTCAGGAGAAAGTATCCCTGAGTCCAGAGCTGAGTCTGGACTGGGATGAAGAGATGGCTTCTGCTCAGCCTCACGACTGTGTCCCTGTTCCCTCTAACCACCCTCTCTACGTCCTCTACACGTCCGGCACCACAGGAACACCAAAGGTACCGACAGAAAGGATCGTTATTAATCAAGACCTGACTCATAGTTTTAAACATGTCATACAAACACAGAGAGGAGTTATAGGATGTTCAGTCAGAGCTCCTGTGACTCATCTGCTCTTTGACTCTGCAGAAACAACCAAGGCCGAATCTAAACACCATCATTGTGACATAAATGAGACGGAGCACTTCCCCAGCGGGAGGTGGGGCTCATGCTGGAAGAGTTTCCTTCAAAATGAGTCCTTTCAAATAGCAGCATTTTGTCCAATGAAGGATAAAGTAACATCCACCTCCTGGCTTCCTCCTGAGCATAATAGAGCGGTTATTGCAGTTTTTATCTCTGTGTCATTTAGAGGTATTGAGGCGCAGAGACAATAAGTTGAAGAGAGAAAGTCTGAAGCTGCAGACAGGAGGAGTTAAGGACAGGATGTTTTCCTCAGAAACATCTTTACAACAGCGTTATCTATTAAAAGTTAGAACTACTTTTGAGAAGCAATCATTTGCAAACAAACGACCTCTCTCTCTCTCTCCAGTAAAGCAGAGCGACCGTGTTCACACTGATATTAAACCCCTGCCTCTTCCTCTTTGGCAGCACCTGTCACTTGTCTGATGTTTTTCTTATCTCCTCCCACAGGGTGTTGTGCGAGACACTGCGGGCTACGCTGTGATGCTGAAATGGACCATGTCAAATATTTATGGACTCAGTCCTGGAGATGTAAGGCAATAAAGCGGTGTCTTCTCGGTCAGAGCCGTGCTTTAAAACAAAGAGCAGGCGGCGAGCAGGCAGAGACAGATTGTGCTGTACTTGAGGAGAAGATTTGAGCAGCATGTAATATTTATGGTAACTGAACAGTCGAAGCGTTTGAAGAAGTGTGTTATTTATTTATTTGTTTCCAGTCATCTTTTATACACCATAAGGTTTTTAGATTTACAGCCAGAGTGCCTTCAGATGAACAGAAGACAGTGTTAGAGTTTGATGAGCTCTCAGCACTCTGTGTTTATAGATGACTTCATAAACACGTGTTTCATACCTGTCAGGTTTGGTGGGCAGCTTCAGACCTCGGGTGGGTGGTCGGACATTCATATATCTGCTACGGTCCTCTGCTCCATGGAAACAGCACCATTCTCTATGAGGTGAGTCCCTGATGAAACCTCCCTCCCTAAACTCTCAAACTCCCAATAAGAGATTCCAAATATTTGAACTAATGTTTGAAATCGGCTGAAATGAGTTCCCTGCGAAGGGTGTCTGGGCTCGGCCTTAGAGATAGGGTCAGGAGCTCGGACATCCGGAGGGAGCTCGGAGTAGAGCCGCTGCTCCTCCGCGTCGAAAGGAGTCAGCTGAGGTGGTTCGGGCATCTGATAAGGATGCCTCCCGGACGCCTCCCTTTAGAGGTGTTCCGGGCACGTCCAACTGGGAGAAGGCCCCGGGGTAGACCCAGAACGCGGTGGAGGGATTATATCTCCCGCCTGGTCTGGGAACGCCTCGGGATTCCCCAGGAGGAGCTGGAAAGTGTCGCCGGGGAGAGGG
Source organism: Notolabrus celidotus (assembly GCF_009762535.1). Lineage (NCBI taxonomy): Eukaryota > Metazoa > Chordata > Actinopteri > Labriformes > Labridae > Notolabrus > Notolabrus celidotus. The sequence continues at coordinate 4,476,164 of NC_048292.1, forward strand.
ATGTCTGGGTCAATTTGCTTGGACTGCTACCCCCGCGACCCGACCCCGGATAAGCGGAAGAAAATGGATGGATGGATGTTTGAAATCTCTGAGAAAACTAAAATTTCTGGAAAAATTTCAGAAAAAAATCAGAAAAAAATCAGAAAAAAATCAGAAAAAAATCAGAAAAAAATCAGAAAAAAATCAGAAAAAAATCAGAAAAAATTGAAGAAGAGTCTCCAAATATTTGTGGCAAATGTTATCACTTTCCTAAGGGTTTTCCACATTTATAAAAACGAATTCCCAAAGAATTCCAAAGTTTTCAAAGACAATTTACAGTATAAGTTTCCAAATATTTCAACTAAAGTTTGACATTTTTGAAAAAAACAAATTTTGGCAACATTTTAGGAAAAAAATCAAATAAATTGTGGTTTTTTTTAGATAAAATGTTTCAAATATTCCCATATTTTTCCTTAAAATTTCTAAAACATATTCCCAAAAATTCTTGACCTATTCCTCGAAATTCCAAATAATTTTCTACAAGTTTCCAGTGGATTTTTTTAATTTTTAATTTAACTTTTCTTATTCAAATTTTCTCATAGACAGATACAAATCAAACAGATTAATACATACACAAAAAAAGACATTTAGGAGGTTGGAATCAATCAGCAACAATGTAAAATATGCAATTTACATTAAGATAAACTACCCCTGTAAAAAAAAAATATATTGAATATAGAAGAGAAAAAAAATATATATATATATAATAATAATAGAAACAAAACAAACAAACAAACAAACAAAATACAGTGGATGTTTTTTTTTAAGTTTTCTGTAAGTTACAGATAAAAAATTCTTGAATTTTCCCCAAAATTTTTAATGGAAATTTTGGAAGATTTTTGAAAAATGTTTTACTGAGTCATTTTCGTAATTTCTGTAAATTTTCTTTCAACATTTTTGAAAATTGCATAAAGTTAAGGAAGAAAATCAGGGCTCCAGTTGCCCTGTCTGGTGGTTTAAGCATGCGCCCCATGTACAGAGGCCATTGTCCTCTACATAGATATCGCTGGTTCAACTCCCGGTCCCAACCCTCAGCTGCATGTCTTCTTTCACTCTTTAATCCCTAAATGTCGTGTCTCTTTTCAGCTGTCCTGTCAAAAAGGCAAAAAAGCCCAAAAAGTTAAGGAAGAAAGTCACCAACAAATTCCAGACATTTTTTGATGAATGTTTCTGAAAATTCCCCAAAGGTTCCCCAAAATTTGTAAAAATTAAAAGCTCAAACATAGATTGTGTTCACTTGATTTTGCTTAAAAATCATAAAAAAAAACGATTATCATCACTATAGTTGTGAATTCATGAGGTCAGTGGGTTATGTTTCTGCAAATTTTTCCCAATTGCTATTGGAAGTATAGAGCTGAATAAATCACATACTGTTTATATTATTATGATAAAACTGAAACTCTGCACAGCCACTTTTTAAACAGTCAAATACTGTATTTCTCTTCATGCATTCTGCAAACTGGCATTTCTTTTAAAGGCCAGAGAAAGAGAAAGGAGCGTGAAGTCAACGTGTGTGCAGCTGACACACTGACTGTTATTGGTAAAGACAGAAGAGAAGCAGTGAAAGACAGGAATAGTCAGAGCTGCAGACTGTCGATTTACCATGAAGTGTAACAGACTGAGTCAAACATGGCAGCCAAACTAAACAGTTCAGCTCGTCCTGAACGGAGTCCCAGACTTCTTCAGCTGATACTCTCTCAGATTCAGAAGTGCAGATGAGGGGTTTAATATTTTAAGATATCATGCATCAATTTTAGAAGTTTTGATCAAATATTTAATCTCAGATTTGTGTTTTGAGGAGCCGTTTGATTTTGATTCATCTGCGTATCACAGGTGATCTGGCTCTGCTCTTTCAGGTTCACCCCTCAGTGTGTGTCCATTATTACAGCAGCACTGAGGGTCATTATTAGCATGTAGTCCAGCACTGTGATGATGAATGTCTCTGTGTTGATCTGTGTGTTTTGCTGATGCTACATTAAAGACCAGCACTCTGATTTCTTTAGAAGCTGCAGAGCTGGGTGATAAATTAATCTGCCTTCCTTGAATCAATGTTTGGCTTCACACACACACAAACACACACAAACACACACACATGAACACTCACACTCTGCTTGTCTCAGGTGGCGTTTGTACTAAGAGCCAGTCTATCTTCCGGCGTGTTGCTGCCAACCTTTTGTGTTTCCTCTGGTCAATACACAAACACAAATATTTATCCAGAACAAAACTGACAGCCTGAACTCAGCGCCGATGTTTACCGTGATTCATTCATCTGCAGTCGTCTCCGTGCTGCGGAGACGAGCTCTCTGAATCCCACAAACACTTTGGGAGTCACTGTTGGAGGCAGATGCCTTCAGGCCTCTTCTGTCTGTATCTCCTCCACAAGACAAACACTTCTCCCATAATGCAACTGTGTTTACTAATCCCAGGATTTCTTGGCCCATCTGTGTGAAGGCAGCCTTCCAGTGTGCCTGTGTTTTAACAGCTGCTACATGAATATTAATGGTTATACTCAGTAAATATGTACTGTGGAACAATGTAGAAATATTGCAGTAATGTTATTTGCTCCGTAGATGATCAGTTAGACTTTATGATTTATGTTTTCCTCCATGTTGAGGGTTTTTTGAAACGCAGCAGCTGTTGCTTATCCGCTTGTTTTGTTCACAGGGGAAGCCTGTTGGGACTCCGGACGCCGGGGCCTTCTTCCGTGTCATGTCTGAGCACGGAGTGTCGTCCATGTTTACAGCACCAACTGCCATCCGGGCCATCCGCCAGCAGGACCCCGATGCTGCAGCAGGGAAAAAACACCCACTGACCAGGTACACAGCAAACACTATGCATGAGAAATCACTTAAACTAGGACTGAAAAACTGTTGTATGCAGAGTTTATGTAAGAGATGATGTGAAGTGAACGGGCTGGTCTGCAAAGAGAATCCTGAGAGGGTGAGCAGGACGCTCTGTCTCACCCTGGAGGGATTCAAGTTTGCAGACTGATTTTAATTTGCAAGATTATGCAAAATCCAACTTCAGAGACTTCACCAGACGCTCTGCAAAACTTGGTAAACAATCCAACATTTTATAAAAGTATTATGATTAATTACATGAAAACACTGATTGATTTGAGCTTTTGGAAAACCTAAATGATAATGAAGCTCCTTCAGGCGGTTCAGTAAGAAAGATGGATGAGAAGAATGTGATTGAAACGTTTATTGAGAGATGGAGTAATCTTCTTAATGCATCATATTTGGCATCATGTGAGACGTAAAACAAAGATTAATTTTACATCTTCAGGTCGTTAGACTGATCATTGTTTGTTTTCTGACAGCTGACTAATACACAGAGCTGATCTGATAAACTTTAAAAACCTTAAAGGGATATTTCTGTGTTTTTGAAGCAAGCTAGGCAGTTTTCTGCAGATGGAGCCGATGCAGCCTCGTAATTTGGCTAGTTTTGAGAGACTCTGACCCGAGCACTCATCTTGGTTTAGGTGTACGCTCTGCTGAAGCATTTTTCAGCACTTCACTTTGCCATCAGAAAGCCTGTTTGTTTTTGCACTACTCACGGACGTGCTCTTCAGCTTGCAGTGCACTGATGTTGCAAACGAAGTGCAGGACAGGTCAAATGCACCTGTCATCACCATGAGTATATAAAACACAACCTCACTCACTGTAGTCATTTAAACACTTGTTGTAAAAATTTGAAATGAGGGTGCAATGCATCCTTTTGTGCCCTTGCAGAACTCGGCATGAGCCAGAGGGTTTGTGGTTAAGTAGAAAGCAGTATTCAAACTAAGGCCCCATCAGTGATTTATTTATAGATACCATGCAAAAGAACAACATGCAACCTAAAAATCTATTAACATAAAGAATTGAGAATAACTAAACTCACTGCAGCATAAATCCTGCTGAACATACTCCACGGTTTCCCACAGTTTCCCACAGTTGACTGAATGCATAGAGGCATGCATCACCAATTACCAGCATGTAGCTTTAATTGCCATCCTTACAGTGTAGGGCATCCAAATCATTCTACATTCTGTAAAAAAACAAACACAGATCTGTTGCACCTGCAGTGCACTGATGTTGCAAATGACGTGCAGAACAGGTCACAAGCACCTGTTGTGACAATGGATGTATCAAACACGACCAGACTCACTGTAGTCATTTAAACCCATGCTGTAAAAAATATTGCAAAAAAAAAGAAAGGATAACTTTTGCGTCTATTCAAGTGAGGATGCAGAAATTTGAAGTGAGGGTGCGATGCATGCTATTGCGCCCTTGCAGAACTCGGCCTGAGCCAGAGGGTTCATGGTTCAGTAGGATGCAGAGTCAAGGTGCTAAAGTGAAGACCCCATCAGTGATTTATTTACAGGTGAAACCAGAAAACATGCAACACAACAATATAAAGAATTGAGAATTATTAAACTCACAGCAGCCTAAATCCTTCAGAACATACTCCATGGCTGAATATATAGAGGCATGCATCACCAATTACCAGCATGTAGCTTCAATTGTCATCCTTACAGTGTAGGGCACCTAAATCATTATACATTCGGTAAAAAAACAAACACAGGTCTGTTTAAGATCTGTGTTTCCGCCTGCAGTGCACTGATGTTGCAAATGACGTGCAGGACAGGTCACAAGGACCTATCATGACTTTGGATATATCAAACACAACCAGGCTAACTGTAGTCATTTAAACACTTGCTGTAAAAATGAGTGCAAAAAAAAGTTATTGTTATGCATCCATTCAAGTGAGGGTGCAGAAATTTGAAATGAGGGTGTAATGCATGCTTTTGCGCCCTTGCAGAACTTGGCCTGAGCCAGAGGGTTCATTGTTCAGTAGGATGCAGAGTCAAGGTGCTAAAGTGAAGACCCCATCAGTGATTTATTTACAGGTGCAACCAGAAAACATGCAACACAACAACATAAAGATTCGAGAATTATTAAACTCACAGCAGCATAAATCCTTCAGAACATACTTCATGGCTAAGTATATAGAGGTATGCATCACCAATTACCAGCACTTGTTCTCAGCCGTCTTCCTTACAGGGATGGGAACCCAAATCATTATACATTCGGTAAAAGGACAAACACAGACCTCTTTCAGATCTGTGTTTCCGCCTGCGGTGCACTGATGTTGCAAACAACGTGCAGAACAGGCCACACACATCTGTCATGACTACGGATGTATCAAACACAACCTGACTCACTGTAGTCATTTAAACACTTGCTGTAAAAATGAGTGCAAAAAAAAGTTATTGTTATGCATCCATTCAAGTGAGGGTGCAGAAATTTGAAATGAGGGTGTAATGCATGCTTTTGCGCCCTTGCAGAACTTGGCCTGAGCCAGAGTGTTCATGGTTCAGTAGGATGCAGAGTCAAGGTGCTGAAATAAAGACCCCTTCAGTGATTTATTTACAGGTGCAAACAGAAAACATGCAAAACAACAACATGTGGACTAAAAATCTATTAACATAAAGAAATGAGAATAACTAAAATCATAAATCCTGCAGAACATCCTCCATGGCTGAATACAGACGACTTAATATATAGAGGCATGCATCACCAACTACCAGCGCTTAGCCCCAAACATCAACCTTACAGGATTGGGGACCCAAATCATTATACAGTAAGAAACACCCCCCCACAGATCTGTTTCAGTAGATAGTCAAATTTACTGCGGTACTTGAATGCATCACAACATGCTCAATTTTCACTGTATGGGTTGCATATAAAGGAAACACACTTCAATACTGTCACCAGCTCCCCTCCCCAAGACATGGTAGTGATTTTGACCGCAGTGATGATGTCATGGAAAGGTTAAAAGGCAGGTAGGTTTGTTTGTAGACAAACAACTTCACTCCTGACTTTATGGCGTGCTGCAGCGATGCAAACTGAACACAAGAAAGCTCATCTTTAACAGAAGACATCACGCTGCAGTCGGTGCAGCTCGCTGTCTGATCGCCTGCAGAGCATGAGCATTGTTAGTTTGATTGCTGTCTCATACATTAACAAAGGAACAACACAAACAAATTACAGCGTCTGCAGGAAGCAGCCAGCAGAAGTGAAGTGAAGGAGACTCTGTTTTTCCTGTGTCTGTCTTTGAAACCTCGGGGGTGACGTGTTAAAGCGCATCATGGCTGAAGGTGCTCCGTGCAGCCGGTCCAGCCTCACATTAGTCTCCGGCCATCTGTTGATGCACAGCCCTCCATCACCTCCTCTGCTCCCCTCCTTCACCCTCAGCTCGACCCGCTCGGCTGTTAATCAGGATTTATACCAAACAACAGCAGGTCACTGTAGCCCACTTGCATTAAATCAGAGCACATGAACGAGTCCTGCTCCTCAGGTAAAGGTCGTCTGTAGCTCAGAGTTAAAAACAAACATTGTTCATGGTATTACTTTGGCTCCGAGAGTCAAATACCTGCTGAGATTATCACAGTTATTAATTATTTGGTGCAGTGCAGACACACCTCAGGGGTCGGTGTGTCAATTCACTGCCTTCATTTTGCTCTGCAGTCTGAAAATGCCTCTAAGCACACAATCATAAAGCAATTCTGAGCGAGGATGACCTTTGGCCTCGGTGAATCATTCAGTAACTCCAGCATTGTGGGCTGAATTTGCCAATCTTGGGCTGTTAGTGCTTCTGAATGCATAGCAGCTTTTTAAGATGCTGTTATGGTGTTTGATGCGATATGTTTGAGTCCAATATTAGGCGGCATTCGTCCTTTTGGGTGTCGACCCGGACACAATCAGTCATTTAGGCGACATGCTGTTTCTCTGTAAGCTTTCGTGTTAATGTGTCGTTTCCCCTTGGAGGAGGAGGAGGAAGAAGAAGAGGAGGAGGAAGAAGAAGAGGAGGAGGAGGAGGAGGAGGAGGAGGAGGCAGGTTGCTGAAAGATTGCTGCATTTCCTTATGACGCTGAGGAAAACATTTCAGCGTGACACGGGAGGAAATACAGAGGAAGCAATGAAACATGGATTCATTTCAGAGCGGGGTGGTTAAACACTTTGTCACGCCTTCACTTGTATTTATTTACTTTAGATTTACAGCCAGAAACACAGGTTTAAATAGAGGAAAACATGATTTATATACTCTGAATTACGCCTGCACAGAACTGGAAACACATGCAGTTTTGAGATGTGATCATCAGACAGATTTAGTGCATATTGGCTATAAACCAGGTTCTATGTCTGTCTCTGGTCTTTAAGTTTTGCACAGTTCCAAGAGTTTATGTCCAAAGAGGAAAAATGAAGCTAATGGAAAATGCAACAAACTGCAGTTCCTCATATGTCCACTAGAGGCTGCCTCCAAAAGCCCACAGAGCTCCATTAACACCAATGTTAACATGTCCATCTTTACAGCAGAGTTAAACATGTTTACAACTCAGTCCAAAAGACAGTCTAGGTCTCTATACCTCATATCTAGAGGTTATATCTTTTATAACAACAAGAAAAATGCCTCAAGAATCCAAATCAAGGGGCGCTGGTGGCCTAGCGGTCTAAGCACCCCACATACAGAGGCTGCAGTCCCTGTCGCAGAGGTCGCAGGTTCAACTCCCAGCCGGTGACCATTTGCTGCATGTCTTCCACCTCTCTCTACTCCCCACATTTCCTGTCTCTCTTCAGCTTATACCTTGATTGTAGTTGTTTTTGTCTCTTTTAAATGGCACCTAATGAGGACTGCACCTTTCAATTTAGTTGTACTTGTTGCATTGACAACAAAGGCATTCTATTCTATTCTATTCTAGCTGTCCTATCAAATAAAGGCAAAAAAGTCCCCAAAAATATAACTTAAAACAAAAAAAAGAATCAAAATCAAATGGAATTTTGAGATTCTGAAAAATGTGTTGTCAGTGCAAAAAAAGAGAACGCCCTCAGCATCAGTCGCAGTAACTTTTGGAACACAGCCGCGCTCATCAGTGTCACTTCTTCATCCCCAATCAATCAGAATCAAGAAGGGGCGGGGCTTCTGGTATCACTTTGTCAGCAGCAATGGCGGAGGTCCATATGGAGATACACTTGTATCTTCCAGGTACAATTTCCACATATAGAGCTGCTGCTAATGCTCTGACATGATTTCTATCAATAGTTTTGTCGCTTCTTGGTAAAATGTAGTTAAAATAAAGTATACAGAGAATTTTAAACAGTCATAATGATCACTGAGGGAAGCTAAGTTAATGCAGGACAGCAGAGAGAAGCACTCTGAAATTGAAGTCATGGACGCCTTAGTGGACTCAGGCTCTAATCTGAGGGTAGCTGATAGGTAACTTCATCTGGTTGCATCAACATGGTGTAAGAGTACGGCCATGATACTCCGGCCTCCATCAGGTGGAGAATTAGTTGCTTCCACTGAATACAATCTCTTATCTAATGTAATAAAGTCAGACGTTTGTGGTGAGTGTTCTATCTCACGGCTGTTTGGTGTAGATGCACGTGAAGCATTCATCAAAGCACAGTGCAGAGAGTTGGATCCATATATAGTCTGAATTGAATCACAGATGCACGTGTCAATAAACCCAGAGCTGGTCTTAATGAAAGGTGTGCTGATTATCAAACACATCATTTCATGCTACAGAGGCCGTCTGCAGTTTATTGACACAGTGAGACATTAACTCTGCTGCTGTAATAGCTCTGGACTCTTATCAATGTGCAGGGGCCATATGACTTGTCAGTGTGGATGTGAAAACTGCTACATTGAGAGTCTGGCTGTGGGCCTTGTCAGAGGCTGTGACAGCTGCAGCGCTCTGCATAAATGTAGCATGACAAAGAGGGCAGACGCTCTGTCAGGAGTGTTTTCGAAGGAGGGAGGACTAACTCAACGCGGAGGTCTACCTCTATATAAACAAGTGACAGAGTGCAGGACTCCAGTCGAGGGAGCTTTCGGGTGCACAGTGAAAGCTGGTGTTTGCAAGTTTGTTTACCTCTTTCTTCAAATAAACTTCAGAGACAACATCAGAGTATGCAGACGGCTTGTCTGGTGCTTTAGATGCAACGCTATGAAACACTTAGATGTGTCCAGATCAAAAGTGGAGTGGGTCTTCTGCCTTGATTTGACAGGACAGCTGCAGACAGAAGCAATGTAAGGCAGGGGAGAGTGGGATAGACATGAATCAAAGGGTCAGAGCTGGGAACTGAACCTCAAACTGATGCTCTGAGGACTGCAGCCTCTGTCTCTGGAGCACCTGCCTCTTACTCCTAAGAGCAGAACTAAAACATTTGGTGACGCTGCTTTCAGCCACTACGCTCCCAAACTATGGAACAGCCTGCCGGAGGATCTGAGAGGAGCTGATGGAGATATTGAGACTTTTAAACGTAAACTAAAAACATATTTATTCAGTCTGGCTTTTATGTAGGGTTTAACAATTTTATTACCTACCTTTTATTAGAATATTGATTTAAATGTTGCTTTATTATTTTAGTAATTTTAACTGTTATCTTATTCTATTTTTATGTATTTATTCATTCATTTATTTAATTTTATTTATCCACTCAGTTTTATTGATATTTTTCAGCCTTAGTTTTATTTTTCAACTCTTATCCTTACCTTTTAAATCTATTTATTTTAACTATTTTTATTTCTTAATTTTGATGCTTTAACTTATTTTAATTACACATATTTTATTTTGGTGTGCATTGGTCTCTATTTTATTTTATTTTTATGTTGTTCTTATTTTTAATTTGTATTTTTATTAGTTTTATTATTATCATTATTATTATCTTCCACTAAAATGTCTTAGCATTGTCTCATTTCTGCTTCTTTCTTGTTTTCAATCGCTGTAAAGCACTTTGGGTTGCATTTTATTTGTATGAAAGGTGCTATATAAATAAAGCTTGATTGATTGATTGATACTTAAACTCTGTAACACTGACCCCCCAGAATCAACCCTACGCATGCTTGCAGCTTGTAGACTTCAAACTTGTGACAAAAGGTCATCACACGGATAACCTTCACTAATGAGAACACGCTGTTTCCTGCTTCAAGGTCTCACTGTAAAGATAAGCTTTATCTTTACCTCTGTGAATGGTAGATGGAAGTTATTGGCTCTGACGTGTCGGTGGGATCTTTGAAACGTGACTTAGTTCCTTTGAAGTCTTGCATCTGGAAAGATCAGAGAGTACCAAAACATCACATGAAATCATACCTTGTGTTCCCAAATACCTGAAGTAAATGCCAGACTCTGTTTGTCCTCCTTCTGCACACACCTGAAGGAGTTTATCTTGGAACAGATTTAAGTCTAAAAATGAACTTTGAGCTCAAGTGTTGCGAGAAACAAGGCTCAAGACGTGCATCAGAAAAAATAGGTGCGCCACATTCGCTTCCTCCAAAACCAGTAACTGACCAGGCATTTGATTTGTACGGACGGGTCCAGACCATGCTGTGCCTCTCATAATGGGAAACTGGTAATCTTAATATCTTCAAAATTGCCATGTTATGAAAAAATTCACCCCCTGTACAGTGGGTGCTGATGGAGAAATGAGCTATCCAGACTAGGAATGTAAATTTCAAGTATTTTCAGTCAGCTGATTTACATCCAAACATGCTTTAAACTTAAAACACCTCCCTGATAGCTGAACCAAATGAGACCACATGATGTTTGTTCCATGTGATAGGAAATCAAAGGGTTAACCCTAACCCTAACCCTAAACCCTAACCCCTAACCCTAATCCTAAACCCTAACCCTAACCCTAATCCTAATCCTAACCCTAACCCTAAACCTAAACCCTAACCCTAACCCTAATCCTAACCCTAACCCTAAACCCTAACCCTAACCCTAAACCCTAACCCCTAACCCTAAACCCTAACCCCTAACCCTAACCCTAAACCCTAACCCTAACCCTAATCCTAACCCTAACCCTAAACCCTAACCCCTAACCCTAACCCTAAACCCTAACCCTAACCCTAATCCTAAACCCTAACCTAATCCTGTGTAATTTTAGCTTTTGCTTGAAAAGTGGCCCAACAGATTTGTGTCATTCAAATCCTCTTAGCTTAAATCTTTGAGGGGCTAAAAACAAAAAATGATGTGTGTCTTAAGTCATGATTGAGTACAAAGAAAAGAAAATGTGCTTCACTGAAATGCTGAGATAAATTTAAAGCAGCCTGTTGAACTCTGAACTTAAGTTTGTGTGAAGAACACAGAGTCAATAGTTAAACGTAGTCAACAAAGGATTCACTTGTTATCGAAGCTGAACTCTTTTAGTGTTTCGCAGGGCATCCTATCTTGTTTTTTATCATTCTTTTATTGAAAGTCTTTTAACATTTTCTTTCATTTGCTGGTTTAATGGATTGTCTGTAAAGGACAGAAACATCCATCCATCCATTATCTTGACCGCTTATCCCATTAGGGGTCACGGGGGGCTGGAGCCTATCCCAGCTGGCTTAGGGCGGAAGGCAGGGTACACCCTGGACAGGTCGCCAACCTATCACAGGACTAACACAAAGAGACAGACAACCATTCATGCACACACTCACACCTACGGGCAATTAAGAGTGATCAATCAACCTGAGCAAGTTTTTGGATTGTGGGAGGAAGCCGGAGAACCCGGAGAGAACATGCAAACTCCACACAGAAAGGCACCCGCCCGGCCGGGGATTTGAACCAGGAACCTTCTAGTTGTGAGGCACCAGCGCTACCCACTGCACCACCGTGCAGCCCAGGACATAAACAGTCTGAATAAAATAGTTAAAGTCTACTTTAAGATTATTGGAGTCCAGCTGAAGGACTTGAGCTCCCTTTGGAAGAAACATGTGGTCCAGAAAGCCAGAGGAATAATAGATCAGCCTGGCTGAACTGAACTGAACTGAACTGAAGCCAATCGTTGTTTTGGGATGGTCCTTTTAGTGCCCAATCAGATTTCAATTGGGGGCATCTACACCCCTGGCTACTTTAAAGTTGCATTTTCTCCATCCCTGAAAGTAAAGTAAACCGTCTTTCCGATCCCGTCTTTCTGAAATCAGTACACAGATGTTTACACTCTCCATCTCATGACTCAGTTCGGTCCTTGAGCTTGGGCTGCAGCCAAACCACCCGCCCTCCCACCGCCCCCCCCCCCCTGTGGTCACAGCGTCTAATGTGAATCCTCCAAAACGTGAACTCGTTCTGAACTCTGAAGCAAAACTTGCAAACCGCAGTGAGCGAGAATTGTCCTTGGATAACAAGAAGCCGAGTAGTGGGAGAGTAATGTGGTTTAGCTGGAACATAAGGTCACCGCCTGAGCGCTGAGTAAATCAGTCACTTACTCCACATGTTGTTCAGCCGGATCCCTGCAGAGCCGAATCATCCTGACAGCTGAATGATGTACGCTGTTAATCCTCGAGCTTTATTATACTGCGTGATGTACTTCTTTTGAATTTCATACACTCAAGGCATTTATCCTTAAAGCCTTTACAATGAGAGAAGCAACCTTGATCCACACAAAACACAAGGTTAGAGCTCCACTGTGGGGGAAGTGGTGCTTATGGCTTCCTGTCCTGAAGTCTCAATGAATGTAAAACTGAGAAAAAGGAGAATATTTGATAGGATGTATGGCTGAAATCCAGATACATGAATAAAAAATGCAACCATCATTGAAGGGAAATAGTTTCATTATGACTGATCTGACTGGAGGACGGGTGAGTTAAAGCTGGATCGGACTTAATCAGAGGGGCAGACGAAGTGCTGACAAACAATAACACAGTATTTACATTATTATCCACTCAGTGAGGTGACTTCATATATCATGGTGGTGTAGCCCATGTAAAGCAGTCCCAGTGTAAGTGAAAACCAGGGAAACCAGCCTGCATAACATCCCAGAGAGCAAAGAACAATCAAGTCAGAGAGCCATGCTTGAGGACAGAATGAAATATTACCCAGAGAGACAGAAGAGAAGAGAAGCTTCGATTCAGAGGAGAGAGAGTGACATGATAAAAACTGTCTCTGCTACAGAAGACCGAGTGTGACTTCAACTTTTGATTGGACTTGGAAGGTCATTTCACCAATCGTGAGAGGTGCAGACTGGTGGTGAGTGATGGCCAGCACTCGTTTTTTGGGGTAAAAACGGAGGATCATGTGTGGCTAGCTCTGTGGCCTGGACTTATAGGGGCTTACAGATCTCCTCACACAGCCTTTGCAGGGTTGTGAATCAGATATGAGCAGCCATGGGCAGCCATCAGAGGGAGTTTGAGAGATAAAATGATGTGGGAGAAATCAGGGAGGCTGGAGACAGACACCGCAGTGTTTTGGGTCACTTGTAGGGCACGGAGGGAGGGTTTCATGAAGCCGGGCTGATGCTGTTTCCCAAACTGGGAGGAAGCTGAAGAGGGAGGGCAGACTTTGACTAATCCAGATGTGTTGGTAAGAGTTTATGAACTCCAGGTCCTCCATGATTCAGGGATCCAACAGTTTAACAAACTCATGTGTGCCTACCTAAATCAACCATCAGATGTCATCGTCAGGTACAGGTTGAATGTGTGCAGGGTAGGTGATGTGCAAAATGTGTGATTTGTGGTTGTTTTGCTTTTTTGTTTCTCTTCTACAGTTAAATATGTGAAATTCAAGTCAAATCACATCACATTTTATCTTCACATTCCATAGGGTATCTTGTGAATCATATTGTATCGTATTGCATCATACTGTGTCATATCGTATTGTATCGTAACGTATTGTATCGTATTGCATCGTTTCGTATCACCCTGTATCTACTGTATATATTGTATCTTATAGTATGCTATAGTATCCCACGGTATCATATCATATCATAAGATATTGTATCGTATTGCACTGTATTGTATAGATTCTCACCGGAATGTATCGTGGCGCATTGTATCACACTTTGTCATAGCGGATTGTATCGTATCATATCCAATCCACAACCTCCGGGGGGAATTTTTTCGTAATTGGGACAATTTCGAAGATATTGAGATTACGAGCTTTCCATTACTTTCCATTCCAGCTGACTTGATTGACAGGCGGGAACACTGTAGCTGTTGGCGAGGACGCTCAAAGCCCGCCTCTTTACGTCACACTCGCTCGACAGCAGTTAAGTTGAGTTCAACATTTCCAATATGGCTCCCGCCGATGATTGGCCTCAAAACAGCGCTTCAGAAACAGATGGGTGACGTCACGGATACTACGTCCATTATTTATACAGTCTATGGTCATTTTGTATACAATATACGATATCATATTGTTTCGCGCTGAATCGTATCTCATTGCTTCGTATCATCCTGTATCTTTCGTACTGTAAATATTGTATCTTATAGTAATCATATCATATCATATCATATGATATCGCACCGTATGTATCTCGCTAGCACTTATCCATGATAAATAAAAATCATCTACTAGATCTTCAAATCTGCAGACGTGGGGAGTAAAACCGACCTTTGTGTTTATTAAGACAGCCTACAACTAGCATGCCTCCCTCCTAAGCTCCTTGTTAGCACACGTGTGCAGGGAATGAAAAACAGAGGAGGGGTTGAGTTGTATTTTATACAGTCTATGGGCTGAACAAGCTCCGAGCTCTGACTTCCTGTTACAGACCGGATAGCGTATGACGTATGAAAAACACTGAAAACTGAAACGGCTTGTTTCAGCACACATTTACAGAAAGGTGTAGAAATCAGAACAGGGGCAGAATGGATTTTTTTCATTCTCAGGGGGTTTGTAGACATGCCAGGGAAACATATTTCAGGTAAAAAACCATTAAAAAGTCAATTTTGCATGATATGTCACCTTTAAAGCTGTTCAGTAACTGCATTAAATAGCAAAAGAAGAAGAAAACATGAGCAATAGTTGCTGGAAATACACCTGTAGAGCTGTGAGATTCAGAAAAGGAGAACATCGAAGGGACTTGAGCATGGCTGTAAAATATAAATAGACAAATCACCCTGCTGCGTCACAGAAACACTCGGGCTGCCAGTGCTCGCTTCCATCAGCACCTCGCCCCGCTGCTGGTTAACACTCCTGCAACACAAACAGACCTTTAACAGGACAGCAGTTTGGTGGAGTGTCTAGTTCCCTGGAATCACCTTTTCATCATTAAGATGTTGAATGACTTCACCTAAAGCCCCCAAAACACAACTTATCTGCTCTGTGCCTCACTGTCATCCTGTGGCTGAGAGGTTGTTTAGAGAATAGAGGTGTCTCGGGGAGTAAAATCAGCTTTCTCCTGTCTCCAGGTAGAGAAACATCCAACTTTGGATGCCTTTGAGATGAAAGTCATGAAAGTCACGTTTAAAAGAAGAGGTTTAAGGACTCAGCTGTTTGAGACTCTGTAGAGATGAGGTTCAAAGCAAACACGTACTCACGTCTGCTGTCCTGATGAGTCTGACTGTGAGGAGGCAAACCATCACGCAGGACGCAGAGATCCCTTAGTCAGCAGAGGTGGCAAAAACTATCTGCTTGACATTGTCAGAGGTAATTTAAAGGATGCTTCAGTCACGGCTCAGATCACAGGGAGAATGAAGAGGAGGGCGCGCTGCCTTGAAGGCGAAAACATTCTCCTTTTAGAAATATTGCATGAGCTCAAAGTCACTTCTAAGAGTATCAAAAGAAGTTCTGAGGCGTAGTTTAAAGATGCACATATCTCAGGATATTGGTGCACACGTCAGTCACGCTGAGACATGTCTTGCTTTCTTAAAGCGGCTGAGATGTTCTATATTTATTTTTTTCCATGCAGGTTGCGGTCGTTGTTCCTGGCAGGAGAGCGCTGCGACGTGGAGACTCTGGAGTGGGCAAAGAGGAGCTTTGGGGTTCCTGTCCTGGATCACTGGTGGCAAACTGGTAGGTGTCTTTTTCTTCAAGTAGAGTCCTGAATCAGAAACCTTTTTTGTTTCCTGTTTTTATCCCCAGGACTTTGATGTAACTCTTGCATGCACCTGATAGATATCACCAACAACATGTGATGTCCTCTTGCTTCTCTATGTCTCTGTTAAAGCATCACATAACAGTTTAACCAGCATAAGGCGTTTTTCAACCAGAGGAACTTTAGCCCAGAACTACATGCATTTCGACCAGTGGACCCAGGGTCTAAATTTAGTTCAGGGGTAGATAATCTCCCACCTAGTACTTCTCAAAGGTCCCGGGACTTTCGGGGGGCAGGGCCTGCAATGCTGAACGTGTCTGATTGGTAGATTAACCTCAGTGTTTTTATTCCGCCTGCCGTCCACAATAACAACACACACATCTGTGATTCACTTGATTTCTCTTTCTTTCATTAGTTTTTATTTGTTCTATCTTTTTTGTATGTGTGTGTACTTTTCAAAAGAAGAAGCTGTGATTCTCTTGATTTAGCAGCTTGTAACAGTAGTCTTCTCTCAGCCCACCGTGAATGCGTCTCTCCCGGTGTTCCGGTTTTAAAAGTGACCCTGTAAACTGGAGACCTTCAGCTGAACGTGTCAGTGTTTGTGGAGTTTACACAGCTGTTGAAACACAGAGGGAGTTCCTGGGAATGCAAACTAGTTTAGTTTTTATTAAGATTTCAAAATATCCTCATCAGATATTTAATGATCGTCTAAAGACGTTTATGAGTGATGCATCCGGCTGAGAGTCTCCAGTTAACAGGGTCGCTGTTTAAACCAAAACACCGGCTGATCTCTGCCACGGCTTTTTGAGTTCAAAAGGATTTTAAAGCCGTGTTGAAACGTCTTTGCTACTCGCGCTTATCTCCTCTCACGTGTTGATTCATTCATTGCTTTTTCCATGTTTTTAACCGCAGGCGCAAAATTTTCACTTTTTTTCAAGTTATTTCTGCTTTTGGAGCACAATTTCAAATTTGAGGAAAATTTGTTTTTTCGACAGGCTCTGGGTCAATTTTTTTGTCAAATTTTTTTTGGTCAAATTTTATTTTTTCAAAAAAAAAAAAAATTCAAAATTTATTTTTCAAAACATTTTTCGTCAAATTTTATTTTTCAAAAAAAAAAAATTTAAATTAAAAAAAAAAAAATTCTAGTCAAATTTTTTTTTTTTTTTTAAATATTCAAATTTTTTGCTTATAAATTTCAATTTTTTTTTTCAAAAATTTTTTTGTCATTTTTTTTTGTTCCAAATTTTTCCAAAAACCATTTTACAGTCATTGTTTTTTCCATGACTGTACTAAAGTGTCGCCCTAACACGCTGTAAGAGAAGCTGCCTTTTCACTGGAAGCACTTTATCCTCAAACTTCAGGGATTAAGCTCTTATGATACGGAGAAGCTTTTCAAGGACCCGGAGTGCTTATTAGTGTGAGCTGTATATGATGTTTTAATTTAACTTGATCCTTCAGACTCTATCTCTCCTTCGGCTTATCACTGAGACTATACAAGTGGTGTATTTAAGTAAAGCTTGACCTTGTGGAGAGGCAGAGCATTACAAAACCTCTTCCTCCCAAAAGCCTGTCGTCATTCTGAAGCTCTTTTTATGACTAATCGCCTCCACTCACTTTTAATTTCTGACTCATTTTCTCTGGGAATAAGCGCCATGATTCTCACTAGATGTTTGAACCTTAATAAGATGGGGATGTGCAGATTACTAACAAATTTAAGGAACTCAAACTGAGCACCATGACTGAGAGTGAAGGTGCTAAGAGAAATGGAAAGGCTCCAATGCCCGGGACAATAATGAGACTTTTTTCCAGCGCTACAACCATTTATAATTCATGCCACTGAGGCACAGCAGACATCCTCGCTCCAAAGTCAGCCATGGTCAGGTGAGAAAACTCCCAGAGAGCGTTTAAACAAAAGGTTTGATTGGCACTGCCTTCCAGCAAGTTCACTAGTGTTTGATTGACTTTGCACCCAGATGGGAGGCTGAGTAACCAAACGACAAGATAAAGGAAAAAAACAATTCCTGCTCCCTCTGTGTACACCTTGTCCGTCATTTCAGGAGGTGAAATTGAAACTGCCTCCCCCTCTGAAGCCTTCTTTGAGTCATACTCCTTTATAGCACTGTGAAGAAGTCACACAGATATATAAGACAGAGTCTGTTTTTGGGTCTCTCAGAGGGAAAAGGTTTAAACTGTCTTCCTGGGTGACATCTTCCTCTGCGTTCAGCAAGTTCATGACGTGTGGGTTCTCTTTCTATTGACATCTGATCTCAAACTTTGCAGCCTGACAGCTTTGACAATTGTGAGGAATGAGCTAGGGATGCAACTTATTTCTGAGTAATTTCAACAGAAATGTTAATTCTTATCAACTGACCTGTCGAAAAGTAAGAAATACTTTGTAGAGTGTGGCTACCACAGAGCTAGCTCCACCCAACTTTCACAAACTCAAGTTTTCACAATGTCGCGTATGATGCGCAATACAGAAATTTTGGGCCAATACTGACAAGATTACCAATATTTTTTGCCTTGTTGTATTTCAAAATGTGTAGTTTATACACACCATATCAAGCTTCCCTATTACTCACATATCCACATTAGGGATGTTCTGAATCAGCTAATATCCCAGTCATTTAAAAGGAAACTTAAATTCTGACTAACGGACTGGTCTAAAGGTTTAGAGAACAATCAAAACTGACCCCAGCTAAACACAGGATCACAGAGTCTGCAGGTAAACTATATTGGATTGATTTGCAGAGTGTATCTACCACTGGCAGATCTAGCACCACCAGCCTTCAGTCCTCCTTGCAGGTTATCGTCATCATGCCTGTGCTGGTTCCTCATGTCTCTAGTGGAGTGGTTATATGTCAGTTCAACCAGACACAGTCTACATACAACTTTATCTCCATTTACTAGATCAACATACTGACAAACCACGCCGTGCTACCAGACGACATCTGTCACCTGTGCTTGTTTGCATCCAGGTAGTAGAGCTTTAGAGCATCATGGGAGCAGACATTAAACAGAGCTACAGACCCACTTAGTGGAGGGAGGATGCACTACAGCTTAGCAAAACTTGCGGCCAACATTTTGGGTTTACATTTATAAAAATACTATTAATTAAGAGACAAGTGATTCTGGTGTTGACTAGCAAGATTGCAAGAGTCTAATCGTTTAGTTGACTAAACACGCAAATCGACTTTGGAGGAACCGAGTCGCCAATAAAGCCAGAGGGATAATTGGCCAACCTGGACACATCAATCAATCAATCAACCTTTATTTGTAGAGCGCCAAATCACAACAAACGTTATCTCAGGATGCTTTTACAAACATAGGAGTTCTAGACCACTCTATGTCAAATTATGAACAGAGACCCAACTTCAAGACAGGGTAAGACTCAGTCTGACCCCACCTTAATCCACCATGAGCATTGCACATCGCAGTGTTTAGCTAGTTACAATGGCGAGGAAAAACTTCCTTTTAACAGGCAGAAACCTCGAGCAGGACCAGACTCATGTTAGACAGCCATCATGCCTCGACTGAGTTGGGTCTGGAAAGACAGATAGAGGGGAGTAAGAGAGAGTCATCCTAGCAAAGGAGTTCTCTTTCATGCCCTCAGGGCGGCGCTACCTCACTCCTCCTAGAAAACAGATATACTAAAAGTATTTTATTCCTTCTGTGAGCAGTTTTTAACAGTTAATAACAGATTGTCCATGCAAAGTTGTGAAGTTGTGCATTTATAAGGTGGTTCTTAGTATTTATTCCTCACTACTGTCTTTAAAAAAAAAAGTTTTTTTAGTCTATTTTGATTTAGTCTTTTACTCTTTATGACAAGCCCCATCATGCACTGTTGTTGTCACTGACATGTTGACTGTTGAGTGTTGTTTGTCTGGTTCTTAGTGTTCGTGTTGTTTATTGAAATGCTGGTACAATGCAAACCAAATTGCCCTTTGGGATTAATAAAGTTCTCTAGATCTGAATCTGATGCTTACAGATGCATCATGCATTTGTGCTGGTCACTTGTCGTCTTAATTTGAGGAGTCTCTTCAATCAAACCAACACCAGGTTTATTTACTCAGTAGTGTACCACTGTAATTTTTTTTTTTAATGCATGGTTTTCGTCTTCGATCATCATCTTTTGGGTAAAATACTGTGATGCAACAAACTACCTCTCTCTCTGCGTACCAGCATATTGGTTACACCAGTCGTTCCAATCTTCCTCTTAACCTCCACAGTAAACAAAACAGAAAGTTCCTGTGGTTTTCACACTCTGTTGGTTTCCACTTAAACATTATTTCAGTAATGTAAGGTTAATCTGCCTTTTCCCTTTTTCTCTTTAGAACTCCATTAACACAGTCAACATGTCTGTATTTTGCTCCAGTGCACTTCTGATTTATGTGCCGCAGCTTGCAGAGGTTGTTCAGTCTTAATTTGAAAGGCCTTCGAGGGTCGGCCCTTTGACTTGGTGTAAATTAGAAACATTAGGGCGAGTTTGCAGCTTCCTAAAGTACGTTGATCACTTTCTTCACCCTGTTCTACAACAAGTGCAATGATACTGAAGCCCCGCCCCTCCTGTTAATTCTGTTTATTGTGCTCTCAGAGTATCAGTGAACTATGATTAATGTGTCAGCGCTCACGAAAGAGAACAATCGGGTGTCACTTTGTTTGGTAATATCCTGCCAGAGCGAATGGCGGATCGATGCCGGACAAGACGACATCTCTGTGTTAGATTTGGAATCAATACTGTTGTCGGGCGGCTGGAGAGCCATCGACCTTGAGTTTGTACACGCAACACTCTCTGATCTGAGAGCAGATTAGTCCGCTCTGCTGATCGGTCTCTGCTGGTTCAACGAGAGTGTGAGAAACTCAATATTCACATATCGCAAAATACACACCATGGATCCAGGATCTAGAGTTCATGAGCTCTGACCTGCTGCGTTCTCTTTATGTATGCATATTGAATTCTGGATTAAAGCTTCATCCTATGGAGTCCATATTTAAAGGCTGAATACCTCATAACGATCGTATATAACCGTGTGTGCAGCGTCCGCACTGGATCTGAGCCAGGCTGCTCCTGACACGCAGCATGCTTCATTCATCCCTCGTCTGTAAATGCATCGTACATGTTATTTCCACTCTGTCATTTACTCTGGAAGTCACACATGATTTCAGTGTTTCATGTAATGACAGGATTTGATCTGTAAACACAGCCACCAGCTAATCTTTGTTATCTCAAGGCGCTGTGCAAATACAGACTGGTTGATTGGTCAATTGATCTGGCCTCCTCCAGGTATCTTATCCACAAACACACTTTTCCTTGTAGTACACACAGAGGCTTGTCCCACCCCGCCTCCTCCAGCTCTCTCTGCCTGGAGTTTTTACTTTCTTCATCCACACAGATGCCAAAATAACACAACTCCTTTTTTCAAAAGATTCACTCAGGATTTCATTCCAACTACAGGTGAGCCACCTGTGGAGGACACTTGTTATTAATGATGAATCAACATTTGTTGTGTAGACTGCAATGCCAGTATGAATAAGGCCTAGATTGTTCTGTTATTTGGTATCTGAGAGAAGATGTTGTTGTGTTTGTTAGGGTTCGAAAAGAGGAAGACAACACTAATGTAAATGGGGAATTAGAAACCAACGGGCAGCTCAGGTAAAATGTGATTTTCATTCATCATTAGGCAATTGTAAAATCACAAAGGTTAAGACCACAAGGCTAATTTCCTTCGGATATAGCAGATATTAAAAAAGGAGGCCAAAGCAAGGTAACTGAGGACTTGTTAGCTGACTAAACCATTACACTTAATCACCCTCAGTAGTGGTTCCATTGTGCCGGCCATATGTTGTATCTAAGCTGTAGTGCAGCCTCTCTCCACCAGCTTGGAGCTGTACCTCTGGTTAATGTCTGCTCACATAATGCTCTAAAGCTCTACTACCTGGATGTAAACAAGCACAGGTGACAGATGTCATCATGCAGCACGGCGTGGTTTGTCAGTATGTTGATCTAGTAAATGGAGATAAAGTTGCATGCAGGCTGTGTCTGGTTAAACTGACATATAACCACTCCACCAGAGCGATGAGGAACCAGCACAGGCATGGGGACGTTAACCTGCAAGGAGGACTGAAGGCTGGTGGTGCTAGATCTGCTAACTGTAGACACACCCTGCAGGCTAATGTGACATCATTTACCTGCAGACTCTGTGATCCTGTGTTTAACTGGGGTCAGTTTTGATTGTTCTCTAAACCTTTAGACCAGTCTGTTTGTCAGAATCTAAGATTCCTTTTGAATCACAGGGATATTAGCTGATTCAGAACGTCCCTTATACAGATATGTGAATAATAGGTAACCAGCACAGGCATGAAGACGTTAACCTGCAAGGAGGACTGAAAACTAGTGGTGCTAGCTCTACTAGTGGTAGACACACTCTGCAGACTAATGTGACATCATTTACCTGCAGACTCTGTGATCCTGTGTTTAGCCTTGCTTGGAAAATTGATGATATGATCAATACTATCAGGATAAACACTCGAACGTTTCTGCACTTTACTCTAACTATTCTATTCTGTGCTAATCTAACTATTATGTGCTTCTGTATATACTTTATTTTATTTTATTTTATCTTATTTTATCTTATTTTATTTTTAAAATTTTAATTTAATTTAATTTTACTTTATTCTATTCTATTCTATTTTATTTTATTTTATATTACTTTATTCTATTTTTTTATTTTAATTTAATTAAATTTAAATTTGCTTTATTCTATTCTATTCCATTTTGTTTTATTTTGTCTTATTTTATTCCATTTTTTAAATTTTAATTTAATTTAATTTAATTTAATTTAATTTAATTTTACTTTATTCTATTCTATTCTATTTTATTTTATATCATTTTATTTTATTTTTTAATTTTAATTTAATTAAATTAAATTTTAATTTGCTTTATTCCATTCTATTCCATTTTGTTTTATTTTGTCTTATTTTATGCCATTTTTTAAATTTTAATTTAATTTAATTTAATTTAAATTTACTTTATTCTATTCTTATTCTATTTCATTTTATTTTATCTTATTTTATCCCTTCTTCTTTTAATATCTAATTTTCTTACATACTGTTTATAAGAGCTCTGTAATGCCAGAACATCCCTCCCCTGGATATATAAAGTATTTCTGATTTTGAAAGAAAATATCTCAAGGAAGAATCATCCAGCATGTAAGAAAATCCAAGTGTAGACCACAGTGTTATGCTGTTCTGTTCTTTTTAGTTGCTTAGACACTGACTGTATTCATCTCGTACATTGTGTTCTCCTTCTTGCTCCTACGGTACAATCAGGTTTATTTAGAGGCGTCCAGGCCTACCACTGAGCTTGATTAATACATTGTCAGCAGTGTTCAGAGCTGACGTGTTTACCAACGCTTCTCTTTCTTTATATTTAACGGCCTCACTTATAGAGACGGCACGGATCAGTACTGAGGGACATGCATCACGAGCGGTGACCATCCAGCCTCTAAATCGTGACACACGTGCATTCACAGAGAATCAAATCAATCACATTGCAGAGAGCACTAACAGCAGTGAGTTCCCTCCCTGTGGTATTTTTATACTCAGTTTAAATATCCATATACTGATCTTTAATTATGTAAGGCTTAGGATGAGCAGAGCGGGGGAGTGCAGGGAGGCATGTGGGCAGCAATGCACACAGGCAAACGCAGGATTATGACATTAATACGCCTTTAGGTGCTTTGTGATTTAGCTGTTTACTCTGTTTTAAAAAAAACACTTCTATCCTCTCTACCTGTAGCTCCAGTAAAGATTGTGTCTGACTGAAGGAGCACCTGAATGGACTATGCTAAACTCTCCCCAGCAGCCTGAGATGTTGAATCCCATCCTTCGGCTTGAACAGCGGTGTTTGTTTCACCGTCGGGTTTGAATCTCACGTCCTCTCACAGCCACACAAAATCCCGTCACACTCTGTGGCTCTCCCAGCCAGGTGATTTATTGAGTTTGGAGGAAAAAAAAAAAAAAACCTCTGGCGTCCTCTTGATTTCTGTCTCCATGTGTAAATCCCATTGGATTCTTCACCCCCTGCTAAACTCAATAACTGGCAGCTGGCGGGCAGCGCTGCAATCCAAATGTGTTCTCCGCTTTTTCACGGTACAGCGGGTCACTCCCGGTCTAACTTGCTTTCACTTCTCTTTCTTTGTGAGGCAGTTTGACCTGAAATATGTGGAGTGACAGAGTCTGCGGTGTTATACATATTCATTACATCATTGTTAGTTTGTGCTTTCTGTCTGGAGTCACAGAATTAAAAGAGGTCAGTTTATCCTAAGCTGTTTAAAGGAGAGGAACTATTCAGGCAGATACAGGTAAGTGTGGTGTCAGAGAGTAGTGCTAAAACAAACAGGCTTTCTGATGGTGGAGTAAAGCTCTGAAAGTGTTCTAAATGGAGCGTAAAATCACTCCGACATTAGAGTTTGGGTTGGAGTTTCTTGAAATGAGCTGATCTCGTCTGCAGAGGTTGACAGCCCAGCTTGTGTGCCGTCTATGGCTATACTTTGAAGGTATTGGGCCACCAATAAGATGCATTGTGACCTGATCTCTCAGACTGTGTTAAACCACGTGTCTCTGGTGATGGGGGCAGCTGTGGCTCAGTGATAGAGTGGGTCGTCCTTCAATCAGAAGGTTGCTTAACGTCTCAGCTCCCATGGTCGGGAACCAGTACAAAGTTTATGCAGAAGTTCAGTGGCTCATCAGTGACTGCCAGTCAGAGTCTTACGGCCAAATTCCACCAGACCCGTGTCCAGTCCATCTCCAATCTGTCATGGCGCCGGATCTGATAGGTTTCAATTCTAATCAATGTGTTAACTTCCACTGTATCCACTCCGTTGCGCTTCGGCTGCGTCCCTGATCCGGCACGCCAGAGTCTACTATTTTTGCTGGATGCTGGAGCACGACGCATCAATCTCAGCAGAGCAGATGGAGCGGGACAGGAAGTCAGATTTCACCAAAACCAAATGAAAACATCCAGTTAATTTTCAGAATAAAACACTCTGTGTTATCACCGGATCGTATTTCACTTAACTACAACAACAAACTGTCATGATGAGCGGAGCCAGGCCTGGAGTCAACAGGTCAGAGGTTTTCAGAGGACCAGAAGGACAACATGGATGAGAAGAGGAGGAGGAGAATCCTTGATTCAGTGATTGCCGTGGGAAAACCTCGGTCACATGACTCCAGCTGTCCACCGGTCCTGCTCCGTGCTCTCTCGTCCGTCAACACCCGTGACAGCCTACATACAATGTTATCTCCATTTACTAGATCAACATACTGACAAACCACGCCACACTATCTGTCAGCTGTGCTTGTTTACATCCAGGTAGTAGAGCTTTAGAGCATCAAGGCAAAAGACATTAACTGGAGCTACAGTCCTGGCTAATGTTGACTAACGAGGATGACGATATTTAATCGTTTAGTTAACTACATGTGCACATCCTTAAATGTAGTGACCATCATCTCTCTGGTAATACCCGCCAAACTGGTTTTGGGGATAGCTCTTTATACCCATCAAACAAAGGGAGAAACTGGCCTGAAGTTAATATATTTATTTGTCAGATACCTCGGTCACATGACTCCAGCTGTCCGGCGGTCCTACTCTGGTCTGCGTTCTGAAAATGCAACCGATGGGTGTTGACGGATAAGAGAGCATGGAGTGGATTGGAGATGGACCAGACTCGGGCCTGGTGGAAGTCCCGTGTTAGACATGCACTTTAATTTAAAAAAAATGTGCATTGTCAAGAAGTGCGATTGATGAACTGCACTGTAATGTGCTGTAAATATAAACATGGAGAAGACAGGCGAAACGTTGTGAGCGTAGTCATGCAGTTGCCTGCCAACTTGAAAAATGTCTTCAAATGAGGCGGAGAAAAAGAGATGCTTTCTACCCTTGTTGAAGACTCAATTCTTATAGGTGGAGAACAGCAGAATTGATGGTGTGTTTTGTACAGTTTGTGGATATTTCCCTGCAAGAGCTGATCCAGGGGTTCGGTGTTCAAAGGGACAGAACTATCTCATGACAACACCAGGCAGAAGGAGCTTGCAGTGAGCACACACGTAAACAAATTGCACTTAAAGTGTTCTGCAGAAATGTTCTCATTAAGATAGATCTCTCAGCACTCTCTTAGCATATATTAAATGTATTTAATATAGGTGTTCAAGGTGTTAAAGTTCAAGTTTCTGAAGCCTTTTTCTTTCTTTAAATATCCAGTCAGCTCGATGTTATAAATTTAAGGCTTGCTCATGTTTTGGAAGAGATGTTGGCAGCAAGAAAATCTGCCTTCCATTCCAGGTTTGCATGATGATTTCTTGTACCACACATGTTTTTACAAAGTATGCACTTAGCATATGCATGCATACAAATGGAACTGGGGACTACTTTGTCATGTCCTTGCACCTCAGTCTTTTGACACTTGCTCATACATATGTACACTTCCAATCTAAGGCACAGGATTTCAGTTTTGCTGGAAAAAATTGTTGCTTTAGAAATACCAAACCCCTGTTGCTAAGCTCACCAGAGAGGCTCATCTCAGCTCGGTGGATGAATTTTCTGCAGACATATTTTCTGCTGCACAGGACTGAGGGTCAGAGCAGCCAGATAAGAGCACTGGCGTACTTACAGCAAGCTGTTACTAAATGCTGCAAAGCAATCGGACGCTGAAACAGAAGTTGTAACAGGTTGGACAATGATGTGTTCGAGGACAGTTAGAAATCTCAGTGTTTTCATATTGACCCCCTGATATCAGTGAAGCATGACGAGCAGCATGTTCTCAGTTACCTTCTGTCTGTACTCAGTTCATGAGTCACCCTGTTTGGAGCGTCACAGCGCTCTGTCCGACCGTCTCTTTAGAGACAGGGCATCCATCAAGCAACTTTTAACAATGTCTCCCCCTTGACAACTCTCCTTCAGCTACAGCAGGGAAACAACTCGTTCAATAGCGAGCAGTTTAGAATTCAAAGCTCGTTTAGCCGTGGCAGAAACGAGAGGCAGACTCCTTCTTGAGAAACTCATTATCGTCAAACACCTGAGAAGCGAAGTTAGTCTGCATCCTCTGGCCTCTAACTGAAAATCAACCTATTTTTCAACTGGTGACAGTCTTTTAGTCCCTCTCTTACAAAATTGGTTTTCATCTATAAATATTGATATACCTGTCCTGCCACTTGTTCGCGGCTTTGCTTGTTCTATAGTCACATGCAGAATGGAAAGAAATAGAGCAGGATCAATTACCAGCGCGGCTGCTCTCGTAAATCCTTTGAGCTGTGTGCTTGTAATCCTGGAGTGTAATATTGAGCAGCTGAAAGTTGTAATCGATGGTTGGAAAAGGTGCACCATGAGGAATGATGAGGAGAGGCGGTAAATAAAGTGGCACACAGAAAGTTGGAATGAGAATGTTATTAGTTTCTCGAGGGTTTGGCTCACAGGTTGGACAAGTACCCGAAGGCTTGTTACAAAGAAAAAAGCATCAACATCATGGAACTACTCTCTGAGTTTTCAATATCTAAACTTAGACCAATAGATATTTTGATTATGTTGAGTTAATGAAGTAAGGGAGAACACATAGTGAACAGGTGGCAAACTGGAATATGGACTGGGTGAGCAAGACCTCAACAGGAAGCAGCCTTTTGTAGCATTTTGTTCCCCAACTTTGGATGTTAATCCTTTTTGCCACAGTGTCAACAGGCAGAGGTGAAAGCTAGCATTGCTTCTGTTGTTGAAAATTAATTATAGACTTCAAGAAACATGGACATGGTGACGTCACCCATTGGTTATTGAAGTGGAGTTTTGAAGCCCAACGATGGTGGCCTCCATATTGAAAATGCTGACTCCATGTAACTTTCAGGCTAGCTAACCTAGGGCTAAGAGGCAGAGTTGAGGTGGGACTTTAGCCTCTTGTGACTTCCTGCCAGACTAGTCACCTGTGCTGTTAACATCTTCATTTCTTTATGTCAGACATTCCATCATGTTTACAAACTTAGGATGTTAAACCTTTTTTGCCACAGTGTCAACAGGCAGAGGCGAGAGAGAGCTAGCATAGCTTTTGTTGTTGAGAATTAGTCATAGACTTTATTAAACATGGACGTAGTCTCAGTGATGTCACCCATTGGTTACTGAATTGGACTTTTGAAGCCCAACGATGGTGGCCGCCATATTGGAAAAGCTGACTCAATGTAACTTTCAGTCTAGCTAACCTAGGGCTAAGAGGTAGAGTTGAAGCGGGACTTTAGCCTCTTGTGACCACCTGCCAGACTAGTCACCTGTGCTGTTAACATGTTCATTTCTTTATGTTTGACATTCCATCATGTTTACAAACTACGGATGTTATACCTTTTGCCACAGTGTCAACAGGCAGAGGTGAAAGCTAGCATAGCTTTTGTTGTTGAGAATTAGTCATAGACTCTAAAAAACATGGACGTAATCTCAGTGCCATCAACCATTGCCTACCACGTGGAGTTTTGAAGCCTAACGATGGTGGCCTCCATATTGAAAATGCTGACTCCATGTAACTTTCGGTCTAGCTAACCAAAGGCTAAGAGGTAGAGTTGAAGCGGGACTTTATCCTCTTGTGACTTCTTGCCAGACTAGTCCCCTGTGTTGTTTACATCTTCATTTCTTTATGTCAGACATTCCATCATGTTTTCAAACTTAGGATGTTAAACCTTTTTTGCCACAGTGTCAACAGGCAGAGGTGAGAGAGAGCTAGCATAGCTTTTGTTGTTGAGAATTAGTCATAGACTTAATTAAACATGGACGTACAGTAGTCTCAGTGATGTCACCTATTGGTTGCTGGAGTGGAGTTTTGAAGCCCAACGATGGTGGCCGCCATATTGGAAATGCTGACTCAACCTAACTTTCAGTCGATCTAGCCAGAAGCAAAGAGACAAAGTTGAGGCGGGACTTGATCCTCTTGTGACCACCTGCCAGACTAGTCACCTGTGCTGTTAACATCTTCATTTCTTTGTCAGACATTCCATCATGTTTTCAAACTTAGGATGTTAAACCTTTTTGCCACAGTGTAAACAGGTAGAGGTGAAAGCTAGCATGGCTTTTGTTGTTGAGAATTAGTCATAGACTTAAGTAAACATGGACGTAGTCTCAGTGATGTCACCCATTGGTTACTGAAGTGGCGTATTGAAGCCAAATGATGGTGGCCGCCATATTGGAAATGCTGACTCAACCTAACTTTCAGTCTAGCTAACCTAGGGCTAAGAGGTGAAGTTGAGGCAGGACTTAAGCCTCTTGCCAGACAAGTCACCTGTACTGTTATCATGTTCATTTCTTTATGTTAGACATTCCATCATGGGTGTTAATGAGGTCTCCTGGGCTTTTGGAGCAGGACTCAAGTGGACACTCGAGGAACTGCAGTTTTGAGCGCTTCTGCATTGGCTTTACTTTTAAACAGTGGAGGTTGCCACTTGGGATTAGGCATCATTGTTCGGGATTCAGAGGAGAAAACCAAAACCAGGAAAAAAAAAGGGAAAAAAAAGCTCCAGTCTAAAAAAATGAACAAGAGTCTGAAGTTGCTGAGCATAAAAACAAAAAAATAAAGCATAAAGACAAAGAAAGAGACCCTGAGGAGCCCTCCATGTCTTTTGAATCCTGCCTGAACTATGATGTGATTGTTTGCAAGAGAAAAGAAAAATCTGCTGTAAAAAAATCACACTGACTATTTGTCATCAGTCTGACCAATCAGAATCAGGAATGATAATAAGGCCTGGTAATAAGTAAGACAGCTGGGTATTGAATAAACTGTAGACTCCAGTTTGACGTGTGCAAAAGTCGCCTTACAAGCTTTTTATAAAACACTATTTTAACTTGAATAATTAAAACTGGTGACCAAGTGCGACTGTTTTTCCTTTCATTTAAACTAAAATTTCATTTCTGACTAACTGACTAGACCAAAAGTGAGACTGAGAACAATTTATTTAACACATCTAAACACAGGATCTCAGAGTCTGCAGGTAAAAGATGTCAAATTGGTTTGCAAGTCTAGCTACCACAAATCCATCCTCATTACTGAGACCAGAACAGAATATTGCCTGTAAACATTCAACCACAGGAATACCAAACACAGATGATATTGGTGTCCAACGAGCCTCAGGTTAACAGATTAACCGCTCACCGTTCAGATGTATTCTAGTGGGACATTGTTGAAACCTTGCCGCGACTTTGACCGAAAGTACCTTGAGGAAACCGCAAAATCCAAGTAAAATTACAAATCCTTCAATAAGCCGACAAGTTTCCACAAGGTCATTTTAAAATCTGTCGGCTTTTATTGTTGGAAGGAACGTGTAAAGAAATGTCCTTGGAGATGTAATGGAGCGAATCAGGAGTGTGAGTCATTGAGGGAGCTGGCGTGCGTCATTGACAGCTCCAAATCACGTTTATTTAAAATTCCTCTTCAGTGGAAGGTTTCCCGGCTGAATTAATAATAAATAAAGGAAAATATTTGTCTCTAGATTTTGGTTGTGATTAAAATACTTCTGAAAGCTCCACGTCTACCCGGCTGTCTCGCACAGAGCTTGAAGTGTTTCCCTCAGCTCCTGTGTGTAAAGCTGCTTTATCATCACTGTCTTTATTTATCAAACAGTGTGTGTGTGTGTGTGTAACAGAAGCATCATGTATTTCATTATCTTCAATATCATCGCCCCTACTCTGGGAGCGCTTGATCAGCTGTGCCAAAAGATGAAAATAAAACAGCTCAGGTTGTGTTTGTGTTGTGCTCCCATCCACACCCAGGAGGCCCTCTCCTCACCTCGCAGCCAGCTGTATCACCGCCGATTGGTAAACAGCAGCATCACGCACACAGCTAGCGGCACTGCTAACAGAGCGCTCCTCGGAGGAGCTTCAGGCCCTGTTTGGAAAAATGAAAGAGTCAGCTGACACAAAACAGATGCTTCTTCATCACGGTGGTGTGGAGAGAGGCGGCGTGATGGATGTACAATATGTCAGGAATGCTTGTCAGAATGATGAACAAGAGAGGGTGCTTTAATATTAACAGAGGAGGTAAAATCAAATTGATTGTTGTCGTCAAAACAGAACAAATAGAATTTAAAATAATGTTGTTAATATGAATTGGCTTCTCTCTCCTTTTATACAAGAGAGAGAGCTTAAACTGCTGAACAATATGGCAGAAAACAGACAGAAAGAACATCTAAACCAGAGTATAGCAACATCCAAACAAGGCCTAAAGTTATATCCACATTAATCCAAAGGCTAATAGCAAAATGTAAGTTCTATTTAAACTGCTTCAGTCTGCCTACTGCCTTTTACCAGTGTCATATGTACTCTCCCTGATGCTCGCTCTGCCGAGTCTTTGCTGCTGCTCTCCCTGCCTTGCCTTGTCATGTATGCAATGTATAAAAAGGACACTCCAGAGAGGCTGAGTGTCTCAGAAGGAAAGATGGAAAGAGGGTCAACACTCTGTGGGACAGTTTCAGAAAAAGCAGCAACCTCCGGTCTAGAAATATGAGTCCAATGCGGAAGTGTTAAAAACTGCAGTTCATCGAGGATCTGCTTGAGGCTGGCTCCAGAAGTACTGGAAACCACATACACACCAATTCAAAAGAGACCATCTTTACAACAGAAATAAACATGTTTACAGCCTGGTACAAAAAACAAGTGTAGTCTGGATAGCTCATTTCTCCATCGGCACACACTGTACAGGGGGTGAATTTTTTTCTAAGATTACGAGTCTTCCAATGAGAGGCACAGCTGACTTGATTGACAGGCGGGAACGCTGCAGCTGTTGGCGAGGAGGCTCAAAGCCCGCCTCTTTACCTCACAATCGCTCGGCATCAGCAATATGGCTCCCGCCGACGATTGGCCTCAAAACAGCGCTTCAGAAACAGATGGGTGACATCACGGATACTACGTCCATTATTTATACAGTCTATGTTTCAGAATAATTTTCCTCAGAGTAAAATGACAAAGAATTAGTGGATTTCATCATCTACAGTATCATCATCAAAAACCAAGACTGGATGGACCTGATCTTCAGGTCCTCAGGCAGCACTGCATAAAAAACAGACATGACTCTGTAGTGGAACTCACTGCATTAAAACCAGACATGACTCTGAAGTGGAACTCACTGCATTAAAACCAGACATGACTCTGAAGTGGAAGTCACTGCATAAAAAACAGACATGACTCTGAAGTGGAACTCACTGCATTAAAACCAGACATGACTCTGAAGTGGAACTCACTGCATTAAAACCAGACATGTCTCTGAAGTGGAACTCACTGCATTAAAACCAGACATGACTGTAGTGGAACTCACTGCATGGACTCAAATTCACTACCAAAAATAATTTCCTGTGAGCACAGTTTGATGCTGCATTCACAACTATATTATATTATACATATGCATGGCTGCATATTTGTAGTTTCTAATAGTGTTATTGTATGTGAGTGCATATTGTTGTATTACCAGCCCTCTGTAATCAGACCTTGAAGACAACATAGAAGACGTCACTTCATCATCTTTACTGTCTGCTGCTCTCAGTCTACCTGTTAACTTTGTCTCTGTCTAACATACGTTGTTTGTCAGTGAAAACCAGATCTACACATTTTACCTGGAAGGATTTAATTGCACTAACAGCTCTCTGGTGGGACTTTGACCAATTCAGCTCATTGATGAGTCGCGCCTGGCTGGTGCAGGTGGGATTAGTTTCCTGATACGGAGAGGAAGTGCTCGCCGTGTTCGTTATTCCCATGCGCTGTGGGTTCAATCATGTTTCAGATTCCTGCTGATGTCTGATTCGCTGATTCCTCCTGTCTCATCAAGCTGAAAGGACTCCACACAGCTCTCTGTCTACCTGATTTCCTCCTCCGCGTCTTCCTCCTTTACCTTCATCATCAATGTATTGTTTCTGAATACATGCTTCTTCTTCTCTCCTCATATGATTAAAGAAAGATCAATACTCATGGATGAACCACCTGACGCCACAGGCAGCCCTGCGTATGAGAGAGAAGTCTGCCATTTTGAAGCCTGATAATAATCTCTGCGCTATTTTAAGACCCAAGTGCCACTGGCATGGGGCGGAGGAGGGTGATGATGAAGGTTGCTGATGTCACTGGTGTTGCCTGGCAACAAATGTGTGTTTCCAGTCGGCAGGGTTTGGCTGCCTCACGAGTCAGCGATGGCGTACGGACATACAGTGGTGTTTTGAGGCATTCGTGTCTCTCTCTTTGTTTGTCTTCGTTCCTAAGACTCTCTCAGACAGACAGCAGCTGCGCACAGATCAAATTAACTCAAAGAGTGAACCGGACCTCCTCAAAGCGCCTGTCTCGTCAAATAAATTACAAAATACTTTTTCTCCCCGCCGGCCTTTTACCAAAAACAGCGCTGGCACAAGATTGTTTCTTCACGCATCTTCCCCCTTCTCCTCCAGGAATAAAAGTCAGAGCTGCTGCAGACGGTGTGTGAGTGGCAGCTTTACAAGCTCCCTGAAAACTTCATCCTCTCACTGGAGGATAACAGAAGCTTTCACAGAGCAGCAGAGACGCAGCCGAGACATCAGATCAGGGTTCATCAGGAATCCTTACCTCCACTGGGAGCGTTACCTCTGTGATGAGCGATTAAATCTGAATACTCCTTCACCTGTTCGCTTTCTTTCACAAGAAGCTCCTCTGTGGTCAGAGCACTGATTTAATGCTTTTAACCCTCTCATGTCTGAGGCTGTGATGCTACTTTGGTAGAGATAGAAGAAGAAAACAAAGACACAAAATGATGTTTAGTGATAAAGATTTCATAATGTTACATATTATTAGGAAACATAACCTCGGGGCACGGACTTAGCCTAATGCAGGGGTGCCAAAAATGCGGCCCGCGGGCCAAAACCGGCCCGCCACAGGTTCCCATCCGGCCGGTGGACGACTTCCAAAAGTGAAAAAATGACAGAGAAGAAATGAATTGCAGTTAATAATAATAATAATAATACCTAAGTTTTATATAGCGCTTTTCAAGAACTCAAAGACGCTTTACAAGAGAGACAATAAATAAATACAATAAAGACATATAAGACAAGCAGACGACAAGGGAAGAGGTGGAATAATGAATGTGAGGGGAATGCCTGTTTGAAAAGGTAAGTTTTTAACTGTTTCTTAATGAATGAAGTGAGTCAGAAGCACGGATGTGTGGGGGGAGAGAGTTCCAGAGGGTGGGGGCGGCTATGGCAAAGGCCCGGTCCCCCAAGGTACGGTGCTTGG
Source organism: Notolabrus celidotus (assembly GCF_009762535.1). Lineage (NCBI taxonomy): Eukaryota > Metazoa > Chordata > Actinopteri > Labriformes > Labridae > Notolabrus > Notolabrus celidotus. The sequence goes on from NC_048292.1 coordinate 4,510,247, forward strand.
ATTTAGTAATGGGAGTGAGGAGGTTGGAGTCAGAGGATCGGAGGCGGGGGAAGGGGTGGTAGTACTGGAGAAGGTCAGTGAGGTACCAGAAGGACAACATGGATGAGGAGAGGAGGAGAAGAATCCTTGATTCAGTGATTGCCGTGGGAAAACCTCGGTCACATGACTCCAGCTGTCCACCGGTCCTGCTCCGTGCTCTCTCGTCCGTCAACACCCGTGACAGCCTACATACAATGTTATCTCCATTTACTAGATCAACATACTGACAAACCACGCCACACTATCTGTCAGCTGTGCTTGTTTACATCCAGGTAGTAGAGCTTTAGAGCATCAAGGCAACAGACATTAACTGGAGCTACAGTCTTGGCTAATGTTGACTAACGAGGATGACGATATTTAATGGTTTAGTTAACTACATGTGCACATCCTCAAACGTAGTGACCATCATCTCTCTGGTAATACCCGCCCAACTGGTTTTGGGGATAGCTCTTTATACCCATCAAACAAAGGGAGAAACTGGCCTGAAGTTAATATATTTGTCAGATATTGATACCTTTAGTTTCCTGTTTTGTTAAACAGTTGCTGTTGGTGTAAGTTTGGTTGAAGACTTAAGGCTGATTTATACTTCTGCGTCTCCCCTACGCAGCAGGGGCTGACGCGGACATGAGCCCCACATACTTGTGCGTCGGTGTGTCCGTGTCGCGCAGCAATTCTCCGCCAAAGCGCTTGAGGGCAGTGTGGTCTCTCTGATAGCCGGCCGCCTGCTTCCGGTCCCACTACGATCTCTGTTTACTTTTCCACAGAGTTTCAGAGCGTGTTATGTTAATCTACAGCTGATACATGTTGCTGTTTATCATACAGACATGATTACATGAAGAATAGAGAGGAGGAGATGAAACACACGGCCGATGTGCGGCCGATGTCCGGGATCCCGGAAGTGTTGTAAATGCGGGAAAGACAAAGCCGCCGAGCGGACCAATCACAGAGCTTGCGGTCCGCGTCGGCTCTACGGGGAGTTACCTCTACGGGAGGTGCACGTCAGCTACGTGCGTAGGCCACGGCGTAGGTACGGGAGCTACGCGGACCCCCGGCGTAGGGTACGCCGTTGATTCAACGCAGAAGTATAAATCAGCCTTTACTTTGTAATCAGCTGAAATTTCTTCCTCCTTTATTTCTCTGTTCTATTCAACTCAAACTGTAGTATACATTTGAAGCGCTCCCTCAGCTTTGTTTCTGTGAGCTTCATTAAGTTTAGATAATGTGTATTTTGTGCATATTATATCTATCAAGAGTGATGAGATATGAATGACTTTAATCAGAGAGGATGTAAGTTTCTTTGCCACTCGAATCTCTCTTCTCCCTCGACACAGGTAATAACATTTTATACAATGTTTTATCCCTACAACAAGCTCACAGCTCCCATTAAGTTTGATTTCTATCGATGAAAACCTCTTTGTTTTGAAAGATATTCAGCGTTATTCCCAAAGTGTGTATTTGCTGTTTCAAATTGTACAAACTAAAATTTAAAACCCTCATTTGTATTCCTCCCTGCCGGCTTCCTCCACACCGACTGGTCCCTCAGCTTCTCCTTTTATAAAAACAAATCAAAAAAACATTTCTTTCCAGTGAAATACTTCCTGAGTCATGTCACCCTGACGCTCTGGTTCCAACCTCGGAGACATGCGTGGGAGCGGAGGCTTTCTACCTCGTGTCATTCAACACCAAGCACGAAAAAAAAAAAGCCCCTGTTGCTTTCCTTGGTCTCATTACATTGCTGCAAAGACAGTGGCGCAGATGTCACAGCTCGTGTAATTACATCTCAGAGAGGCGAGCTGCCAGGTTTGCGTTACCTTCGTTGTTTACTGCGAGGCCCGCCGTCCCCGGCTCTCTAACCTGGGAATACTTCTGGCATGCATTCTGGGGATCCATTGTTGCGTTCGTCTGCCGAGGTTCGGAGGCAGGAGATGGGGGGGGGGTCTTTCATTAGCAAGTTAAGTAGTGGATTTGTATGCATAAACTTGGCTCTGAGCAGATGAGCCGAGCTGTCTGCGAGGCGATAAGGGAGGCAGTGTTTTAGCTGATGGAATGAAATTATCCCTCCAAGAGTCAGAGTTGTAAATGGGCGAGCACGATGGATATTTATGAATGTGTGTGTGTTCAAAGCTATCGCACTTTTTAAGTCTGGCTTTGGTGGGCGGCATCACCAACCTTGTGTAGCAGCTACCTCATTTACCTCCCCCCCCCCCACACACACACACACACACATTGTACCTTCTTTTCTCTCGTTATTCTTTCTTCGTTTTAACATTCAGCCGAGTCAGAAAAGCTTGGCTCGAAAACTTTTCTGTTTCATCTTGTGTTTGGCTCCTCAGGAGACCGCCATCCCGGCTAAATTGTTGAAGTTTTATTGTTCAGCCAAGACTCCTAGCAGAACTAATCCCGCAGGTCTGAAGTAATATTTGGTTGTCACTCAATCCGGGAAGCCAAATTGTTGGAGAGAAAGCAACAAGAAACACTCTCTGCTCATCTGTGTGTTTGGTGTCTGTAGTTTTCTACCTTCAGAATTAATGATTCCCATGTTTTACATATCACGGTTCTCTGCTGGGCGAACATTTAAACATGAAACCTTAAAGAAAACTGTCTGCAGCCTTCAATCTGTTCCCTCCATCTGCTCTCATTACCTCATCCTCTTATTGCACATCCACTTGGGCGGTACACACCGTCTTCTTTAGCCCTCGACTAAGTTACCCCAGCAACCACCCATCACCAGGAGCACCGCAGTGCATATGTACGATGAGCAGAAATCCCCCCTTAGGCTATTTCTGACAGGGTTGTTTACACATCAAGCGACAACAGCCTTTTGTTTGTGATAGCTTCACTGCCATTAGGCCGACTTTTGTTTGCATTTGTGTTGTTATCAAGGAGAAACATTCAAAGCGAAGGCCAATCAGAGAGGAGCGTACAAACACACCATCAGGTAGCAGGTGCAACCAGCGCTGCTCACCTGAAAGCTCATTTGAATGTTTCAATGGAGCGGCTGAACTGAAAGCGAGCCAGTTAAGTGGCTGTGTGGAAGCTCATTTTACTCTTTAATACTTGGACTCTAGTATTTTTAATGTTCTCTGGTTGATAGCTTGGCACTTTGGATTTAAATGCAGATTGTTAGGTTTAAACATGCACTGACTTATTTCTCTCAGGCAGCAGAAACAGCCTGTGAACCACTGACCCATGAGGAAGTTTTGGTTAAAAGTTGCCTTTTCATCAGAAACATCAGATTTCCTCACAGTGAGGAAAAGAAAGAGTTTGGTTTCTGCAAACAACAAAGCAGTTTGGTACTCAATGGGGGGGTAAGTGTCCTCTTGGATGTTCCTGAAGTAGATGAAACATTGTGAAATACCCTCCCTGGTGACTTCTCAGTGGAAAATACATGAAAATGCTCTCAAAGCTGCTCTTTCAGTGGATAAACCATGACTAAATAGCCGCTGGATACCCTACCAGTGGATAAAATGTAAACAGTACCCTCTAGATGCCCTTCCAGTGAATAAACAGTATGAAAAACAACCTCCTGGATGCCCTTCCAAGAGATAAAGTATGACAACGGCCTGTCTGGATGTCCCTCCAGTTGATACAATCCTAAAAGTGCTGTTTGGATGCCCTTCCAGTTGATGAAACTTGACATGGTAGCTTCTGAAAGTCCCTCCAGTGGATAAAATGTAAAAAAAAAACCAGCTGTCTGGATGCTCTTCCAATAGATCAATATGACAAAGTACTGTCTGGATGCCCTTCCAGTGGATAAAATGTGAAAAGGAAGCCTCCTGGATGCCCTTCCAAGAGATTAAATATGACAAACTGTTCTCTGGATGCCTTTCCAGTGGATACAACTTGACAAGAGGCCCTCTTGATGCCATTCCATTGGATTATACTTGACAAGGTGGCTTCTGTATGCCCTTCCAAAGGATAAAATATGTTGAAGTGTTGTCTGAATGCCCTTCCAGTAGATACAACTTAACAAGGTGCCCTCTTGATGCCCTTCTTGGTGGATAAAATGTCAAAAGTACCCCCTTGAGGTCCTTCCATTGGACAAAACTTGACATGGTACCATTTGGATGCCCTTCCAATGAAAAATATGTTAATACAACTCTCTGGATGCCCCTCCAGTTGATAAAATCTAATAAGTACCGTTTGGATGCCCTTCCAGTAGATCAAACTTGACGTGGTAGATTCTGGATGTCCCTCCAGTAGATAAATACAAAAGTAACCAGACGTCTGGATGCTGTTCCAATAGATAAAATATGTTGGTGTCGTCTGGATACCTTTCCAGTTGATACAACTTGACAAGATGTCCTCTTTATCCCATTCCAATGGACAAAACTTGAGGAAGGTGCTATTTGGATGCCCTTCCAATGGATCAAATGTAAACAGTACCCTCTGGATGCCCCTCCAGTGGATAAAATGTAAAAAGGAAGCCTTCTGGATGCCCTTCCAAGAGATTAAATATGACAAACTGCTCTCTGGATGCCTTTCCAGTGGATACAACTTGACAAGAGGCCCTCTTGATGCCATTCCATTGGATTATACTTGACAAGGTGGCTTCTGTATGCCCTTCCAAAGGATAAAATATGTTGAAGTGTTGTCTGAATGCCCTTCCAGTAGATACAACTTAACAAGGTGCCCTCTTGATGCCCTTCTTGGTGGATAAAATGTCAAAAGTACACCCTTGAGGTCCTTCCATTGGACAAAACTTGACAAGGTACCATTTGGATGCCCTTCCAATGAAAAAAATGTAGATACAACTCTCTGGATGCTCCTCCAGTTGATAAAATCTAATAAGTACCGTGTGGATGCCCTTCCAGTAGATCAAACTTGACGTGGTAGATTCTGGATGTCCCTCCAGTAGATGAATATAAAAATAACCAGACGTCTGGATGCTGTTCCAATAGATAAAATATGTTGGTGTTGTCTGGATGCCTTTCCAGTTGACACAACTTGACAAGATGTCCTCTTTATCCCATTCCAATGGACAAAACTTGAGGAAGGTGCCATTTGGATGCCCTTCCAATGGATAAAATGTAAACAGTACCCTCTGGATGCCCCTCTAGTGGATACAATGTAAAAAGGAAGCCTTCTGGATGCCCTTCCAAGAGATTAAATATGACAAACTGCTCTCTGGATGCCTTTCCAGTGGATACAACTTGACAAGATGCCCTCTGAATAGTCTTCCAGGGGATAAAAAGTCAAGAAGAACCCTCTAAGTGCCCTTCCAGGAGAAAAAATATAAAGAAAGTGACCTCTGGATTCCCTTCCAGTGGATAAACATGACCAAATACCCTCTGGATGACCTTCGAGTGAATACATCCTACAAAAGTGCTTCCTGGATGTCCTTTCCACTGGATAAGACATGACAAAGTGTCTTCTGGATTACCCATACATGAACCAAATATGACACAGTGACCTCTGGATGACCTTCCAATGAATTAGATATGATGAAGTGCCCTAGTGTTTACTTCACTGTAATATACTGTATGAGTTTGTTTGTCATGTAAGGTCTGTTAGCTTTGTTTAATACTCCAGAGTGTCTGTGCAAAGAGTGTTGATGTAGAGAGCATCACTGAAGGGAAGCTTGGACCAGATAGTGACTCCTCTGAGTTTGTGCAGAGAGCATCAGAGGAGGCAGCTCCTAAGTTAAACTTATTGCTATGATGTGAACTTGCGTTACAACTTTGATATTGTATACCTGGTCAGCCCTGTTCTCATTTTTGCTGAGAAACCTTCATTGACCTCGTGTTCAGCTCTCTGGTTTTTGAGTCCGAGTGTTCAGGCTCTGCAGGCAGAGAGGAGGGCAGGGCTTCACTCTCCGTGGGGAGAGGCTGGTTTTTCATGTCTTGTGTGTGTGTGTGTGTGTAGTCGTGTTTGAGGAGCTGCAGAGGAAAACGAAAAAAGGAGTCTCTGTTTTTCACTTGCACCCCCCCCCACCACCCCCTTCAGCTACTAGTAATGAGCACGGCTGTTCGATAGCACCTTCTCAGCTGAAAAAGCACCCCCGTATCGCCTAGCTCGCTCCTCCAACGTATCCTCCAACAGCCCTCCCCCCGCCCGAATCCATTCATCACACTCAACATGCCTCTCACTGGCCACGCTCATCTCCTGCAGGTCGAGGGAAGATTGATTTGTTTGTGTACGGAGGCAAAGGGAGCGAGAGGGAGCAAAAGAAAGAGGAAAAGACAGAGGTGGGAGTAGAGGATGCCGAGGAGTGTTCTGTGTTTGTCTGTGTGCCAAAGACTCACAGCAGTCACTCAGACGAGCAGATAGACGACTACACAGTGTGAGTGCAAGTGTGTGATCGACTCCAGCTCAGAGTAGACTATTTTCACTTCTTTTCACTCTCCTGCAGCATTCACTCACCTGTCGCAGGCTGCTCCGTCTGCCTCTTTTCAGAGCGTATTCAATCACCTCTGCTCAGCGTGACCAGAGAAGAAGAAGTCAGAGCATTTTGTTTTTTTCTCCTGAAGGAAAGTTGGACACTTTGTTGACAGATAACGTAATTGGAGCAGATTTCTCCCTGCAGAAATTATTAAAGGAGGGATGGATAGTTGGAACGATATCATGCTGCACTTTAAAAGGCGTTTAAATCTTTTTAAAATGTTAAAATTGAAACAGATAAGGCCCATAATTCAAATTACTTTCATGCATGTAGGGATAAGTCTTGTCCAAATGAAAGTCTTGATGTGCAGCAATCACATGCATGTTTTCAAAACTCTTAATAACTTCACTTCCCTGAATCTGGGAGAGCAAACAGCTGACAGTTTTCACTTCTGCTTTATCTGGGATTTTAACCGGCAGACTCAGAGAAAAATTTCAGCAAGAAACCTGCGTGAGCCGATATGAGCAACGGGACATGCTCTGGAAAATAAGCCACAAGAAGGCAGGCAAGAGAGGGTCATGAGGTTTATATCATGCAACTAATATGAACTTGTAACATGTAACAAGATAAATGAAAATATCTAAGGAGAGAGAAGGAGAATCATCACGAGTGTCTTCCCAGCGTTGATATAAATGCAGAAGCTGTTATCTTGGTGTTGGTAGGTAAGACTTGGCTTGGGAACCAGAGGGTCGCTAGTTCTAGTCCCAGGTATAGACCGAGTTTGGAAATTGTGCTGGTAGCTGGAGGAGTTCTAGTTAATTCCCAGGGCATGAGCAACACCTTCTTCTTCTTCTTCTTCTTCTTCTTCTTCTTCTTCTTCTTCTTCTTCTTCTAGTATGTTTTCAAACATTCCAGCAATTCTTCAGAAGAGCACAGTGATGGTTTTTTTCAAAGCAGTGATCATTTATACTTTCTTAAAGCTCCTGTGAGGAGCGTTTTGTTTGTGTTGACTTTGCGCCCCCTGTGGACAAAGTAGTCTCAGCTGATTTTGTCCTGTGCATGTCTTTCTGGACTTGAATCTCATCTGGCTCTTTTTCAAAACTCAAATGTATCACACATCCAGTGTCTTTACCATGGAACATGTGTAAAAAGTGTGTATCAGCAGCATGCAGTTAATCAGTTGTCTGACACCTACCCTCCACCAGTGGTTCCACACTTTAAAGATAACTTTTTAGAAACAGCCGCTCTTCTTGTGGACTGTCTTGTTTGCTTTCTTAGATCATAAAGAGTCAACATTATGAATAATAGTCTCTTTCACAATCTCCTCAAAGAGGCTTTAAGTTCTCTGACTTGCTGCAGAGTCTTGTCGCTTCTTTAAGAGCTGTTTAAAATGCCAGCAAAGTTTCAAGATATGCAAAACATTGGAGTATATTTGTATCTGTTGTTCTGAACCTGTGCAGGAATAACAGGCACACAAACTGCTGTTATGATTTATTATATCTCCCTGTGTGTGTGGACTGAAGAGGAACCTCTCTTGAGTCAGCGTTTAGATACCTGTACTCCATCTTTCATGCAAATGTGAGGACCAAATGTTTTATCAAAGCAATTAATTATCATTGAGAATCTGGGCCCGGCATCGTGCCGGTTTGATTTCATGCCTGGAAGCCCCTCGGCCGGTTTAACTTTCTTCCTGGTCGCCTTGTAAAATGTCAAGGTCCAATTATATTGTCTTTTTTCATTTGGGTTTTGAATTGGTGCTCGCTGGGTCCTGAATGGCCGCCAGCTCCTGCTGTAAACAGCCGACTTTAAACACTCCCCACACGCTGACACGCTTCAGCAGGCCTGTCGAGCCCTAATCGACGTGCAATTCAGAGGCGCTTTTAAAGGACTCTTGATGGCGTCCTTCAGGGTCATAGGGATGAATTGTTCTGCCGATATGGAGTTGTTATTTAAAGAGGAACAGATGATGTCTCTAGGGTCAATTTGATGCTATTTGATCAGCTTTTTATCCTCTTACTTTTAAAAAACGGTTATTATTTTGAGTTCTTTTAGAATTTGTACAAAAGCGAACTGTGACTTTAAAAAGTTCTGACTGTGTTGAACATTCATCGCTCCAAAAGTTTAGACGCTCGTCTTCTGTCTTGCATTCAGAAGATGTCTGAAAGTAGAGGCAGCAGGTATCCTTAGTGTTTGAGTTCTGTGTGCTATCAAGAGATAACAGACCTTTGCTGCAGAGGATTAATGAATCAGAATTAACTCAATTAACTCACGTTGTATTGATCAAACCTTCATTGCAGCAGCAGAACATAGGTGATGTTTGGCATCCAGATTAACTTGCATGCAGATATTAGGAGTGACGGCACCATATCTTAAACCTCCTATAATCAGAGCCTGCAGGCAGACGCTAGGAGGTGGTGGGGCTTAACGGCTGTGTCCGGTCCATCTCTGATCCGTCACAGCACCGGATCTGAAAGGTTTCTATTCTATTCAATGTGTTAACTTCCCCTGGATCCGCTCCGTTGCGTTCCCTGTATGAACCATAGACTGTAAATAAAATGGACAGTGTTGCTCCGCCTCTTCCCGTTGTACGGTTCTGAAGCCAAAAAAAAAACCCTCCTGGGCGCCGCCATTGTGCAGCCAGAGCCTGTGAAGCCACTGTAATAAGCTCCACCCTACAGCATGACGTCACAAGACGCTGCGTGTCCTCTGAAGTTTCACTCCACGGGGGCTGTGAATCAAAGGAAACAGGAAGTAAAACCCCGTTTTTTAAACTCTAATAACCAACGAAAAAGAAACTTTTCAGGAAAAAGAGGCCTTGAACACAAAACAGTCAAATACTAACTACATATCACCACAGCATACGGATGTGAGAAACATTCGTACGACGTGTATTTATTTTTTGAAGTTTGACTGCTCCTCCATTCAAATGAATGGTGGAGATGGATTTTTTGACCTATACTGCAGCCAGCCACCAGGGGGCAGTCACACTGCTGAAAGCCTCACCACCAGCCACCGGAACCTCTCCCTTGGTGTGAACTAGTACGCAACACAGCTTTGTAATACTTGTTAATACATGACAAAAGCTTATGTTAGCTGGACTTAATATAAAGACTGAAAACAGGAGAAAGAGGTACACTTGGCGTTGTTCCAAGTACCAAAATCTACTTTACAAAACTTCAGCAGCTGGTAAATGAACATGTAACAACTTATATGTTTAATCTAAGGTGTGGGACAGAACGAACAGAAGCGTTTTCTCCCTTTGTGTTAACTGAGATAACTAATGCTAGCCTTAGCGTCATGTTGCTAGTGAAAATGCTCCTTCATTTAGACTGGAAAAGCATTGGTCATGTAGAAAACAAGCACTCTATATCAGACTCACAGTAAAAATAGGAGCTCCAACTACTTACTGAAACTTCTGCTGTCAAACTCAAGCAGAAACCTGAAGCCAATGTGGAAGTGCAAAAAAACTGCAGTTCCCTTAATGACCACTTGAGGCTGGCTCCAAAAGCCAAGCAAACCCCATTGTAGCCCATAGTCAAGTGCCTATTTAACAGCAGATCCAAACATGCTTACAGCCTGGTTTAAGACGCAGTTTGGGACTGTATGTTCAGGTCTTTGTCAGGTGGCTAGGTTGACTTCAGCTCCATTTCTCTTGCTGGTTTCTACATTAGCTAGAAGTTAGTTGTAGCCAGCAGTTTCAACATGGCGATGGCCGCCTTTGGTCTTCATAGCGCCTCTTTGGTGTCATCTCTGAGACTACATCCATGTTTGATACAGTCTGTTGTGTTGATGCAGACTGAAATAAATCTCTTTATCCAGTACATTAAGTCTGATGTTGTTGTGTTACAGTATTACCCTTTGCTCTGCTTCCTCTGGTCTCATATCATGGCCGTAAATGTTCCAGCATGAGAAGAGCAGGTCTGTAATCATCCAGCAACAACCCTCCGCTCTGACCAGGTGAGCGAGGCCAAACGCCCCCATCATGTCTCCATAAAAAGCCCTTGTTCTCTCATCAGAGCGGTTTGTCTGTGCTGATTGTGACGGCCTTTGAACCCTTTAGTGAGTCTCTAACCCTCCGTTGATGAATGAGCCCAACGTGTTCGTGGGTTCAGAGGTCACTGCGGTGGGGTAATGTGCTCGGCTTTCAAACCTCCCCTCCTGCCTCTCTTCATTTGATCATTTAATCTCCCTCCTCACCCAGCAGCAACCTCCTGCCCCTCTGCTGGAGTCTTTGAAGCCTGCTGCGCTGGAGTCTGAGGCAGACTGCGGCGGCTGTTTGGACTCGTTTGATTAGCAGCAGAGGAATGAGGGTCTGATGAGTCTAAATCCACGTTAATCAATAGATCTGATGTCTCAGGGAGGTGGAGGAGACGGGTTTGTCTTGACCCAGTTTGACCTTGTGCATCATCTTACCCATCTTTAGAGGTTCTTTGCGGGTCTTCAAGTTTGGTTTTTGATCTAGTTTGAGCAAATTAGAAACCTTATGATTGAATGCATTTATTAGTTACTTTACCATGCATGGTTCAGACCCCTAACTACATCACAAACTGATCCTTGAGATGCTTTGGAGCTGCAAATTCTCCGTCCATCTTCAGAGCAAACAACATTAACAGAAGTTAACCGATGGTTCATGTAAGAGGTAAAGGTTGCAGCGATTTCATACTATTTGTAACAGTAAGCTGCACTTTTCAGCCTACTCATATGAATATGAAGATGATATGAATATTTAAGTCTGAATGAAAGTTGACATTTTGAGTAATAACTGACAACCATTGTACTTAATGATCTGAACATCTTCCTAACATTAATTCATGCTCCTCATTATGAATTGCAACATTGCATTCAGCAATATTTTGTTTTTTAAAGGCTCTTTTGTATTTTTTGTTGGGTTTTATATTATTTAAAGGCCCATAAAGAAGCCCAAATTCGCTTTAGATACAGACCACGCTCTGGTGTATTATATCAGTCTGCATGTAACAGATTTGTTCTTGTCCAAATAATTCTTTAAAAGACAATCCAGCTTAAAGGTAACCTACGATTTTTTCTTTTTAAGATTTTTAAAATTTCTTAATATGAAAAATTGGCAAAACATGATGTTTGTATTGATTTTTAAACAATATTGATAGTAATTAAAAATGCCCTTAAAAAGAAGCAAGGTAAAGGAAAGAATAGCAATGTATTAATACATGTACAAAGAAGAGATTAAAGGCTCACCTTATTCATTTTTTGAAAAATATTTTATTTTTACAATATTCTGCCCATCAGCTGGTGGCAGCATTATGACACTGATGTAAACAGTACAAGTTTTACTGAAGTTTTTAAAGGAATATAATCCAACTTGACAAACTTTAAAGCTCCTGTGAGGAGTTTTAGCTTGTTACGAAATGGACTGAAATTAATACTGGTGCTTCTCTTTGATGTACAAAAGCAAACAAAGCTATCAAAAAGAGCATGATCATTCCTTTATGGTTATATTCAATGTCTTAAAGTACAGGTGGGGGGTAGGTGACAGTTGCAGTGATGAAGTGACGACTTTGTTTCGTTTTTTAATGTGTAAATACTACAGATAAATGTACAAAATCAGCAAAGAAGTTAGAGGTACATCTTTGTCCACAGGGGGCGCTAAAATCAACACAAACTGAAACTTCCTCACTGGAGCTTTAAACACTTCACTGCTGATGAGAGTTTCTGCTGCTCAAAGAGTTAAGAGTCTTACACTGAACTGACAGACAGATGTAATGACAGCTCCAAACCAAAATAATTGGCAGTTTTCTGTTTGCAGTATAGGTCATAAGCCACGCCCACTCCATGTAAACAGATGGGACATGGGTCAATCAAGCTTTAAAATCAAAACACATGTCAAACAAACTTGGAGTTTTGAGAAGTAAAGTTTAAGTTATTTGATGATGAAGTATTGCATAACATCTTGACTGACAGCTCTGTGGACAGATGCAGCCCTGCCCTGGATTAGCGGAGCAGAGTAGATGTCAAATTGTGTGTCTCTGTTTTGAAATAATTATGGCGTCTTGTTTCTCGCTGCAGTCCCTCACTTCTGTTCGTCGCTGACAGCTGTGTAACCCCGCTGAACTCCTCCCCTGCTGCATTTCTCCCTCCAGGTTTAATGACGCCTTTTCTGCACATCACTGCCGGATTGACCGAGCTGTCATTTGCATAGCCGGCCTGCTAGCCTGAATGTTTTGCTTTTGGCCTTTGCCCCCTCAGAGGACGAGTCGCTCCTGCCATCAGCGCCGTGCACTGTGTGCATATTTTACCACGGTACATGATTGAAACGTCCCCCCGCTGTGCAATAACAACTCATCACATTCAGTTTTAGTGCACCTTGCTGCATAAATTTCCATAGCAACGGAGGAAAATGTCACGACATCCGAGGCCACAATTACTCAAGAACAATACATGACAGAAACGTCAAATTAACAGTGAATACACTCGTATAAAGAAGATGATCTGATTACCTTCTGAAAAGTTCCTGCATGAATTAGCATTTCAGAGAAGGAAAGGCAGGATGTCAGCTGATTCATCTGCTTCCTGTTAGTAACTGTAGGGAAGTCAGAGTCAGAGAGTTAAACTTCACTTCAGTGTGAATGCATCTCATGTCGTACAGACGGGCTGGTAACAGCTGTGATGGGAGTTATTTGTGCTGTGTGTCACCTGTTGAGTGCACATTAAGACATCACTGAGGAGAAGAGAAGTGAGACAGGTAGGAGCAATCAGCTGCAGCCTGTATCAACACATGGAGGTGATTTAAGCACCAAATAAAGGCGACAACACTGATACAGTTCGTACACGTACGCCTAACCTTTACAGCTCCTCTGACTCACCACGTTCTTCTTGTTTGATGTCTCTTATTCAGTCGTCAAAACGTAAAGGTTAGATGTGAGAAATCATCTTTATCAAACAGGTTATCCTCGCTCTTATCCCCTTCCATAGATATCTTGATTTGGGGCATATCTCTTGAGAGGGGACTTGAGAGGCTCCCATGGCATAAAGTATGCCATTTATCTCCACCAAATGTATCTACTTTAACTGCAACCTAGCTTTAATTGTAAATAGTGACAATATATGTGGGACGGTTTTGGCTCAGTTGGTTGTCTCTCAATCAGAAGGTAGGTCCCGCTGTCCACATGCTGAAGTGTCCTTGGGTAAGACACTTGAATCCAAAACTGCCCCTGCTTGCTGTTCCATAGTGTGTGAATGGGATTAGTGCATACTGATGGGCTCTATACATAGCAGCCTCTGCCATCAGTGTATGAACGTGACATGTAAAGAGCTTTGAGTGGTCACTAGAGACAGAACTGTATAAACACAGTCCATTTACCATTTAACAATTGGAACAGGGACAACAAAAAAGTGATAGTCACAGAGAGTATATAATTTAGTTGATTATTACATGTTGTAGTAAAAATACCTGAAATATCATATATCAATAAATAGGAACTCAACAGGTTAGTCACATGACTGGGTGTATAAAAAAGACACTCCAGAGAGGCTGAGTCTCTCAGAAGGAAAGATGGGAAGAGGTTTATCACTCTGTGAGAGACACCTCTGTACAAAAGGGACAAGGACCAAAGCCAAGACTGGATGGACCTGATCTTCAGGCCCTCAGGCTTCACTGCATTAAAAACAGATATGACTCTGTGGTGGAAATCACTGCATTAAAAACAGACATGACTCTGTAGTGGAAGTCACTGCATTAAAAACAGACATGACTCTGTAGTGGAAGTCACTGCATTAAACACAGACATGACTCTGTAGTGGAAGTCACTGCATTAAAAACAGACATGACTCTGTAGTGGACGTCACTGCATTAAAAACAGACATGACTCTGTAGTGGAAGTCACAGCATTAAAAACAGACATGACTCTGTAGTGGAAGTCACTTCATTAAAAACAGACATGACTCTGTAGTGGAAGTCACTGCACTGAAAACAGACATGACTCTGTAGTGGAAGTCACTGCCTTAAAAAAACAGACATGACTCTGTAGTGGAAGTCACTGCATTAAAAACAGACATGACTCTGTAGTGGAAGTCACTGCATTAAAAACAGACATGACTCTGTAGTGGAAGTCACTGGATTAAAAACAGACATGACTCTGTAGTGGAAGTCACTGCATTATAAACAGACCTGACTCTGTAGTGGAAGTCACTGCATTAAAAACAGACATGACTCTGTAGTGGAAGTCACTGCATTAAAAACAGACATGACTCTGTAGTGGAAGTCACTGCATTATAAACACAGACATGGCTCTGTAGTGGAAGTCACTGCATTAAAAACAGACATGACTCTGTAGTGGAAGTCAATGCATTAAAAACAGACATGACTCTGTAGTGGAAGTCACTGCATTAAAAACAGACATGACTCTGTAGTGGAAGTCAATGCATTAAAAACAGACATGACTCTGTAGTGGAAGTCACTGCATTAAAAACAGACATGACTCTGTAGTGGAAGTCGCTGCATTAAAAACAGACATGACTCTGTAGTGGAAGTCACTGCATTAAAAACAGACATGACTCTGTAGTGGAAGTCGCTGCATTAAAAACAGACATGACTCTGTAGTGGAAGTCACTGCATTAAAAACAGACATGACTCTGTAGTGGAAGTCACTGCATTAAAAACAGACATGACTCTGTAGTGGAAGTCACTGCATTATAAACACAGACATGACTCTGTAGTGGAAGTCACTGCATTAAAAACAGACATGACTGTAGTGGAAGTCACTGCATTAAAAACAGACATGACTCTGTAGTGGAAGTCACTGCATTAAACACAGACATGACTCTGTAGTGGAAGTCACTGCATTAAACACAGACATGACTCTGTAGTGGAAACCACTACATTAAAAACAGACATGACTCTGTAGTGGAAGTCACTGCATTAAAAACAGACATGACTCTGTAGTGGAAGTCACAGCATTAAAAACAGACATGACTCTGTAGTGGAAGTCACTGCATTAAAAACAGACATGACTCTGTAGTGGAAGTCACTGCATTAAAAACAGACATGACTCTGGAGTGGAAGTCACTGCCTTAAAAAAACAGACATGACTCTGGAGTGGAAGTCACTGCATTAAAAACAGACATGACTCTGTAGTGGAAGTCACTGCATTAAAAACAGACATGACTCTGTAGTGGAAGTCACAGCATTAAAAACAGACATGACTCTGTAGTGGAAGTCACTGCATTAAAAACAGACATGACTCTGAAGTGGAAGTCACTGCATTAAAAACAGACATGACTCTGTAGTGGAAGTCACTGCATTAAAAACAGACATGACTCTGTAGTGGAAGTCACTGCATTAAAAACAGACATGACTGTAGTGGAAGTCACTGCATTAAACACAGACATGACTCTGTAGTGGAAGTCACTGCATTAAAAACAGACATGACTCTGGAGTGGAAGTCACTGCCTTAAAAAAACAGACATGACTCTGGAGTGGAAGTCACTGCATTAAAAACAGACATGACTCTGTAGTGGAAGTCACTGCATTAAAAACAGACATGACTCTGTAGTGGAAGTCACTGCATTAAAAACAGACATGACTCTGTAGTGGAAGTCGCTGCATTAAAAACAGACATGACTCTGTAGTGGAAGTCACTGCATTAAAAACAGACATGACTCTGTAGTGGAAGTCACTGCATTAAAAACAGACATGACTCTGTAGTGGAAGTCACTGCATTATAAACACAGACATGACTCTGTAGTGGAAGTCACTGCATTAAAAACAGACATGACTGTAGTGGAAGTCACTGCATTAAAAACAGACATGACTCTGTAGTGGAAGTCACTGCATTAAACACAGACATGACTCTGTAGTGGAAGTCACTGCATTAAACACAGACATGACTCTGTAGTGGAAACCACTACATTAAAAACAGACATGACTCTGTAGTGGAAGTCACTGCATTAAAAACAGACATGACTCTGTAGTGGAAGTCACAGCATTAAAAACAGACATGACTCTGTAGTGGAAGTCACTGCATTAAAAACAGACATGACTCTGTAGTGGAAGTCACTGCATTAAAAACAGACATGACTCTGGAGTGGAAGTCACTGCCTTAAAAAAACAGACATGACTCTGGAGTGGAAGTCACTGCATTAAAAACAGACATGACTCTGTAGTGGAAGTCACTGCATTAAAAACAGACATGACTCTGTAGTGGAAGTCACAGCATTAAAAACAGACATGACTCTGTAGTGGAAGTCACTGCATTAAAAACAGACATGACTCTGAAGTGGAAGTCACTGCATTAAAAACAGACATGACTCTGTAGTGGAAGTCACTGCATTAAAAACAGACATGACTCTGTAGTGGAAGTCACTGCATTAAAAACAGACATGACTGTAGTGGAAGTCACTGCATTAAACACAGACATGACTCTGTAGTGGAAGTCACTGCATTAAAAACAGACATGACTCTGTAGTGGAAGTCACTGCATTAAACACAGACATGACTCTGTAGTGGAAGTCACTGCATTAAAAACAGACATGACTCTGTAGTGGAAGTCACAGCATTAAAAACAGACATGACTCTGTAGTGGAAGTCACTGCATTAAAAACTGACATGGCTCTGTAGTGGAAGTCACTGCATTATAAACAGACATGACTCTGTAGTGGAAGTCACTGCATTAAACACAGACATGACTCTGTAGTGGAAGTCACTGCATTAAAAACAGACATGACTCTGTAGTGGAAGTCACTGCATTAAAAACAGACATGACTGTAGTGGAAGTCACTGCATTAAAAACAAACATGACTCTGTAGTGGAAGTCACTATTAAAAACAGACATGACTCTGTAGTGGAAGTCACTGCAATAAAAACAGACATGACTCTGTAGTGGAAGTCACTGCATTAAAAACAGACATGACTCTGTAGTGGAAGTCACTGCATTAAAAACAGACATGACTGTAGTGGAAGTCACTGCATTAAAAACAGACATGACTCTGTAGTGGAAGTCACTGCATTAAAAACAGACATGACTCTGTAGTGGAAGTCACTGCATTAAAAACAGACATGACTCTGTAGTGGAAGTCACTGCATTAAAAACAGACATGACTCTGTAGTGGAAGTCACTGCATTAAAAACAGACATGACTCTGTAGTGGAAGTCACTGCATTATAAACAGACATGACTCTGTAGTGGAAGTCACTGCATTAAAAACAGACATGACTCTGTAGTGGAAGTCACTGCATTAAAAACAGACATGACTCTGTAGTGGAAGTCACTGCATTAAAAACAGACATGACTCTGGAGTGGAAGTCACTGCATTAAAAACAGACATGACTCTGTAGTGGAAGTCGCTGCATTAAAAACAGACATGACTCTGTAGTGGAAGTCACTGCATTAAAAACAGACATGACTCTGTAGTGGAAGTCACTGCATTAAAAACAGACATGACTCTGTAGTGGAAGTCACTGCACTCGGTCTTGGTCCCTAAAGGTCTTGGTCTTGTCTTGGTCTCGGACATGTCTTGGTCTTGGTTAATGTGGTCTTGACTACAAAACTACTACATGGACTGAAATTCACTTCCAAAAGCCAGTGTCTGTGAACACAGTTTGAGGCTGCAGTCACAACAGTGGGGGCCGTGCCACCCTTGCCCTCTCCTCTGGACACGCCCCTGCTTGTTAGCCAATCACAGTCTTCACTGGTTTGACACTCACTCTTCTTGGACATATTCATAAAATGCTAATAGTCATTGAATCTCCCTAATGGGGACCAGATAATGACACTGTTGCAGGTTGTTTGTGCTCTGTCACCTGTTGTGAGTGTATGATGTCAGCTGAGAGGAGCTGAACTCACCCTGAGAACAAGAAAATAAGAGACACAGTGAATCATTAAGATGAGTCTTCAAACATGCAGAGATGCTGTGTTTCTCTCAGACAGTGTTTTTACATTTCAGAGGAGCTCACAGCAGCAGCAGCAGACAGATGCTGATGCCGGGCCGGTCTGTGATTTCTGATGTAATCTTGCTTACTGAGCTGCATCGATTCTTTTATGCATCCTCTGGGTGGGCTGTGACAAACGGGCGAAGCTGAGCTGTAAGTGGAGCGCAGTCTGGGGGGAGCCCATCGGAGCTGTCATGCTTTTGTTTAATGTAGGTTAATGTTCAGAGATGCGTTCCCACACAGGTTTCTTCAGATCAGCCCACCACCACCACAAGCTTCAGTGTTCAGCGTTCAAAGCCAGGAAGTTCTGATGTTTTGTCAAAGCTGCTGCACATCCAGAGCTCCTGTGGGTAGACTTAAGTGGGATGGGTCTCCCACACAGATGTGAGTCTTTATGCATCTCTTCTTTTTTCTTTCTCTCTCTTATCAGAAACCGGCTCAGCCATCACCTCCTCCTGCATCGGCTTGGGAAACTCGCTTGCACCCCCTGCTGGTCAGGCTGGGAAACCTGTTCCAGGATACAATGGTAAGAGTCAAACAATCACACACAAACCTCCTCTGTCTCTTAATGTCTTTGTATTCTGTATTACTGGTGATAACTCAGACATACTGGAGTCTCATTATTTAAAGATGTAGCAGGATTAAAGCAGAAATGAGATTTATAATCTGCTCCTCCAGTGTGCCGGAGCGTCTCTGGATTTAAACGCTCTGCTCTTCCCTCCCCTCTAGTTACAGTGATCGATGATGACATGCAGGAAGTAAAGCCAAGAACCCTGGGAAATATTGTGGTGAGGTAAGTGGTTAGCTTAGTCATCGCTTTCAATTCCTCTGTCACTCTCAACATGCACGCTCATTCAGAGTCTGACATGGAGGCACAAATCCCCAAACTTTCAGTCCTGATCACCGTCAGTGCAGCGTGAATCAGACTCCAAAGAACCTCACATCTGTGCCGTTGGAGAATGATACTTGTGTGTGTGTCTTTGCAAAGTGGATCTAATCAGGAGCAATCAACCCCTTCGCCTATGAGCAGCTTTATTTTTTCCCTGCCTGTGATCAATCTGTTATCGCTCTCCAGCTTCATTTCCCGGCTCTGAGTAAAGTGCTGGACTTGACCCAGAGCCAACAAACGGGGATTTCCAAAAGACTCCTCGTTGTGCAGAGCATCCGAGGATAGCAGCAGGTAGAGCTGGAAACAGATGGGAACAGCTGCAAGTCCTTCTAAATTCAGAGCCAGCTCTGTTGTTTGCTGAAAAGCTTTATACGCAGCTCCAGAAAATCACAGCCGATACAAACAGAGAGGGTCATGTACGGGGATGAGGATTTTGAGATAGTGTAAAACTCTAAAAAGTGTTCTGTGTTGCTTTTGTTGTGCTTCCTGTTAATCCAAAAACAACTTTTTTGTCATTGACTGTATTTAAAGATGGACATCGCGCCTCTACCTCCTCTCATTGTACAAAAGTGAAGCCAAAATACACAGCTGTGATAGGTGTTTACATCTTGAACATTTGGAGCCAGATTCTGATTCATAGAGGCCAGCTGATAGAGCCCCAGGATTGATGGCCCGTCTCTTCAGCTAACTAAAACCATAGACTGTATAAAAGATGGACGTAGTATTAGTGACGTCACCCATCTGTTCCTGAGCGCTGTTTTGAAGCCAATCGACGGCGGCAGCCATATTGGAAATGTGGAACTCAACCAGGCATAGTGTGACGTAAAGAGGCGGGGTTTGAGCCTCCTAGTCAACAGCTATGTGTTCCCGACTGGGAGTCAAGTCAGTCATGTCCTTATTTGGGCAAAACTCATAATCTTAATACCTTCTGAACCGTTGCGTTAGAAAAAAGTTCACCCACCGTACGGTGTGTGCCGAGAGAGAGATTAGCTACTGTAGCCAAGCCGTTTTTTGAACCAGGCTGTAAACATGTTTATTAACGCTGCAAAGATCGTCTTTTTCCCATTCACATCTATGTGGTTTCTGGTGTTTCTTCAGCCAGCCTCAAGCGAACGCTCGATGAACTGCAGTTTTTCGCCTTTATTGATAGGACAGCTAAAGAGAGACAGGAAACGTGGGGACTAGAAAGTGGGGGAAGACATGCAGCAGATGGTCAACCGGCCAGGAGTCTAACCGGCGACCTCTGTGACGAGGACTATAGCCTCGATACGTGGGGTGCTTAGACCGCTAGGCCACCAGCGCCCTGTTTATAACACTTCTGCAATGGTTTCATATTTTGAGACTAGAGGTTGCCGCTTGTGGTTGCCATGTTGGAAATGGTACCACCACTTAGTTTGAGGTGGAGCTGAGGCTGGCCATGAGCCTTGCAGAAAACAGCTTTATGCCCACCTGTCAGTCAAACTAGTCACGCCCTTAATTATGTCTTCTTGCATTCATTTCTTCAAAACAAATTAGTAAAGAAAATTATATATGGTGTGAGTAAAGACACGAGCTGTTCAGGCCAAAACTGTATTTTGCACCAGGCTGTAAACATGTAGATTCTGCTATAAAGAGTTTCCTTGTCTTTGGAGCAAGCCTCTAGTGGACACTTGTGGAACTGTAGTTTTTACTCTTGCTATAGCTTCCTGCTGATTTGAAGGTTGCAGATTTGAAAAGACGAGAGGAAGTCAAGATGAAAGTCCCTCACAGGAGCTTTAATGTCAAGTTTTATGCCAGGTTAAATTCCAGGACTCCATCTCAGAGGAAATATTGTATCTCTTGACTTGACCTTTCAGTTTAGAAGAAGCACAAATGAAGAAATGAATGTGATCATGTAGACTCATATTTCATTCAGACTGGATTCAAACTCATCTTTTCCATCCCTCCTCCCTCAGGCTGCCTCTTCCACCTGGTGCGGCGCTGTCACTGTGGCAGAACCACGATCTCTTCAAGGAGCTCTACTTCACCAAGTTCCCCGTAAGACGTGTCGCCCTCTCCTCACATCCATATCTCTCTAATCGAAAACCAGATCATTTCCACAGCTGTCTGATTCCATTAAAACCTCTCACTTCTCCTCTTGTGACAGTGGGATGATAGTGCAGCAAGAGTGGATAGTGATTGTGTGGTTGCATGTGGCCCTCTGGTGGTGAAAAGCTGCATTACAGGGTCACTATCAAACTCTAGCAGCATGCAGGACTCATGAATTAAAGTTTCTGTCAGATCTTTGCTGCTGAAACTCTTCTTCTGCTCCATCATCAGGGTTACTACGACACCATGGACGCCGGTTTCATAGACGACGATGGTTTCCTTTACATCATGTCCCGCTCTGATGATGTCATCAACGTTGCGGGACACAGGCTGTCAGCCGGAGCGCTGGAGGAGGTAAGAGGAGGATGCTAGAGAAGGGGACGCAGCTCGTGTCAGCTCTGTGTTACCGTCACGTTCATGTGTGTCTTGCAGTCGGTGCTGCTGCACCCTGCGGTGGGGGACTGCGCCGTGGTGGGTCTGGAGGACGCTCTGAAGGGTGTCGTCCCCTTGGCCTTGTGTGTGCTTAAGAAAGGTGAGGATGTGCACTTATTGTGACTTCTAAAAGTTTATTTATCTTTGCACAGATGTTATCCTCTTCTCCTAAATCTGACCCTGCATGTCTTTGTTCATGTTTGCGTCTCAGACGTCCAGAAAAAGGAAGAGGAGATCATAAATGAGATGGTGAAGCTGGTCAGAGACACCATCGGACCCGTAGCCGCCTTCAGGAAAGTCCTCTTCGTCCGAGGTTTACCCAAGACCCGCTCTGGAAAGATCCCTCGCTCCTCTCTGGCCAACCTGGTCAACGGCAAGCCCTACAAGGTACGACTCCGCCCTGCGAGACAAACACTCCCCTTACTAATAACTTTTTAAAAGCTGTGCGTTGAAGCCGCTCAGAGGAAATATTGTCCGTGGGTGTTTTTGTTTTTGGTGTCCCCCGTGTTGTGCAAAGGGAGCAGCAGAGGAGAGTCCGGCTCATTTTAAAAGTCAGAGTCTGAATAATGATGGTGCATTAGCAGCTCTGCATTCATTAAGCACGACTCAGAGCTCATTTAGGATTTAGTTTTTTTCAGTTAGTGACTCAGATTTCTGCTGATCAGGATCCTCCAGAGACAAACAGAGAGAACACTCCTGCTTAATAAAGGTGCTCTGTTTACAGATATAAACTTCAGAGGATACAGCCCTAAAGCTTCAAATTAAAGTTGTATAAATGTTATCCTATGAAGGTTTTTGCAAAGTACAGAGGGAAATAAGCTGTGTAATTTGATAATTGTTGATTACTCAGCATTTCTTGATGATGATTCATGCTTGATTATCTCATGATTTATGAACAAGACTTTAAAATAATCTTAAAGTGCCTTTCAAAGGTTTGACCCACACTTTGTAGACTTTCCTGCATTTTAAATCAATGCAACCTGGAATCCAAAAAGACTTAACTTGCTTTTAAACACTCTTGTGTCTCTTTATTTAAGCACACCAGACCATTAGAATAAAGACTGATTATTCATATTAAGCTATATTCCTAATGCCTGAAAACACCTGATTGTTGCTGAAGAGGTATTGTGAAGCCCAAAGATGGCTGACCTTCACCTCCTTCCAGCTAATCTCGAAGCGTGCAAAGAGGTCACAGCCAAGCAACAACCTCTGGAAGCCAATGTGGAAGTGTTAAAAACTGCAGTTCCTCGAGTGTCCACTTGAGGCTGGCTCCGGAAGTACCGGAAACCACATACACACCAATTCAAAAAAGCCGATCTTTACAGCAGAAATAAACATGTTTACAGCCTGGTACAAAAAAACGAGTGTAGTCTGGATAGGATTTTTTCATAACGCGGCAGTTTCGAAGATATTAAGATTACCAGTTTTCCATTATGAGAGGTACAGCTGACTTGATTTGGCGGGAACACTGTAGCTGTTGGCTAGGAGGCTCAAAGCCCGCCTCTTTACCTCACACTAGCTCAACAGCACTTATGTTGAGTTCAACATTTCCAATATGGCTGCCGCCACCGATTGGCCTCAAAACAGCGCTTCAGAAACAGATGGGTGACGTCACAGATACTGCGTCCATTATTTATAAAGTCTATGGTCACAGCAAGCACCTACCTGTGCATCAGCAGCATCCTTCATTCTGCCTGAATTCTTCGTCCTGTAACCACAAAAGTTGAGTTATAGAAAATGTCCCTCCCCCTTTTAGTTGTTAGGAATGTTGAGATGAATTGAGATGAAGAGACTAAATAGTTTGTGTAACAGGGTGTTAAAATGTTTAGTTCTGCTGCAAAAATTGGGCAAAACATTTGTTCTGGCAGACAAAAAAGTCCAGCTCGGCCTACAGAACATCAGCTGCTTCTCATCCAATCAGCAAACAGCAAAATGGGCGTTCTATTCAACCACTTTATATTCCTCCTCCACCCCAGCTCCTCCTCTTCTGCTGTGTCTGATTTTACCAGTGTCATACGTAGTGTACACTTTGGTGTCTTTGCTGCTGCTCTCCCTGCCTTGGCTTTCTGTATGCACATGAAAAATGTTGGGAGGTGTGCTCTCCCTGCCTAAGGCTGTAGCATTCCACGTAGGCACACGGAAGGGCAGGGAGCTCCCAGAACAGAGCCTTACCGCCAAATATAAGTGCTTTGTCTTACTGTGCAGATTCACACAGGACGTGTTCTCTCCCCACAGATCACTCCAACCATCGAGGACCCAGAGGTGTTCAAAGACATCGAGAGCCAGGTCGAAGAAGCTCTGAGACCCCGTGGAGCCTGAACTCATCCGGTAGATGACAGAGAGAGCAAAGGGTGGAGGAATTAAATCAGCTTCTTTCTGCAACTATGAGCTGACGGAGAAGTGAAGTCGATTATTCCTTTTCTGACGTGAAGAAGTTTCCTTGTTACATTTTATGAACTGTGGCATTAAGAGGGTTAGTATCCTGATTTTAAATGAAGAGATGAATCATTAGTATGTGATGTCAAACATGACCAGACTGTGCACATTCACCGAACAGACGCGTTCACTGACAGTAGTTTTTTTTTTATTGACAATGAAAATCTGCTTGCTCACCACTTAGTTTGACCAAAGTACAAGAATAAATAAAAAAATGGACCCAAAATAAAACGATTCATTGTTCGTGCAAATTGAAGATGTAAAAACAAACAAACAGAAAAAAACCCAAAACAGCGTAAGACTTCGTTTTGAGTCGTCCGTCAGAAATAACTCGAAGACAGAGAACAGGGCGCGGCCCCCGCCCCGGACACTCCAACAGGAACTAAAGAGTCAACAGGAAACACCAGTGTAAGTCACAGCAAGCAACAGGTTTGTCTTTTTAAAGTCACCTCACTTCAACATGGTCATATACACTCTACACACGATGAGCTAAAGCGGTCTGTCTTTCAGTTATTTCTTCTTCTGGTGCGGCGGTGTCAGAGGAGTTTTCGGGGGGGTTGGGGAGAGAAGGCCAGCTCGGCTGAGTGTGTAAGTTGTCCTAACCTGACGAGACGTACGGTACAACAGGTGACAGCTTCTCCTGCTCATCCCGGAGGAGGGTTTTGTGCAACTTCAGACGTCTCTTGCTTCGTCCTTGGCTACTGAAGAGTCCGTTGAGTTGTGGCGGTTGTATCAAAGTGCTTGTCTTGTCGTTCCTCTTGTCCTCCTCCTGAAACACTCCAGGGTGAGTCCATGAGAGAGAGGATGGTGGAGGGGGGTCTTTGTGCACCACTAGAGGGCAGGTTTTCACACAACATCCATCTCTCTCTGTGTGTGTGTGTGTGTGTGTGTATGTTTCATCATCATCATCATCATATCAGCACAATGTAAAAATAAAACCATATGTACAAAATGATCCAGGGGCGGGTCATATGGAGACAGTTTAAAGAGCAGCATATATTAATCTATGGTCCACTAAATGAGGTGGCAGGGACATTTTTTTGCACAAACTCTGAATATCTTTTTATACATAGATGTGTGTATATATTAAAAAATGGCATATTTATGTACAGATAACCTACACATCTCCTGTAGAAGAAATTACACAGTACGTTATGCTTTTTTTGTCGACAAGTTACTGTACATGTAAAAGGTATAAACGGTGACAACAGGGACGCCTGCAGGACAGTTTAGCACCGGCACCTGGTGCCCACGTTAGGGGAGCAAGGAGGGAGGGAGGGGAAGGGGTAGGAGGAGGAGGAGGAGGGGAGTTAGGGACGAGAGCAGGGCTTCTTGGCAGTGCGTTTGTTCCTCGGCAGGTTGGCCCGTCGAGCGGCTCACCCGTTTATCTCCATCAGAACTGAACCTGGAGGACACAGAAGCAGGAGTTTTGAGTGACGGGGGTCAAAGTTTGAGAAGGAAAAAACGGTGAAAGAACTGAAAATTAAAAAACATGCACAGGGTGAAGTATGGTGCTTTAATGAGCCAACGCTGTGAAACACAGCCTGGAGCTCATTACAGCCGGGAAGGTGACTTCTGACACAGCAGTATTAGCATTTTAATATCACAATGCTGATCAATACAGCTGGTGGAGAGTTGCTTAGCTGATGTAGCACCCTCAGCTAAAAGTTTGTTTGGTTTTTTGTGACCTTCCTTTTCTTTCTCAGCCCCTGAAGTCCAATAAGGAGATCATTATCTTTACAAACATCATCTTGTGCCAAGTTAGAGGTAGAGTTCTCTCTCTTGTGTTGTCTACAGCTAATTTACATCAACACAGAAGAGTTAGATATTTCATTTGGAAAAAAACACTACATGGATAATTATTGCTTTCACCAAGATAAGGGAAATAAATTCTGCAAACACAGTATATAGTGCATTCTTGTTAGCATTACAAGAGGGCTGGTATTTCTATGTCACATGAGCACGTTCAGTTGGGGCGTCTGCAGATTTGAGGGATGCACCCCATGTAATAGCACGAGAGGCTGCAGATTCAGGATCACATGTCTCTGGCTGCAGCTCTGTTGTGCATTAGTCTCTACTTCTAAATCTATTTCTGCTTCATGTTTAGTCATGATATATTTTATTTGGGATTTTTTCAATCACTGTAAAGTACTTTGAAATGGAGCGCTGCCTGCAAGCTAGTTCAGGCAGATAACACGAGCTGCGCTCATTCATACTGACACGTCATCATCCTCCCTATCAGCTGATCTCAACATCCTCTCATTGGTGGTCTATTTAAGCTGCAAGTCTCCCTGTCTCTGCCTCTGCTTTGCAAGTGTTCCTGCTGTCCTGCTCAGTGCTGTGTGCAAACTTGTTCCCACCTCCTCCCCGGCATCCACCTGCGGGCTCCGAGGGGGGGTTAGTCCTATCTCATTACTCCTAATGTCTGCATTTAAATATTCTATGCTGAGTAATGAGATTTGGAGCCCATGCGCCAAACACAATACTGTATGCTGCAATAAACTTTATCTTAAGTTAACATGAGTTGTCTGACTGAGCTGCATTTGATTTGAATGGAAGGTGCTCCATAAATAAAGCTTGATTGATTGGGGAACCTTGTTGTTTGGAACAGCACCACCTAGTGGTCGCCAAGGTGCAAGTTTTTAATGTCTAACTGTAACCTTAACTTTAACCATAACGGCCAAATTCCACCAGATCCGTGTCTGGTCCATCTCCGATCCATCACAGCGACGGATCCGATAGGTTTCTATTCTAGTCAATGTGTTAACTTCCACTGGATCCACTCCGTTGTGTTCCGGCTGCGTCTCTGATCCGTTGCGTTACAACCTGCCAGACTTCTATATCTGCCGGATGCCGGACACGGATCTGGTGGAAGTTGTGGAGTTGCAACCGCACAAGCATCCTGGAGTTGCAATTCTGAAACTGTAGCCTCCAGCTCTGCAGAAATATATTATTGCATGGGGTGCATACCTTATATTTGCAAAAGCTCCAGCAGAGGGCGCTCTAGTGACATAACAATACCAGCCCCTGTTTAATGCTTGTAAGAATGCATGATATACTGTGTCAGCAGAATTAATAGAGCATGTTATCTGCAAATAAAGACCAGTGATAGCAGTTGCATGTAACTTTGTAAAACATGCTACATATGCACAAGATAAAAATGATCATTTTATGGGACTTCAGGGGTTCTGTACTTTTAATTGTTCTCAAAAATGGATACAATTTTATGGTTTTCTTTTAGACACTGAACAACAACATCAAAAACAACAACTACAACAACAACTTCTACATGCAACTAGTTCTACAGCTAAGACCAAACACAGAGGGACGAGCATGACGATGCAAAAGGAAGAGGACGTCATTTCAAACAACACACTGAGCATCATCGATCAGGGGAACAGGATTAGAGGTTTTCTGTTTGCATGTTTTGCAAACAACAATCTCAGGGAGGACTGAGAAGGGAGAAAGTTGCAAAGGCGTGTTTCTGCCTTTATGCAAATTTCACGCTGTATGTTTTCTTGCACCGACGGAGGATCTGAACCCAGTCAGCAGCTCAGGGTGGAAAACAGTCCGTCTTTGTTTCTGGAGCTCACGTACTGTACCGGAGTTCAACCCTATGCTCTCACTGAACTTTGTTCTTTATTGTGTCTCTGTGTTTTTTGTATTTTTTTTTGCTGTGTGGGTGCACTTTTAAAAATAAGCTGATGAAAGTATTAGAAACAGGCTGCAGGGCGCTCCACGGGATGAGCAAACTCTGTGGAAACATCAAATCTACAGTAATGCAGGTGAAAACTTTCCCATCTGAACCCTGAGCTTCTTCTTCTTCTTCTCTCCCCAGAGATGTTTTTAAATTCAGTTTAGGGACTCTCTTCTCTTACATGATAACCCTGAAGTCACAGTTTTTAAATCACCTAATTTATTTACTGTGCCTCAAACCTGCCACCTGTTTCAGTCCGGGTGTTTTGTGATGATGCTGGATCAGACCAGAAACTTTTCTTCTTCTCTGCAGCTAAATCTTAAACTCAACTGATAGAGGAACTAATGGATTCTTACTTTACCTTATATTCTTAATGTCTAAAGTAGACCTTTCTGGAGTCCCTGAGCTCCCTTGTCTCGTAGGTTCCTCTGGATATCTGCCGTAGATTCCTTTTTTGGGTCTTTCTTTCTTTTCTTCTTTCTTTATTTCTTTCTTTCTTTTGAAATCATCTTTTCTTTCTTGCTTTCTATCTTTCTGTCTCTTCTTTTCATTCTTGCTTTCTAACCTTTCTTTTTTTCATTCCATCCTTCCTTCTGTCATTCCTTCTTTCTTTCATTCCATCCTAATTTCTTTCTTTCATTCCTTTTTCCTTGCATACCTTCTTTCTTTCTTTCTTTCTTTCTTTCTTTCTTCTTTCTTTCTTTCTTTCCTTTTTTCTTGAATTCTTTTCTTCTTTCTTTCTCTCTTTGTTCTTTCTTTCCTTCCTTTTTGTTCTTTCACCATTTATTCTCCTCTTATTCTTTCTTCTGGTCTCCCTCTCTTTTCTTAGACCTTTCTGGAGTCCCTGAGCTCCCTTGTCTCGTAGGTTCCTCTGGATCTCTGCCGTAGATTCCTTTTTTGGGTCTTTCTTTCTTTCTTTCTTTCTTTCTTTCTTTCTTTCTTTCTTTCTTTCTTTCTTTCTTTCTTTTGTATTCATCCTTTCTTTTCTTTCTATCTTTCTAACCTTCTTTCTTTCTTTTTTCATTCCTTTTTCCTTGCATTCCTTCTTTTCTTCCTTTTTCCTTGCATTCCTTCTTTTCTTCCTCCTTTCTTTTCTTTCTTGCTTTCTTTCATTCCTTTTTTCTTGCATTCTTTTCTTCTTTCTTTCCTTTTTTGTTATTTCCATGTTTCTTCATTCTTTTTGTCTCCTTTTCTCATCCCGTCCTTTCCTTCTGTCTTTTCCTTCACCATTTATTCTCCTCTTTTTCTTTCTTCTGGTCTCCCTCTCTTCTCTCTTTTCTTAGACCTTTCTGGAGTCCCTGAGCTCCCTTGTCTCGTAGGTTCCTCTGGATCTCTGCCGTAGATTCCTTTCTTTCTTTCTTTCTTTCTTTCTTTGTTTCTTTCCTTCTTCCTTTCTTTCTTTCTTTCTTTCTTTCTTTCTTTCTTTCTTTCTTTCTTCTTCTTTCCTTCTTTCTGTCTTTCTTTTGTATTCATCCTTTCTTTTCTTTCTTTCTATCTTTCTAACCTTCTTTCTTTCTTTTTTCATTCCTTTTTCCTTGCATTCCTTCTTTTCTTCCTTCTTTCTTTCTTTCTTTCTTTCTTTCTGTCCTTTCTTTTCTTTCTTGCTTTCTTTCATTCCTTTTTTCTTGCATTCTTTTCTTCTTTCTTTCTCTCTTTGTTCTTTATTTCTTTCTTTCCTTTTTTGTTATTTCCATGTTTCTTCATCCTTTTTGTCTCCTTTTCTCATCCCGTCCTTTCCTTCTCTCCTTTCCTTCACCATTTATTCTCCTCTTTTTCTTTCTTCTGGTCTCCCTCTCTTTTCTTAGACCTTTCTGAAGTCCCTGAGCTCCCTTGTCTCGTAGGTTACTCTGCAACTCTGCCAGACTCCAGCTGCTACAACTACTACTATCCATCTCACCTCTATTATGTTTGTCTAACATGAGTCTGGTCCTACTCGAGGTTTCTGCCTGTTAAAGGAAGTGATGACACCTCAAACATCTGATTTCACTGCAGTACGCAGAGTAAACCATGTCTGTGTGAACATGGAGGTGATATCCTTCACAGCCTCCTGTCTACCTGGGCGACAGACTCTCTCCTCCTGCAGCACAGGACAAGAACCAGATTTCTCTGTCCTCCTGCAGCATCCTTCGTCTCTGATTGTCACTTCAATCGTGGAGAATTTCACCCGCAACACAAACACAGCGAGACAGTGTTGTCAGATAGGGTATCAAGTCAAACAAAGACTTCTCCTCTGCACCTGGCAGCACAAAGGAAACAGTCTGCAATGAAGCTGGGACAAACTCACTTTAATCTGTACAGTGTGGATAAACCTCACAGGGGTCTATTTTTAGGAGGCTGCAGCGATCAAACACATGTAGATAAACGGCGTGAGCGCTTTGCATGTAACGGCTGAATGTATTTACAGCAGGTTTTTTAAAGCTTGGACTATGACTCATCTTTTTGGACGGGCATTAAAGAGAACAGGTCGGTATGAGATCAGGTCTAGCCTCCTGGCAAAAACACAGCCGACGCTCGCCAAAGCCGAGAACACCTGAACCTCTGTCTCCTTCTTTAATATCTATCTGAAGAAGTTCTGGAGAAAGCTGTGCATTTAAGAGCGAGAGACGGTGTTGTGTTACATACAGCGTACAGTTTAAGGGGCTTCTCCTCCTCCTCTCAGCAGGAATAGGTTCTCACCGTGGAGCTGTCCAGCCGCTGCACTGCAGAGGGTCCGACTGTAGGGGGAGACAGTGAGAGGCAGAGATGTTAAAGCATGAATTTTAAAGCCTCCTGATCTTTAGATGGACCCAGAGTGAGAAAGAAACATTCCTCCACCTGAGATCAGACGCCCTCCATGATAAGTCAGAGCTTTTTCTGACACAGAGATTAGCCTCAAGAGGACGGAGCCATGTATCACACACTCAAAAGGAGGGGTTTGAATTTTGAGTGGACAACACGAGTAATAAGATCGGAGTGTGTTTTGGATGTCACAGACCAGGGAGCACGGTTAATAGAGACAGAGGAACACAGGAAGGCTGTTTCAGCGTCACTGGGAGCACCTTGTTAGAGGAGAGCACCGGCCAAGAATCAGCACAGTCGGATGATTTCTCACAACTCAGGCGAACACAAACAAAGCAGACACGACTCTCTGCATCCATCCCAGGATCACGTCTGGTTCATTACAGCCGGGGTCTTTGTTTTTAGGCTTCACTCTGACAGGGACACTGCAGGTCACTTAATCCCAAATTAACAAGCGCTCATTTGCTTTCATCCGTATTTTACTTTATTCATCAGCAGATTTATTTTCTCCAGTTATCTAATAGCTTTAATACTTTTATAATTCCTCACCTTTAGTTCAGCTATAAGAGAGGAAACATGGTGAAGAAACACTTGTTATTATAAATGATTTAACCTCTAAAGATTGAAGACAACTGACAAAACTTCATCTGCTGATGAGAACTGTAAAATACTCCAGAAACATGATTAAGTGCACCATCAGCTTCATTTTGTTACCATGCTACTGTCACATGCTAATGTTAACCGTTATTATAACTTGAGTAATATTAAAGGTTGAGATCTGGGAATGTATCAGCACTACGACAAAGAAGTAAAAAGGAAATAGGAGTGGTCATGTGATCTTTAAGTTTCAATCAAATCTCAGTGAATAAAGGCATTTTATACAAAAATACATGTATTAAAGGTGACATATCACGCTTTTTTCATCAATATATATTGGTCTAAGAGGTCCCCAAAACATGTCTTTAAAGTTTATGCTCGAAAAAACACTTTGAAATCAGATTTTGGTCTGCCTGAAAAACCCTCTTCTTCAGTCCTCCTCAGAACACTCTGTTTTCTCTCTGACCACGCCCCCTCAGGAAGTGGATGTGCCTCGGCTCTCCAGCACGTTGATCTAATGTTTACATGTTGGCTGAATATACACGGCTGCTCAGAGATCACGTTACTTCAACCCTCTGAATCTGATCCTGACGGAGAGGCGCCTGCAGCAGGACCTTTCTGAACGATTGGTCACAGATTTAGTGTTTCTTGTTGTTTTATTTATCAGTATGTCGACGTGTGTCTTGGTACACAGCTACAACATGTAGCTATGTGGCTATGCTAACTAGCGCTAGCACTTATCCATGACAAATAAAAATCATCCACTAGATCTTCAAATCTGCAGACGTGGGGAGTAAAACCGACCTTTGTGTTTATTAAGACAGCCTACAACTAGCATGCCTCCCTCCTAAGCTCCTTGTTAGCACACATGTGTGCAGGTAATGAAAAACGGAGGAGGGATTCAGTATTAGTTTATACAGTCTATGGGCTGAACAAGCTCCGAGCTCTGACTCCGTGACAGACCGGATATTGTTGTTACGTAACAAAAACACGGAAGTCTGAAACGGCTCGTTTCACACACATTTACAGAAAGGTGGAGAAATCAGAACAGGGGCAGAATGGATTTTTTTCATTCTCGAGGGGTTTGTAGACAGGGACACATATTTCAGGTAGAGAACCATTAAAAAGTCCATTTTGCATGATATGTCACCTTTAATAAAGAAATGACCAAACAGAGAAAAAATATTCAAGCTTCTCTAAGCTGTTTAATGAGAAACTCACAATAGATTTTTGCAGTGAATTTATTTTTTGAAAAGCGGTTTGTGCAATGTGCATAAAATCTCTGTTTTGTGCAAAAAAGAAATCACAAATAATGAGAAAAAAGTTGAATATCTGTACTAAATCTGTACCAACTCCATTCGATCTGCAGAGTCCCTCTCTACTTTCAAAAGACAGCTAAAGACCCAGCTCTTTAGGAAGCACTATGCACTTAGCTAGACTGTTCTCCACTGTTGTCCCCAGTGGCAGATCATGTCTTCCAGCTACAGTTGACTCACACTGTCCTGCTCTACTCTGGGAATCTGTGTTCAGCTCTTGAGTGACCCAGCACTTGGTACTTTGGTCATTATTGTGGTGATGTTAATTGTTGATGATGATAATGGAAGGTCTTAAATTGTTTGGTTGATTCATTGTAGATGTTCCTTATTTTGAAAAAAAAAGAAGAAATTCCTTATTTACTTTGTGCATTGCCTTTACACTGCTTGGCAGTACCTGCACCCAAATGGACTTGAAGCACTTTGTTACTCTTACTGATCTTGTTTCCTCTTGTCTAGATCTTTGCTTGTGTTGTTCTTGTTCTCGTATGTACAGTACATCGCTTTGGATAAAAGCGTCTGCTAAATGACATTGTAACATTGTAACATTGTAACATTGTAAAAAGCCACAAATTTGTATGCAAAAAAAAAGCCACATTGTAAGAAAATAGTTTCAATCTTTTTAGGAATAAGTAAGGGTTTTTTTTAAGAGAAAAGTCACAAATTTGTATGAAAAGGTTGCACATTTTACATCCCAAAAATGTCAAGTTTATCAGAAAAAGTTGCAAATTTGTACAATGAGATGTTAATTTGTGCCCACAAAGTTGAGCAAATTCATGAGAACAAAGTTGGTTACTTGTGTGAAAATAATCACATAGTATGCAAAAAAAAATCTCATTTGTAAGTAAATAGTTTCAAATTTGTTAGGAAAAAAGTACTTTTCATTAAAGAAAAAAGTCAAATTTGCATGAAAAAAGTTTCAAATTTTACCTCAAAAAATGTTTTTCAGAAAAAAAGTTGCAAATTGTCGTTAATTTGTGCCCAAAAAAATTGCTAACTCATGAGTAAAAAGTTGGTTACTTGTATGAACAGAGCCTCAAATTAGTCTGCAAAAAAAAGAAAATCCCATATGTAAGAAAATAGTTTCAAATTTGTTTGGTAAAAGTTCATTTTTTAAAAGAAAAAAGTCGCAAATTTTTGCCAAAAAAAGTCATAAAATTCATGAGGAAAAAATGTGATTACTTAAATGAAAAAAATGGAAATTTGTGTAAAAAAAGTTGCAACTTAATGAGAAAAAAATCAGCAAATTTGTATCAAAAAAGTTGTAAATTTATGAGGAAAAGGTTGCAAATTAAAGAGAAATAATTCTAAAATAATATAAA
This sequence comes from Notolabrus celidotus, assembly GCF_009762535.1. NCBI lineage: Eukaryota > Metazoa > Chordata > Actinopteri > Labriformes > Labridae > Notolabrus > Notolabrus celidotus. The sequence continues at coordinate 4,544,040 of NC_048292.1, forward strand.
ATGTGAGATTATAGAGTTGCACATTTGGGATAACACAAACTTTGAACATAATATGTATAGAAACTACAGTGCTTCTTTTTGGGACATCCTGGTAACACCAAAGATGCAGACAGTAAACATGTTGCCCCAGGTACACAACGTGAGGGGGTGTAACATCAGGACACTCTGCTTTATCAGGTAAGTGTACTTAAAGTGAAGTAGATGAAGTTAGTTTATCATTAATTTAGTCATAATGAAATGCTTATCATGGTTTAAAAGTACAATTTAATGAGGTTGAGTGCTGTACAGGTGAGACCTGAGAGGCGGGGAAGTGGAGTTTTTTCTTGCAAGTTTGTGACTTTAATCTAGAATATTACTCTTCTCCTCCAGCTCCAATTTAAACCCTCCTCACAGGAGCTTTAAGGACTTCTTGCTGACATTTGACTTCTGGTGTGATCACGTCCTCAAAATGAGAGAGTTGCCAATCTGTGTTAACTTTTCATGACTTTACAGCAACGTTGAAGTAATGCTGACATGTTCCCAGATCTCACTGACTGAAGTGAAAGCCGAAACTAAAAACAAACACGGAGCTGTTAAACTCAGACTTTCCCTGAATGGAGTCCTGATTTGGCCGGAATCCTCCTTTAACAGCAGGGTGATGAGAAATGACACAAACTGTCCGTTTGATCTGTCGCCTATGTAAACCTGATTCAGGTCGACTTACATAGCACCGCTCAGCCACTCTCTGTTTGCTGCTTACTGGAACTTCAAGGGTTGAACCAGCAAGCATGGCTCCTAATCCATAACTTGACCCCTTAGCTTTTACCACCAGGGCGACTTGAACACTATTTTGCAGCTCTGCAAAACTACACCCTTGGAGTCATTTGAGAGAGAAGAGGAGGAGAGAAAGAGAAGAAGAGGAGAGGTACAGCAGGACAGTGGTTGGCAGAGACCGTGTGAAGAGGAGGGAGAGTATGAAGAGTCATCAAACACGCAGGGCCAACAAGCCCGGGACCTTCAGAGGGGGGCATATCTGACCTTGAAACCAATCCAAATACATGTCGTCAGGACTGTCATCCAGCGTCTCATAGAGGACTGCAGAGCAGCCGTCACAGAGTCAGAGAGAACAAGAGACAAGGTCACAACACGGCAGGGAGCAGCACCACCTCCGGCGCTCAGGTGTGCTGCACTCATCCACCCGGGGGGCAACAGGTGGATGTAACCTTCGCTTTGGAGCCAGAAAAATCATGTGCAAGAAAAACAGGATGTGTGAGAGGAGGTGCAGAGATGTGACTCACCATCAGGGGGCAGTCTTCTGGAGTGACCGGACGTCGCGGTGAGACGGAATCCAGCAGGGAGCGTCTCCGCTGAGCCGGGCATCATACTGATACCGTGAATGTCTCGTGGAGGGAACTGCCTCCTCCATGACGGACCTCTGAAGTCTTTCTCATCACACTGACGAACGGATATCATGGTTAGAGGAAAGAGAAAACAGAGAGAGTGAAACCATCTTAAGGTAAAATATTAAAGCCCTCTAGAGTGACTAACAGCCTGTCTGTGTGATATAAGGTCAGCCCTGCGGGGGGACAGGTGAGCTCACCTCATCCAGTCTCCTGTCGGTGCCGAGCGCCAGCAGATTATTGTACTCCCGCTCCAGAAGCTGACGTGCCTGAAGGGGAAAAACAACAACAACACGTTTCTGATTTGTACCAGGGCGACTATTTTTAGCCGAACAGCACCAGAGGCAGCTGACACGTTACGTTATCCGTCCTGCGTTTCCATTTTACCTGATTATGGATGAGATAAGCAACAAAACACTCACAGGGCAGCCTGCCAGAGTGACAGTTGGCAGATCTGCGTGTTCAGATTTAGAGTCCGCCAGCTTTTTGAAGGCGGGTTCTGACATACCTCTACTTTTGGATTAGGAGCTGGTGATTGATGATATTTTCTGCAACATTTTCAGCTCCTTTAAATTTAGAAAAGATCAAAAGTGTTCTCCCTGTAAATGTTGGTGTTTCCATTTCCAGCCTGGAAGAGCTCCGGCGCTTTTTTTAGACGGACAAACATCACATTTCTGGCAGAAAGCGTCACGTGGGTCTAAATTTAAACTGAGCGGGAGAGGAAAACACGACTGTCATTGTTTCAGAACACAAAGAAGAAGGTAAAAACTCAATATCCAAACTTATAAAGCTATATTTCATAACTTTATTCACAGTTTGGAGGTCTGAATGTCTGAAGTAGACCTTTCTAGAGTCCCTGAGCTCCCTTGTCCCGTAGATTCCTCCTGTCTGCTGCTGTGGAAGTGTAACATTTTGCTTTCACTTACCTTGGTCATCCTCTGACTTGTACAGTAATGTAAACTTTAATGCTTTTTCTCCTCTCTTATTTTGTAGTGTCCTATAAGTCCATAAGGGCTGGTGCATGACACAGTGAATACAAATAAACGACTATTCAACCTTTTTCTCTCAAAAAATGTGAGGAAAAAAAACTAAAAAAACAGGGAAGATGGTTTAAAAAAAACTTGCAAGAGTAACAGAGTTCCCCTGATGATGACATGTTTCAATGCCTGATGTCTGAGACCTTGAACGCTCTTTTAAACTATGCCTTAGTAAAGAGAATAGGCCCTGCAAGAGCAAAAACGCAGTCAGTGGACACAGGCCCTAACTGGAAACAAAATATTTGAAATATTTGAAGTCTTCCCCTATTTATGACTTGTTTCATATACTAAATGTAACAAATATAAAGTGATATTAAGACAAACATGACCTTAAAATAAATAAAATACAGAGGTCTTTAACCATAGACCTTTCTGGAGTCCCTGAGCTCCCTTGTCCCGTAGGTTCCTCCTGCCTGCTGCTGTGGAAGTGTAACATTTTGCTTTCACTTACCTTGGTCATCCTCTGACTTGTACAGTAATGTAAACCTTAATGCTTTTCCTCCTCTCTTGTTTTGTAGTGTCTTATAAGTCCATAAGGGCTGGTGCATGACACAGTGAATACAAATAAACGACTATTCAACCTTTTTCTCTCAAAAATTGTGAGGGAAAAACCCCCCCAAAAAACAGGGAAAATGGTTTTAAAAAAAAACTTGCAAGAGTAACAGAGTTCCCCTGATGATGACATGTTTCAATGAGTGATGTCTGGGGAGCTTTAACGCTCTTTTAAACTATGCCATAGTAAAGAAAAATAGGCGCTGCAAGAGCAAAAACGCAGTCAGTGGACACAGGCCCTAACTGGAAGAGAAATATTTGAAATATTTGAAGTCTTCCCCTATTTATGACTTGTTTCATATACTAAATGTAACAAATATAAAGTGATATTAAGACAAACATGACCTTAAAATAAATAAAATACAGAGGTCTTTAACCATAAACCTATCTGGAGTCCCTGAGCTCCCTTGTCCCGTAGGTTCCTCTGAGCTGCCGTAGACATCCTTCTGCTGTGGATGTTCCAGACTCCAGCGGCAACAGCTATTTCTACTCATCTCATCACTATCACCGCTCCCTCTCTCTCTTAGTCTCCTCTATCCCTCTTTACAGACCCAACACGGTCTCAGCAGATGTGTGTCTAACATGAGTCTGGTTCTGCTCGAGGTTTCTGCCTGTGAAAGGAAGTGTTTCCTCGCCGCTGTAACTTGCTAAATACTGCAAGGTTCAATGCTTATTGTTGATGGAAGACTCAGTCTTACCCTGTCTTGGTGTTGGGTCTCTGTTCATAATTGAATATAGAGTACAATCTAGACCTCCTATGTTTGTAAAAGCGTCTTGAGATAACGTTTGTTGGGATTTGGCGCTATACAAATAAAGATTGACTCCCACATTTTGAGAGTCTGAACTGCAAAAAAGCCAGAAAGCATCTTTCACATTTTTAGAAGAAGGAAGTTAAAGGCGCAAAAAAAAAAATCAAAGGTATGAAAAATATATATATTTAATGTTTCCCTCAAAATTAAATTACTAAATTTACATAATTGCTCAAGGAAAATCAGATTAGTGCCAGAAGACTTTTAAAATAACGTCTTAGAGATGAAAAACTGATCTCCCTCTCTGTGTTGAATACTGAAAGGAGAGGGCAAAGTGACACTTCACACAGTCTAATGCTCTCTAGCTTAACGGTCTAATAAAGTTAGGTTGTGTATGTACCTGAGTGTTTTGGTTGGGGATCTGGAGCAGCAGAGCCAGACTGGTGTAGTCAAAGTTATCATCCAGAGCGACCAGAGCTCCGTGCACGCCGCTCTCCAGCAGGATGTTAGCGTAGTCCCTCAGGCCTATGCTCTGCACCCAGCGGATGACCCTCTCATTACTCCACACCAGCACGTCTGCAGGAACAGGAGAGAGAGCAGAGATCTCAGTTTAGAGCTGTGTTCACATGAGCAACATCCTGTTTCTGTTTGTTCTGATGCAGAGTAGGTTTTTATTTTGGGAGCTCTTGCCTCTCATCTCGTGCTGGCTGTGCTCCCTGCGTCTCTCCAGCTCTTTCCTGTCGTAGTTGAGCTTCTTCAGACACATGATGCCGTACTGTAAACTTGTTCTGTTGCCACAAATAAACACACAAACACATCCGTCAGCCCGCCACGAGCAGAGCGCTTACTGACACTGAACATGAAATCAAAACAGAAGGTGCATTTCGACCAAGAGTTCCTGGGTAGCCCCCAGAACTACTTTCCCCTGAACTAAAAGGTTCCTGTGCCCCCATTGTTGTCTGCGTTTCGACCGTGGGCTGAAGTCCCGGGTAGCAAATCAGGCCAGTGACGTATGAAGGAAATAAAAGTAAATGCACTACAACACCAGACCAGTAGAGGGCAGTAAAACAAAGAGGAAGGCCATTCATCACAGATGAAGCAGACGGACATGCAGGTATCATTATGAGCAACACAACAGTTAGCCTGTTAGCATGAAGAGACTCAGCTGGAGCTGTTTTAGATGGTGCTATATTTCATCACAGATGGATTCACTGAATCAACACGTGAGAGGAGATAAGCGCGAGTAGCAAAGACGTTTCAACACGGCTTTAAAATCCTTTTGAACTCAAAAAGCCGTGGCAGAGATCGGCCGGTGTTTTGGTTTAAACAGCGACCCTGTTAACTGGAGACTCTCAGCCGGATGCATCCCTCATAAACGTCTTTAGACGATCATTAAATATCTGATGAGGATATTTTGAAATCTTAATAAAAACTAAACTAGTTTGCATTCCCAGGAACTCCCTCTGTGTTTCAACAGCTGTGTAAACTCCACAAACACTGACACGATCAGCTGAAGGTCTCCAGTTTACAGGGTCACTTTTAAAACCCTAACACCGGGAGGAGAGACGCATTCCCGGTGGGCTGAGAGAAGACTACTGTTACAAGCTGCTAAATCAAGAGAATCACAGCTTCTTCTTTTGAAAAGTACACACACATACAAAAAAGATAGAACAAATAAAAACTAATGAAAGAAAGAGAAATCAAGTGAATCACAGATGTGTGTGATGTTATTGTGGACTGCGGGCGGAATAAAAACACTGCGGTTAATCTACCAATCAGAAACGTTCAGCATTGCAGGCCCTGACCCCCTGAAAGTCCCGGGACCTTTGAAAAGTACTACCCCCCTAGCAGGGGCTTTTTAGGGGGGAGATTATCTACCCCTGAACTAAATTTAGACCCTGGGTCCACCGGTTGAAACGCACCCAAGTCCCTCTGATTGAAAACCCCCTAAACATCAACTACAGGTTTGATCTCCTCCTTCGTACCTGTGGAAGCTGTCCACCATCTTGAGGTGCACTCTCAGGTCCTTCTTGGTGAGGTGGTCCAGCATGCGAGCGTCCACCAGGCACTCCATGAAGTAGCTGCGGTACTGAGGTAGTCCTAGACTGGGCAGCCACTCGTTCCCGATCCACTCATGGTTCATGTCGCCATAAGCTAGAGTCTGAGGGACACAAAGACATCCTCAGTCTCTCTAAAGATGACGATGCTTTTATTCTTATCACCTGTGAGGCATCAGCTGTGATCAGAGACCTGTTTAAGAATGAAAGCTGCTGGTTTGAGGTCTCTTACCTGCGCCCAGCTCCCCTCTTCAGACTGTGACTTCTGAGGGAAACAAAGAAGAAGAAGTTTATGAGGCAACAGAGTCCCTTCCTCTGCAGCTGCATCCATTAAGTCTCCTGATTGCAATCCTAATAACCTGAAGTTACATGACTCAGCATTCTCACAATCACCGATGTCACACATGGGTCCTGCTAAAGATGAACCCACTGAGATTAAAAGTTGCTTATGGAAAGTTTCATCCCTCCGACCCTGAGATAACCGCACGCAGCTTTGAGGCGCTAAAAGGCTTCTTGAAGTCGCAGCTGAGCGAGTTAAAAGGAGAGATAGTTTGATTCTAAATGGCGTGTGAATCTGTCTCCGGGGGGATCCTCACACGCGGCCCGCCCGGCCTGGCAGTCTGCATTTGGGTTGGAAACGAAGGAGTGTAGAAATTCTGCTTTGAGCTGTAACGCTGCGGAAACCAGATTATTATATCAAGCACATCTGTTGCATAATACACGCAGGATGTTATTAGGAGCGGGATCACATGGGGCCAGAAGAGTCAGAGTCCTAGAATGGAGACGTTATCTTGATATGATTATATGAGGGGAAGTAGTTCAACTTGAACTTGTCAAACTGGCTAAATGAATACAGTTCTGACTTTTAACTTGACACAGTTTGAGTGCAAATTTCAGTTTTTCAGATACATTTCTTGATGCACTCTAGATTTCTTTTCTTATCCCTGCAGCAAATCACAGAGCAAAGGCTGCATTTCACATATGTAGCTATGCTACTTTGCAGAAAGACGGACACAGTGGCCATTTTTGTAGCCTGCATTTATCTGGATCATTGATGAAAGATATCCGACTTGAGACTTTCTTTTTCATGCACTCTTCACTGTTAACAGTGGGACTAACAAATTAACATGTGAGACTCAGGCCGGATTGGAGGGACGATCTCTACGGCTGATTGTTTCTGCAGACGTCTGTCCAGAGAGATGAATGATGTCAGACAGGTTCTGGGTTTTTCACTTCCCCTATTTTACTCACCACACAGATTGTTTTCCTGCATAAAAACAAAGCCTGCTGAAAAAGTTTGGATCATAGAATGTAAAAGAAACAAAACATGGATGACACGACAGCTCCCTGAAAGTGAGGCCAAAACCATACACTGTATAATACATAGTCTCAGTGACGCCATTAATTTCTAAAGAGGCGTAATGGAGCCAAACAATTGCGATTGCCATGTTGGATATGCTGACTCATCTTAACTTTCAACCCTCTTTTGTTTGCATGTGCATGTTTCTGGACTTCTTAAACAGCCACGCCCCCAAATATGCAAATCTATGCATGACTCTTAGCCACTCAAAAAAAAGATGAAAGATAACAATTACTGTGCAACATGATAAAAATTATCTATTAAGACTAAAGCTGTTTTTCTTTGTTCTTTAATTCTGCAGGAAAAAATTAGCATTTCATCATGTGGCTTCATGCTAAGCTAAATTTGAAGCTGCTGAATATTTGCTGCAATAACATCAGTCATCAGGGATTCCTTGGCCACCTAGTGGTCACTTCAGGAACTGCAGCTTTTTGCATTATCTTGCAACCATCTAAACCATTTAAAGCTTCCCCTGCTGATTGGCTGCAGTATAGGGGATGAAGCTTGCCTCCTCCATGTTAACAGATGGGACATGGGTCAAACTTTGAAACACGAATCCACCAAAAATAAATGTTTTTCAAACATGGTTTCTGTTATTAAAGGAAGCTCATATCATGCTAAATTATGCTCAAAGGTTTAAGTTTCTTAGGATTATGTTTGAATAAAGTTAGTTGATGCTAAAAGGGGTGTAAATCTATGATTGACAGCTCTGTGGACCAATGAGTAGAGTAGGAATGGCGAGAAAACACGTAACAAACACTTCAATTTTACTCTTTTAAACCATGCCTGCTTCAAACAGACACACGTGTTCTGTTGTGGCTTGTGTCGACTTCACACCTGAGGGGTCTTTGTTGTTTTATCTGTAAGTTGAATGTTCACAGCTCAACCAGCTGGTCACAACAGGACAGGCTTTGGCTCTAAATGACGTCACAAGCAGAATATGTCAGCATCAATCACAGGTAAACTTTGGCCTCACTTGAGCAACAGGAGGTGGAGGCGTGTCATCCATCTATTTTTATACACAGTCATGTTATTCTGTCTGCAGATGGAAACCAGAACCTGTCAACACCTTGAATCTTGTCTCCTGTCTACAGTCTCACATCCAAACATCATCTTGTGGAGATGAATCCTGATCGGGCTGACTCACCGATGTCCTAAAAATAACACACTTCTATATCTGGAGCGATTTGGAGAAGCTAAACATTCACAGCTTGTTCACCATTAACAGGATGAATCCAGTTCAAATGTAGTGTCAGACAAAGGTTCACAAACCAGGAGAGGTGTTACATGATGCATGCCCCGCTCCCTCCTCACACACACACACACACACATACACACACACACATGACTGAGAGAGACAGACAGAGGGCGGCGGTGAAGGACACACGGGGACTGACCGTTTTGGAAGGGGCTGCCATGGTCTCCATCTCCTCATGGGTCACCCACACATTGCCTGACGGCTAGAAAAGGGGGCGGAGCCCAAGAGACAGAGCAGCAGCAGCAGCGGCAGCGACGGGGTTGGTAGTAGAGGTCCGGTAGGAGGGGCAAGCAGTGTTAAAGAAGAAGAGCAGCACCACTGTAAGCCAATAGTGTTATAGCATCACAGTCAGATCATGAACTGGCCCCCTGAACCCGACAGGGGTCAAAGGGCGTATGCAGAGGACAAGAACACAACACAGCACAACACAGAACATCCCGGTGTAGGCAAACAGGACGTGTGCAAGAAACAACAAGACGGATGTCATGCAGAACACCAGATATATTAGTACACAAAACAACACATTTCACATCCTTCCCCGACTTAGTTCTGAACGTAACGGGTCAGTTCACTCAAATCAACACTCAAAGGCAGGCAGCCGTGCAGGAGATTGGAGATTTTACTGACGCTGACATCGTTTTCATGAGGGTTGTATGCCTGATTGATCTCAAGACTCTTGTGTCTTACTGCATGAGTCGGCCAACAGAATAACAGACCACTGTTGGTGATGCATCGTTTCAAGATCTACATCCATCCTTAAGATTCCTGCGATCACCAAAACACAACGCAGGTCTCTGGATGGTCTGCAGAGGATGCTGTTCAACTTTCTAAGTCAAATCTGGCTGAGTGTGTATGTAGGTTCTTGTCAAAATATCTCATTACAGTGTGACCATGTGAATGAATCCTGTCTCTCTGCTCCAGGGTTATCCATGTCAAAATGCTTCTGTTGGTACCTGCTCTGGCAGACTGTATGATATTCTTACATATGCTGCGAGGAAGAATATATTCTGGTCATGGATAAGTGAAAAAACACCTTCTAAGGCAAACTGGCACGAGATAATCTTGGAGTGTTTTCCTCTTGAGTACTTAACTTGTCTGCTCCACTCTAAAAAAAAAGGACAATTCATGCAAATATGGACCCTGTAGCTCTGCTTCTCAGACTCTACTGGGGCTTCGACTCTTGCAAGTATTATGTTTGACTAACTTCAGACGCTGCCCTCATTTTGGGAAAAAAACCCAATAATAATACTCTGCCTATGTGTTGTACGTTTTTTAAATTTGTTTTCATATCTGTATATTGTTACGGCAACCCTGTGCAGAGTATGGGGGTTATGGCTGTTGAGCTACAGTTGGGAGGACCTTCCTGGTCACGTGACCAATTGACCAATGACGGTAACGCTGTGGTCTTGATTAGCTCAGGCAGACACCTGCTGGAGGGGCGAGAAGAAAAGAGACGCTGTCCGAAGCCGTGGAAAGACATTCTTGCAAAGTTTTCCCCTTTTTCCCGTTGAGTTTTGTTGTGTGTTATATATGTCACCTTAAAAATTAACTGTCATCTGAAACCCTGAGGGGTAACAAGAAGGAAGCAGCGTGAGCTGGTCCCGGAGCCGTGCATGGTGTCCTGGAAAGAATTCGCTACAGGTAAGGTCCGCCTTTTCCCTTTTGCCTTTTGCTCAACAGCCACCTGATTCCTTCCTTTAGTATGACACGGACAGCCAACGCTTGGATGCCCTAGACCGAGCTCGTGCCAGGGTTGTGTTGCCGTGACAATATATATATATTGGGGGTGGCAGTAGCTCAGTCCATAGGGACTTGGCTTGGGAACCGAAGCGTCGCCGGTTCGAGTCCCAGTATGGACGAAGTTTGGCAAGTGGACTGGTGGCTGGAGAGGTGCTGGTTCACCTGCCTGGGCACTGCCGAGGTGCCCTTGAGCAAGGCACCGAACCCCCAACTGCTCGGGGTGCGCTAGTTGACGGCAGTATCCTCACTCTGACATCTCTCCCTAAGCATGTTCACTGCATGTGTGTGCATTTGTATGTATATACCAAAAAAAACTGTATGTGTAGCATGTCCAAAATAGCATGAGTGAAAAAATTGAATTTCCCCCCTGGGGATTAATAAAGTACCTTTCTTTCTATATAATATATATTTTTTTATATTATCCACAATGGATGTGCAGACCAGTGTTGTGCATGCCGTTTATTACTGTTGTTCGTGAAAAAAAAAAAAATATATATATATATATATATTTTGCAAAAAAATATCTCATTACACTTAATGTTAGTCATACTGACCTGATAGTTCAAGGAATAAATCTTATTCCAAGATATTGCTGGGCAAAAATAACTCTTAAAAAGCTTCTAAGGACTAAAAATATTTTGTTTCCTGCAGGAGAGCTGAGATCTTTTGACAACCCTGCAAAGATTTGAGTGTTTGCAATGCAGCTCTTACTAAACCTGCTAAAGAAGAAGCTGTATCAATGCACAGATAAAGTTGAAGACTTCTGCACGGCTGAGAAACACCAGAGGTCGCTGATGAGTTTGAACCAACCCTTTACTTCAACATGTTTTTATTATATTGATGCATTGCTCTTGTACTTGATGTGACGATGTAAGAGAGGCAGATCAACCTGTCGTTGTCCAGGTAAGAAGAGTGACTCGATCCTGTCTCTCCTGCTGCTAATCTTGCTCTTACCCGTGCTGTTCGACACATTCCTCTCTGTTTTCAGCTCTTAGTTATTTTGCAGCTTCTACTTGGATCATAGAGTGGCTTTGTGTTTGGATTCATCCAATGTTTGCACAACTTTTCGGACCTACAGGGATCAGTACTTTAAATATTAAGGGAGTGAATTTGGTTGCCTGTAGGGAGAGAGCAAGGCAGATCGATCGGCCAAATTTGCAGACGCTGGCCAAACTTGCAAGGTTGCAAAAATGGATTAATGACTTTGTTGTGAAGTCAACATAAATACAGTGTTTGTTAGTGTGGTTTTACTCAGTTAACAGTGATCTCATTAACCTCACATGCACATGTTCTGCTTCGTTAGTAAGCAGATCGGTTTTAAAGATCCCAAGGAAGAAACCACAGAGCTGAAATCTGCATCAGGCTTCTGCTGAGGTTCGTGATTCGTGCACCTCGAGCACATTAAGGTGACGCTTTGTGCATCTGCTGCACCTTTACAAGGAACACCCTCAAGACTCAGACAGTATAAAGGACTTCATCTCTATTACAGGAGTCCTCACAAGGGGCTGCTCCGCCTGCTTTTTTAAGAGACCCACTATTAACAGCTAAATGTCCAAATCCTTCCCCGCTCAGTTTCCTGCTTCATGACTCCACCTCGCCGTCCTCACGAGGTCCATTAACCCCCTCTGTGAAGTGAGGGGGAGGTTTTCACGAGCGGTGGAGTTTGTGGTGGGACGTGTGGAGTTGCATGCTTGGTAATGAAAGTTTCATGAGGTGTGGAAGTGGAGCTAAGTGGTACATGTAGGGAGGGGAAGGAGAACTGCGAGTGTTATCTGAAACAGTAGAAGACAGAGAAAGTGCAAAAAGACTGCATGCACAGATACAGAGACACAGAGGCTCAAAACTTTAATGAATCTCCTCAGCCGCACTACTTCCTCCGTCTGCATGATGTATAGCCTGCATTGTTTATGAAAGTGTACCGGCTTAGTCCTCGCCCTGCAGCGTGAACCTTTGCTATCATTAAGGAGCAGCAGAGTCCTCAGAGGCCATGTGCAACCCATGGCAACAAGGATTTATGAAAGCAGATGTGTGCGAGGAGGAGAAACGAGAGAGAGCGATCACGCCGGAGTGAAAACTAACTCCCGGCGTCGTATTAACGTACTCATCTCTGCAGGTTACACACAGATTTAAAGATAACTGATGGACATGTGGAGTGTTAGAGGCTTTGTTTGCTCATCTAAAGCTTTTTGTCACACGCCAACACATGTGTCATCCGTGTGTGGAGGCGTCACGCGTGTAAGCAGAGATGACATTTAGATACACAAACATGATCAGAGCCGCTCTGGAGGAAGAGAGTGTGTCTGCTGCTTTGAAGAAGTGATGTAAGATAAATACGAGGAGAGAAAGTCACGTTCAAATGTTCCTGTTTTCAAAGAGAAACAACTTCTCATTTCAGAAAACATGAGGGAGCTTCAACATGTAGCCTGCTAGCTTAGCTTAGCAATCAAGACTGGAAAAACAGCAGTTATTAGTCTTTCTTAGAGCTCACTATTCACAAATTAAATGTCAATATTTCCTCTGACGCCACATTTTTCAGGCGTTATTGTCTGAAAGTGCTTCAAGGCAGATTTTGTTTCTTTCAGGCAAATCTTGAGTGTTCTTCGACCAGAGGAACTTTACCCTGGAACTACGTGCGTTTCGACCTTTGTACCCAGGGTCTAGATTTAGTTCAGGGGTAGTTAATCTCCCCTCTAGAAGCCCCTGCTTGGGGGGTAGTACTTTTCAAAGGTCCCGGGGCTTTCAGGGGGCAGGGCTTGCAATGCTGAACGTGTCTGATTGGTAGATTAACTGCATCTTTCAAAAGAAGAAGCTGTGATTCTCTTGATTTAGCAGCTTGTAACAGTAGTCTTCTCTCAGCCCACCGTGAATGCGTCTCTCCCGGTGTTATGGTTTTAAAAGTGACCCTGTAAACTGGAGCCCTTCAGCTGAACGTGTCAGTGTTTGTGGAGTTTACACAGCTGTTGAAACACAGAGGAAGTTCCTGGGAATGCAAACTAGTTTAGTTTTTATCAAGATTTCAAAATATCCTCATCAGATATTTAATGATCGTCTAAAGACGTTCATGAGGGATGCATCCGGCTGAGAGTCTCCAGTTAACAGGGTCGCTGTTTAAACCAAAACACCGGCCGATCTCTGCCACGGCTTTTTGAGTTCAAAAGGATTTTAAAGCCGTGTTGAAACGTCTTTGGTACTCGCACTTATCTCCTCTCATGTGTTGATTCATTCATTGCTTTTTCCAGGTTCCAGGCGCAAAATTTTCCCTTTTTTTCAAGTTTTTTCTGCTTTTGGAGCACAATTTCGAATTTGAGGAAAATTAATTTTTTCGACAGTTTCCAGGTCAACTTTTTTGTCAAATTTTTTTTGTCAAATTTTATTTGTCAAATTTTATTTTTTCCCAAAAAATGTTGTCATTTTATTTTTCAAATTTCTTTTTTTCAAAAATAAAATTTCACATTTTTTCTTGTCAATTTTTTTTTTTTTTCAAAAATTTCACATTTTCTTTTGTCAAAATTTAGTTTTTTTTCAAAAAAATTTTTTTGTCAATTTTTTTGTTTCAAATTTTTCTAAAAAACCATTCAGTCATTGTTTTTCCATCCGTGATTCACTTGATTTCTCTTTCTTTCATTAGTTTTTATTTGTTCTATCTTTTTTGTATGTGTGTGTACTTTTCAAAAGAAGAAGCTGTGATTCACTTGATTTAGCAGCTTGTAACAGTAGTTCAGTTAACAGGGTCGCTGTTTAAACCAAAACACCGGCCGAAAGGATTTAAAAGCCGTGTTGAAACGTCTTTGCTACTCGCGCTTATCTCCTCTCACGTGTGGATTCAGTGAATCCATCTGTGATGAAATATAGCACCATCTAAAACAGAGCCAGCTGAGTCTCTTCATGTTAACAGGCTAACTGTTGTGTCGCTCATAATGATACCTGCCTGTCTGTCTGCTTCTATGGTGTCATCTGTGATGAATGGCATTCCTCTTTGTTTTACTGCCCTCTACTGGTCTGGTGGTGTAGTGCATTTAGTTTTCTTCCTTCATACGTCACTGGCCTGATTTGCCTTTTAGTTCAGGGTAAAGTAGTTCTGGGGGCTAAAAGACCCCGGAACTCTTGGTCGAAATGAACCTTAAGGCTAGCTTTCTCTTGTTTTTCCAAGTCTTTTGCTAAGCTAACAGGTGGCTAATTAGCTCCTAAGTGACGAGTATCTCCTACAGCATTTCTGATCTTCTCTAATTTGTCATGTTTACATTCTTTTTTTTTATAAAAGCCAATAACACAATAAAAATATCAAACACTAAAGTCGTCTTCCTCCAGATCAGCTCTGACTTTACACCACTATAACTCCAGCTGTAACTCCACCCTGCCTCCACCTTCCCAGTGTTTTCTCTACAACTCACGGTTCTGGAGGTGGGCGGGGCCGAGGGGCTGGTGAGCGACACCATCTCCTGGATGGCCAGGCGGAGCTTGAGCCGGTGCAGCGGGTTACTGATGCCAATTTCCCGCTGAATCTCTGTGTCAGAGAGAGCCGACATGATGGCGCCGCTCTTCACGTTGGCGCGACACGCCGCCACGTACCAGGCCGGCATCCCCAACCACAGCTTCACCACAGAGAGGAAGAGGAAGAGGAGTTAGAGGCTGTAGTGACAAATATGTTAATCTGTGAAGATGCATGAAGGTGAAGTCAGCAGGAAGCAGAACAGTTAATGGGTCATGTATGTTTTAGTTGACATGGTTGGTGAGTACGTACCTCCAGCCAGGCTACAACAGTGGGACCGTCCCATTGGGCGAAAGGTAAACCCTTTCTCCTGGCCTCCTCTAACAGCTCGTGTCTGGAGGCGGGGACAGAGGAGACCTCGTATGAATGTACGCGCTTCAACATCATTAAAAACTCTCTCTGATAAACACTCCCACATTCTCACCCTGCACATGGCTTTTCATAAATCCCTGCAGCACCAGACACTGCTGGATCTGTGTTTGTGTGAGTGTGTGTGTATAGTACATGAGAGAAGAGTACTCATACACATTTCATCTCTCCCAGTCCAGATCGTACACCCAGAGATTTATCATTCATCCCCGTGCTGCCGAGGAGCGGAGCACACAAACACACGAGCACACGACTGCAGCGACACTCAAGACGACACAAACACACAGGCTGTCTTTGACCGAACCTACAAAACCTTTGATCCTAGTGTTCACATTTGATCCCTTAACTCACCTAATGCATCACTTATCTTAAATTTATCTAACCAGGTGTGCCCTGAATGTCTTTGGTAAGATTTCTAAACTCAATCGATTTCAAAGACAGGAAGAGTTCATGCAAATTGCAAAGTAATAAGAGGGAGTTTTGGTGTGAATAGCACCATCACATGGCCATTATGATATCATTTATCCAGCTGGGCCTACTTATGTCTTTAAATCCAAACCTGCTGGGACCTTAAGCTCATGTGTGATCTTGGAGCAGGTGTTACTTTACTGTAAACAAAAAGGATGAATCAGCAGCTGCTCTGAAACTCTAAACTACATAAAAACAGCTTATTTGGTACAATTGTTTCACTTATTTAGATCTAAGCTGTTAAACTCCTTATTTAAGTATTTATAGAACATAAGTTAGTGCTTGGAACAGAGAGTCTCTCAGTCGGAGGAACAAATGTTCTAGTTTGATGATTTCAGGATGCAGCATGTACGAAGCTCCTGAAGTCTCACAGAGGTCATCATTTTTATATTGCATGGTCAAGTTATCTTGTACGCACAAGATAATTAGTTGTGGGTAGAAGATAATATGTACACCAGGGATGTTAACAATTAATTGAGTATCCTGACTGCATACACATGCTTATTTCTCTCAATAAGAACAAGTCGACAGAAAACTGGACACTGAGAATCTGAAACACGTTTCTGTTAGTAGTCTAAGCCTTCACTTTATAAGACTATGTCCGCTGAGAATATTTATTATGAGCCTAATTGTTGATAATCAGCGTGGTAATGTTGTACCCGTATTGAATACCGTAAGTTATAAGCATTTTTTTTCTGTGGAAAATATAATTTAGGTAGAAAAACAACATATTTGACATTGTTCTTGGCTGAAGAAAAACTTGATCCTTTTTCTATTGACTAATTGATAACTGAACGTTAACATTTCCAAAGATTCATCATGGAGGATACTTCAAATTTACATCCCTAGTGTGCACACAAGATATTAATGTTGCAGGGACAGGTTGTTGTCCTGTGTGCACAAGTTAACCTTTATCATCAGTGTCAAAAAAGTCATGTATTGCACATTTCTACTTACTTTTTAGAAAAGTTATGCATGACTTCATTTAGTTACTCACTGCTCAGATCACCTGAGATGCATTGTCACTTAATTGCATGATGTACAAGCTGATCTCTGCTTTTGTTGATAATTGTTGTTGAAAATCAAGCCTAAGCAGTTTGATTGGTGTAAGCATCCCGCTCATATCTAAAGCATCACTCAGGGTCTTGGGGTCTTTATCCTCTAGCTCTGTGTTAGCATCTTTCCTTTGCAAGTTTCTGTCACATTCCTCTTCCTTCTTGCAACAAATTCACAGCAGTGCATCTCCAAGCTTCGAAATAGTTCTGCTGTGTTTGCTCTCACGACACAGGACGTGAGTGAGTTCAGAGTGTTGCAGAAGCGTGCATGATAAGGGATGTTTGATTTGTTTATAAGTCCTCCTTTTGTGCAGAGTTAAAGAACTTAAGGTAATGTAAGTAACTCTAAGTTCAGTGTATTAAAAACAAATGTTACCCTGACACTGGTTATCACCTTATGAGACTTCAGGGGCTCTGTATGTGCAGGATCATGGGAGTTGTTGTTCTTATCTTGAAGCAGCCTTCATCACATTCTTTAAAAAGTTCAGGCATTAAAGTTTAATGTATGTTAAGTTGGGTTATATTTATTCAGGACGTGTAATTTAAATCAAACTGAATAAATGGAAGGATTTTGGCTGAGTTTTGGACGTTTTAATCCATAAATGTCAGCTATTATATCATCAAATCATCCTCAGCCAGCTCTCTCATGCTTATGCAGGTCTGGATTCAGATGCTGCATTTAAATATGAAGAGGCCACATTGAAAGGATCCTTGGCTGAGGTTCTGAGTGTGCGACTCCGAGTGCACCAAAGCACCTGAGAGGCGACAGTCTGCTAAAGCTGGACACCACACTGCTCGTCTAAGCAGAATCGCACTGACTCATCCCGGTTCAGCCTTCTCAGAGTTTTTCTGCTGATGCATATTTTGGATCACGCTGTGTAAAGTTACTGTTCCCTCTCATATTTAAGGCTAAAAGCAAGATATTTTGTTTAGAAGAGCTGCAGAGAGCAATGAAACTGCTTCACTCAGCAGGATGAAAAATGCTTCTTATTGACAAAAGGCAGCAAATAGAGGCTCTTGGCTTGTTGTGCAGGGAGCTATTTTGTACGGAGCTGAATCCTCCCACACTCGGCGAGACACAGAGAACTCATCGACAGCCTGAAAACGCCGGACAAACAAGGGGACTAAGGAACACACTCGTCCTCACACCCACACACCAAACACAATGCAGGTTTTATCCAATTTAGTGAACACATTTCACAACAGAGAAATCTGAATAAACGACCATCCCCTGCGCTTTTTTGTCAAAGAAGTTGACAAACAGAGAGAGTGGGTTTGGAGATACACATTGTACATGTAGCGTTGAAGGCCTCAGTACAGTGAAAGGGCACTTAAACACATCATACACAGAGGAAATGTGTTCAGAAATACAGTCAGGTACATTCACTGTCTTATCTATCCAGCACATGGGGAGATAGCTCATGTTTATGTTCAGGTCAGGGTCTAATGCATGGAGAAAATACATCCACTGAACATAGCTGGGGGAGAAGGGAAGTAAGGAAACAGTTATGGCAAATCATACAAACAAAAAAAGAACATTTTGACATTCCCATAACCAGATGTTGCTGCTGGTTATTCACACAAATAGAGAGAGACACATAAAAAGGAGAGGAAGACATTCCAGGTGTAAAAATTGGGCCCCAAGATTTAGCAGCGGCACATTCTCTCTCCAGCCATGGATGCAGCTGCAATAGAGCTGTAAGAAGGGGGGGAAGAAACGTCTTCAGATGGTAAATGGGAAAAGAAAGAGAGAGTGCAATGGTGTCAGTAACAGCCATGGAGGATAGATAGATAAATAGGAAACGTCAGCTTTGGCACTGGTCTTTTTCAGGAGAGGACGGATGATGGCGGACAGACAGGAAGAGATGGCAGACAGGGCAAAATATGGCTGAGACAATGGGCAATATCCAGGAGGTCAGTTATACATCCTCACAACTTACCCGCTTTGTTAGAGTCAAAGGATGATGAGAGGGAGAGGAAGGGGGGGGAGAGAAGAGAGAGTCAGAGAGCAAAGAAGGGGGAGAGAGAGAGAGAGAGAGAGAGGGAGAGAGAGAGAGAGAGAGAGCAACGGGGAGACAAAAGTACACAAAATGTTAATGAGTTAAAAGTCAATTAAAATACGGCTCTTAATAAAAAAAAGACACACACACATTCACGCACGTTTATCGCACAATGGAGGACATTCGTTTTACAGGAGCATCTGTAGAGCGGTCAGAAAAAAAAAACATGTCGTCTTCTACAATGCAGTCTTGATCACATCTCGTGCAGCAGGAGGAAATGAGAAAATGCACCGAAAAACACAACCTTACATTCAAGTGCTCAGTTACATTCAGATACATCGTCGGTACCTTCGCGAGGATATTAAAATAAAACAACAAACGACAACAGCAATGAGACCACAGCGGTATTGATCGATCAAGATGCTGAAATGGAAACAGTGCAGGCAGCATGCAGTGTGGAGGAGGAGGAGGGGGAGGAGGAGGAGGAGGAGGCGCCAAGATGCAAGGTGGTGAGGCCTTAATCCCGGACACTGCTATGAAGAAGTCGGTGCAGTGAGAGAGAAACAACACATTTGTCAACAAACAACCACCGATACTCGCTATCGACCAACTACATGGGAGGCAAAGTTAGTCTTCATGACAACTCAATGTGCACTTCGAGCAAATGACATTCATCATTTGGCACCGGGGCATGGCAAATGCACACACGCACACAAAAAAACAGACATTCTGCAAGAACTTCTCTGAGAGGGAAGGGGGGTTCCAACCTTCTCCTGCAGGGCAGAACACACCTCATCTGTGTGTGTGTGTGTGAGTGGAGGAAGCTAAAGGCTGTGTGTGTGTGTGTGTGTGTTAGAGAAGATATGTTCACCTTATCATGGAGCACCCAGTCTTTTGAGAAGCTACGCTACAGGTAGGAAGCTAAAATGTTGCTTTGATACTGAAGTACTGCACTCAGGTTACAACAAGATGATTGATCACCACCATAAAAATCTAAGTTGTATCAGGCAATATTTAAAGTTAACAACACCGTTTATAGGTAGAGAAAACAGCTAATATTTGCATTTAACAGCATATAACAGGTTAGCATTCAACCATTTTCCAGTTGACATTTCAGTTAGCTAGATATGTAAACAATTAGCTACCGTATGACAACGCCAGCTAACAGTGCGTGATTAGGTTTGTAGCTAAAATCACCCATTTTTAAAATCATGTTGCGTTACCCAACCTTATAGTATAACAGCTAGGAATAAGTTGAATGCTAACGTTAGCATTCACATTTGGAAAGTTCATATCTAGCATTACAGTCAGCTAGTAATATATGCAGTGTTGCCAACTTAACGACTTTGTTGCTATATTTAGCGAGTGTTCAGACCCCTCTAGCGACTCTTTTTCAAAAAAGCGACTAGCGACAAATCTAGCAACTTTTTCTGGTGTTAAATGGAGACTTTTGGAGACTGTCGTGAAAGCATGTATCGTTCTAACTCTTCTCAACGAGCAGTGGATGCTACCTGTGAGTCCCTCCTAGCTGCATTCAGAGCAGGAGGCGTTCATCCCTCAGCATCCAGACTGTTAATGTATCACCATGTACGAAGACACCACTAGCTGATCTGGTCTCTTTATGGTCCATTTAGATCGTTAATGTAGATTTTATACAATAAACATCTTGAAAATGTTGTGGTTGAAAAATGTTATGTTTTACTTTGGCTCCTAAGTGTAGTTATAAACATATTTAGAGTGATTTTTAATCTCTTTTTGTCTCCCCCTCAACGTTACACGTCTCTCCTGCAGCGTCCATTACAATTATGCAAATTAAATGATGACGTCATTTAGCGACTTCTAGCTACTTTTAGGACAGCCAATAACTACTTTCCTCACTGAGGAGTTGGCAACACTGAATACACGCCTTTGCTTTTGTATTGTGCATTTCAAGTTAACGATAATGTCATCTAGAAAGTGGTTGAATGCCAACTTTAGCCGTTGCTTACCATTAGCATACAACAACTAGCTAGTATAGTAGCAGTATATGCTTTCCTCGCAAGTGGTCAAGATATCAAAAGAAGCTACACTCAAGTGCTTAGGTTAGCATTCAACTACTTCCTAGCCCATATTACCATCACCACCTTTCCTATATTGTGTTCATTCCTAGCTATTGATAATTTCAGCTAGAATGTAAAAATATGCTAACTTTAGCTGCTACCAAAATTATTTCAAAACTAGTTAAAAAAACTTTGACTTCTTCTTTTTAGCTTATATTATAGCTTTACCAGTAATTTGGTAAAACCCTTGCACGAGGTAGCTTGAAGCTAAATGTCAGCATGCAGCCACATGCTAGCAAAAAATTAATGTTAGCTATGAATGTATGACTTTTGTATTATATTATGTACATTCCAAGCTCATGGTAGTGTCAGCTAGAAAGATAATGAATGCTAACTCTCGCTGTTGTGTACAGTTAGCATTCAACCACGTACGAAATTGCAAGTCCTATAGGCACAGGGGATTTGACAAGTCCTGACTTCCTAGTGTGAGTGATCTGGAAAACAATTTAAGGTTAAACATCTTTATAAGCCCATTAGCTACCAACAACTTCCACGCTAAGGTTGCTTTAAGATAAGCTTTTTTCCATTGTGGTTATGATAGCTAGAAAGTAGCTGAATGCAAACACTTTTGTTAGCATTAGCTCCTTAGAAATGGTAACGCAAGCTAGGTAGTGGTTGCATGCTAACGTTTAGCTGCTAACCCTAACCCTTTTTAAGCTTTTGATCAATCAGGATGTGGTGAAATGTTTCCTCAGATTCCCACATCTATCCCTGGAACCCAGCAGGACGACATCAAAGCAGCTTTTGAGCTTCCAAACGAGAGCGTGACATCAGAGGAGAAATGGCTGCTGGGTGATTACGGCGAATAGCTTCCACATCCACAAAACAGCTTTGTGAGATGAATTGGTTTTTCAGCACGGATCAATAGTCTGACTTTTGCTCTGTGGCTGAAAACAGTGAGGCCGATCCAGCTTCTGCTTTTTTATCGATCCTGCTCTCAGTGTGGGTTATGGTATTACACACAATACAGCCCGAGCTTTTATAGGAGCAGAGAGCTTCAGGTAAACACAAGGCGAGGTGCAGGTTATTGCCTCTCTCTCTGTGACATACAGCTATATGACTTCAGAACACAATGCTGCTCTTAAACATGGCCATGAACTCAGTATGGCCGTTTAGAAGCAGATGTGTGAAGGTGTGTGAGAAGGCCCTACAGAGGGACAGGGTGTATTTCTGTTTAATGGCGACTGCTTCATGTTCTCTTTGGACAAAGCTTACTTCTTTTTCAACCTGCGGTCCTTCTCAGCCTGAGTCCCCAGCTTGCCCACCCCCATGTCCTGGCCCGCCATGTCTGCGTCCATCATGGTGGCTGAAAGGAGAGGAGGGAAAAACAGGAGGAAAACAATCTGTTATTTATGCTGTATAACACACAATCACATACTTCCTCTGATTACTGAGATCTGACACGGGTACAAAATGTGATAAATATCAAATGCAATTTCATATTATTACAGGATGAGTCAGAACTAATTATATTGTTTGTACTCTGTAAAATAACTCAGAATTATTTCTACAATTATTTAACTTTTTCTTATTTGACAACACATATTAACTTGTGATTGTACCGAGACACTAAAATTAAGTCAAAGTTGTTCTCATCTATTAAAAAGGGGATGATGGAAAGAGTTTCTCTGCTGATTTTACAACTTATTACACATCATTAGCATGATATCATCCTGGTTTTGTTAGTTTTTCTGTTAATTCCGTTGCTTTTTATTTCGTTCTTTGTTTGTTCTTATATTCTCTCATTCATTTTTGTTTATTTGTTCACTTGCTTGCTTGTTTGTTCTTTCGCTCACTCGTTCATGTTCTCGTTTGCTTTATCATTTGTTTGTCGTTTGTTTGCTCACTAGTTCCTTCTTTTTTGTTTGTCCATTCTTTCATTCTATCGTTCACTGTTTGTTCATTTGTTCTCCCATTTGTTCGTTTGCTCATTCCCACCCACGTTTGTTCACTCACTTGTAAGGTTGTTTGTTTGTTCACTCATTCATTCGTTTGTGGTTCATTCATTTGATCTATCTATCTATCTATCTATCTATCTATCTATCTATCTATCTATCTATCTATCTATCTATCTATCTATCTATCTATCTATCTATCTATCTATCTATCCATCCATCCATCCATCCATCCATCCATCCATCCATCCATCCATCCATCCATCCATCCATCCACCAGAACACCCATACATCCCTCCATCAATCCATCTATTCATCCACCAATCCTTCCATTTATTCATCTATCCATCCGTCCATTCATCAATCTAACCACCCATACATCCCTCCATTAATGCATCCATACATCCTCCCACCCATTAAAGCCATTCATCAATCTCTTTATTTCTCCATTTCTCCATTTCTCCATCCATCCATCCATCCATTTCTCCATTTCTCCATCCATCCATCCATCCATCCATCCATCCATCCATCCATCCATCCATCCATCCATCCATCCATCCATCCATCCATCAAAAGTCCCTTCCCTGGGCTTTTATTTTGAAATGTTTTACTTTGGCTTCTGTACCACATGACTGTCCTTCAATCTTATTTAATTCATTAATGGAAAATACAAAAAAAATTAAAAATGCACTAAATACACAAAATTTCACCTTTTTTTCCTTTCAAAAACTGTCTGAGAAGATGATGACTGAAATATCGACTAGAGTCAGAATAAAATGAACACTCAGTGAAATGAGACTTAAAGGAAGACTGACTAAATCTGACTCAAACAACACGAGACACAAAGACTTACTATGATTAAAATCGACCTCAGTTTTCAGGGAATAATGGACACCACTCAACATAAAACCACACATTTGAGTAAACAGATAATTTCTCAGTAAATCTTCAGTCTCTTGATATTCCATATGAAATATTATCACCACCATGACTCACCGTGTGGATCTACCATGACCTGTCTGTGTGCTAGATGTGCCAGTCGGCCTTTCTCCTTCTTTCCAAAGAGCCGTCCGATGGAGGATTTGATTCCCTTCTTCTTGGGCTGTTTGTGGAGGGAGTCCTGGCTGCTGGCTACGCTGCTCAGAGCGCTGGCCTCAGCCTCCAGAGAGGCCACGATCCTGAGACACACACAGAAAACCTCTGTTTAAAGAGGGTGTCAGTAGTCTCAGACACACTTACCACAAGTCTTCTTCTGTTACAGTTATTCAGCGTGAGCAAGAAAACAATTGCATTTAAAGTGAGTTGGGAGTTTGTTCCAGATATGTGGTGCATAATGACTAAACGCTGCTTCACCATGTTTCCTTCTGACTCTGGGGACTGAAAGCAGACCAGTACCTGATGACCTCAGAGGTCCAGATGGTTCATACAGGAGCAGCAGATCAGCAATGTATTTTGGGCCTAAACCATTCAGTGCTTTATAAACCATCAGCAGGAGAAAGTCTATTCTCTGACAGACAGGAAGCCAGTGTAGAGCTCTAAGAACTGGAGTGATGTGGTCTACTTTGTTGGTCCTTGTTAGGACTCGAGCAGCAGCATTCTGTATGAGCTGCAGCCGTCTGATGGACTTTTAAGGGAGTCCTGTAAAGACCCTGTTACAGTAGTCTAGTCTGCTAAAGATAAATGCATGGACCAGTTTTTCTGCATCCAGCTGAGACATAAGTCCTTTAATCCATGATATATTCTGAAGGTGATAGTAGGCTGACTTAATCATCAGCGAGCCAGGCACGTTTAAATCAAATTGGAACATTTCTAAAAGTCAAAATCATCAGACTATGATTATTGCCATTTGAAATAATCAGTTCACATTAAACTTGAACAGCTCAGTCCTCTGTGCAATGCAGCCTTTCTTTAGTTGCACCAATCCATCTACTTTGCCAACCCTCGGCTTGTTTGTGAGGCGGATGAGCTCCAAATTTTAATGAGTTCTTCCTTCGCCAACACTTCACCCTTCCACCAAATTTCATACAAATCTGGCAAGTATTATTCTTTATTTTTATAATCCTGCTGAAGCACAAACAAATTCTAACAGAATCCAGGGCTCACCCACGCAATGCTCAACATACAGTCCACTCAATATTGAACAATCCCCCCCTCACACACCTCTTTTATTCCCTCCTGTTATTGTATTTTCCTGCACAGAATCCTCAAAGTGTTTGCATGCTCCTTACTGCAGATAACTCGGATAATGTGACTCCTGTCTGTGATTTAAGTTTGACAAATCTCCCTTATTATCCCTGTAAGTGCTTAAAATGGAACATTGAAAAACTGTAGGCGGGTAAGAAAAGAACGCTCTCTTGAATGCAGAAATTAAAGTCAATCTTTCACAAGAAAGAATACAACTAAAAAACAGTTAAAGGTAACATATAATGCTCTTTTTCATCAAAATATATTGGTCTAAGAGGTCCCCAAAACATGTCTTAAAAGTTTATTGCTCAAAAAAACACTTTGAAAACAGATTTTGGTCTGCCTGTAAACTCCTCTTTTTCAGCCCTGCTCAGAACAGGCTGTTTTCTGTGTCTGTGCCTTTAAATGAGAATGAGCTCTCTGACCACGCCCCCTCAGGAAGTGGCTATCCCCTCGGCTGTCCAGCACGTTGATCTAATGTTTACATGTTGGCTGAATATACACGGCTGCTCACAGACCCGCGTTACTTCAACCCTCTGAATCTGATCCAGAATCTGATCCTGACGGAGAGGCGCCTGCAGCAGGACCTTTCTGAAGGATTGGTCACAGATTTAGTGTTTCTTGTTGTTTTATTTGTCAGTATGTCGACGTGTGTCTTGGTACACAGCTACGAACATGTAGCTATGTGGCTATCCTAACTAGCGCTAGCACTTATCCATGATAAATAAAAATCATCCACTAGATCTTCAAATCTGCAGACGTGGGGAGTAAAACCGACCTTTGTGTTTATTAATACAGCCTACAACTAGCATGCCTCCCTCCTAAGCTCCTTGTTACCACACGTGTGTGCAGGGAATGAAAAACAGAGGAGGGGTTGAGTTGTATTTTATACAGTCTATGGGCTGAACAAGCTCCGGACTCTGACTTCCTGTTACAGACCGGATGGCGTTGTGACGTATGAAAAACACTGAAATCTGAAACGGCTGGTTTCAGCACACATTTACAGAAAGGTGGAGAAATCAAAACAGGGGCAGAATGGATTCTTTTCATTTTCAGGGGGTTTAGACATGCCAGGGACACATATTTCAGGTAGAGAACCATTAAAATGTTGATTTTGCATGATATGTGACCTTTAATACAGTGGTTGTAGAGGGTGTGTATTGCTGGAAGTTACCCTCGTGCGTCATTGTGCGAGGAGGCTGGCAGTGTGTGTGTCATTCGGACTGTGCGTGGCGTCGCAGGGGGGGAAGTCTCACACTTGATGGTGGCCTTGTCCTCACGGCCGTCCTCATCCACCGCTGCAATCTGAGAGACGAGGGCAGACAACGTGACATTAGACATGACCCTTTGGTGCATGAAACCACCTGTCCGACGGCATTATCACGCCATATTAAGGGGACTTATGGTTTAATGTCAGTGGAAACTTTGCGTACCTTTCTCCTGTGTTTCCTCAGATCACTGGGCTGTAGGGAGAAAAAAAGAGGAAGAGAAATGTCAAAAACATGTCCATAATGGTTCTTTAAAAGCCTCTGGACCAAAGACAAATGTGCACTCTACCCTCTCCTCATAAAGGTACACATCAGTAATCTTCGGGGGTACTTCTGTTGTGTGAAATCCTCCGTGATGGGCACATCTGCAGCATTTGACCCTCGGGTTAATTCGAAGAGAGAGTCTGAAATATTATCCTCTATTCTTGGAGAAACTGAGAGCTGTCCCCTTTGACATCGGTGTTACGTGATGACAGCTGACAGAGCAGCACAGCTCCTGTCACGATTCTCCTGCAGACTGACTTAATGCAGCAAGTCTTCAAATATTTATGCCCTCTCTGGATGTAAAGCTTCACACGCAGGCAGACTGTAAAGGGAGAAACCCTGACAGAGAGGTTGTGCCTGCTTTTATGTCTTCTTATAGTACTGACTTGATGCATTTACAGTTGTGCTTACATGCACGGATGAAGAGAGAGATATTTTAAAGACTGTACGTTCCTCTTCGTGCAAAGTAGTTCAGTCTCTAAAAACAACCTCAAACCATCTGAATTACACAGTCAGATATCATCAGCATATCGTCGGAGTCTCATCAGAGGCTGCTGTGCAATGCAAGGACTGCAAATCTCTGAAGTTTCAAGCTATAAAGACCAAAGAGGCGATGGCAAAACGGGCCCTAAATCTGCCTTAAATCATCTGGAGTGTGGCCAGTCAAGCAGATGTTTTGGCTAACTATTCGCGACGATACCTACCAGCGTCATGACCCCCATGCGCTCCATATCTCGTGCAGGACTCCGAGGATCCAGTTTGGGAGTGGAGTGTCCGCTGGGTGGGGAGGAGGAGGCCAGGGAGGAGGCGGTGGCCGAGGCAGTGATAGAGGCCCCGTGGTGGTGCATTCGAGCCAGGTTGAGCCCCTCCAGGCTGACGCTGGCTACGCGGTTCTCGATCTCCTCCGCCCGTAGCTCTGTGGACTCCTTCTCCTCCTGGATCAGCCTTGTAGAGAGAAGGAGAGATGGAGAGAGGGCAACACGGGAGGTAGAATCAGAAGTTAGTAAAGTTTTGTCATGCTGCAGCTTTGCTTTCACAAAATTAAACTACGTGCTGGGTGTTTGATATTTAGGAAATGTTGGGGGTTTATAAATCTGGTGAAAACTTTTATGAGTGTATGCCTTTGTTTTAGCGTGTACACACATTTCATAGATCTGAACCTTGACCTTCTGTGACCTTGAGTGCCTGAAGCAGATGTGTGAAGATTTTTCCACTTTTCTAGTAAGAGCAGCATTTTTTTTATTCACCAGCGAGCAAACCACTTCATTAACGGACAGAAAATAGACCAGAACAAAGTCTGTATGGAGAGCAAAAGCAGGCGTAAACACATCCTGGTTCCTGTCGGCGGTATTCTGATCATAATCTGATCTCTACAAACAGATATTTACATTTCAGTGCAGTCATTCCACCAGCATCATGTTGCTTTTATTTCAACACACTTGAGACCTGTTAGTCGTGAGTAAACCACAAGAATAGTAGCTTCTTCTATTCCGTCCATGCCGCTGAAGTAAAGGCTGATTTATACTTCTGCGTTGAATCGACGGCGTAACCTACGCCGGGGGTCCGCGTAGCTCCCGTACCTACACCGTGGCCTACGCACGTAGCTGACGTGCACCTCCTCCAAAATGTAACTCCCCGTAGAGCCGACGCGGACCTCAAGCTCTGTGATTGGTCCGCTCGGCGGCTTTGTCTTTACTGCATTTACAACACTTCCGGGATCCCAGACATCGGCCGCACATCGGCCGTGTATTTCATCTCCTCCTCTCTATTCTTCATGTAATCATGTCTGTATGATAAACAGCAACATGTATCAGCTGTAGATTAACATAACACGCTCTGAAACTCTGTGGAAAAGTAAACAGAGATCGTAGCGGGACCGGAAGCAGGCGGCAGGCTATCAGAGAGAGACCGCACTGCCCTCAGGCGTTTCGGCGGAGAATTGCTGCGCGAGACGGACACATCGACGCACAAGTATGTGGGGCTCATGTCCGCGTCAGCCCCTGCTGCGTAGGGGAGACGCAGAAGTATAAATCAGCCTTAAGCCAGAAAGAAGCCTCTGTGTTAAGGGCTATTTACAGTGAAACCGGGACCCACAAGAAACAGATGAACAGGTTCTAAAAGTTTGGAAACACCTTCTCATTCAAGGGTTTGTATTTATTTTAATTATTTGAAACACTATAGATTATTACTGAAGACATCAAAACTATGAAAGAACATATATGGAATTATTGAATGAACAAAAAAGTGTTAAACAAAGCAGAATATGTTTTATATTTTAGATTCTGTAAAGTAGCCCCCTTTTTCCTTCATGGCAGCTTTGCACACTCTTGGTATTCTCTCAGTCTGCTTCATGAAGTGGTCTCCTGGAATGGTTTCTCTCAGTCCGCTTCATGAAGTGGTCTCCTTGAATGGTTTCTAATTATCATGAACCTTGTCAAGAGTTCATTTGTAGAATGACTTGCCTTCTTAATGTGTTTGAGACCATCAGTTGTGTTGTTCAGAGGTAGGGTTAGCACACAATGGAGAGCCCTATTTGACGACTGTTGTAATCCAGATTATGGCAAAACTAGATTATTTCATAGTTTATAGAAATAATTGGAATAAATAAAAACATTGAATGAGAAGGTGTGTCCAAACTTTTGACTGGTAGTGTATGTATTGATGGGGTTTATGTTGTAAACATATCTGGAGAGTCAGATTTCACTCTGCACAGTCGCTTGGAGCATCAATAGTCTGTAGTCGCCATACAATGTTGGTAACATTGATTTAACCTACACTCTTCTGATTTGCAGGACAGCATGGTTTCAGTTTCACTGCTGCAGAGTTCAGGCGTATCACTCTGGGTCTTCTGAAGAGGATTTCTGGAGACCCGCCGAACAAATCCCACGAAACACCTCCGGTATGAGGCTAACTCTCTAATTAAAAGCCTCAATGGGGAGATTAAAATGCTAAAAGTCAGGTCATTAGTTACAACACACCCAGGGTTTCACTTTGTAATTAACCCAGAGCTCGACTCCTTGAATTCATGATCACTATCTGAGGTTTTTCTGAAGAGGAGTGCAGCTCTGCGTCTGTCGGCGGGGATATAAATTAGAAGAGAGAGCAAAAGGCGCATTAAGAGCTCTTCAAATAAAGAAGCGAGTAAAGTTGAGCCTGGGGTTATGAAGAGTTATCAGCACCAGATTATTACTGTGTTAACAAGATGATCAGATTTCAAGAAGCAGCATGTGCAGACTGGAGGAGTGTTTGTTGTAGACAGAGGGAGCTGCTTGCAGAGAGGATTGGGATTCTGCAAGGACACTGAGTCAGCATGTTGGAGTCGTTTCTTTATGCACACTGAGGATACATGAGGGAGTCTTCATTAGAGCAGAAGGACAAAGAGGCTCAGTTTACCTTGGCTTAATATTAAAAAGTTACCACAAGTATCTGCTGCTGAAGTAGAATTGATTAGCAACACAAAAAGTGGATCAATACGTCTGGAAATCGTGCCCTTTAATATCGAATCAGTCCTCCGGTGTGTGTTTGTGGCGTACCGGATCTCCTTGTTGATGGCGTCCAGCTGCTCTTGAAGCATCATGGCCAGAGTTTGTGCGTCAGAGTGGCCGCCGGGCGACAGCAGGTCCATGGAGCTGAACAGCGTTTCCCTGTCGTCGTCGTCGATGTCCGACATCTCTGTGTCGCTTTCGAAGTGGTGACCTCCAAGAACCCCCAGCTGCTGAGAACGCCATTCATGCTCGCCTAAAGATTTGGCCTGGAACACAGCCGAGAAGAAAAGAGGACGAGAGATGTTTGAAAACAGAAACTTTGGAAACTGAAGTCATGCTCTTTGACTTCTTGGAGGCTCACCTTTGGTTCTCGCAGACCTACCCGTCCCCTCCTCGGTCGCCGGATGACTTTAGCTGAGCGGTAATGGTCCGACTGGGTTTCAGCCAGAGATCCCAACGAGAACCTGAGCTCGGTTGACGTGTCCAGATGAGACCTGAGGATATTACATCAGTTATACCTCATCTCCAGTAACATAGAGCGTGCTTAAAATAAAACACCCTCTGGAGTCTGTTCTCGTAAAAGCAACACAATGTTCACCGCTCACAGTAAACAGACAGTAAACAATCAAATCTGCTGTTTGGGTACCTAACGCGTGTCTAATAGTCACTTCTTGAAGGATCACAGCACGTTAAACACGCCTCTATGGCTGCAAATGGTTTGTCTATGGAGGAGATTAAAGCTGCTACTGTCAACTCATCAGTGCTGTAATATTAGAGCTCCATGCAGCGAGGAAGAGGAGCCAGAAATCATCCCAGAATAGACGCAGAGAGTTCAGTGATACCAGCGTTTCTAACAATAGTGCAGAGAGAGATGAAAGATGAAATTACAATCCTGCTACTGGAGGAGAATAATGTGTATTCCTGCGTTTTATCTGCCTCCCATTCAATAGAAGAAATCTTCATTCTACTTTTTTAAATCTCTAACATCTAACTCTGTTTTAAAACCTGTGTTTCATCTTCAAGCATCACTGCCTTCTTCTGGAGAACACTGCCTGACTGTGAAGTTCTTTGAGTGTGGCTAACATTTGAACACGGACCCATCTTGGTAAAATACAATTGCTTAATTATCTGTGTGCTCCAGAAGTCCACTGAACTGGATCTAACTTCTGTTTGGACTCATTTTAAGAAGCATCAGACAGAACTTCTCTTTCCTCTCTGTGTAACTAAACTTTACTCTCTTTGTGGATTTAATCTAATGTTCAGTATCATGGAGCAATGTAAGGTAAGCAACTATATTTAAGTCTGCTGTACCTGTCAGGGTCTGGATGTCACTACATTTTGAAGTGGTGCATTTTCAGGAGAGTGATACCCTGTATTTTAAGAGTTTAAATGGTGCCTTCCCTTCAACTGAAAACACAGAAGCCGAAGCATGATGGATGAATTTAAAGCTCCTGTGAGGGTGCGCCCCATGTACAGAGGCTATAGTCCTTGTCGACACCCAGCATCAACCCTTTGCTGCATGTAAACCCCCTGCTCTTTACTCCCCAAATTTCCTGTCCCTCTTCAACTGTCTTCAACACAGAATATGACTTTAAAGCTACTGTGAGGATTTTTCTGTCTGTGTTGATTTTGGCGCCCCCTCTGGACAAAGTGATTCCTCTGATTTCTTATGCTGATTCCGTCTGGAACAAAAATCAGCTTAAATAGTCAAACAAATCAGAGACTGTGAATCTTATTTGGGAAAAAAAAAAAAAAGACTTGCTGTAAATCTCATCTGACACCTCCCAGCGATCACAGGAAGCAAAAATTTGAATTTAGGAATTTTGCATCTTGTTGATAATGATTGCCTTTGAAGTTTATTAACGGCAGGGCTCAAACTTGCAGCCAGTTTGGTCTCATTTGCTCCAGAAATGTCATCTGTGCATCCTCAAAATATATAAAATAGTATTTATGCAGATGCAAATAAATGTGGTGCAAACTTTTCACATCTCTCTATAAAATGTTCATAAAAACTGGGACCTGCTGTTGATTAGTTATGCACGATTCTTCCTGCATGTTAAAATACAAGGCAGCTGCCTCAGCCCCATTTCTTTATAATTGTTCTGAAATTTTCCAACAAGGTATTTTTGTACAGTCATTTCTTTTAGTTTTTTTGCAAGGTGCTCAAAAAAGTGTGCAGTGGTTTTATTTGAGTTACAACACACCTTAAAAATGAAAAAGGATTGCTTTGTTTACAAAGAAATATAAGAGAAAAAATATATTGCAACTGTCCATATCTGAGAATTTTAATAAAATAATAGTTATTTAAATTTTGAGTTCAATCCAGTTTTCTTAAAAAGCATTAAAGAATCGTGGATTCATGGGTTGAGTGTATCGTTACATCCCTATTGATAAGTATTAGGAGTTGTAAATCTCCCCTGTAGTTGTATCGTACATGAACAGACAACTTAACATCCCAAAGATTGGCAGGTTTTGGCCAATTTCACAAATTAAAAGCCCAGTGATTTTCAAGACCTGGTCAAACCTTCAAACATCTCCACACACACACACACACACACACACACACACACACACACACACACACACACACACACACACACACTCTACGTACCGTGACAGCGTCGGCTCGGTGAGGGAGCCTGCCCTCAATCTGAACTGGTCCAGCTCTGACCTCAGTTTGTCAATCTCCTCCGCCAGATGTGACTGCAAACAATTCAACAAGATGACATTATAGGACATATCAATATATTAAACAGAAGTCATATGGAGCATTCATATCAAATATCTGTAACCTACTTTTTCATGGATGGAGTCCTCGTACTGTTTCCTGTAGCTTTCAGAGTCTTGGATGAGTAAATTCTGCAAAGAAGAAGAGATAAGAGGTGAAACACTCCGTCTCCTCCTGACCTTCACTGGACAGCACTTTAATAAACAAGTCTCCATCTTTCACCTTTTCTTCTAGGGCTGACATCCTCTCCTTCAGGTGGAGCTGGAGTCTCTCGTTGGACTCTGTGAGGAGTCTGTCCACTGTGTCTGACAGACGCTTGTTGTGCTCTTCATTCATCTTTTCTCTCTGTCGGGCC
The DNA here is from genome assembly GCF_009762535.1 of Notolabrus celidotus. NCBI lineage: Eukaryota > Metazoa > Chordata > Actinopteri > Labriformes > Labridae > Notolabrus > Notolabrus celidotus. Next base: position 4,576,831 of record NC_048292.1, read on the forward strand.
TGGAAGGATTCAAAACGCAGAGCTGAAGCGTTTAATTGAGGTATCACAGGATAAAAAAGAAGCTGCAAATACATCTGGATTTTATTAATACGTCCAGATTTATACAGGGGTATAAGGTGGTATTAGGGGTGGGAATTGAAAACCGGATCCGACTTTGAACCGGTTCCAATTGATCCATTCCATCGTCATGTCACGGTCATGGTCACAGTGTGTTGCATTACGTCACACACTCTGCGACGCAGAACTCCTTCAACCACGAGGAAACATGGAGAGGAAAAGTGTTTTTCCTCTCCAAATTCAAAGTGTTTTCCTCCAGGCACTAGGGGCCACGCCCGGACTCACGCGGCCGAAAATGAGGAACCGAGAGCAAGTAAAATACCTCAGGGATGACCCTGGAGGAAAAGCGTTTTTCATCTCTAAATTCAAAGTACTTTCCTTCAGGCTCCAGGGGCCACGTCCGGACTCAAGCGGCCGAAAATTAGACACAGAGAGCGGGTAAAATACCTCCACTATTACCCCTGGAGGAAAAGCATTTTTCCTCTCCAAATTCAAAGTATTTTCCTCCAGGCTCCAGGGGCCACGTCCGGACTCATGCGGCCGAAAATGAAGCACTGAGAGCGGGTAAAATACCTCTGCGATGACCCCTGGAGGAAAGGCATTTTTCCGCTCTAAATTTTAAGTATTTTGATCCAGGCTCGAGGGGCCACGTCAGGACTAACACAGTCGAAAATGAGGCACTGAGAGTGGGTAAAATACCTCTGCGATGATCCCCGGAGGAAAAGTGTTTTTCCTCTCCAAATTCAAAGTATTTTCCTCCAGGCTCCAGGGGCCACATCCGGACTCATGCGGCCGAAAATGAGGAACCGAGAGCGGGTAAAATACCTCTGCAGTGACCCTGGAGGAAAAGCGTTTTTCCCCTCCAAATTCAAAGTATTTTCCTCCAGGCTCCAGGGGCCACGTCCGGACTCAAGCGGCCGGAAATGAGGAACCGAGAGCGGGTAAAATACCACCATGATGTCCCCGGAGGAAAAGAGTTTTTCCTCTTTAAATTCAAAGGATTTTCCCCCAGGCTCGAGGGACCACGTCCGGACTCACGGGGCCGAGAATGAGGTTAACCTATTGTTCAGTATGTTCAAGTTGAATATTTTCATGTTCAGTCTTGTGCAGACATCATTTTGGAAAAAATAAAATGGTTCCTCTTGGTGCAGAAGACTGTATAGAACTACTTTTGTCCCCTCAAAAAATACTCAGGAATTGTTAGGAGAATTGATAAGGAATTGGATTGATAAGCAGAATCGACAATGGCATTGACATTGATGAAATCTTATCAATTCCCACCCCTAGGTGGTATGTACTCTATCATACTTTACATACACTATTTACAACCCAGGCTTCAAATCAGGTTTCTTTCCTGTGATTTATGTTCTTAATCATCCCTCCAAACTGAGAAACCACCTCTGTGAACCCTCAGTCACAATTAAACCTTCACTCGGTTTACTTTCCGCTCTCCGTCTAGTGTTTTGGATGTGATCTAAAATAAGACATGGATTAATGCATCACTTGTGAGTATTTTACAAACCATCTATCAGCAGAATGTGTGAAACATTGATTTGGCCATGTGTCATCGGTGATAAATCATTCAATCAATGTGTCATCAGTCAGTGTCGCCTGAAGCTGTCAGTCTCCCGCAGGAGTCTGTGCCTGCTTCACGCCGGCGTCTGGCACGCCGCCTCCTCCGTCGTGACTCACCCGCAGCAGCTCCTGGTTCTTCTCCTCCAGCTGGCACTCCAAGTGCCTCATTCGCTCCTCGATGCTCCCATGACGCTCCTCCGCCTACAGTCGGATCACAGAGAAGACAAAGACAAAGAGGGCACGATGATCTGCTGCTGATCTGCGTGACAGCTGATGGAGAAAGCAGAGGCAACCACACAAGCCAAAGCCTCTACCCCGAACTCAAAGATGGAGATCTACAGAGAGCTGTTTGGTTTAAAGAAGGGGAAGAGAGAGAGGGAGGCCACCAAAGGACAGAACAGGTGCTTTTCATTACGCTAGTTTGTGCTTTAAGGCTTCCTCTCTCCTCCACAGAAATCACTTAATCTTTGATCTATTGAACACCTTGGAGCACTTTAAGGAGACAGGAGGCAAGGAGAGAGGAGACTGCAAGAGGAGCTAAAACTGAGGAAACAATGGTGTATGATATCCCAACCAAGAGATTGTAACATCCATTCATCTGTCCATTTGTCCATTTATCTATCAGTCTATCCATCCATCTATCAACCATCAAGCTACTCGTCCATCTAACCATCCATCCAATCGTCAATCCATCCCTCCATGTGTCCATCCATTCATCCATCCGTAATCTATCCCTGTCCATCCATCGATCTGTCCATCAGTACATTTGTTCATCCATTCGTCCAACCAACCAACAATCCATCATCCATCTGTTTATCCATCCATCCATCCATCCATCCATCCATCCATCCATCCATCCATCCATCCATCCATCCATCCATCCGTCAATTCCTCTGTCCATCCATCCACTGATCATCCATCCATCAATTCCTCTGCCCATCCATCAATCCATTCATCTAATTATCCATCCATCTCTCCATCCATTCATCTGTCCATCCATCAATCCATGTTTTAACATATCTATCCATCCATCCATCCATCCATCCATCCATCCATCCATCCATCCATCCATCCATCCATCCATCCATCCATCCATCCATCAATCAATCAATCAATCAATCCCTCCTTTAACTCATCAACCCATCCATCCATCCATCCATCCATCCATCCATCCATCCATCCATCCATCCATCCATCCATCCATCCATCCATCAATCAATCCATCCTTTAACTCATCAACCCATCCATCCATCCATCCATCCATCCATCCATCCATCCATCCATCCATCCATCCATCAATCCATCCTTTAACTCATCAACCCATCCATCCATCCATCCATCCATCCATCCATCCATCCATCCATCCATCAATCCATCCTTTAACTCATCAACCCATCCATCCATCCATCCATCCATCCATCCATCCATCCATCCATCCATCCATCCATCCATCTATTCATCCATCCATCCATCTCTCCATCCATCCATCCATCCATCCATCCATCCATCCATCCATCCATCCATCCATCCATCCATCCATCCATCCATCCCTCCCTCCCTCCATCCATCCATCCATCCATCAATCCATCCATCCATCCATCTATTCATCCATCCATCCATCCATCCATCCATCCATCCATCCATCCATCCATCTATTCATCCATCTCTCCATCCATCCATCCATCCATCCATCCATTCATCCATCCGTCCATCCATCCATCCATCATCCATCCATTTATCCATCCAATTACACATCCACCCATTCATCCATTCATCCATCCATCATCCATCCATCAATTCTTCCATCCATTCATCTATCATCTGTTCATCAATCCATCCAATTACACATCCATCTTTGAACATATAGTTATATAGTGAAATATCTTTTAACAGAGTGGTTCCCTTAACATTCATCTTTATAGGTTTTACAGTCTTAGTGTTTTTATCTCCTGCAGCCTCCTTCTCTGTTTGGAGACACATTGAGGAAAAGCTAGAGTCATGAAAAGCACCAATAATGAAAGAGGACGAGAAATCCTCCAGCACTGCTGAGTTTGAGCTCCAGCCAGAAATGCCATGCAGCCGTCCCAAAGTTTGAGAGCAGAGTCCTGGAAAGCTGAATAAGCTCTCCACCAAACACTGACGGAGGGAATGAACCTGCTCTCTACTGAAGTTAGCAGCAGCTGTGACGCCCTGTGAGGCTACCTTCCTAAGAATGGAGCTCATGTCTTCAAGTTTAGCTTCCATAACAAAGTGATAATCCTCGGGGGAGGAGGAAGAGCAGCTGCAGTCAGACTACGTGGCCAAGGAAGAGGAGAGGGACACGTTGAGACGTCATGACAACAAGGAAAGACGAGGACATCAGTGAGAGATGTCTGAGTGTGTCCGTACCTTTGTGAGGGCTGCTATCCTCTGAGCCAGTTCAGCTTCCACCTCCGGCAGAGTTTCGGCCTTCCTCATGGTCTGCTGCAGCTTCTGCTCGGCCAGCTCCAGCCTCTCCTGTAGCTGCCTGTTCTTCTCCTCCATCTGCAAAACAAACAACAACATGGTGGTCATTTCACAGACTTAGATATGACAACTCAAAACAATTATAACCTCGGTTAAATGTGAAGGAAATTGAGCACCTAAAGTCTCTAAAAATAGTATGGGAGGTTGAGCCTTCTGCTATAAGGCACCTCTCCTTTGAAATCATCCACCAGTCAGAGTCCAGGAGGCAGACACCCTCTCTGTTTTTAAGAGTAGGCTTCAAACTTTCCTTTTTGATAAAGCTTATAGTTAGAGCTGACTTAGGCTTGGACCAGCTTTTAGTTATGCTGCTATAGGCTTAGACTGCTACAGGCATAGACAACTATAGGCTTAGAGTTCTACATGCTTAGACAACTATAGGCTTAGACTGCTACAGGCTTAGACAACTATAGGCTGAGACTGCTACAGGCTTGGACAACTGTAGGCTTAGACTTCTACAGGCTTAGACAACTATAGGCTTAGACTGCTACAGGCTTAGACAGCTATAGGCTGAGACTGCTACAGCTTTAGACACGTATATGCTTAGACTACTACAGGCTTAGACAACTATAGGCTTCGACAACTATAGGCTTAGACTGCTACAGGCTTGGACAACTGTAGGCTTAGACTGCTACAGGCTTAGACAACTATAGGCTTAGACTGCTACAGGCTTGGACAACTGTAGGCTTAGACTGCTACAGGCTTAGACAACTATAGGCTTAGACTGCTACAGGCTTGGACAACTGTAGGCTTAGACTTCTACAGGCTTAGACAACTATAGGCTGAGACTGCTACAGGCTTAGACTGCTACAGGCTTAGACAACTATAGGCTTAGACTGCTAAAGGCTTAGACAATTATAGGCTTAGACTGCTACAGGCTTAGACAACTATAGGCTTAGACTGCTAAAGGCTTAGACAATTATAGGCTTAGACTGCTACAGGCTTAGACAACTATAGGCTTAGACTTCTAACGGCTTAGACAACTATAGGCTGAGACTGCTACAGGCTTAGACAACTATAGGCTTAGACTGCCTGGAGATCTGACACACAGGGATCCTATCTCTCTCTTCTGTCTGCCTATCACTTACTTCCCACTTACTCTTCCTGTCCCATTAAAGTTACCAACCATAGACCTTTCTGGAGTCCCTGAGCTCCCTTGTCTCGTAGGTTTACTCTGGATCTCTGCCTTAGACGTGCCAGACTCCAGCTGCTACAACTACTACTATCCGTCTCACCACTATCATCTCTCTCTCTCTCTCTCTCTCTCTCTCTCTCTCTCTCTCTCTCTTCATCTCCCTCTATCCCTCTCTCCAACACGGTAGGTCTCAGCAGATGTGTCTAACATGAGTCTGGTCCTGCTGGAGGTTTCTGCATGTTAAAGGAAGTTTGTCCTTGCCACTGTAACTTGCTAAATGCTGCAAAGTGCTCTGCTCATGGTGGATTAAGATGAGATCAGACTGAGTCCTGTCTGTAAGATGGGACTGGATCTGATCCTGTCTTGATGTTGGGTCTTTGTTAATAATAGAACATAGAGTACGTCTAGACCTGCAAATAAACTGGAGCAAGGTAAAAACAGTTGTGATAAAACTCAAGTACCACAGTTGTTAGTGTTCAAGATGCATGCTAATACCTTTTTGGAAACTTAAGAGTGATAAACTCTTCTATTTAAGACAACAATGGACCAGCTGAGGTGGGGGTGCATGAGTTTTTGAGGGTCCGTACTTCACAGCAGTCACTTATGGTATCAGAAAGAGCTCCACCGCTGCACAGAAACCATCACACAAACCTGTTTCCCTCTGAGAGACCCCAAAACAGACTGCGTCACAAACGCAGGTGTCACTTATATTCCAGGTTTTACGGTAAGTGAAGTCATTACAAAGCCCTCATTCCTAGAAACACCTGCTTTTCTTGGCATCATTTAAGAAGTATTTGCTCTTTGTCTTTGCATATCAATGAAACAACACTTCTGTGAGAGTGACTCTCTCCCTCCTCATCACGGCCTGGTAGAAAATAGAACCACAGATATCCGTCTTTAGTGGAACTTGGAGCAGCCTCTGAAAGCTCTGGCAGAGCGCGTCCGCCCTCCTCTAAATAACAGCATCAGAGTCAGAATAGCAGCGGCTCTCTGCGCCCGCCAAGAGTGACAGTGCAACTTTTAGTCGGAGCAGACCGGTAATTGCTCCGATTAGGCATTCAGATACAGTGCTTGAGTTTATGAAGGAGGAAATGAATCCCAGCATTTAGTTAGGCTGCCACAAAGTGACTAACATACAGTATATCTCTGTTGCGTGCTAAGACTCTCCTCTCTACCTTCTTCGGGCTCTGATCTGTTTAAGACTCTTATTTTTGGGGCTGCCTTTGCCATCAGCGACAGATGCTCTGCTCCCCATAGTATCGGGCCTGGCAGCTCAATATGCAATAAATAGACCCGAGTGGGCCAAGGCTAGGAAGTGTCAGGGATATTTTCTGTCCTATCGGGGAAGCATGCAAGTTTGTTTTTGTTTTTGCTATCCTTCTTTTTTGGCCTTTTTGCTCCAGTTTCATGGGAAAGGCAGCAGACCTCTCATCTCACGGCTGAGCCTACATCCTCATCCTAAAACAGCAGGAACAAGGTCCCAGGATATAGGAAAGTACACTTATGACAGCACACAGGAAGTGAAGAGGTGTGTTCAAGGCTTCAGGAGTTATTTCTGCACGCTCTGAGATGGTTTCTGGAAACACTTGGTTATGAAGTGGTCTTGCAGTCCCTTGGATGAGGCGCTTACAGTTAGTTGTGTGCATGCTATGAGTGAAAACTGGATACAGGAATCAAACACTGTTACATGGGACTTTCACCAGATCCGCTGCGGTCCAGCTCCGTGCTCTCTGGTCTGTCAACACCCACCGGTTGCATTTTCAGAACGCAGCACAGAGCAGGACCGCCAGACAGCTGGAGTCATGTGACCGAGGTTTTCCTGAATCAAGGATTCTCCTCCTCCTCTCCTCATCCATGTTGTCTCTCTGAATACCTCTGACCTGTTGACTCCAGGTCTGGCTCCGCTCATCATGACGGTTTGTTGTTGTAGTTAAGTGAAATACTACAATACGATCTGGTGATAACACAGAGTGTTTTATTCTGAAAATTAACCAGATCTTACTTCCTGTCCAGGTCCATCTGCTCTGTTGAGATTGATGCGTCGTGCTCAAGCATCTAGAAGTCTTGTGTATCTGATCCCGAGGGCTCCGACCTGCCGGATCAGATACACAGACGGAACGCAACGGAGTGGATCCAGTGGAAGTTAAGACATTGACTAGAATAGAAACCAGATCAGATCAGGTCCTGTGATGGATCAGAGACAGACTGGACACGGATCTGTTGGAATTTGGCTGTTATGGGTTGAAATATGCTCACCCCAGAATTCTTGCAAACCTTCTTGAGAGAGAAAGGAAATGTGGGGAGTAGAGATGCAGCAAATGGTCGAGGCCAGGATTCGAACCTGCAACCACTGGGACAAGGACTAAAGCCTCTGTATATGGGGCCTGCACTTAGACCACTAGGCCAATGGCGCCCCATTCTTGCAGACCAAGGAGAATATATAAATATGCAGCTAAAGCTAGCATACTGTAAAACACAACGCTTTCTGCCACAACAGTTACCGTAAATCTGGGATAAAGGAGGCATGACTTGGACCTGAAATAAGATGCCGTCTGTTTTTGGAGGAGGGGACTCTCAGAGGGAATAAAGTCCTTCTGTTGTTTGCAGCAATGTGCTGCCTCTGTGCAGATGTGTAGCTCTTGCTAGTACCACAACCCTCACATACAGTTACTTCTTGCTTCTAGCTGTAAAGTGGGGATTTTTTAGTATTTGTGCATAAAAAGAAAACATCAAGTAGCTCTAGAAGTGACTTTCTGTGACCTGAAGCTAACCTACCCCAGGCTACAGCCTCGTATATCTCCCATTCATACATGAGTGTGATGATATTTTGACCACTCTGCAAAGACTGAATAAGAGTGAATCCAAAAAAGTCAAATTACTTCTAAAACACAGTCCCTGCATGGCTTCCTGTCAGCTCTCTTCTCAGTAGAGTTCAGGGTTGTTTGTGTGTCTCATGGTGTGAGCGCCCATGTTTACTTCAGCTAAAATTAGTCTGACTCTCTCTCTCTCTCTCTCTCTCTCTCCCTCCAGAGCTCAGCTGGTGTTTAAGCCTGCGCTCGGGAGAGTGTCACTCAATCCTCTCAGAGCAGGACATTTCTGTAATTGGCTGCAGAGAATCACAAGAAGATGAAGAGTAGAATAGAACTCTGCTGTTGTTGGATCATACTTTGGGTCGAGTGCGTCTCCTAAAAGTTAACAGAGAAGTGAAAAGCTTTCTAAACTCTCCTCAGAAGTCATTTCCTCTGACGTTATCGGACACGATGTCGAGAGGTCGGGGACCTGTTCACTGACGGGAACTTTCTGTCTCATTACACCAGCTGCAGGAACGTTCAACTCTTTGAGAATCAAGTTTATGCCGTTGAAAATTTGCATTAGACCCACATTAGACTAACAGCTGAAGAGCTTTTGAATGTTGCCTCATGAAAGATTTCAACTCAATCGACTTTGATCGTCATTTTGACTTTTTTAACATTTAAAAACTCTTATTTTGTTGCATTAGAAGAAAAGTTTCAGCCTGTATCTTTTTTTCTGTCTTTAAATTATGAATTAATTAACTGCATTTTCCCTTTTAATTCAAATCCTTTAGTGCATTTTGTCTTTAAATTAAGATTCACTGTATGTGTTTTCAATTGGAAGAAACTGCAGACATATTTATTGAAACATTGGTATTTACTGAGAGTTAGAACACATGTATTTGTACCTGAAACAGGCTTAAATGTCATAGTTTAGATGGTGCATTTATTCAGTAACCTTGCAAACCAGATAGATGGGTCAGATTTCCGTCTGTCATTCAATGGATCCATCTTGCAAAGCTTCAAGCTGATACGCTTGTTCCTACTCAAAGAATGAACGGACCAATCAGAGTCATTTAAGGAGAAAGAGGCGGTAGCTACAGAACCTGCGAGCCTGTAAATGATGGCAGCTTGTAAAGAGATTAGCGTGGGTTCAGCTTTAATGTCAGTTTCATCAGAACTGGACGACTTTCATTTATCAGAAGAAGATCAAAGACCTTTAATGCACACATTTTCTTTACATTAACATCAAGAATTATGCACTAAAGTGCCAATGGCTGCCTATCAAGGCCGTACTATCTATTTTACTTCTCGTGCATGCTTCCTATGTTGTATGTTTTGTTGCTCTGGTTAGTGAAACAGACAGAATGTTCGTCCAATCATCCTCTGAGTTTTACTTTGAAAGCTTCTGCCTTTCCCAAACTCTTGTTGCCCTTATGGATGTAAATGCTGTGGATGTGTGGAACAGTCTATCTGGTGTGTCAGGTCTTGTGTTTTCTCCTTTTTCTTGCTCTTAAAGTTGTGCTTCAACATTTTCCAGCAACTACTTTAAAACAGTTCTTTAATGCTATTGCTGTCATGCTCCTCATCATGGCAGCCCTCCCCTCTCCCTCTTTGTGTGTGTTTTGTCATTTGCCTGTCTGTTACTCCTCCTCCTGTGTCTCTTCCCCTTGTTTGTTTCTTGTGGGTGAATGTGGGTGGGGTTTTCAAACCAGGTGAAGCCATTCACTAATCAACCCTCTACTATAAAGCCTCTGGATTTCCTCCTGCTCATCGCCAGATTGTACTTCAGTTTTCAGTGGTATTCTGAGTCCGTGGCTCCTCAGCATTTAACTTTTGCTTGTCTTTGTGTGTGTTTAGCTGACGTCCTTGTGTGTTTCCGTCTTGCTGTAGAGATTGCCGTGCATGCTTCCTGCTCTCGTGCTGATCGCTTCCCTGTCTGCTGCTGAACCTGCCTACCTTTGCCTGAGCTCCTGCCTCCCTCTGTGTGAGTACGCCGGAGAGAGGAACTGCTCCGCTCTGTACCCACGGTGCCATTACCACAGGGTGGTAATGCCTCACGCAGAACCGCCATTGTCACGTGGCTGACTCCAAATAAAAGACTTGTATATTCACAATTGATCTTTGTCTGAGTTTGCTTTTGGGTCCAGTTCTGGTCACAATCCATGACAATTGCAGAGCTAAAACAAAGTTTAAAGTTTTGCTCTCATCAGGCAGTGAAATTACCCCCAAAACCACCTGTAGTGTTAAGATGAGCTCACTTGTAGGAGAACACTTTGTTCAAACTTTGCATTTTATTATGATGTTTTATTCTCTCTTGTTGCAACATCAAATAAGCTAATACGAGCACAAGCACTGAACGCCTTGCACGGATTCTATTAGACTACAATTTGGTCCTCCCTGTAGTGCTGCCTGTTGGAAACATGTTGTATAACCTTTCTTATTCAGCATTTAAGTTTCATAAAATTTGACATATTTGATGAATGACTTATGATAAACACAGTTTTATCCATTCACTTTGTCAAAGTCACATCCCCTCCACATGAAGGCTGATAGTCTGGGCCTGAACAGGTCAATTTGGGTCACCAGAAAACCACCACCTGCTGGTGCAGAGTCACAGATGCTGCAACACGCCCTGCAGCTCTGACACACCGCATGAGGCCTGCAACACACCCCAGTGTGCATAGAGGGGCTCAGTGTTTTGGCTATATTGGGATACATGTGTTTTATATGTCTCCATCAAAGTTTTTACTTCCCATTGAGGTACATATATATCATGTTTTTATGACTTACAGTATAAATCGACCTCCCAACTGCATGTTCTGTGAATGTCAGTTGACTGTTATGTTTTGAGTCTTTGTATTCCACACACCTGTCTGAGGAACGCCTCCTTATTGGCCAGCTCGTTCTCCAGCTTGTCGTTGATGTCGTGCACCGACGTGGACTCCCGCTGAGCGCTCAGGTAACGTTTTTCCAACGTCACGATCCGTTCCTCCATGTCCTCCTTCTGACACATGGCCTGCTTGCAGACAAACACAACAAAAGCAATGAGACTTCACAGGATACGACAAGAGACATGAGATCACTCTGAAACTCTGTGTGCAGTTTTTCCTCCAGTGAGAGCGAAATGACAGACGGAGCGTCTCTGGATCATTAAACTTAAATCATCCCAAGCTCCAGTTGGATTCTTTGTAGATATAAATCATAAGATTTAATATCTGCACAGGCCTCTTTTATATCGCTCTGTAATTTCATTACCATACATAAATTATTCAAAGCAATTAAAGCAGAAAGTGTTAAAAACAAGTGAGCACAATGTTCTGTTTGCAGCGAGAACTGAATTATGAGGAGAAGGCAGCTGCTTCTAATCAGGAGAACAAACTCTGAATCAAACTAACTTCTTCATAACATGTCGAGAAAGTGAAGGAAGAACGTTCCTCATGCATGAATACTCTCTGTGTAACGTCACCACAGTTAAAGCTTCATGAATATTAAGTGATATATGAAATTAGACGAACAATAAGGCTTCATAAAGATGGGAAAAACAGCTGCTATCTTGTTTCTCATGCCGCCATCATTACACAAGATTCCCTCTCATGATGACAGCACTGTCTCTGCAGCTCTGAGGCTTCATTTCCTGCATGGAGGAACTCTGCAGACATGAGTAGGGCTGGGCGATAATTCAATAACGATAATTATTGTGATATATTTTTAGTTATATTAAGTTATATTTTTGGCCTTTTTGCCTTTATTTTATAGGACAGCTGAAGAGAGACAGTAAAATGTGGGGAGTAGGGAGTGGGGGAGGACATGCAGGAGATGGTCGACCGGCTGGGAATTGAACCGGCGACCCCTGCAACGAGGGCTGTAGTCTCTGCATGTGGGGCGCTTGGACCGCTAGGCCACCAGCATCCCCCCCAAAAAATGTATATATTTTAATGCCTGTAATCCATAGTAGCCTTAAAAGGGAATGCACTACTCTCAACAATACTCTATAAACTGATACACAGTATACAATGTGATTTATCTTTGTTGTAATTTGAAATCAAATTATGTAAATTACCTCAACCTGAGAAAAATAACAATCTACAAACTAAAACTTCATACAAATCTCGTCTTACACAAAAAACAGTCAACAATGAGGGATTCTTACCTTTTCAGAACTATCTTTTAATTTGAATCTACCTGCATCCCATTTATTTATTTATTTTCAAATTAGACATTGTGCCTCCTCACTTTATCCATGTTCTCCTTCCCTCCCTTCTACCCAGCCATGGGATGACTTTTTGGTTTTGAAACCCCATCAAAAATCTCTGATATCTAATATAATTCAATATTTATGGCAAGCTCATGAGCTTTGAAGATAACCTCTTTATTAAAACTAAAAACGCTTGGGAACATGAGTTAGGGGTAAATTTGACTGACCAATGGTGGGATGGAATGGTCCATAGTATAAGTTCAGTAACCCCTTGTGCCAGGCTGCAGCTAATACAGTTCAAGGTCTTGCACAAGGTCCATCTAACCAAATCTAGATTATCTCAAATATATCCTAATGTTCCAGATCAATGTGATAGATGTCATGCTTCCTCGTGTAACCTGAGTCACATGTTTTTTTTTTATGTCCTAGACGACATCAATTTTGGAATGATTATTTTATGACCTTATCAAAAGTCCTTGGAATTCAGGTTAAGAGGTTAAGATGGACCGCTTTGTTGCTATATTTGGAATCTCACTTGACCAAGTTCAATTTAATTCCTTACAATTACAGGTATTAGCTTTTTTCTCCACACCTCCTTCTTTATCATTGTGGCTTAATGACGTTATGTCATTTCTCAAATTGGAGAAGAGAAGTCTAACCGTGAAAGGCAGTTCGAAAAATTATTTAAAAAAAAAAAATTGTTTTCTTAATTATTTTCACTCATTGCTAGTCTTTCCTCTAACCTAGATGCCCTGGACCCTCTCTCTCTCTCTCTCTCTCTCTCTCTCTCTCTCTCTCTCTCTCTCTCTCTCTCCTCTCTCCCTCCTCTCTCATCCTCATCTCTCCTCTCTCTCTCTCCTCTCTCTACCTCTCTCTCTCTCGCTCTCTCTCTCTTCTCTCCTCTCTCTCTCTATATCTCTCGCTCTCTCTCTCTCTCCCCCCCCTTCCCCATCCCACCCCCCCCTCCGCTATCTCTCCTTCCCCCCCCCCCCCCCCCCCCCCCCCCCCCCCCATCTCTCTCTTTTCTCCCCCCTCTCTCTCTCTCTCTCCTCTATGCTCTTTCTCTCCTCTCTCTCTCTCTCCCCCCCTCCCCTCTCTCTCTCTCTCTCTCTCTCTCTCTCTCTCTCTCCCCCTCTCTCTCTCTCTCTCTCTTTCTCTCTCTCTCTCTTATTTTTTTTCCTTCTGTTTTTTTAAATTTAATTTATGTTTTGTTTGTTTATTGCATCAGTTCTATTGCCATTTACCTATTTGGTAACTACTCTTTTCAGAACAATGAATCTGATTATTTTACAGAGGGAAATTGATTTATTATAATTTTCTTTGAATGCAGAAACAATGTTCATTGTTTTGTTAGAGAAAAAAAGACTGGCATTGTATATTTTGATTTATATCATTGTATTTTGCTCTGATTGTGTCCCAAATAAAAGATGTTAAATAATAACAACGAGGGATTTCAAGAAGCTTATCAGAGAACTAAATCATCTAACAAACAGTCTGATTTTAAAAATCTGCCTTAAATGTAAATGAAATAAAGATTTGATATTTATTGTCATAATCATCAATATTGACTGATATGAACAATTTTATTGTGATAACATGTTTTTCAATATCGCCCAGCTCTACTGTAGACACAAGCTCACGCAGCACAGTAGATTTAAAAGCATGCAGGGGAAACTGAAGACACTGGAGGAGCTTTCAGATTTATGATTGTGCAAATTTATGACACAAAAATGTTAAATTTTGTAGGGAAAACGCTGTTTTGTGCTCACATGTCCAAACATAAGCATGCATAGTGTTTAAGAACCAAACGTGGCAGATGTAGGAACAGTTGTTGGAGGTTTCTTTAATCTAAGGTGTTAGCGTTTGTCCTTGAAATGTGTTTATATGGCAAACAGAGATCTATTAGCATATTGCTGTGCAGCGTATATTTATAGCTTTCTCTTGCATGTGTCCAGTTTCACACAAAGACTGTCCTTTTAATTCCTTCTTTCCTTGAATTGTGTGAGGATGTATTTGTGAGGATGTTGGATACATACAGTAATAAAAAGCGAGTGTGAGAGAGTGTGTGAGTTTATGCTAATCAGAGCTTTTTTTAGCCCTCTGCTAGCTCTCTTTGAAGTCCCTGTTATTTCCTTGCAAATGTGTGCGTTCTGTAACCTCTTTGATGTCCCTCTGGTACTTGTTGTTCATCTCCTCGGACTTGATGAGGTCCTTGCGGGCGGTCTCCAGCTCCAGCTCCACCTCGGAGACGCGGGAGGAGAGGGAGGACATGCGGTCCTTCATCTGGGCCAGCTCGTAGTTCTGCTTCTCCAGCAGGTCCTGCAGCTCCACCACCTGGCTCGCCTCGTGGGCCGACTCCAGGGAGCCGTTGGACAGACGCTGTGGAGGAAAGAGTGCGAGACTTAGCTTTAGGTTGTTTAAAGAATGTGAATTAACAAAACAAATAGAAGAAACATATGGAAACCCAATGATTCTTCATCTGGGATGTGGATAACACTTCTGTTTGTCAACCAATTAAACACAATAAGTGCTTCAAACTTTACATCCATCTTTTCCTGACACCAATAAACTAAATTATTCTGTGCATTAAAACACCAAAGAAACTTATAAAGAAACCAGGAGAATAAACCATTACTACAATATTTAAGTTCCGGGGTCTTTTAGCCTCCAGAACTGCTTTCCCAGGAACTAAAAGGTTCCTGTGCCCCCATTGTTGTCTGCGTTTCGACCGCGGGCTGAAGTCCCGGGTAGATTGTGCAAATCAAAGCAGTGACATATGGAGGGAAATTAAAGTAAATGCACTACACCACCAGACCAGTAGAGGGCAGTAAAACAAAGACGAATGCCATTCATCACAGATGACACCATAGAAGCAGACGGACAGGCAGGTATCATTATGAGCAACACAACAGTTAGCATGTTAGCATGAAGAGACTCAGCTGGCGCTGTTTTAGATGGTGCTATATTTCATCACAGATGGATTCACTGAATCAACACGTGAGAGGAGATAAGCGCGAGTAGCAAAGACGTTTCAACACGGCTTTAAAATCCTTTTGAACTCAAAAAGCCGTGGCAGAGATCGGCCGGTGTTTTGGTTTAAACAGCGACCCTGTTAACTGGAGACTTTCAGCCGGATGCATCCCAAAAAAAAAAAAAAATTTTGACAAAAAAAATTGACAAAAAAAATGTTGACAAAAAAATGTTGACAAAAAAAATGTTGACAAAAAAAATTTAAATTTTTGAAAAAAAAAAAAAATTGAAATCTTTTTTTTTTTTTTTAAAGAATTTGAAAAATAAAGTTTGACAAAAATTTTGATTTTTTTTTTTTTTTGAAAAAATAAAATTTGACCAAAAAAAATTTGACGAAAAAATTGACCCGGAGCCTGTCGTAAAATTAATTTTCCTCAAATTTGAAATTGTGCTCTAAAAGCAGAAATAACTTGAAAAAATGTGAAAATTTTGCGCCTGTGTATGAAAACATGGAAAAAGCAATGAATGAATCAACACGTGAGAGGAGATAAGAGTGAGTAGCAAAGATGTTTCAACACGGCTTTAAAATCCTTTTGAACTCAAAAAGCCGTGGCAGAGATCAGCCGGTGTTATGGTTTAAACAGCGACCCTGTTAACTGTAGACTCTCAGCTGGATGCATCCCTCATAAACGTCTTTAGACGA
The DNA here is from genome assembly GCF_009762535.1 of Notolabrus celidotus. Taxonomy (NCBI): domain Eukaryota; kingdom Metazoa; phylum Chordata; class Actinopteri; order Labriformes; family Labridae; genus Notolabrus; species Notolabrus celidotus. The sequence continues at coordinate 4,592,763 of NC_048292.1, forward strand.
TCATTAAATATCTGATGAGGATATTTTGAAATCTTAATAAAAACTAAACTAGTTTGCATTTCCAGGAACTCCCTCTGTGTTTCAACAGCTGTGTAAACTCCACAAACACTGACACTTTCAGCTGAAGGTCTCCAGTTTACAGGGTTACTTTTCGAACCGGAACACCGGGAGAGACGCATTCACGGTGGGCTGAGAGAAGACTACTGTTACAAGCTGCTAAATCAAGAGAATCACAGCTTCTTCTTTTGAAAAGTACACACACATACAAAAAAGATAGAACAAATAAAAACTAATGAAAGAAAGAGAAATCAAGTGAATCACAGATGGAAAAAACAATGACTGAATGGTTTTTGGAAAAATTTGAAACAAAAAAATGTTTGAAAAAAAATTGTTTGAAAAAAAATTTTTTTTGACAAAAAAAAAGACAAAAAAAAATTTTGACAAAAAAATTGTAATTAAAAAAAAAAAAAAAATGTAAAAAAAATTTTGATAAAAAAAGAATTTGAAAAATGAAGTTTGACAAAAATTTATAAGTTTTTTTTTTTTTTTTTTAAATAAAATTTGACCAAAAAGAATTTGACAAAAAAGTTGACCTGGAGCCTGTCGAAAAAATAAATTTTGCCTCAAATTTGAAATTGTGCTCAAAAAGCAGAAACAAATTGAAAAAAAGTGAAAATTTGCACCTGTGTATGAAAACATGGAAAAAGCAATTAATGAATCAACACGTGAGAGGAGATAAGCGCGAGTAGCAAAGACGTTTCAACACGGCTTTAAAATCCTTTTGAACTCAAAAAGCCGTGGCACTCGAACACATTGAGGTTCAGGAGCTGGAGGCTGCAGATGTCCCTGCTTTGATTTGGGAAAAATTTGCTTTGACACTTGCATTAGTGATCTGATTTGTTCTAGCTCTGTGCCGCTCCACAGGTCTCTGCAGGAGGTAGATGAACAAGGGGGGAAGATAAAGATCCAACAAACAGAGGTGTGGAGCCAAAAAACAACAGAAAACAACTCAATCTCACTCCACATGCTCCTCTTACAGTTCAGTGATGTTACTGTAGAGCAGGTGAAAGTGAGAATCTCTGAATCCTCCTAACTGCTGCTTTGATTAATGCCTCACCTGATCAGAGGAAACTTCCCCATTCATTCTGAAACAGCACTTCAACACGGGGCCGCTCTAATTAAAAAAGGAACCGACTTTTAGGATGTACAGTAGCTCAGTTTTATTGCAGGATGTCTCCACAGTCCCACAGAGGATGGATTATGTAAGTCTGGCTCTGGTTACTGTGCTTATTTCACAGATTTTTAACATGTAAAAACCTCTTTATTTCAACAGATGGAGAAAGTTTTAATAACTTTTGAGTCTGGAGGAAGTTTTGCAGCATCAAAAGGAGATTCATTTAAAGGGTCAGTCCACCAAAACAGTGAGATAAATCATCTTTTATAACTCCTTCTCTAACTTAACAGATTTCAGAGCAGCTTCTATTTGCCCATTTTCAAAATTATCTAGATAATAAAAGTAAGACTACTTTTCTAGAACATAGTGAGGCTGCAACAATTCACAGATGTAGTCGGCAACAATCAATAACGAAATTAGTCACCAACGAATTGCAATGTGTCCTTACTATCGTTGCAGGCAGTAGTGCAAGTGACACAGCGACCAAGATACAACTAGTAAACAAAGCGTAGCAGAATAAATGACAGAGTGAGACCTCTTGCTATCCCCGTTACTATCTTTGCTGAGTGTTGCATGTGCAAAACAGCAACCAGGAAATTACACGAAAAAATACATAGCACCATTGCAGCAATTGTTGCATGACCATTGTGTCTAAAATGTCTAAAGTCCTAGAGTGTTTGATTCGATGCAGCAAAGAAGCTGAAAACTTGCTTTTCATGTGAGCACCTGGTACTACACGAGCATTTCAGGAGAAGGTACGGCAACTTAAAGGGGACATATCACGCTTTTTTCATCAATATATATTGGTCTAAGAGGTCCCCAAAACATGTCTTTAAAGTTTATGCTCAAAAAAACACTTTGAAATAAGATTTTGGCATGCCTGAAAAGTCCTCTTCTTCAGTCCTCCTCAGAACACTCTGTTTTCTCTCTGACCACGCCCCCTCCGGAAGTGGATGTGCCTCGGCTCTCCGGCACGTTGATCTAATGTTTACATGTTGGCTGAATATACACGGCTGCTCAGAGATCACGTTACTTCAACCCTCTGAAACTGATCCTGAATCTGATCCTGACGGAGAGGCGCCTGTAGCAGGACCTTTCTGAAGGATTGGTCACAGATTTAGTGTTTCTTGTTGTTTTATTTATCAGTATGTAGACGTGTGTCTTGGTACACAGCTACGAACATGTAGCTATGTGGCTATGCTAACTAGCGCTAGCACTTATCCATGATAAATAAAAATCAGCCACTAGATCTTCAAATCTGCAGACGTGGGGAGTCAAACCGACCTCTGCCAGAAAGGCAGCGGGACCTTTTATGAAGGATTGGTCACAGATTCTGTGTTTCTTGTTGTTTTATTTGTCAGTATGTCGACGTGTGTCTTGGTACACAGCTACAGCTACAGCTACAGCTACAGCTACAGCTACAGCTACAGCTGCAGCTACAGCTGCAGCTACAGCTACAGCTACGAACATATAGCTATGTGGCTATGCTAATTAGCGCTAGCACTTATCCATGACGAATAAAAATCATCCACTATATCTTCAAATCTGCAGACGTGGGGAGTAAAACCGACCTTTGTGTTTATTAAGACAGCCTACAACTAGCATGCCTCCCTCCTAAGCTCCTTGTTAGCACACATTTGTGCAGGTAATGAAAAACGGAGGAGGGATTCAGTATTATTTTATACAGTCTATGGGCTGAACAAGCTCCGAGCTCTGACTCCGTGACAGACCGGATATTGTTGTGACGTAACAAAAACACGGAAGTCTGAAACGGCTCGTTTCACACACATTTACAGAAAGGTGGAGAAATCAGAACAGGGGCAGAATGGATTTTTTTCATTCTCGGGGGGTTTGTAGATATGCCAGGGAAACATATTTCAGGTAGAGAACCATTAAAAAGTCTATTTTGCATGATATGTCACCTTTAACGTTGAAAGTTGGAGCCACATTGTGAGTTTTCTATTTTTTGATGCCTCGACTTATGGAGCTCCTCTGAAGACATTTTAGAAAGAGAAATTATTCATGGCCACAAAATAGTTATCATTTTAGGAAGCATGTCTATGTTCCCACATTTCTAAGATTTTTGTCAAAATTAGGCCTCGAGGAGATGAAAACAAGGGTTCGGCATCTATCAGCTCTGCTTCAGCCGAAACCCTTTTCGATCAGCCTATTTTATTTTTTTATTGTGCAGATTTATGCTGCTGCTGATCGAAATAAAATTTCTCATTCATTCATTAATTGATTTACTATGAAGTGCTCCCAAAAAATCTTGTGAGAGGATAGGGCTTAAATTGAAGGGAAATGTAGGAACACAAGACCTCATTTTGAAAATGTCCTGGAAATGTGGGAACATAGGGATGACCTTATCTTTTCCCACCAGATAGGTACATTTTGTCCACGAATGACTGTTTCGTGGACAAAATTGGTAAGGATTTTAGTAATCCATCCCCATGATTGAATTATCTTGTGTCCACAAATTTGTTATTGTCAATCATGTCCATGCAAGAGAATGATGCATCAAACTACAGCAACAATGAACTGTCTCTGCAGAGGACACAAATCACTTATCTTGTGGGAACAGATTACTATTTCATGGCCACAATTTTTTTGTCCTTTCTTAAATGTCACCAGAGGGGCTCTGTATCTCAACCTTATAACTCTTCATCTTTTTCACTCCTACTCTTCTCTTTCTCTTCCTCCTTGAAATACAGAATTGTTGCCGACCGTCGCAGAACGTTGAACATCAAAATCATAAAATAAATCAACCTGAGTCACTTTGATACGTCTACAAAATTTGGTTTTATACATTTTATCTTTTGAAAATGCACTACAGTGTTACACTGAGAAATGATCCAACTAACAGTGGTGGGAAACATCCATCCATCCATCCATCCATCCATCCATCCATCCATCCATCCATCCATCCATCCATCCATCCATCCATCCATCCATCCATCCATTATCTTGACCGCTTATCCCGTTAGGGGTCACGGGGGGCTGGAGCCTATCCCAGCTGGCTTCGGGCGGAAGGCAAAGTACACCCTGGACAGGTCGCCAACCTATCACAGGGCTAACACAGAGAGACAGACAACCATTCACGCACACACTCACACCTACGGGCAATTTAGAGTGATCAATCAACCTGAGCATGTTTTTGGACTGTGGGAGGAAGCCGGAGTACCCGGAGAGAACCCACGCATGCACGGGGAGAACATACAAACTCCACACAGAAAGGCACCCGCCCGGCCAGGGATTCGAACCAGGAACCTTCTAGCTGTGAGAGAAAACAGCGCTACCCACTGCACCACCATGCAGGCCCGATGGGAAACATGAATTTTTAATTCTATGGTCACTCTGGCATCATGCTGTTAATCAGCGAAAGACTGATCCACAGTCGCCTTTTTTTCCACCAATTAATGTTTTATTTTACATCATTTATTTTGACAAATTTTCTGCTGTTACAATATAAAATTGAAAAGCAACAACGATCCATAATTCTGTCCTGGGAGTGTTGGTGTAGACTCTTACTCAGGACCGGCTCACTGCTGCTGAATGAAAAATTAAAAGACTGAAGCAACAGGCCTCGTCTGTCAGACGGCATTAGCTCCTCATCGTCTGATCCAGCTTTACTCTAACAGTTTGAAAGCTCTGTGGGTCAATACACACTTCAAGAGGAGCTTTTTCTTTCACTCCCACTCCTCATCCTCCCTCTCTCTCTCTGACCTCCTTCTACCTGTCACATCCACGACAACCAAAGGACACGTCTGAATCAGAAGAGGGGGGAATGTGCTTCGGTGGAGTCGTGCCTGCTTTGATGACACCGGCTGACACTTCTACGACAGTGACGTGGAATAATCTCCCCTGTCTCTCACGTTAGCTCGTTTTAGCAGTTAGCACACGTTTGCAATTTCTTCTGCAAACGTAGATGCACCAAAAAAAAAAAAAACAGCACTTGCTCATTTTCACTCCTTTTATCTCCACAAAACAGCTCAGACGACGGCTGTCTCCTCATTAGCAAAACCCCGCTCTTCATCGTCTCACTCCTGACATCCTCACCCCTCCTCCTCCCCCTTCCTCCGGCAGACCAGCCCAGTAATCGCATCTCTATTGATCTTCCCAGGTATCCTCTGTTTAGACGGCGTGGTCTGCATGTAAAAGGGATTTCAAAAGGTCTGTGTCGGGGTTTTGGGGGACGTCTGCTTTGTATAATGTAGTAAATATGAAAGATGTAACACCTCTCCTTTTAAATTAATAATCAGAGGGGGGATTTGTATGCAGCTCTGCGGGTTCACGTGTGCTCCTGCATAATGGTGGAGGCTGAGGTCACAGCGAGAGCTCTTACGGCTCACTGTGGGTCACCTTCAAGCATCAGCAGAGCTAAATGTGAGATCAAAACCTTCTTCGTGTGCAATAAAAACCTCTTAGGATGAATCAAAGTCTTCGACGATTCAGAGGGATTCAAATGTGCAAAATTTTTTGTTTATGCACAAAAACTGTGATACTGAAGAGATTTGAGGATCTTAATATGCAAGGATTTGCAAATTCAAAACTTGCGCTCATCCAAAAGTTAAAAAACAAACATAAAAACTTGATATATATGAGCTCACCTTGCTGTGGACCTTCTGCTGAGTCTCAGTGCCCTCCAGTAAGTCCTCTCCTCCATCTCCAGACGCCACTTTCCTCTGAATGTGGGCATTTTGTTCCCGTAAGGCCACAATCTGCAAGACGGAAGAAAAACACACTCATTAAAGCTGAAAAAGACGCTTTAAAAACACCTGCACACAATAAAATGGACCATGGATTCAAACTATGCATCACAAAAGGCATAACAACGTGTTTTTCAATAACAGAAGAGGGTCAAGTTGAAGATTTTGAATACCTGAAAAGAAAACATGGTCTTAAAAAATATGATTTTTACAGATACCTTCAAGTACCTAGTCATTTTGAGCATAACACAAGAAATAAATCAGACTTTGATGATCCAATTTTGAGACTATTTATAAGTGCTTACATAAATGACACAAATAAAGGAGTAATTTCTAAACTTTATAAGGGATTTATTATAAAGAAACCACAAACCACTGGATATGTTAAAGAGAAATGGGAGAAAGAGGGTCATTTGTTGATACCATAAATGAAGTTTGGTCAGATGTGTGTAAACTCCAGTGGAAATGTACCAATTCTAATGTCACGCATTGACTACTGCACCTCTCTACTGGCAGGCCTCCCTGCATGCACGGTTAAACCTCTGCAAATGATCCAGAATGCAGCAGCACGTCTGGTCTTCAACCAGCCTAAGACAGCTCATGTCATCCCCCTGCTCATTTTGCTACACTGGCTTCCAGTTGCAGCTCGCATCAGATACAAAACTCTAATCATGACTTACAAAGCAGTCACCAAAACCGCTCCAGTTTACCTGGAACCCCTCATCCAGGTCTACTGCCTTTCTCTGAAAAGCGCCTAGTGCTTCCAGCACACAAGGCCTCAAAATCACTAGCTGGACTCTTCTCTTCTGTTGCCCCTAAATGGTGGAATGAATTGTCCAACTCCATTCGATCTGCAGAGTCCCTCTCTACTTTCAAAAGACAGCTAAAGACCCAGCTCTTTAGGAAGCACTATGCACTTAGCTAGACTGTTCTCCACTGTTGTCCCCAGTGGCAGATCATGTCTTCCAGCTACAGTTGACTCACACTGTCCTGCTCTACTCTGGGAGTCTGTGTTCAGGTCTTGAGTGACCCAGCACTTGGTACTTTGGTCATTATTGTGATGATGTTAATTGTTGATGATGATAATGGAAGGTTTTAAATGGTTTGGTTGCTTCATTGTAGATGTTCCTTGTTTATTTTTCTGCATTGCCTTTACACTGCTTGGCAGTACCTGCACTGAAATGGACTTGAAGCACTTTGTTACTCTTACTGATCTTGTTTCCTCTTGTCTAGATCTTTGCTTGTGTTGTTCTTGTTCTCGTATGTACGTCGCTTTGGATAAAAGTGTCTGCTAAATGACATTGTAACATTGTAACATGTGTGGCGTGAATTTGGATGGAAGAGTTTGATTCGTTTCTTTGTCACAACAAAGCAGAAAGCTCATTTTACAGGAGGGGACTCAAAGTGTTGGAGGTTGTGTGGATTTCAGGAAACAGACCACTGGCATATACTCTGAGAATGTCCAGTGTTAAGACCCTTCTGGATAGAGTTCAATAAAATATTAAAAAGTATATTTAATATTGACCTGCCCCTACAATTTACTACACTGTTTTTAGGAGATGTAGATTTTCAGATTAGGCCTGTTGATAAATATCGTCAGCCAAATGGCGGAGGGTGTCCGGTTCGGTGGCCTTGGGATTCCATCTCTGCTTTTTGCAGATGATGTCGTCCTATTGGCTTCATCGAACAGTGACCTCAAGCTCGCACTGGGACGGTTTGCGGCTGAGTGTGAAGCAGCGGGGATGAGGATCAGCACCTCCAAGTCTGAGGCCATGGTTTGGCCTCTCCGGGTCGGAGGGGAGTCTTTGCCCCAGGCGGAGGAGTTTAAGTATCTCGGGGTCTTGTTCACGAGTGAGGGGAAAAGGGAGCGCGAGATTGACAGACGGATCGGGGCGGCGTCTGCAGTGATGCGGACGCTGTACCGGTCTGTCGTGGTGAAGAGGGAGCTGAGCCAGAAGGCAATGCTCTCAATTTACCGGTCAATCTACGTTCCAACCTTCACCTATGGTCACGATCTGTGGGTAGTAACCAAAAGAACGAGATCACGAATACAAGCGGCCGAAATGAGCTTTCTCCGCAGGGTATCTGGGCTCGGCCTTAGAGAGAGGGTTAGGAGCTCAGACATCCGGGAGAGGCTCAAAGTAGAGCCGCTGCTCCTCCGGATCGAGAGGAGCCAGATGAGGTGGTTTGGGCATCTGGTCAGGATGCCTCCCGGACGTCTCCCTGTGGAGGCCACGGGGAAGGCCCAGGACACGCTGGCGAGACTATGTCTCTCAGCTGGCCTGAGAACGCCTCGGTATCCTCCCAGAAGATCTGGTGGAGGTGGCCGGGGAGAGGAGTGTACTGGGCTTCCCTGCTGAGGCTGCTGCCCCCGCGACCCGGACCCGGATAAGCAGAAGAAGATGGATGGATGGATAAATATTGTCATTTTGAGTTGTGCTTGTAAAAAAGCCATTATGAGGCCCTTGTTGCTTCCTGAACCTCCCACAATGAAGGAGTGGATTAATATAGTAAATTATATGTATGTTATGGAAAGGATTACTTTCTGTTTATGACTTCAGAAGGATGTATTTATCAAACTCTGGACCAAGTGGACTAGCTATGTAAAACCCCTACAGACAGATTTTGTGGGTGATACCATTCAAGGGCCCAGTGATGCTGTCTTATCTTAGCTAATTGCATGTTTTGTTTATTTGTGTGTGATTTTCTGTCACTTATCTCTCCCTGAAATGCTTCTGGCTCACTCTAATGTCTACATATTGTCTCCCCCAGGTTGTATTTAGTTCTAATAATCTTTAAAAATGGAGGACTGCAGAGGAAATGAACAGTATTCTCTCTTTGCATGTCAATGCTCTGTATAACAAACTGCTTGCACACAAACAGTTAGTGATGGAGTTCATGTTGTAGTTTAACCTCTGATTGTTTTAATGTAAATGTATTGTTTCCATCTATTTAAGTCTCAGTGTTTGGCCTCCCCTCCTCTTGTTTCCCTCTCATGTAACAGCTCTTAATTACAGTCTTTACCCCCTCTGCAGGAATTTATTGAACATGACTGTAACCATGAAGCCTCCAACATGTGACACTGATACGATCACTGTAATTATCCTGTTCTCCGGCCCTCGTGTCTCTCCTTTCACCGCCTGAAGAAAACGTCCTGGAGTCATAACTCTGTCAGGCGGCTGACCGGCAACAACAATAATTAGCTTCTTCCCCCGACAGACACCGTGTGATTATCACCGTCCTCGCCAAGAAGAGGAGAAAGGTAGACGGTGTCCTCGGCTGCTGCTTGTGTGTCATAAACAATCTGAGGGTTGTGAGACTTCGTGGAGCCGCTTGAATGCCCAAAACAGGACTGTTCACAACCTGAAGCATGTGGGAGGAATATCTGAGGCACGCAAATCATCGAAAAATGACACACCAGGAATGTCCGCTTCCTCCTCGTAAAACATGTTAATGCTCAAGTTTGAAAAATACCACAGTCCCTGCGAGCATGAAGAGAATTTATGGATTGAAATTTGGTTGAAAACAGATCTGTTCTGAAAACATTGCAACCAGTTTTCAACTCATCAAGTTCACTCAAATATGAAAACCACCAAATTAACATTTTATTTTGAAATTCAACTGGAAATGTCAGACTTCCTGTTCGTTTTTTACTGTGACGATAAAACAGTTTTTTCTAGGTCTGGATTAGTGATTGTATAATAAATGGAGGTAGTATCCGTGACGTCACCCATCTGTTTCTGAAGCGCTGTTTTGAAGCCAATTGTCGGTGGCAGCCATATTGGAAATACTGAACACAACCTAACTTCATCGAAGCTAGTGTGAGGTAAAGAGGCGGGCCTTTAGCCTCTTTGCTAACAGCTACAGGGTGCCCACCTGTCAATCAAGTCAGGCATGCCCTTAAATGGGCAAAACTTGTAATCTTAATATCTTCTAAATTGCTGTGTTATGAAACAATTCAACCCCCATACAGTGTGTGCCGATCGAGTAATGAGCTATCCAGACTACACTTGTTTTTTGAACCAGGCTGTAAACATGTTTATTTCTGCTGTAAAGATCGGCTTCTTTGAATGGGTGTGTATGTGGTTTCCGGTGTTTCTGCAGCCAGCCTCAAGTGGACGTTCAATGAACTGCAGTTTTCAGCATTTTGGCGTAGGCCTCATATTTTGAGACCGGAGGTTGCGGCTTGGTCTGGACATGATACACCGGCTTCCCTCAGGCCACAGATACGTACTGCCAAAAAGCAGGACAAATAGGAAGAGAAACTCTTTTGTCCTGTTAGCAACTGGCTGGCTTAATGATGCCACATAACACTATTGTTTTTATGTTGTTACTGTTTTAAATGTTTTAATGTTGTGGTGTAATTTGTTGTACTTTTTTTTTTAACTGTCACTGCTGACTGAAAAACAAATTCCCCCCAGGGATAATAAAGAAACCTTGAACCCTGATACATATGGCCTTTGAATGCTCATACATGTAGCATGAAGCCACTTGAGAGGCTGAATTTTTGAATATTCAAGGGGCGCTTTGGATGCAGTTTTTTTGCACCCAGCTTTTGATGCATGTGCAATTTTTTTGGGTGAGTTTTGGGGGGCATTAGGGCCTAAAACTCACAATTATAAGACTCTTACTGCAGAGAGAAAGACAGTTAGAGAGTCAGGGGTTTCCTAACAACACTAGCTAGCTAGCAACTACATGCCTGGTCAAAGCTTATAGAACAGCCATCTGAAACCGGAGGTCTCACAATAATGTGAGCTAGTTAGTCGCTACAAGCTAGTAAAAGCTACAGAACTAGCCAAAACAAAGCCGTGGTCTCTAGTGAAGCAATTAGCAGCTATGAGTCCTGCTAAGCTAACTGAATAAAAACATAATGTTCTCCTAGCTTTGTTTACGGCTGTTAGCCAGGCTAAAGCTAACTGAACCAAAGGTCTCTCATGAATGTAAGCAAGTTAGCAATTAGCAGCTATGAGTCCTGCTAAGCTAACGGAATAAAAACAGTGTTCTCCTAGCTTTGTTTACAGCTGTTAGCCAGGCTAAAGCTAACTGAACCAAAGGTCTCTCATGAATGTAAGCTAGTTAGCAATTAGCAGCTATGAGTCTTGCTAAGCTAACGGAATAAAAACAGTGTTCTCCTAGCTTTGTTTACAGCTGTTAACCAGGCTAACGCTAACTGAACCAAAGGTCTCTCATGAATGTAAGCTAGTTAGCAATTAGTAGCTATGAGTCCTGCTAAGCTAACGGAATAAAAACAGTGTTCTCCTAGCTTTGTTTACAGCTGTTAGCCAGGCTAAAGCTAACTGAACCAAAGGTCTCACATGAATGTAAGCTAGTTAGCAATTAGCAGCTATGAGTCCTGCTAAGCTAACTGAATAAAAACATAGTGTTCTCCTAGCTTTGTTTACAGCTGTTAGCCAGGCTAAAGCTAACTGAACCAAAGGTCTCACATGAATGTAAGCTAGTTAGCATTGAAGCAAAGCTGTATCAGCCTAGGTCTCCTAAGTACATTAGCTATTCAGCAGCTATGAGCCAGGCTAAAGCTTGTTGAATCTGCCAAAACAACGTCTGATGTCTGTGTTAGCCAGTTGGGAGCTAAGAGCTAGGTTTCAGTTAAATCTAAGCCATCAGCTAGCTTAAAGCAGGAGTCTCCCAATAATGTAAACAATTTAGCCTCAATAAACTAGGCTAAAGCTTACAGAATTAGCAAACAACAACAACAACAACATCAACAACAACAACAACAACACTGTGTTACCTCCAGTTAGCAGTTACGAATCAGGCTACAGCTGAATCAATAGAACGAAAGAAACTTGCAGTTTCCTGTCAATATTTGCTGCATTGGAGCAAGTAGCCTTCAAGAGTCCTTCATTAATTCTATGTTTTGAGGACTGTGGTACACAGTAATATAACCACAGCCTCACGATGCAAGATTTGACTATAAAAACCCTTTTAATTTGTGTAAATGTGTGATGAGTCTTCACAGCGTGCTCAGGATTTCAAGGTTGAAATTTGATGGAAAACTATGAATTCAAGTCTGAACGTCTGAGGCTTAATTTCCAAGAGCTAAAACTAACATTTGCTGAATGAATAAGTGAAAGACGAAGGGAAGGATGGACGATCGATGAGAAGATTGTGAATAAAATAACGTATGATTGAAACTCAGATTGTCATGGCATCAGAGCCTGAGTCGGTGGATGAATTTTGATGATGGTAAAGATTTTCTCCGTCTCACAGCGGACTAGCTTTAAATGAAGCTCAGACATTAATTCTGCAGCCTCAGACTTCTCCTGCAACAGCTGGGTTTCTCCTCCACCCACTACACTGTTCATTATCTCTAACAGGAGCACGATCATGCCTCTGTACGCTTCTGTAACATTATTCTGAGATGGTCTGTAATTTCTCCAGCGCAGACATCAAACACTCAAACCACCTGTGACATGAAGACAAAAACAAATGATGGATGAATGGATGCAGCTCCAGTTTGAAAATGACAGACAGGAGAAGTTTTCCAGGTACAGAAGAAGAGTGTGGCGTCTGTTACTCCTGTTTGATGTTGTTGATCTGCCTCTCATCAAAGGCAGACACACAACACAGAGGGAGGTTTCCTTATCTGTCCTCAGCACCGCTGCGCTGCAAAGAGAGGAGCGTCTGAGGTACGGTGATGAAGGAGAGATGTGAAGAGGAGGTAAGAGAGGGATGGAGGACACAGGAGGAGGGGGGGGGGGGGTCTTTGAGTATAAAAGATTGATTTTGTCAAGGTGAGAGTGGGGGGCTGCGAGGAGCTGGTGCATGGTGCTTAAATTACAATCAATCAGTGTGGAGCAAATGTGCAGACTCATTACATGCATGCACACATACTGTATGAGAACATAACCTTAAAGGCCGACCACAACTTTGGTTAATTATGAACAGAATTAAGAGATAAGTCTTTGTTTACAGATTAATGGATAACCAGGTAAAATAATAGATTAAATCTTGTTGGTGATTAATTGAGACAGTTGTCTAAGGAGTTTCCATATCTAATCCAAGTGTTCATTTTGTTACATAACACCTACGTGCTTTATCACAAGCCTAATATGTATTACAACTAATATATTTGATGTAAATACATTTAAATAATATGTGCAATTTAAAATGAACAAGTGCATTTTGCTTACAGATGGACCAGCAGTTAATGTTCTAATTGTGGAAATAATCTCTGCATGTGAAAAAAGAGATGAACTCCATATAAGAGATTTAAAGTTAAACTTATGAGCATAGTAAGGTCCGTCTTACAGGGGCGTGTCCAGTGAAATGGCGTGAATGAGTGTGTAATAAATGGCGCCAGACAACGAACCAAATCATCCAATCTACTTGCAGACATATGAAAATATCAGAAGTGCATTTTTATGCCTGCCATACAGTGGATGGCAGGGGTTCTCAAACTTTTTGGAGCCAGGGACCCCTTACAGGTGAGAAAATTGTCCAAGGCCCCCCTCATAATTATAACCCGGATTAAGCACATTAGTGATGTGTCATGATCAAAATCTGCGGCTCTGAGAGTCGATGCTTTATAATGAATCAGAAGAGCCGGCTCGCTCTCACAGTGCTCAGTCCCAGCTCTGCTCACAGCAGAACTTTGTTTTGATTGGTCAGCATGGCGGCCATGCGGCCAATCACATGTGAGGGTATAGGATACAGGTGATGGAGGGGATGCTGTGAATCGTGGCTTCATCTGTTTCTTCTGAGAGGGTTAGGGTTAGGGTTCTTCTCAAAGACAGGACAAATACTCACTGAGAGGAGAAATCGGATCACCAACCTGCACTGAGGACATTAATAATGTTTGCTCCAGTTTGGTTCTGGTTCTGTTTGCTTGAGTTTCCTTCTGGTTCTGTTTGCTTGAGTTTGATTCTGGTTCTGGTTCTGTTCTGGTTCTGTTCTGGTTCTGTTCTCGTTCGGTTCCGGTCCGGTTCTGGTTCGGTTCTGGTTCGGTCCTGGTTCGATTCTGGTTCGGTTCTGGTTCTGTTCTGTTCTGTTCTGGTTCTGTTCTGTTCTGGTTCTGTTCTGGTCCGGTTCTGGTTCGGTTCGGTTCTGGTTCTGTTCTGGTTCTGTTCTGTTCAGGTTCTGGTTCGGTTCTGGTTCGGTCCTGGTTCGGTTCTGGTTCGGTTCTGGTTCGGTTCTGGTTCTGCTTGGTTCTGTTTGCATGAGTTTGGTTCTGGTTCTGTTTGCTTAAGTTTAGTTCTGGGTCTTACCCTAACCCTAACCCTAACCTTAACCCTAACCCTAATCCTAACCCTAATCCAAACCCTAACCCTAATCCTAACCCTAATCCAAACCCTAACCCTAATCCAAACCCTAACCCTAACCCTAACCCTAATCCAAACCCTAACCCTAATCCAAACCCTAACCCTAACCCTAACCCTAACCCTAATCCAAACCCTAACCCTAACCCTAATCCAAACCCTAACCCTAATCCAAACCCTAACCCTAACCCTAACCCTAACCCTAATCCAAACCCTAACCCTAACCCTAATCCAAACCCTAACCCTAATCCAAACCCTAACCCTAACCCTAACCCTAAAAAACATGGTATTAATTCACGTGTGCACATACTGTCATCATGCCCCCCCTGCATCAACCCAGCTGGGCCCCCCCAGTCTAAAAAGTCTGGACACGCCCCTGCTGCATCATAAAGGTTTATTTGTTCACTATGAGTTTTCTATTATTGAATAATGTAGCTGTGATTGCATAACAGTCTCTTTAAATAACTTATAAAGTGTAATGTTGTTATCTCTTCTGTCCATCCCTAATTGTGGTGGGACTTTGGGTGCAAACACAATCATGAGATGCCTCAGGCCCTTTAATATTAAGGCTGTTTGTTTCTAAACTGACAGTGATGTTAGCTGAACAACACAGATAAGCAAAAAACAATAGCTCACTCTTGTACAAATTCCATCACGGTCTGAATAACCGTTTGTTCCATGAGAGCAAATTCCAATCAGCAGCAGTAATCAGTGGGTGGCTACTTAAACACCTGTGACTGCATGAGGTCAAAGGCCGACGATTTCATCAGCCACGGCCGTGTTGTCGAAAAAGCCCCGCTGGGAGAAAGGACTCGTTCCAGACCTCCATCACAAATCAATTACCGGTTCACTCGCTCCCGGCTCTGCGCGGCTCCCTGGAGACTGTGAGGTGCGGACATTTTTATTCTGCAAGGAAGGTTTGACTGCCTCTTTCAGCGCCTCAAGGCCCAATCACTCATCTGTCTGCCGCGCTGACAACTGTAGTGTTAACCATTTATGAGGGACGGCCTGGTTGGATGTACTGTACGGGCTTGCTAACCTTGGTTCTGTGATGTGAGAAGTATCTTTAAAAATGCTGTGTCCTCTCTACTGAGACATCTGTCAGGGAGTTAACAGTTGAAAAAGCAGACTCTGTCCAGAAGCTGTGAAAGAAAGATGAAGGACAGCTTTGGAAACGAGGGCCTGTCAAATTATTATTTTAACTGTTCACTCATTTTTTCCCTTTTCCCTCCGACGTCTCATCTTTGATTCAGAACACAGACAACTAACGCTGGAGCTGCATGCTAATAGTCCACCACATGGCAGGCAATGAAAAGTCTTAGTCATCCAAGTTTTGCAGAAAAAACGGCTAAAATTCCATCAAGAAGTGTAGCAATTAGCAGCTACAAGTCCTGCTAAGCTAACTGAATATAAACACAGAGTGTTCTCCTAGCTTTGTTGGGGCAAAAACTAACTTAACCAAAGGTCTCCCATCAATATAAGCTAGTTAGCATTGAAGCAAAGCTGTATAAGCCTAGGTCTCCCAATTAAATTAGCTATTTAGCAGCTACAAGCCAGGGTAAAACTTGCTAAATCTGCATAAAAGCAGTGGTCCCACATCGGGGTTAGCCAGTTAGCAGCTTACAGCTAGGTTTCAGCTAAATCTAAGCCATCAGCCATCTAAAAGCAGGGGTCTCCCAATAATGTTAGCAGTTTAGTCTCAATAAGCTAGGCTAAAGTTTACAGAATTAGCAAAATACTGTGTTATCTCACCTATATCAGCTAGTTGGCAGCCATGAAGCAGGCTGAAGCTAACTGCACCATCCAAACAAAAACAAAGGCTTCTCAACTGTGTTAGCTAGTTAGAAGCAATAAGATTGGCTAATAGGCTCATTTCAGACAAGGGTTTCCTAACAACATGAGCAAGCTAGCAGCTACAAGCCAGACTAAAGCTTACTTAACCTCCAAACAGCTTGGACTCCAGAACTATGTGGTCTAGTTAGCAGCTACAAGCCTGGCTAAAGATAATAGAATCAGCTATCTGAAACCAGATGTCTCCCAATAATATGAGCTAGTTAGTAGCTACACGCTAGTAAAAGCTACTGAAATAGCCAAAACAAACCTAATGACTATGTTACATACAGTTAGCTGTTATTAATCAGGCTGAAGTAGAATTAATTGGATGAAAGAAACAAGCAGTTTCCTGACAATATTTACTGGTTTGAGGCAACTAGCCAAAAAAGTCTCATGGCTAGTTATCAGGCTACATAAACCAGCAGTTTCCCAACAATAACAGCTAGTTAGCAGCAGTCAGCCAGGCTAACACTAACCAGCATCCAGCCAGAGGTTTCCCAACTACAGTAATAAGTTAGAGGTCAGGTTAAAGCTGAAGCTAGCCCTGACTCCTCAAACCCTTGGCTAATTTCGGTCAAGGGTTTCCTAACTACATGAGCAAGCTAGCGACTACAAGCCAGACTAAAGCTTATTGAATTTCCAAAACAGCTTGGACTCCACATCTATGTGGTCTAGCTAGCAGGTACAAGCCTGGCTAAAATTAACAGAATCAGCCATCTAAGGTCACCCAATAATGTAAGCTAGTTAATAGACTACAAGCTAGTTAAAGCTACAGAATCAGCCAAAGCAAATTGGTGGTCTCCTGACGATGCTAGCTACAGTTAGGTGTTATAAATCAGGCAAAAGCTGAATTACCAGGACTAAAGAAACTAGACTTTTCCTGACAATATGTGCTGATTTGAAGGGACTAGCCTAAAAGACTCCAGGCTGAAAAAGCTGAAGTTATCAGGCTACATAAATCAGCAGTTTCCCAACAATAAGAGCTAGTTAGCAGCAGTCAGCCAGGCTAAAACTAAACAACATCCAGCCAGAGGTTTCCAGACTACATTATTTAGAGGTTACAGGTTAGGCTAAAGCTGAAGCTAACCCTAACCCCTCAAAGCAAGTGTCTCCTTTCCTATCATATACTGTTAGTAGTCAGCGGCTACAAGGTTAGCTAAAGCTAACCTAATCAGAGAAAAGAAACTAGCTTTCTCTCAAAATATGCTTCAGATGACCCAAAGCTGAGATTTAGAGAGTTGAATTGTGTTGAACTAAATGTCTAGATTGATGACTTGATTTTCTGACACATTCAAAATCTTTACTGGTTTCCAATTTGCAATGTCATTAGCATGCATATCTATAATTAAACATCACAAAAATAAAATGATAAGTCAGCTGTAATGGAAAGCCCTCACTCTTCCATCTCTTCACCATCTAAACACATCATCACAGTTTGTCCTGACACCTTGTCAGCTGACCAACTGCACTCCTGCACCGTCATTAACACACACACACACACACACACACACACACACACACACACACACACACACACACACACACACCTCCCCACAACCTGCCTCTGCTTCCCACCTGCCACCTCTATTTCTGTCTCCTGCCATTCTCTCTCTCTGCTTTTCCTCTCCACTGCCTGTCCTCCTACCCAAATCCAACGCAGGCACACTCCCTCCACTCTGTGTCGCACTCCTCTTTCCCCCCTTCTTATTTCCCCTCTCCTCACCAACTTATATTCCAGTCCTGGGAGTCAGACTGGCATGTCTGACAGGCTGTGAAGTGTCTGCCTGAGGGCTTTTTCTCAGCTGGAGCAGGACCATCTGCATTGCAATGGCTGCTCAGGTGCTCGTGAATGCCCGAGCCGGGAGGTTGAAGAAGAGTTCGACCGCAGTGTTGAGCAGTGTCAGTGCTTTGCAGTAGCCACTCGTGTGCAGGAGGATATTTTGTGTTAGCTCCTGATAGATGAGGTCGAGTAAAGCCTGCAGAGTTGGTGCACACAGTATCTCACTCCTGTTTCCTTTTTCTAAGGAAAGTGAAACTTTTCTGAAAACTGCCAAACTTAAATTATTTTTTTCAGCTCTTCTCGGTAGGAAACCTTAAATTTGCTGCAATTGTTCACCTTGCAATGTGCATGGAAATTCATTTCTAGTAAATTAATTACACTAGATTATTAATCTTAGACGATGGAGCAGATATCAAAGTGCAGTACATGCAATCATTTCTCATCACTATTATGCTATTCTTGTTAATAATACATTGATTTAAGATTGGCCAACCTGTGAGAAATCGATTAATATATGTTACAATGTCCCCTCCATCTTCCCCCTCTCCTCTTCTCCTGCTTCTTTGAGCAGTAGTCACCTTATTTCATGATGAAATCCTTGTATGCTTCTCTCCCCCGGCTCTGCCTGCTCTGTCCTCTTTCTAACAGATCCCTACAGACTCTTCTTTCTGTTCTCTCTCCTCTCTTTCCTCATGAAAATGTGGGTGCAGGGGAGGTAGAGCATTAAGTCTAACCCCAGGAGGATGAACTCTTGTCCAAACAGGCTTCTTGTCCTGGCTCTGTCCTCTTTCTAACATATCTCTGCACACTCTTCTTCCCTAATTAAAATGGAGGGCAGGGGGAGGTAGAGCGTACGGTCTACCTGGCAGGGGGTGAGCTCTCGTCCCCCTGCCAGCTTCTTGCCCTTTGCTTTACCTAATTTTTTCTTCTAACATCTCTCTATGCACTCTCATCTCTGCTTTCTCTCTCTTCTCTCTTCCCTCATTAAAAATTGTGAGCAGGGAAAGGTAGAGTGTGCAGCCTAACTCAGAAAGGGGTCAGCTCTTGTCCAGACAGGGTTCTTGCCCTAGCTTTGCCTCACCTGTCTGATTTTTTTTCACCTCTTTAAAGTCTCTTTTCTTTGGGTTCTCATCATCTCTCCTCACTTCCTTCATTAAAATGTTGAGGCAGGTGAAGGTATAGCGTACACCTTGCCTCATAGGGAGTGAGCTCTTGTCCAAACAAGCTTCTTAACCTGGCTCTGCCTGACCTGTCCTCTTTGTAACATCTCTCTCTGGACTTAACTCTCTCTCCTTTTCTTCTCTCAGAAAATGTGGGACCATGGGAAGGTAGAGCGTACAGTATAACCTGGAGGGGTTGAGCTCTTGCCTAAACAAGCTTCTCAACCTGGCTCTTCCTACTTGGTCTTCTTATATCTCCCTGCAGACTCTTCTCTCCGTTCTCTCTTTTTTCTCTCCTCTCTCCCTCATTAAAATATGGGACCATGGGGAAGTAGAGCGTACAGTCTAACTTAGCAAGGTTGAGCTCTAGCCCTAACAAACTTCTCACTCTGGCTTTGCCTTACATTTCCTCTCTTTTTACACCTTTCTACACACCCCTGTCATCTCTCCTCTTCTCCCTGAAAACGTGGGACCATGGGGAGGTAGAGCGTACGGTCTTACTTAGCAAGGTTGAGCTTTGCATTCCCTATCCTCTTTTTTACAGCTCTCTACACATTCTTCGCCCTGTTGTCTCTCTCTTCCCTGAAATGTGGGACCATGGGAAGGTAGAGCGTACAGTCTAACCTGGAGGGGATGAGCTCTAGCAGAAACAGGGTTCTTGCCTTGGCTTTGCCTGCCCTGCCCTCTTTACAGACTCAGTTTTATGTGCAAAACATATCTTTCTTGTGCAAGTAACTTTGTTTATTGAACAACATCCTTTTTTTTCTTTTGTTTTGGATGCATCTTGTTGGTAGCTTCCTTTGCCCACATGCTGTGCACGTTTAGTGAAGCATTTAACATTTCATTCTGCACTGAATGATGACAATAAAACCTTCTTCCTTCTTTATCCATCTATCAATCCATTTATACCTATTGAGAATACTTAACATCACATGAAGCAAATCCCAACTCATCTGTAGACATCAACCCTCGCTTTTAACATATCATCTGTGGCAGCTCTTACCTCCTGATTGGCTGCTGTGAGCTCCTCCTCCAAGGCGGAAACCCTCTCCAGTGACACTCGTAGTCTCTCTCGTACCTGAAAATCACACAATACAAACATGTGTCAATAACATCTTTACAGGCGGACAGTGGAGATGACAGATAAGGCTCTGGCACTTATTATCCCCCTGTTGAGTGCTGACTTAATTCCAGTGTGTTGGTCAATAAAGGGTTAACACAGCAGTAAAGACGCCCCTCTGCTGCAGCACAGAGAGCTGTCCTCTTTCCCTCCCGTGGCCTCACAATAACACTTTACTGAGGCTTCAAAGCGCCGTTATGAGGCTTTTACGGCTTTTAAAGCGATGACTGCTGAGAGGAAATCCCTCCTGCACTCCTCTCAGAGCGTCTTCATTTCTCGCGGCTGTGATGGAGCCATATTTTTTTTGCACTACGTGGTGACTGAGCTAAACTGCTGCTGCTGCCCACGAGGACGTCAGACCTCCTCTCAGAGGAGGCTGATCCTGGATTAGCTAGCGTCTGAGTCGGGATGTCCCCCCTCCAGCTGCCCAAGATGCGTTTATTCCCTCAGAAAGCATGCTTTATAAATGATGGCTTTTAGAGGAGAGGATGAATGGATTACAGGGGCAGGGGTGATACCACACAGGGGTCAGAGGTCACAGATCAGTAGGCTGTGAGTTGAAGGAGAAATGTTGTGGATGTAGAGGCTGAAACCATTGATGGAGATTTCAGCAGCCATGTTGGAATCACTTCTCTGCACACAGACGTACCTTCTCATCGAGGGCTTTATGGTGTTCAAAAAGGGACTTGAGCGCTTTAAGGACCTCGACCTCACTGGACACTCCCGAGGGAGACTGAGCCTGACGCTTGACCACCGTCATTCGAAGAGACCGCTCATGTCGGGACACCAAACACTCCAGATGCTCCAACAGAAGCTGAGAAGAGAAGATAATCACTGTTATTATCAATATCATCAGCATGATTAAAGTAGAACAAACCCTCCTCACAGCAGGATGATGAAGTCTAATGAAACAGGAACGATGTGAGTGCATCCAGAATGTACGACATTTAACTACAACAATTTATACAAAGAGAAACAGAAAGACATTTTAGAAAGGATGCAAATTCAAAAGCAGTCACTTCAGTTTTTGTGTTTTTGATTCTGCATTGTTTATTGTATTTGCAGCACATTTGTCAGTGCAGCTTTTTGCAGCACTGTTTGGTGTGTGCAGCGCTGCACTTCTGTCGGACTCCTGCACGTGTTTTTCACTCTGCATCATTTTTAAATCTGCAGCCTGTTTCACTTGATGGAGTTTGTTTGGGTTGTGTCGGTGTGAATGCCCCTGCTGGAAAAATGTAGAAATGAAACAAAGGTTCGCAGCAAACTTAAGTTTAGCTTGAAATCAACATATTCTTTAGCACTGAAAAAAACAAACAATGCATGTGAGCATTCATTAGGATTTCCCCAAAACCGTGTAACCAATCAGCAACATCATGAGGTCATTATATAAAAAAAAAGAGAGAAAGAAATGCTACCAAAGTCAGACAGCAGATAAAGAAGTGAGTCTTGTTATGTGCTATAAGATGATAAAGAGCTGTAAATAAACATGAATTATTATTAAAACACATTTCTTGTCATTTTACCTCCTGAAATGCAGAATTAAAAGGAAATGAGATATTTAAAATAAGGATGGGCAATGATTTTCAAATATTCGTTCACTTAGTGAAAATCGAAGAGTTACTTCGAATATTTTCTCAATTCAAAAGTACAATTTTCACCATATTCACGGGTGCCTGGTTGTAATACGGTATTCCCGCCAGACGGTGGCTATAGAGTGTCTTAAAGTTGTTTGCTAACTGCATTAAGAAACAGAAGAAGAAGAATGCTAACTGCATTAAATAGTAAAAGAAGAAGAAAACATTAGCAACAGTCGCGGCAATTCTCTCAGTTTCTGAATCTCACACTACTACAAACGTATTTCCAGAGTCTGAGCATGGCTGTAAAATGTAAACACACAGGCCAGGCTGCATCACAGAAACACCGACATAAAGATCCAGACAGACGCTGTCAGTGCTCGCTACTAGCAGCACCTCGTCCTGCTGCTGGTTAATGTGACTGCCACACAAACCGTGTGGCAAATCATCGAATTGATTCCAATATTTATCGAATAGTATTTTAGCTTGAAATGCCCATCCCTAATCTAAAAGTTGTCAAAATTGCACCCTTTTCCTACTTAGATCATAATTCACATTATGTTCATTCTGACTTGTTATCGTCAATATTTTAAAGAGATCTTGTATATCTGTGTCTTTTCAGAGTGAAGGTATGAAAGCTGCTTCTTCTTAACAGTAACTGAGAGAGAGCACAAAGGGATTATGCTAATCTGGGTTGCTAGGTAGCATGACAAGTCAGCTAGCAGCACAAGGACAGAGGAGATAAGATGCAGAGCTGCAGGGCTGACTTCAGGAAACACAACAACAACAACAACAAGGACAGGGAGTAAACAACCAGGATGTAGATGCAGGAAGACAGAAAACCAGTATGCTGCAGATATGAGACATTATTTATTAAATCAGTGTAAGAGATCATCTGATTTAATTTGCCTTGTTTACACATTGGAGCTGGATTTGGGAAGCACAAACTGGAGATGTGTCCTGATGTAGATCTTGATACTTTATTCCAAGGATGTAATATCATATCCAGAAGATAAGGATCTGGTTGGAGGTTATAGCTCCAGTCTTTCCTTGAAAAACTAACCCTGCTTCATCCCTCACATTCCTTCACATCGCTGCTCTAAACACCCTCGACGACAGGCTTCCTCTCGAGCCGCAGCTGGAGTGAATGTATGCTGTGGTTAACCTCGGGTTACTAAATCAAATTCCAGCTTCATATCAGCTGAACTGAAAGATTCTGCATTTTTTAAAGAAGCTCTGAGAAAACAACCCAGAGTCAGAGGGATGTTTAATCATGCAGGAAACTGGGAACAATTAACGCCAGTAAACACTACAGGGTCAATAAAGAGTGTTAACTATTAGCTGGCTTCCTTATTTGTTACCCAGCTGTGTTAAATACTTGATTCTGATTGGTCAAAACCCAAAAACACTGTGATCAATTCACAACAGCAAAAGGAACGCCAGGGACAACCTGATCACACACGTCATATCAAATCAATCTGACACATTCCACCTCTGCCTGTTGACAATGGCCACGGTTACATGATGTTTTTTAATTCTGAATTAATAATTCCGAATTAAATAATTCTGAATTAAAGTTTTCTCCTTCGTGTTTACATGGAAATAGTAATTCCGAATTGAGGTTTACATGGAAAACACGTTTAATTGTTTTTATTCAATTCCTCTTAACGTCTGGGGGTTGGGAAGGGTTCTGATTGGACAGGGCTGGGCGTGACGTATTTACGTTTACCGGAAGAAAACAGACTCCAGTTCCTGCTTCTTTTATTTTAGGTTACAACATGGAAGACCACACAATAAGTTCAAATGTCGCTTTGATTTTGACTATAGTTGTTAAAAAGCAGCTTGACACAAACGTACTGCTTCACTTTTGTCAGCTGAGGAGGAGAAGAGAGATAGACGACCGGAGAAGGGAGGCGGAAGACCGGACTGTGGCGATTCAAAGCCGGTTAGTGCAACGGCTGCTCTACCTCAGCCTGGAATATGTGCCCGCCAGCGTATGTGCGTCATCGTGACAGGACAAGGGAACGAGCATGCACAGAACGACTGGAATTAATTTAAAGCGGAATGAACGTATACATGATCGAGGAATTATTCAATTTGGATTTAAAATCAGAATAAACCAGCTACTTACATCAGATTTAAGTTTAATTCGGAATTATCATTCGGAGTTAGGTGTTTACATGGTAATTTTAAATCTTTTTAAAGAGGATTTAATCTTAATTCGGAATTAAAGAGGAATTAAAAGTCTCATGTAAACGTAGCCACCGTGGTAAAAATTTTAGAACAGAATGGAATAGAATCCTTCTAACTGGTCAACACAAAATAACAATGGTGATTAATTCTCATCATCAAAGCGCTTCCCCCTCTGCTTGTTGACACTGTGGTAAAACTGTTAGAATGGAGTGGATTGAAATGGATCAAAGCAGAATAGAACAGTGGTTCATTTGATTTGGAACAGAATGGAATTTTTCTGATTGGTCAAAACCCCATAACAATGGTGATTAACTCTCAACATCGAAGCAAGAAAGCACTTTACCCCTCTGCCTGTTGACACTGTGGTAAAAATGTTAGAATGGAATGGAATGGAACACAGTAGATCAGAGCAAAATAGAATAAAATGCATTAATGCTTGAGACAACTTGATGACACATGTCATATTTAATAAATCAACAGAAAGTAGTCCAGCATATTCTCCCTCTGTCTGTTGACACTGTGGTAAAACTGTTAGAATGGAGTGGATATGAACAAAGCAGAATAGAACAGTGGTTCATTCTAGACAGCAAAAGAGACACCAAGGACGACCTGATCACACTTCATATCAAATCAATCCACAGGAAGTAGTCCGTCTCATACCCACTCTGCCTGTTGACACTGTGGTAAAAATGTGAGAGTGGTCTCAGGTTGGTCTTGAGAGTGGGGGAATAATGACAGTTAACGGGCACAGATGTGAGAGCAGCCTGAGGAGCTACTGGACCCCAAACATTTCTGAGAGGGAGAAGTGGAGCAACATCCTGTCCTTCAATCCAGTAAACGGATCCTCATTGAATCAACATGTTGTGTCCAATTGGAGTGGAATAACGTACGGTGAACTGGTGGTTTTGTGACCATGATGAGGTTTTATGAATGGTAGTCAATTTAATTTCCACAAATTGAATGCTTGTGGTTACTTATAAGTTGTAGTCACTGTCCTATCCCTCAATAAAAGGTATGAAGACAAACAAACAAACACACATTTTTCAAAAAGATGTGTGTTCGGGGCACCCTGCTTAAAAAAAGTCTGGACACGCCCCTGAGACTAGAGAAATAAAAGCTGCTGAATGTAGCCTCAGTTCCTGTGCAGCCATAAAAGTGTCATCGCCCTGCTTAGCTAGCTCTTAGTTGTTGAGTTGTTGAACTATTCCCTCATTCATGTTCTCAACCATGTTGGTGGTTGGTGTCCTCACAGGAAGGAGACTGAGTGTCGTCTCCTCACCTGTCTGCCTGACACAGCTGTCTCTGTGAGTCTCATCAGCTGCCATCATGTCTGCGTACAGTATCCACTCCTGCCAGCTCGACAAAAAGCTCACTGCTGAACCAATCACAAAGTGAAAGTGAAGAGTTCGGAGTGAAGTTGTTAGAACAAAAGCCACAGTCCTATGCTGTTCAGTAAATACTTCATCTCTTTTCTGCCTCTGCTGAATCGTGTCTGATCGTTTACAGCGTGATTTAAACATCAACTTCACTTCTTTTATTCCTCTGTCATCACATCTCACTTGTCAGCTCCTCCGTCCACTGTCTGTCTGCACATGCCTTCAAAGATTTAATCACAAACTGTAAAACCCTACGAGCCACAGACCGAACCTCATTAAAGTTTCTTGGTAATTGCCCATCAGAAGATTGAAGGTGATAATAAAGTGAGAGCGAAAATGACTTTTGTCTGTCCCTGTTCCTCACGCCTTTCTTCACTTTTTTCCTGTTTTTTTCTCTCAGCTGCTGTTGTGCTAAAATATTCTGCCTCCACTCGGGGAAAGATAACACGAGACTCTAAATCCACACTTAATCAGCCGAGGGATGGAAAACAGCGTCTTATCTGTGAACAGCAGAGTGTGCGTGCTGCCCCCAAAAAAGACAGAGTTTCTACTGAAGATGCAAGACTTCAAGCTGCACCCAAATCAAGCTGATCTGTTAATGTCTGCAGTGTTCCATCCCTCAAAAGACTTCGACCTGGACTCTGCAGGACATCTGTGCCATTTGAGCTTAGTTTCACTGTTGAGCAGCCATCCATGTAAAGTAGGAGGGAAACGTTCAAGCAGAATGTGTGGAGCTAATGAGGTATGTCTCAGGATCTAACACTGTCAGTGCACATGGTTGCTTCGGTGTCGTCCCCACCTTACAGCTCAAACCTTCTCAGGACGCCGTCTGACGCAGCGTGCAGAAGGCTTTGGTTTTCTGCTGCTGATGTGAGAATATAGGGCGAGTTATGAAACCTTTGGAGGAGTTCAGAAATAAAAGTCACAGAGTTCTGTAGAGTAGAAATAGTTGTTACAATAAACGTCACTTTCGGTGGAGACAAATGGAGCGACGCCTGCGAGCTAGTTCAGGCAGACAACTCAAGCTGCAATGCCATACACGTCACATGTCCCACTCCCTTATCCATCATCCAATCCTGCCCTCTGCCTCTCAAATTGGCGGTCTATTTAAACTGGGGAAAAATCTCCCATCTCTCCCTCTGCCAGTCAACGACTCTGCTGCTGCATATTGCTGATATTTTCTTCTTCCCCGCCGCCTCCCCAGCTTCCACCTGCAGGCTCCGGGGGTGTTCAGTATGTTTTGCTCATCACTCCTCAAAGTCTGCATGTAAACTTATCTGCAGGGAGTGATGAGGCCGGAGCCTGGGCGCCAAACATGAATATGTATTTGCTGCTACAATAAACAATTTAAACGTGAGTTGTCTGACTGAACTGTTGTTATCGGTCATATTGGTCCAGACAGGATTTGTTCTGTCTGATGCCAGGCTGTTTTAAAAAAGGATACGCATGGACCGCTGTGTTTCAGGTCGCATACTGAATAAATGTAGGAAATCAAACACAACCTTATCCTGGACACTTTCTCAAAGACTGTCATATCATGTCCTTATGTAGCTTTTAGTCCTTTTAATTGTATGGTGCTATTTGTACTTTTATTTCCTTCTCTCTTTTGTTTGTTTGTGTTTTGGTTTCTCCCCTACCTTCTTATTTTGATTTTATTTGACCCTATTTTATCTTTGTTTAATCTTGATCTTTTTAGGAAGCCTTTTTAACATCTGGCAAGGGACTACGGATGTAAACTAGCCTCTTGGCTAACTCTGGCATATTTACAGAAGTGTTAATTAATATGCATGGTCCTTTTAAATAATAAATAAAATAAAATAAATAAATCCTCTTCAGACTTTAAATTCTTTTTCACAGCACCTTCTGTGTTTCCACAGACATAGATATTCACAGAATATCCACTGCAAGCTCAACAAACTATCAACAAAGGCTTCAACACTCAAACAAATCAAGTCATATCATTCAGTGAGGCCTGTTGTTCAGGGCCGCTATAGCAGCAGTGATCAGGCTCTTGCCAAGGCGAGCCCTTCTACACCTCGGTGCCCTGTATCTGCGCCCTGAGGGGAGTGGGATGAGACAGGTGTTTAGTGGTTCTGTGATGTCCTGCTTTATTGAGGTTGTGATGCGTCTGATGGCCCTGTTGTTAAAGTCTGTGAGGTTTGGTGTGGGGAGACCGTTTATTTTAGAGGCTGTGGTGGTTATGCGTGAGTTTGGCCTTGTTTTTTACAGATACATCTTCCTACTTGTTCTCCACCTGATTGAGACATGGTTGTGTGACCGACTCCTCTCCATGCGCTGCAGGACTGAGAGGTTCAGGAGGTCGTCCATCCCTGCTGCGATAAGACTTTACAACAGATCTTGCTAGTGTGCACTTTATTAATACTACTGATATTAGCTTTTAACCTATTTTATTCACTTTACCTTGTTGATTTTTCTTACCGTACTGCCTGACTTTAAGAAGCATGGTTGTGTATGGCACACACTGTATGCTGCTGGACACCCGAATTTCCCCTGTTGGGGATGAATAAAGTGTCTGTCTGTCTGTCTGTCTGTCTGTCTGTCTGTCTGTCTGTCTGTCTGTCTGTCTGTCTGTCTCTGTCAATTCAATTCAATTCAATTCAAATTTGCTTTATTAGCATGAACAAAGAGATATTATTGCCAAAGCACATAAATTCATACAATACATTATATATATTCACAACACATTACACTCACCATATATACATTAATCACACACCATATTCATTACATATTATATTCATCACATACATTTCAACCATATATTACATATATTACATGTTTTATATGCATTAATGAACGATGGTGTCACCTATACAGCATATCTCAATGTCCTCTGTCTCTGTCTCTCTCTCTCTCTGTCTCTCTCTCTCTCTCTCTCTCTCTCTATCCATCCATCCATCCATCCATTTATATCTGGATCCCATTTGGCGATAACTGTCTCATCAAGAGACGCTACAGATTGAAACTACCAACTGTCTTTGTAACCGATGTTTCAAACAGCTAACATGAAATTGAAGCAACACCTCTGTCCGTAAGATATTTTAAAACTGAAGGATGCCTTTTTAAAAATATTGTTTGCCAGATATTTCACAGCCACAGATTCCCTCTAGACACTTTTGTCAGTAAACTTTTATTTCCACTGAAAGGGGAAATTCCCAAGAATGGTTTGCAGCTGAAGGCATCATGCATTGTGCATCATTTGCGACAATCTACTCTGTCTGAAGATCTACTTTGCAAAGCATCTTCTGTTAATGAGACTCAAGCCCCAAATTGCCCACAAACGTCTGCAGCTCGGTGCAGTGTGCTCTTGTTTTGTGTCTGATTGTGGAGACAAGCTGTTAGCATCCTCACTCTCTGCTGCGTAGAGAGCAGATCCTGACGGCGCTCTCAAACTTTTGCAGCCTCATCCCAGTGGAATTTTACCTTTGAATCAAAGCTGCCTCGGTTTCTGGTATACTGTTAGTTCAAACATGTTGGATGACATCTAAAGACAACAGCTAATGTTAGCATTCAATCATGCAGCATTATTTGTCTGTGAAGGTTCTCAGTCATCCAGGTTTTGGTAATCCAAAGCTTGATCCGTAAGGCAACTGGACTGGTAGAAAGGCCTCCGAAAGGCTTCTTCCGTTCTGACCAGACTGGGGAAGAGCTAGAAAATAAAAGCCTCTAACAGTCGTGGGTGTGTTCAGGTCGTCACAGAGGGTCCTAAGTAGGGTTGTTAGCCTAGTTTCTGGCAGTTGTTAGCATTATTGTTTGATATTCTTACTACAATAACTTCATACAGAAAAGAGTTGGATGCAAACAGTTAAAGCTATCAGCCGACCTCACAGGGATATCATAGCTTCCTTTTAGATCTACTGCTGTATAAAGCTTGCAACCTGCAACTTGATAACAGCCTTTGAGGAGAATGGTCGCTCTTTGAATACAGCGAGTCGTTGGCGGTGTTATCAGTTCAGTTAATGACTGAAGGAGTGTGACGGCGTGATGCTGCTCACCCTGGTGTTGTTCCTCTCGGCTTTGAGCTCCGAGATCTCCTCCTCCTTCTCCAGCAGCTGCTCCCTGCAGGCGTTCAGCTCCTTTGTCAGCGCAGCGAACTCCTGAAAACACAAACGGAAGAGGAGAGGATGGGTTAGCATCACTCAGTACTGTGGTCAATGGCCTTTAATGATGCGAGGAGCAGGGATGTAATGAAGCAGCATGAGAGCTTGCTGTGTGATGGATGGTGCATGTATAGAAGAGCAACATAGAAACACAAAAATCAACTCGCACTTCAAGTTACTGATGTTAAAAGATGATCCTTTATGATGCATCATCAACAAAGTCCAGTTACAAGCAACATTCAGCAGCACTCGCTCTCCTCCCTGAGACGTAGAGATTGCACATGGTATTTAAAAGTGCTGAACTATGGACAGTTTAGTCTGCATGTACAATATCTCTGCAGAGTGTTGAGGTCGGACTCTAAAAGCCAAACACACTCAACGTGTCAGACCACAACAAAGTGAGCTGTCTGACTGAACTGTGTGATTAAAGCTCCACCAAAACATCATCACCTCTTCAGAGCAGCCTTTAAAGTGACAAACACACTAAACACCTTATTATTAAATGGAATGTATTGAATTCAGCTCGGAGGGAACAAATCAAAGTTATAATCACGGACGTCTCAAACAAAAGAGAGTCTAAAAATAACCTCAGTAGATCTTACAGTCCCATTGTGACAGACTGAAATGTACATGAGCTTCTTGTCAACACTAAACAACTTGTATATGTGAGAAATAATGTCTTGTACAATAAACAGAAGTTTGTAGTTGAATGTTCTGCTCATGTTGACATAGACCAAGGATCCTCAGACACCTGAACTCCATTTAAACCTCAAGAACAGCCCGATCACTCTGCTGGTCCTCTCAAAACCTCAAACCTTCCTCCAGCTCTGTGTGATATTTTCCTGAACGCTGATTCTCAGACTCACACAGAGTTTCGGAGCAGTATTCTCTGACACTGCTCTGCTTGCTGCTCTTGAGGAGGAGAGACAGCCTGACAGTCATCACAGTCTAAATTAAACCTGAGCAGACGTGTCAGTGGAGCCGGTCGTGTCAGGCAGGTAGAGACGACTCAAACAGAGACACTTCTGTCTCCCTGAGAGTCCTGAGTGACGGAGAGGCTGAGATAAATTCAGATTTAGATCGAGCTGATGCGACAACGATGAGCAGCAGGCTGTGTGTTTGGGTTCAGGAGCAAGGAGGGGAAATATTTGAATGTGCAGAGAACTGAAGAAGTTGATGCATTTAGTCAAAACAGTCAAACTGAGCTCAACTTATCTAACACAGCTAAACTCAGGATCTCAGAGTCTGCAGGTAAATAATATCACATTGGTTTGCAGAGCTAAGCAACACAGCTGAGACAAAACATACCACTGGCATTTCAGGACAACCTTGTGACAACCTTTAGTTGACTTTGTGTGAGCTGAAACTAAGCTGGGCGATAATTTGCACAAAAATTCAACAGCAATAACTAGATTTAAACACAAAGTGAATCTAGATTAAACACTCTTTTCTTCATTAATCTACCTGTGCAACATATGAATCCCATAGTAGTCAGGGGGCCTCCGGTCCCTTTTGGGTCTACCTTCGTCATGGCTAATTTGTTTTGCTAATGGTTTAATACTTTACTGGATACTGAAGGCAAAGAGATTTGGTCTTCTCTCTTCAGGGACAGGCAACAACAGTTGAGGAGGAAGGCTAGGCTCTGTTTGTTGAGCAGGTAGAGATGGCATTGGTGCTGTTTGAGACGATTCTGATGTGGCCTTATCCATGTGTAGTGGGGCCTAGGCCTGGGTTGAGTTTGTTACACCTTGAAATCCATCCATAAACTCAGGACAAAGAGCCTGGCCTTTATTAGTGTGCTCATCATCTGGCTTAAGGCTGATTTATACTTCTGTGTTGAATCAACGGCGTACCCTACGCCGGGGGTCCGCGTAGCTCCCATACCTACGCCGTGGCCTACGCACGTAGCTGACGTGCACCTCCTCCAAAATGTAACTCCCCGTAGAGCCGACGCGGACCTCAAGCCCTGTGATTGGTCCGCTCGGCGGCTTTGTCTTTCCCGCATTTACAGCACTTCCAGGATCCCGGACATCGGCCGCACATCGGCCGTGTATTTCATCTCCTCCTCTCTATTCTTCATGTAATCATGTCTGTATGATAAACAGCAACATGTATCAGCTGTAGATTAACATAACACGCTCTGAAACTCTGTGGAAAAGTAAACAGAGATCGTAGCGGGACCGGAAGCAGGCGGCCGGCTATCAGAGAGACTGCACTGCCCTCAGGCGTTTCGGCGGAGAATTGCTGCGCGACACGGACACATCGACGCACAAGTATGTGGTGCTCATGTCTGCGTCAGCCCCTGCTGCGTAGGGGAGACGCAGAAGTATAAATTAGCCTTTAAGGTTATCAGTATCCACATCAGCCATTTCAGGTCAAGATGTGGTTTGTGGCTCAGTATCCGGCTTGGTGTATTTTTGGATCAAATAATGAATTAATACATTTGAAAAATTCATCTTTGTTCCCATGCTCTAAAATAGAACACATACAATTAGAAACTGTATAAACCTCCCACATCACTCCATTCTAGAGCTGGGCGATGTTGAAAATGATGTTATCATGCTAAAATATTTAATATCAGTCTATATTAGATTGTCACGGTAAATATCATTATTTCATTTAAAGGGAAAGTTGAAGACAGTTTGTTAGCTTGTATCTGGATTTAGCTTTCTGATAAGCTTCTTGAATCCATCATTTCTGACGGCGCTAACAGGAAGCAGGTCTTCTGTGTAAGATGAGATTTTTGTGTGAGTTTTAGTTTGTAGATTCTTATTTTTCTCAGGTTGAGGTTATTATTATTTATGTGGCAACTAGCGTTTAAGGCTCATTAGCGCCCCCAAAACATTACAAAAATTATATCATGATAATTATCGTTATTGAATTATCGCCCAGCCCTACTCCATGCACAAATCTTCAAAAACCAAGTCTCACATTTTCAGAGTGCACACTTCCTGAACTTTCTCACATGTGGTATTCAGAACAAAAAGAAAACATCCGTGATGAAGAATGAAAGAATAATCAGAGGGTATAATTTGAACATTATTTCCGTACAGCTCGAGGATCAAAATAGAAACGTGTTTGACAGAAAATCCAAACACCATAAATCAACTCTCAGCAGCTGTCAGGAGATAAAAGCAGTGATCTGTCTGTCTGAGCACACTCCCTTCATTCAGACTCTGTTCTCCCCATCTGCCCTTCAGCAGACGAGGACAATAACTCAGAGTTACAGACAAACTCCGGGGACTGTGACGATACTCCTCTCACAGCTACAGCGGCGCGACAAATCCTCATGGACCTTATAGAGCGACAAATCCTCTGCACAAAGACAGCATACAGCAACGGATCCACAAATTACTGCAGACTGGTTTATGAGCGGCGGATGAATACGTCAAGCTGAGTTACTCGTGTGATCGAGGGAGAGATTCTAGGGTTGAAACGTCATACTCGTCTTCATCTCAGATCTTGCAGCATGTTTAAATCTGTTAAAGGCTTCTGCAGCTCTTGTTTCCTTATAAATACAGCTTAATTGTCTCATAAAGATTTAACATTTCGTTGAGTTAGGCTGTGATCAAACTCGGTGTTGCATTGAAGTGTCATTGAGAAACACGACAGGTGCAGAATATAAACCAGGACTTGAGTCACTTCAGATAATTGAATTATGTTTGTGATTGAGGTGAACTCGCCTCCTTAACTGACTTCAACTTTTGATTGACATCGAAAACAGAACGACACAAAGTCATTTCCACTTTTGGAAGTCAAGTCTGAAATGCGTGTTCAAGATCAGGGGAAGAAGAATCCAGCTGGGAAGAACATTTTTGGAGTTTTTTTTTCACAAGTTGTTTCACATTTTCATCATTAACAGACTAAAGGCTAATTTATACTTCTGCGTCTCCCCTAGCAGGGGCTGACGCGGACATGAGCCCCACATACTTGTGCGTCGGCGAGTCCGTGTCGCGCAGCAATTCTCCGCCAAAACGCCTGAGGGCAGTGCGGTCTCTCTGATAGCCGGCCGCCTGCTTCCGGTCCCGCTACGATCTCTGTTTACTTTTCCACATCGATTCAGAGCGTGTTATGTTAATCTACAGCTGATACATGTTGCTGTTTATCATACAGACATGATTACATGAAGAATAGAGAGGAGGAGATGAAATACACGGCCGATGTGCAGCCGATTAGCGGGGATCCTGGAAGTGTTGTAAATGCGGGAAAGACAAAGCCGCCGAGCGGACCAATCCCAGAGCTTGAGGTCCGCGTCGGCTCTACGGGGAGTTACATTTTGGAGGAGGTGCACGTCAGCTACGTGCGTAGGCCTCGGCGTAGGTACGGGAGCTACGCGGACCCCCGGCGTAGGGTACGCCGTTGATTCAACGCAGAAGTATAAATCAGCCTTAAGCCAGATGATGAGCACACTAATAAAGGCCAGGCTGTTTGTCCTGAGTTTATGGATGGATTTCAAGGTGTAACAAACTCAACCCAGGCCTAGGCCCCACTACACATGGATAAGGCCACATCAGAATCGTCTCAAACAGCACCAATGCCATCTCTACCTGCTCAACAAACAGAGCCTAGCCTTCCTCCTCAACTGTTGTTGCCTGTCCCTGAAGAGAGAAGACCAAATCTCTTTGCCTTCAGTATCCAGTAAAGTATTAAACCATTAGCAAAACAAATTAGCCATGACGAAGGTAGACCCAAAAGGGACCGGAGGCCCCCTGACTACTATGGGATTCATATGTTGCACAGGTAGATTAATGAAGAAAAGAGTGTTTAATCTAGATTCACTTTGTGTTTAAATCTAGTTATTGCTGTTGAATTTTTGTGCAAATTATCAGCTTAGTTTCAGCTCACACAAAGTCAACTAAAGGTTGTCACAAGGTTGTCAACTCAACTCAAACCTGCACTGACACAATAACTACCTCCACTCTCAATATTGCAATGTTTGTTATTCATTTATTAATTCAACCACCCTGCACTGATAACCTCTTGTGTTGTTATATTATATTGTGTGTGCACTTTAAAGGAGCTGCTCTCCCAAATCTCATTCGTACTATGTACAATGACAATAAAGGCGTTCAATTCAATTCAATAACGGATCAAAGATAATCAACACACTCTCTCTTCCATATCGTCACACACAGTAGCTTGGTTGATGAACCCTAAACCTTCACAATAACACCAGTCATTAAAACAGTCCGGTCCATCTCTGATCCCGCTCCATGCTCTCCCGTCCGTCAACACCCACAGGATGCGTTTTCAGAACGCAACACAGAGCAGGACCGCCGGACAGCTAGAGTCATGTGAACTGAATCAAGGATTCTCCTCCTCTCCTCATCCATGTTGTCTTTCTGGTCCTCTGAAAAACTCTGACCTGTTGACTCCAGGCCTGGCTCCGCTCATCATGACGGTTTGTTGTTGTAGTTAAGTGAAATACTAACTGGTGATAACACAGAGTGTTTTATTCTGAAAATTAACCGGATGTTTTCATTTTGTTTTGGTGAAACCTGACTTCCTGTCCCGCTCCATCTGCTCTGTTTAGATTGAAATAGAAGTCTTGTGTATCTGATCCGTTGCATTCCAACCTGCCGGATCAGAGATGCAGCCAGAACACTACAGAGCAGATCCAGTGGAAGTTAACACATTGACAAGAATAGAAACCTAGACGGACCGGACACAGATCTGGTGGAATTTGGCCGTAAACCTTCACAATAAGACGGTCTAGGTGTCACTCAAGCAACCCTGACATATGCAGCGCTCTGGAACCAAAGCACCCGAGACAAATGTACAACTTCCTGTCAGCCTTAGAGACAGAACTGTAAATTTGAAGACTTCCTTGTCACTATATCAACATTCAAGTTATTCTGCAGCCAAATATGAAGTTTCCCTTCAGTGATTATCACACTTTCATTCTCCATTTATCTCCATCTATCCTGCAGCTAATCTGTAAATGAGGCTCTTGCATCATTATATCAGCACTGCTTTTAAAAACTTGGTTTGTAGGTCAGGTACAAAAAAAAAGGAGCTGGGAGCTCATACATCTCTCTCCCAGGGGAGTTCATCACAGTCACCTCCTTTTGAATAAGCCCTTGTGCAAATTGCATCATTTGCTTTAATACTTCAGAGACCCAACAGTCAGAGCTGCCACAGAGCTGGGCTTCTTCCTCCCCAGTAACAGCCTCTGGTTTGCTCTCGTTTTAGGGGCTCTTTTTTAAAGCAGCCAATAACAAACAATCCTGAAAGAGTTCAGGGAAAGGTGCTGTTCACCTTTTCCTAAAAGCCAGGTATGAAAAGATCCACTGAATACAACAGAACATTCTCAAAACAAAGCATCTTTTTATCACACAGGGAGAAGGGAAATAAAGACTTCTTCATCTGCAGGATTCACTCAGTGCATTCTGCCGTTTGTGACACAGAATGTAAGCTAATGTATCTTTATACTAAACTTTGCAATCTTAAAGCAACTTTATTAACTCTTCTATGTTGTCATGCCACAAGACACAGAGAGATACTAAGTCCTGCACAGCTCTCAATGAACACTCAGATTTTAGATTTACAAAAGGAGAACAAATATGAAGAGAAAAACGCTTTGAAAATAAATATCAGAAGCTAACTTTCAAGTAAGTTACGTAAAAAAAAATAACAACCCAAGGTTAAATACAGATATGTAATGTGAATTTACTTATTATTTCTGTACATATTTCTCTTAATATGCACTAATTGACTTTTAATTACTAATAATTGTAATAATTACCATGTCTACTGGTACATGATCTACTGTTTGCAATAATTACTCATCCCTCTCTTCTTACATGTGCAATACTTTTTTTCTTCCCATCTTCTCAGTTCAGTTCTGTACATTGTTTCTAACCTATGTTACAAGTCTGTGCACATTTTTCACTGCATCACTGGTTTTGTAAATATTTGTAAATGTACTTATTTAGTTGTGTAGATACTGTAGATAAAGATAAGATATGCCTATTTTACTTCTTTAATTTTAATTGCTTATATATTTTTAATAATTACTATTTTATAGGCTCTTGTTTACTTTATAATGTTTTGCACTGTCTACTTTGCTGCTGTAACACTTTAAATTTCCCCGTTGTGGGACGAATAAATAATGATAATAATAATAATAATACATTTTATTTATAAAGTGCTTTTCTAAAAACTCAAAGACGCTGCACAAAGGATGAAACATCATATAAAACAAACAGAATAATAAAAACATAAATAAAATACATTTAAAAGCAATCATATGTTAAAAGCAGTTCTAAATAGGTGAGTTCTGGTGAGTGATTTGAAGGTGGACAGGTTGGGGCAGTTTCGAATGTTAAGTGGTAAGGTGTTCCAGAGGGAGGGGGCGGCGACAGAGAAAGCTCTGTCCCCCCAGGTTCGGTGCTTGGTGTCAGGTGGTGGGGAGAGGAGGTGGGCGTTGGAGGATCGGAGGTTACAGGAGGGGGTGTGGTGGTGGAGCAGGTTGGTGAGGTAAGAGGGGGCCTGGTTATGGAGGGCTATGTCGATGAGAAGGAGGATTTTAAAATGTTTGCGCTGTTTGATAGGGAGCCAGTGGAATGATCTTTTATGTTATCTTATAAAAAAACAGGTTGAGCAATCTGGGGGAGGCAAAAGCCAGTAGGCAGCTAGCTTAGCTCAGCTTAGTTAAGCGTCGCAGGTTGTAACAATGCAGGATGAACAGCTAGCTCAAATTAAACTTGTTTTTTTACTTTCTTTCAGCCATATATTTATTGTTTATTTATCTATTTATTCAAAGGGACAGTGCATATTAATTAACATTCCAGTGTAGCATTAATGTAAATATGCCAAAGTTAGCCATAAGGCTATAGTTCAGCTGTAGTCCTCTGCAGGTCATGGAAGAGCTCATAAGAATGGATAGAGATAAATACATCTCACTTATCTTCATGAATAAAAAAGAAAATAAGTAAAAAGGAAACTTTGTAAATAAATCTTTTGACTTTGAGATACTCAGCTAGCCTAATTTATGTTCTGTATGCAAGCTAGCTAACCACCTCTATGCTAGGTCTTTGGTGGAGTTGTAGTGAAAGATTGACAGTTAAATAATTACATCACAGCAGAGGCACAAACTCCATCCAGCTTCATTGACACATACCTCAAGAATTCAAGTGTTTTATTGCATCAAGCTTCTTTATATTTCTGTGACGCTGCATCCACAAAAAATTGACAGCATGCGTGACGGAAACATCTCCATAAAAACACAGAGACAATACGAGGTGTTACATATGCTTAACCAGACTCGCTTACACTGTATTCTAACCACACTGCATTATTCACAACATCGGAGAAGCAGCAAATGGAAGTTTGTTTCCATCCAGTGATATTTATTTTGCTCTATCTCTCTCAAGGAAAAAACAACCTGGTGAATTTCTATTCCCGGGGAAGCGCTGCCTCCGGGCGCCGCTCTCATAAATAACCTGAAAATAGGACGGTGGGACGGGGGGGGGGGGGAGAGAGCGAATGGGCCGAATGCACTGTGGTGGAAACTGACGGAGCTGCGTATGGAGTCCTGGTGTATAAATAACAAGGTGGAGACGCTCATGCTGGGGCTTGCGTGACAGAGCGGCTCGGACGCATCAGTTAAATGGACTTTCGCCTCTGCTGTGCTTTTACAAGTCTGGTTTTGATGTACAGCAGACATGTTCACACACAGTGGACTCTTGTTTTGGCCCTGGGAACTTTGGAGGAGTCCCTCAGGGGAAGTAAGAGCACTGTGCTTGCTCCTGGATGATGCTTTGCAGATGTAAACAAACAAGCTAAAAATCTGAGATGACTTTAAAATAACTTAATCAGCTTTAATCCATGTAGCGCCCAACACAAGAAAGTTAGGACAACTGCACGAAGAGAAGGTCTAGTGTGTATACTTCACAACACTTTACAAAGAGACTCAGTCATTAACTCCAAATGTGGACGCTCGGCTCTTGGCGGCAAAAACTTTCTTTAATCAGCAGAAACCCTGAGTAACACCAGATTAATTGGTGCACAGCCATCTGCCGAGACAAGAAGAGGGGATAGAGGAATTAACTGAAAGAGAAAAGTGCAGGAACAACTTTAACTTGACATACTTCATGTGAGTTACCGTCTGTTGGGTAAGATTGAAGATGCATGATATATATTGATGCATCATCAGCATATAATGAGAACATGTTACAATTAATCATTGGAATCTAACGATTGTATCAGATTACAAGACTGATTTTGTTGACCCATTAGCATGCCGACACAGTCGGTGGTGCAATGTGATCTGCTTTAATATGCAGAGAAGAAGAAGAATAAAGTGTAGCCACAACAAGCTAACAAGAGAGGGAAAATGGCGTCACCTGTGTGGATGTTTTTCCACATTTTAGAGGATAACATGACCGTGCATGACATTTGCAAAGCGAGTGCTGTAAGTATTTAGAGAGAAGGGAAAAAGGCCTCAAGTTTTGACTCAAGAAATATTTTAACCCTTGAAGACCTAGATCATTTTTGGGGCACCAGACTCTCCTGAATTTGTTTTGAATATACTGAATGAGACAAATTTGGTATCAATGGAAAGCTGAGAATGTCCACTGTAACTGAGTTTTTAAAGCTTGATGATAGGATTAGAGGTTTAAAAGTTATCATACAAAAAAACACCCCCCCTCCAAAAAATAAAATAAAATGTGGCTCTGGTGGCCTAGCGGTCTAAGCGCCCCACGTATATAGGCTTGTCGCAGAGGTCGCCGGTTCGAACTCCCGGCCAGTCGACCATTTCCTGCATGTCTTCCCCCACTCTCCACTCCCCCCACGGTTCCTGTCTCTCTTCAGCTGTCCTATCATTAAGGTGAAAAAAGACCCAAAATATAACTTTAAAAAAAAGAAACAAAATAAACTCAACATTGCAGTGAAGATGTTTTGAGGAAACACAAAGCGGCAGTAGCACCAACAAAACAGCAAGTGCCATAGTGCCAATTTGAGAGCTGCAAAAAGCAGTGAATGATAAACTCAGTGAGTTCTGATGATACACCTGTCTCCTGGTAGAGACCTAGGATTTCAGCCGCTAATATTTGGAACAGTATCCTGAGTCTAGTCTGCAGACGTATCCCTACCTGCCCTGTATGATGTGATCTCTACACACTTGCAAAGTCTGATCCACAACAACTTCAGGGACAGAAATTTGACCACTGACAGATGGACTTACAAGGTTTCTTCAATGAGTATGATGAGTCTGACGGCCCAGTGGCTGGATGAAGACTTAAACATAAAGAAGACATTATTGAAGTACAGGAGAGCTCCTGTTCTCAGTGACTAAATAAATGACAACTGAAGAGTCAGAGCTGATCTGTGTTTGTGTGTTAACAGTGACTCCAGGTAGAATATGAATATACAGTATATG
This sequence comes from Notolabrus celidotus, assembly GCF_009762535.1. Lineage (NCBI taxonomy): Eukaryota > Metazoa > Chordata > Actinopteri > Labriformes > Labridae > Notolabrus > Notolabrus celidotus. Next base: position 4,632,463 of record NC_048292.1, read on the forward strand.
CATATTTGCTCACTAAATCTCAGTCTTTATTACCCTCAGGTGTGCATAAACTGCATACATGCATACATATCAGCGATGTTATCTGCATTGCCCATCTGGAGCCCATTGGCTCAAAAAAAATCCACATCCCATCCCGACATTTGTCTATCCTTCTAAAATGTCTGCCTGGTTATTCCAGGGTTGTTTAATGAGCGGTCAGTCCTGATGTGGTGTTACTGCTTCATTCTAAAGTCCATTCAAACAGCTGGGAGGAGAAATTCCTCTTGGATGAGCTGAGGTTTCGCTCCAAGCCTCAGCTTTTTACCCATGACCTGCAGGACCACAACCCCCCCTCAACACCTCCTCCCACCCCTCTTCTCATTACCTGTGCAGACTGCCGAGCACTGCAATATGTCAGGCCCTGTGTGCATGTGTGTGAGCCTGGAAGGTGAACTCTAAATGAAATGGTGGACAAAGCTTCCTCCCTGAGTGGGCCGACTGTCGGCCAGAATTACAGCAGCAGCAACTCGATTGTGTTTTTTTTTTTTCCCTTTTCAAAAATGGAGGTGTGCTTCGATCTGCAGGAGAGTTATGCTGCCAGGCTAAAAACAAACCACCGGCAATTGTGCATCACTCTCAGGAGAGACGGAGAAGTGGTGGTGTGATTGACGGCATGCTGATTCACCGAGCGAAAACACACAGAGAAGGTCGATAAAAAAAAAAACACACAAAAAGCACAGCCATCATCTCCTCCAGCCAAGCCTCAGGAATCTCTGAAAAGCTGAATGATGAGCAACGCCTGGAAGCAGCAGCAAAATCTTTGAAAAGTCTAAAATGAAGAGGGGAAGGTCAAAGAGAAGTCAGTGATAGTAAAGAAGGATGAAACGTCCAATGCAAACTTTGAAACAGCTCCACGAATGCATCACGATTGAAATGAGCGGCACATCGTTTCCACTAAAAGCAAAGAGAAGCCGTACTGTTGTATTTGAACTTCCTTAATTACTCCACACACGTTTGAGAAACCTCCACTTCACTGTAGATCTTCAATATTTGATCAACAGCGTTATATTTACAGTGTGAGGCTGAAGGGAGGAGAGGACAGAGGGTGCTGATAAATAAATGATGAAGAAGAAGCCTGCTATCAATGCAAACGCTGCACTTCCTCACTGTGAACAAATGTCGACACTCGCAAGGAAGTGATGCTGCACTAAAGGGAACTAAAGGCGCTTTTCCACCTCAGGAACTTCCCCCTGGGACTGAGAACTTTTTTTTAAAGAACTCAGAGCATGTCCCTTTCGTCTAAATAAGACAAGGGGACATTGTTTATCTGCCAAAAGTCCCTACTCAAGAGGAAGGACTTTCCAGAAGTATAGGAACTTTAGTTGGGTTTGCAGGAATGAGCATCTGTGGTCGGTCAAGAATTTATGGGAACTATTATGGTTGCTTTTTGGATCATTGGCACCAATTTCAAAAGTAGTAAATAAGTTTTAATAAAGCTCTGGACATTGTTGAGTTGTCTTGGCTGACGCGCCTCTTCAATGTTGCGTACAGGTCTGGGAGAGTGCCTGTGGAGTGGCAGACCTTGGTATTGGTTCCCATTATTAACCCTCAAAGACCTAGACAGCCACCGCCGGCTACTTGTTCTTAAATGTTTGATAACTCTTGAACTGCTAATCCCATCAACAAGCTTTAAAAACTCAGTTACAGCGGACATTCTCAGCTTTCCATTGACACCTCATTCGTCTCATTTAGCATTGTATTCAAAATAAATTCAGGAGAGTCTGGCATCCCCAAAGATGGTCTAGGTCTTTAAGGGTTACAAAGGGGGACCGGGGAATGTGCTACAATGATTGGGGTATCACATTTCTCAGCCTGAACAGGGTGCTGAACAGGAGGCTCTGTCCAATTGTCTAACCTTGCATACAAGAGGAACAATGTGGATTTGGTCCTGGTTGCGCGACAGTAGACCAACTCTTTACACTTGCAGGGTTTCTAAAGGGGGAATGGGAGCTTGCCCATCCAGTCTACACATGTTTTGTGGTCTTGAGGAAGGCCTTTCACCGTGTCACTTGGGGGTCTTGTGGGTGGTCCTGCAGGAATATGGGGTTTGGATGCCATTACCACAAACAATTTTCAATCCCTAATGAATGTCCACATACTCAGCATAAAGTCAGACACGTTCTTGGTGCCTGTTAGCCTCTGCCAGGGCTGCCCCTTGTCACAGATTCTGTTGTGACTTTCATGGACAGGATCTCAAGGCACAGCCAGGATGAGGAGGGTCTCAAGTTTGGGGCCCCAAAGTTCCATCTCTGCTCTTTGCAGATGATGTGGTTCTGTTGGCTTCTTCAGGATGGGACCTCCAGCAGGCATTAGAGATCTGAAGAAGGCCTGAGGAGGCCAACAGGCTACATGTTGGGATTTGAGGTACTGCAACATTCATTATGTAAGCTTCCAGAAAACATGCAGAAGTATGAATGTGATGGACACAGAGTACAGGCAGGTAGAGCATCAATACGCCTCTAATCTGGCTTCTCATTTGGAGTAACTTTATCGTCTCATCAACAGCTTTAAAGCTCATATTTATTTTCTCTTCTTGAAGATTGTACTGATTCTTTTTGAAGTATTATTGTGTTTACTGTGATCTTTAAAGTGCTTTATTATATAATCTGTCCTTTTTTAAAATCAGTTTGCTCCCATGAGAACCACTTCAGCATCACGTTTATATGAAAGATGACCTCTAAATAAAGTTGAGTTGAGTTATGAGGGGATGGTTATATCTTTTTGACTTTTCCAAATCTGTTTGTTACACAACCAGAACAGGACCACTTCCGTGCAGACTCTCAGGGTCAGAGAATATCGGTCACACAGACTCTGGTGGGACACTGAGGAGCCACAGAGGTATTACAGAACAGCCTGCACCTGAGTTTCAGCTCCGCCAGCAGGCCTATTCCTGAGCTCTGAATATTCAAGAAGGTTGTTCATGCTGAGCGAGCGTCTCCTCTGCTTAGTGCTCACACGCCACTGTGTTCACGGCAGCTAGCTTGCTTTTCAGGAACTGTGAAGATGCTTTTCAAAAAACCAACATCTCTCCTGACAAACTACTGCTGTCATCCTGTCCCACAGCACCAACATTACCTGCACAAGGCATGAATATTCCAATGTTTGTGTTGCTGCTGTTTTTTATTCTCTGAGTAAGCCGTCAAAACTTCAAAGCGAGCGCAAACCAAAGAGAGAATCATTCAATAAATACAAAGACGCTGTGGGAGGCGGCGGTGACAACAACAGGCTCGGTTGTATTTTAATGCTTCTCCTTGATAAAACAATATGCCGCTCTCACGCTTCTCTCTTTGTACAGAAATAGACATGAAATCTAACCACACTTCACAGTTTGTTAATGCATAATGAACCGCGCAGAAGTGCACCATTCACAATTAAGCATCAACTCAACACAAGCCAACCATGAACAAAAGGAAACTGCATTCCCTCAGTTGAATAATGCATTGATTTGATTCAGTTTGATTGCCTGTGATTAATTCTAAAAATTGGACGGTCAAACGTTTTAACAAATGAGCGAAAAAGAGACAAAGCGGAATAAACAAACAGTTCTTGGAGAGGGTTGATGAACGGTTGGCCTGAGACGGGGGTTTGTTTGACACGGCTGTGATGTTATTTCAGGGCAAACACAGGGAAAGATTTAATGGCACCAGAGGAAAACATCAGCCGCATGAAAACAGAGACTGATGGGAAAGGATTAGTCCAGAAACAGGACTGCAGACAAACAAAGGGTCAGTCTGAGTGTTTGTGCGAAAAAGAAGTGTGTGTGATGGCGTTGAGGGAGTGGCAGGACGGGCGTGATTTACAATAACCTTTAGTCGGCGAGGTAAGAGGGGTCGTGTCTGTGCTGTAGAGGCCCCTTGAGGCCAAGTCATAAATCTGAGAGTGGAAATTACAGCCCGGCAATTTACTGCCCTTCCAGCGTCTAATAACTAATTTTGATCCCTTTGAACTCCCTCCGTGGACTCCCATCAGCCCCGGCCTTCAGCCTCTAACCTCAGGGATCCAGGAGAATTTGTGAGATTAAATAAGAGGAGATTTGACATTTAATATGGATACATGAGGATTGATCTTACTGCAAACACATGGTGATGGAGGAATACTGAAATATGGCTTTAAAATGAACCTTTAAGTCCTTATATGAAGCATCATAATGTGCCTCATGAAGTTAGAACAAGCTGTTTGTTGTGTCAAATGAGCGGTGATCAGCAGATTTCAGCCTTAAATGAACCTTACTACCACAAAAGATGAACAACTGCATCAGAAAACAAGTTATATGATGAATATCAGAGATAAAGAAACTGGGGACTGATAAGTTAAGAGGTAAACTCCCAATTTCAGGTTTTGCCCTTCCATGTAACCACATGGAAGGGCAGGGAGCTCCAAGCACACATCCAAACAGAGACTTTATGATGAATATTAGAGATAAAGAAACTGGGGACAAATAAGTTAAGAGGTATACTTCCATCTTCAGGGTTTGCCCTTCCATGTAATCACATGGAAGGGCAGGGAGCTCCCAGCCAGATCCAAACAGAGACTATATGATGAATATTAGAGATATAGAAACCAGGGACTGATAAGTTAAGAGGTATACTTCCAACTTCAGGCTTTGCCCTTCCATGTAGCCACATGGAAAGGCAGGGAGCTCCCAGCACACATCCAAACAGAGACTATTGATGAATATTAGAGATATAGAAACTGGGGACTGATAAGTTCAGAGGTATACTTCCAACTTCAAGGTTTTCCCGTCCATATGATAATGTAGAAGGGCCCTTCCACGTCATCACATGGAAGGGCAGGGAGCTCTCGGCGCACATCCAAACAGAGACTATATGATGCATATCAGAGATATAGAAACTGGGGAACCAATAAGTTAAGAGGTAAACTTCCAACTTCAGGTTTTGCTCTTCCAAGTAATCACATGGAAGGGCAGGGAGCTCTCAGTACACATCCAAACAGAGACTATATGATTAATTTAGAGATATAGAAACTGGGGACTGATAAGTCAAGTGGTAAACTCCCAATTTCAGGCTTTGCCCTTCCACATAGTCACATGGAAGGGCAGGGAGCTCCCAGCACACATCCAAACAGAGACTATATGATTAATTTAGAGATATAGAAATTGGGGGCCGATAAGTTAAGAGGTAAACTCCCAACTTCATGGCTTGCCCTTCCACGTAACCACATGGAAAGGCAGGGAGCTCCCAGCACACATCCAAACAGAGACTATATGATTAATTTAGAGATATAGAAACTGGGGGCCGATAAGTTAAGAGGTAAACTCCCAACTTCATGGCTTGCCCTTCCACGTAACCACATGGAAAGGCAGGGAGCTCCCAGCACACATCCAAACAGAGACTATATGATTAATTTAGAGATATAGAAACTGGGGACTGATAAGTCAAGTGGTAAACTCCCAATTTCAGGTTTTGCCCTTCCACATAGCCACATGGAAGGGCAGGGAGCTCTAAGCACAGATCCATACCGCAAAGAAAGGTTGTTTCCAGGCAGGTTAATTTTGTCACCCTTCACTCAGCCGACAACAGAGTTATTGCCTCCTCAATGTTCTAGTTTTAGGAAAGGGAACCTGATCCCTCAAATTTATTCTATAGCTTTGGTTATTCCTGCAGAATCTGTCCCAGAAGAAAAAGAAGAGGAGGAAACCCTGAAAATATAAATAAATACAGGATAATAATGTCAGATACTCAGATCCACCTGTCCTGGTCTTAAGGGTATGAAACAAACAGGGATTACAGTCTGATGTCAGCACAGAGGAGGTTCTCCTACATGCATATAAGAGATCTGCCATGACTTTATAAAAGAGAGTATCCCATGTGTCAAACTCGAGCTCACTACTCCACACTTCATCTCCTGTCTATAGTTCGGTGATACATCGATGTCACTATGGCGACACTGTGTCCATATTAAAAAGGTCAGCATTTTAGTTCCCAGTGAGAAAGCCTCCTCTCTGTTTTCCTCGTGTAACGTTCTGTCACACTTTCCTCATTTAGTCACAATATCACCGAGGGTCCAGGCAGCAACAAAGCTGCATATCGCTGCTAAATAACCACACAAGCATGGCTGCAAATGTCACACCATCCATCATCTGTTATCCATGGAGAGCAGAGCGCTCCAAAGAGAACAAATATTTCATAGTTTTTTCTGTTTCAGGGATGGAAACGGCGGCAGGCTGCTTCTGGGTTGATGTGCTGTGACTGCCAGGCGCCTTGTTCAGCAGGAGGCGATTCCCATGGGCGATGACCTTGTGGCCTCTTACTCTGGCTGAGCTTAGAAATAGGATTATTGTCTTGTCTGAGCCTGCACCTCGCTGTTTGTTTCACTACTAATTAACCCACTTCACCCTGAGTGTTCCTTAAGAAGAGCTTTCCTTGGGGCTGCAGTGAGAGGTTGCAAAACTGTGGTCAAGAAATGGTCAAGGCATTTGTGAATCTCTTCATCTTGCAATATACTGTATATCTCAGGGTATAGATGGACCTCATGCATACTTTTTATCACCCTGGACATAAAGGTCTGTTGTCAGTCTGACACATGCATGGAGATGTAGAGAGAGAAGGTGTAGATATGACAGAAGGAGCAACACGTTTCTTCATGACTCATGCATTGTGTAACCGATACGTCATCAACTTTTTGGGACAATATTCAAAGTTCTGTTTAATCTCCTCGACCATGGAACGAGACGAATCTCCTCCAGAGACGACACAGCGTTAGACAAACGAACACGGCAGAGATGAAAGCAACACGACGTGAGCTTCGGTGTAGCTTTGTAAAATCAAAGTCTGGTTGCCAGATAAGCACGGCAGTTTCAGCCCGGGTTGAGTCACACGCCGAGCGACGGAGCTTTGTGGCGCGCAGGCGAGGCGCCACGTTTTGGAAAAACTCATCAGACAAGTGGTGGGATTTGCAAAGATTACAGTAGGGAGACAGAGAGAGAGAGAGAGGGTGGGCTTTGGAGTGTTGATGATTCAATCGCTGTCCATGCAGATAACATCCAGCCAGAGCCACCACAAACAAAAACACCTGCTGTGCACCAAAGACGCTCACCGTCTGATGTTAGCTTCCCCTCTGATATGATGAAGATCAGAAACAACAAAGCTAGATCACAGGAATCCTGATAAAGAACTGACAAGAGAGGGGATGGAGTTATAGCAAGGGGTGTGCACAGGCTTTTAATGACCTGGGGGGGCCAACTGGGGTACTAACTTCTGAGGAGGAGGCATATATTGAGGGCACAAATACATGTACTGATTGCATTAAATCACTATTTCTGACAACAGAAAAAAGACTCCCTTAAACTACAATCATAGAGGTCTCATACAGTAGCCTTTGTATCAGATTTTAGTATGAACAATGAAACAACAAAGCAGCTTCAAACAATTATCTGAGGACTCAAACAGAAGATTTACATCCAGAAGCTAAGCTATAAAGTTCAGATAAAGGACAGCGTGCAAAATTAAAGCTCCTGTAACGAACTTTCACTTTGTGGTGTTTTTGGCTCCCCCTGTGGACAAGTTGTGTTTCAAAAGTTATATATTTTGGGGGGGCATTTTTGCCTTTATTGATAGGACGGCTGTAGAGAGACAGTAAATGTGGGGAGTAGAGAGTGGGGGAAGACCATACACTGTTATAATGGACGTAGTGTCCGTGACGTCACCCATCTGTTTCTGAAGCGCTGTTTTGAAGCCAATTGTCAGCGGCAGCCATATTGGAAATGTTGAACTCAACATAACTGCTGTTGATCAAGTGTGACGTAAAGAGGCGGGCTTTGAGCCTCCTAGCCAACAGCTACAGTGTTCCTGCCTGTCAGTCAAGTCAGCTGTGCCTCTCAGAATGGAAAACTCGTAATCTTAATATCTTAGAAATTGCAGTTATGAAAAAATTATAACCCCCGTACAGTGTGTGCCGATCGAGAAATTAGCTATCCAGACTAGACTCGTTTTTTGTACCAGGCTGTAAACATGTTTATTTCTGCTGTAAAGACTGTCTTTTTTTAATTGGTGTGTATGTGGTTGCTGGTACTTCCAGAGTTAGCCTCAAGTGGACACTCGATGAACTGCAGTTTTTAACACTTCCGCATTGGCTTCAATTCTCGGAAGACATGAAGCGGCCAGGACTCGAACCGGCTACCTCTGCGACGAGGACTATAGCCTCTGTATGTGGGGCGGTGAGACCACCAGCACCTTTAAGTAGTGTTTTTAACTTCATAAAACATCCTACTCCCCTGTTAACGGTGAAATCAGCAATCTTTACCATGGAAATAAACACAAAAGAGCTTAATGTCAGCGTCTACCTTGCAGCAGCAGTATCAGGCGTTAAAAATAACCTCATAGAAATATTCAGCTTTTATTCATTACGATTTTTAAGTAATATTTTTGGAGCATTTTAGCCTTTATTGATAGAACAGCTGAAAAAAGACAAGAACAGCAGAGAGAGGGGGAAGAAATGCAGCAAATAGTCATGGCCTGGAGTCAAGCTAGCAACCTCAGCGATGAGGACTATAACCTCTCTATATGAGGTGTGCCGGGCCCCAATATTCTGCTTTTATGATGATGGTCATGTGAGCTTTCATATCTCTAAGAGCATCAACATTAACATTCTAAGTTTAAATAGCTCAAAGAGAGCCAATCAGAGGAATCATGTGAACTTGAGGTGGCCAATTGGATGTAAAGGGGATCCAAGCTGCCCTGACCCAACCTCAGATCCGCCCCTGCTTTTATAATGGAATATATATATAACAGAAGCTGCATCCACAGATAAATCTCCAAGCTCAGGCCATAAAGAGGGGACCTCCTCCTGATCTGCTGCTCTGAGCACACATAACAGCAGATATTACACCGGTGATTTGCACGCTCTTGACCTTTGCCTCCTCCTGCTTTGTCTCCAGGGTGCTTTATCTAAAATGAAGGCTGGAAAGTGATCCCTGAGGGGGAGTCAAGGCCTGCTGACCTGAACCGTGCCTCTATTTATCACCTTCCTGCAAAGGGAGCCATCCTCAGCACCTCGAGGACGACACTGAAAAATCCTTAAATATAAGGCCTGTAGGAGCCAGACCCTGAAAACATGTCAGAGGGACTGAATCACTCGACAGCACTGTAGGAACTTTTGATGATTTCATTTCTTTTAAGCTCTCAAGGGAGTTCTGAGTTGCTTATGTATAAAAGTTAACACATCCATTAACATTTACTACTTTTATACGACACCAAAGAGATCATAAAGTCGTATAATCGCACCTCAAACTATCAAGGTGATCATATAATGTCTGCTGCTGTTTTTATGGCACTCTATTAAACATGGTGGGTGTTGTAGTTTTACTGTGTGTACTCAGACCTGGACACTGCATTAGAGCTAAATGGCTTGTAAATATCAAACAGCATGAATTAACAATCACCGCCTCAGCAGTCTCAAACCGAGGCCGCAGTTTTAGAGCAGCAGAGAGAGAGATCACATCGCTGTACTGCACTCGACTCTTAAGGTGCATTTAGACCAAGAGTTCCGGGGTCTTTTAGCCCCCAGAACTAAAAGGTTCCTGTGCCCCCATTGTTGTCTGCATTTCGACCTCAGGCTGAAGTCCAAAGTAAATTGTGCAAATCCGGCCAGTGACGTATGGAGAGGAAAAAAGTAAATGCACTACACCACCAGACCAGTAGAGGGCAGTAATACAAAGACTAATGCCATTCATCACAGATGACACCATAGAAGCAGACGGTCAGGCAGGTATCATTATGAGCAACACAACAGTTAGCCTGTTAGCATGAAGAGAATCAGCTGGTGCTGTTTTAGATGGTGCTATATTTCATCACAGATGGATTCACTGAATCAACACGTGAGAGGAGATAAGCGCGAGTAGCAAAGACGTTTCAACACGGCTTTAAAATTCTTTTGAACTCAAAAAGCCGTGTCAGAGATCGACCGGTGTTTTGGTTTAAATAGCGACCCTGTTAACTGGAGACTCTCAGCCGGATGCATCCCTCATAAACGTCTTTAGACGATCATTAAATATCTGATGAGGATATTTTGAAATCTTAATAAAAACTAAACTAGTTTGCATTCCCAGGAACTCCCTCTGTGTTTCAACAGCTGTGTAAACTCCACAAACACTGACACGTTCAGCTGAAGGTCTCCAGTTTACAGGGTCACTTTTAAAACCGTAACACCGGGAGGAGAGACGCATTCACGGTGGACTGAGAGAAGACTACTGTTACAGGCTGCTAAATCAAGTGAATCACAGATGTGTGGGATCAGACACGTTCAGCAATGCAGGCCCTGCCCCCCTGAAAGTCCCGGGACCTTTGAAAAGTACTACCCCACAAGCAGGGGCTTTTCAGGGGGGAGATTATCTACCCCTGAACTAAATTTAGACCCTGGGTCCACCGGTCGAAATGCACGTAGTTCAGGGGTAAAGTCCTGCCTTTAAAGGAAAAAAATAAAACATCAGGTGTTTCCTGGGCTTCTGGTGCAGGCCTCAAGTGGACACTCAAGGAACTGCAACACTCCAAGCTCTACCAGAATGCACCATACTTCACTAGACTGTGTTGACCTCACTGAAATAGCTCCTGTGGTGCAGTACATTGGAGAACTGATGGTCTGATCCCGTTGATACCTTTAAGGTCACCATAAGAACCATCTCCTGCAGGTTTTTTGTCTCCTCCTCTGCTCTTGTCTTCTGGAGTCAAGTGAGCCATCTTTGTGCTGAGAGCGTTATCACTCTCCTCCAGCCACTCTCCCCCGCGCCGTCTTGTACACACATCTCCCGCTGCAATCACAGGCCTCTAACATGAATTATATGGACCTTAAAGTCGTAGAACGTGAGGTGAGATTGTATCCTGGGACCCCTGCTAGGTCTTGATGAGGCGCTGTGACTGTTCGGTTCATCTCCAGACTACTGCCTGGATCATCCCTGGAGTTTCGTAGCATCGGCGCTGGCTTTTAAAGGTCAAACCGCTCCAGATAACAAAGTTTCCACGTCATAAATCCAGCCCTTAAACACACCGCAGTTCATGTAAAGGATACCCTGATGTATATTTAATCACATACTTTCATGGAAAGGCTAGTTTGCACATATTGGATGTGGTTTGAAGATAACAAGAGGCGACATGCTGTGACACACACCAGTATTTCCTCCTCCATTTACCTCCCTCTCTCTGCAGGTAAACACTGAAAGTCAAATGGCCTCTGGTGCTGTTCAAACTAAATTAGTGTTAGGACCCGGCGCTGTGAGTCTCTGGCATTTTATAAAAGGTCTGCAGCACGAAGGAGACCACCTCAGAGTCAGCGTGCATCCAAGAAACAGCAACTCTTTCTCCTATGAATGACAGAAAAACAGCCTCGCTCTTTTTAAAGTTCACCTGTGTGCAAAAACAAAGCGTGCTCATAATCAGCGTCTTGTTTCTTTTAATGCAGAGCAGCAGCCGAGGAGGAATCAAACAGAGGCAGACTGGAATGAGAATGCCGTCTGCAGGCGGGGAAGCAGGGAGGAAGAGGACCGCAGATAAGGAAGAGGTGGACAGCAAACACAAACAACCCACAGGTGATGGGAGACGCAGTCCATCCCTGTTTGTGCTGAGCAATGACTCATCAGTTTTCAGCGCAGCGCGGCTGTGATTGGCTCCAGCAGGTAGTGAAGATAATAGAAGATAATAGTTTTAATGTTCTGAATTTGAAATGAGTCGTCTCTCTGCCTGGTCCGGGCTGATTGTGAGCGCTGCGCAGAGATGATAGGGAGAATACACACTGAATACATGATGTGTTGGAGTGCACAGGCTGGGAGAGAGCCGTCCTTGGGAGGGTAATGTTCCTGCGATCCTTTGGGGGGCTTGGTGGCCAGATGTTCTGCGACACAGGCACGCCTGCTGTTCAGCTCCTTTGTTCTGTTACAACGGGCGTCTATTGGCCATGACACGAAGCTGCAAGACACTACATCTCCCTTACTTGTACCTGTAAGTACTGATGCTTGTTCCTGTTAATCACGCTGCAACAACGTTTTTATAAATAATAAATGACTGGAACTCGAAAGTGGATTTAATTTACAACCTTTGGAATATCTTCTGCAGTATGCATCAAGGTTGCAGCTATAAAATTTGGGGATAAATGTCAATCAATGTCTAAAAAAGTCCTAAAAGGGGGCGCAGGTTTTGCTATGAGGTTAATCATACACCCCGTGTATCAAGGCTTTACTCTTTAAAGCAAGCAACCAAGGAGCGTGTCCCACCCTTGGCCCTTTGCTGCAAGTCATTACCTCTCTCCTCTCCTAGTTTCCTACTCTATCCATTGTCTCTCTCTCTCTCTCAGCAAAGGCATAAAATCCCCAAACGGATCTAAAACAAATCCAAAATTAATTCCTAAAAGTTTTAAGTTAAAAATCAGGAGATTTAAACTCAGAGAAGTAAGAAAACCAGATCATTTTAACATTTAAGGGGCAAGAATTTCAAAATTAGACTTGCTTTTTAAAGACAAAAGAGACATGAATTGGTGCACTGGTTTAGGAAATAGTTATCAATCTATTAAATATGTATTAGCTAATTTGTTTATTGAGGTTTATTGTTATTTTATATTTTTTAATAGTTACATTTTTGGTAGTTTGTTCTATAAAATGTCAGAAACTGGTGAGGAAAACTTAATCCGTCCTCTCAAAATGTTATGCTAACCTCTTCAAATTGTCTGTTTTTAATATATTTCTTTAAATAGACACATTTTTTAAAAGTTTGGCAGCATTGAAAATTATAGAGATCAGAATATTTCACATTAAAAAAGCCTGAATAAGAACATTTTCCTCTTATTTTTTCTTCACAGTTCCTTGGATGACTCATTTTGTGAAACTACAACCACAGTACTTTCCATTTACTTTGTTTTTTTAAGTTGTAACAATTCATAGTTGCACTTCTACATCACAACTAAGGCATTTACAATAGTCATTTTTAAGATTTAAATTAACAAACATGTTGTAAATGATGAGTCAACCAAGAAACAGGCATAGAGATAGAGCTGAGACAAACAGCTACAACTTGGTAGCCATCAACACAGCCACGCCCTTTGTAACCCAAATGTATGCATAACTGTTAGACTTTATATCATCCTAATGGAAGGGTTATAAAAGAAACTGCACCCTGTACAGTGTGCAAGAATTAATAAATGAGCTGAATACTAAAAAGAAGTTTTACAACCAGGCTGTAAACATGTTTAATTCTGCTGTAAAAATAAGCACTTTAACATGGGACCGAATGAGGGTCTCTTGGCTTTTTGGGACCAGCCTCAAGTGGACACTTGGGGTACTGCACTTTTTTTGCACTTTCACATTAGCTTCATTTTTTCTACATCTGAGGTCACCGCTTGGTACAAGTTCAGAGGCTTCAGTGGTTTCAGTGGTTTTCAGGTGACATGCCAAGGACAAACTTTTCATATTTAAATGTTGGTCATTATTAAAATATTTAACAGCACATCTATAATCCACTGTGAAACTGAAAAGGCCCAAACATAATGCCTCTCAAAGCGTGGTCCGAACACGTGTTTTCAGCTCCAAAACACAAAGAGTAAAGTCATCCAAACATGCTCTTTGTGTCACTGCGGTGACAGAGAGCACCCAGGAGTCTTTTGTTAGTTTGCTGCAGCTCACGCAGGGGCTCTGACAGTGCTGTATTGGTGCAGAAGGAAGAAAGGATTACCTCACAGCTTCCTCTCTCCCTCTCTTGCTCTATTCTCACCTGCCCCACATGCCTACGGAGCACAATCACCCTCAGTTTCAGCTCGCACCACCGAGCATCACGCAGCTGCAGCCCTGAGTCACACGTTCAGAGGACAACAGATTCACTCACGGAGTATCCTGTCCGCTTTTTATTAGCCTCCCAGTCAGGGGAAAATGTATTCACAGCATTTTAATCTCACACATCAAACACAAGTGAGATCCTGTGCAAGATAACACTATATCTATATTCCTGCGAGGTGCCTACATGTGATGCACAAGGTATTTACACCACCATACGGTAAGGAACAGCTGGATACAAGACCAGAATACAAAACTGCACGACAGCTTCTTCCCAGGACAAAAACAAGTGCAGAGTCTCCCTGGTGGCATCTTAATGCGGTGACAGGGTCACATCAAGGGCAAAGGATCTGCTGCTGTCGAGGAACAGAGTGACAGAGAAACACCCCAAGCCAGATATCAATAATACATGAAGGAGGATCTATAAAGAGGAGACAGCATGTTTTATTCTGACACCAGACACTCAGAGAAAGTTTGGATGATGCAAAGTGACAGAAGTGTCAGTTCTTCCTGCATTGTTCCTTTAATTTCATGCTTCAAACTACTCTGTAATAAAACAGCATGAACATAATCACACGTATTAAAGGTTTCTCTGCAAATCTTTCTTCACAGCCAAGTTTACAAAGCAGTCACTGGCTAGCATTAGCTTTAAGTCACTTGCTAGCTAACATTACAGTAAGCTAACTGGTGGATGAATGCTAATATAGCTGTTTTTCAGAGTTACAGAATATAACATAAATAGTATATTTTCATAGTCATGGTAACTTATGCTAGCCAGGATTGACTTCACAGTAGTTGCAATGTTAGCTAGGTAGTGGTTAAATGCTAACGTTACATATTTTCTAATGGTAGCAAACAGACTTTAAATGTGAAGTTTTGAAAAATGCTATTGAGATGGAGTATGTTTCTAGCTAACATAATGTAAGAAGATAACTTTGAAGCAATTGTAATGTTAGCTATGTAGCTGTTGAATAATATCCCTAACTAAAATGCTATTATATAGGCTGCTATGTTTTATCCAGTACAATAGACAAACAAAATGTTAGCAAGGAGTCAAATTTTGTGCAATGTTAGCTAGCTACTGGCTGAATGCTAACTTTTGTTGTTTTGAAATAGTGACAACTTGAGCTGTCAAATAGTGTAATGTAGCGCATATATTCGTGACTTACAAAATGTTAGGCAAAAATAGATTAGTAGTAGTGACTGAATGCTAACAGTTAGTTTTTTTTAATGGTAGCTAATGGGCTGTCAAATAGCGTAGTGTAGCGTGTATATTTGTGGCTTACATAATGTTCGCCAAGAATTTAGTAGTAGTGACTGAATGCTAACACTAGCTGTTTTCTAATGGTAGCTAATGGGCTGTCAAATATGACGTTTTCTTTACAATACAAACGTAAAGATGTATTTCTTAATGTTAGCACATAATTTACTTCAGGCTAATCAAAATGTTAGCTTGATAATGGTTGAATGCTAACACTAGTTGTTTGGCAATTTGTGTCAAATTGAGTTAATATGATGACATGCAGTAGAAAAGGATTACATTTGTACAAAGGTAAGCGTATTTTATTAATCCCCATGGGGGAAATTCAAAATTACACTAGTGTTCTTATTGTGATCATGCTACACACACACATAGTTTGTTATACATATTTGTTATACATGCAATCATGCACAAACATGCTATGGAGGGATGTCAGAGTGTGGACACTGCCATCAACCAGTGCCACCCGAGCATTTGGGGGTTCAGTGCCTTGCTCAAGGGTACGTGAACCAGCACCTCTCCGGCCACCAGTCCACTTGCCAAACATTGTCCACTCTGGGACTTGAACCGGCCACCCTCCAATTCCCAAGCCAAGTCCCTATGGCTACTGCCGCCCAAACTTAGGCACAATTGTAATGTTAGCTAGGTAGTGACTGAATACTAACATTTGTTGTTTTCTTATGGTAGCTAAATGGCTAAATATGATTTTTTTTATTACAGTACCATAGAAAAGAAGCATTTCTAGAGAACATAATCATTGCAAGACAGCTACTTCAGGGAAATCATAATGTTAGCTTGGTAGTGGTTGAATGCTAACATTTGCCATTTATCACAGTAGCTAAAGCGCTATCAAATATGATGGTTTAGTTTGTCATCTGGATAGATATATTGGTAATCTGTGACATGAAAGTGGTCAAACTCTCTGAATATCTACTGAAACATGAAACACAGCTGCACAATGAACCCTGTGATAGTATGAACTTCTCTGTCTGAACATCAGGTCTGGAAAACGTCCCGTTGTTCTGCAGACATCCTGACCGAGACCTGCTCTCCCTCTCTCCTCACACAAACACGTCTGACCTTCTTAACGTAATTCTGGACGGACTCATTAGATGATTACACACAGATTTATTCTTCATTATTATTTCGTCGAGCCCTCCATTAAGCAAAGGGCATCTGCAAGGATATCCGTCTGCACAATTACAGCTAATCTTTCTTCTAAATACTGTAATTACAGTTACTAATGGTATTAGTCTGAATGATTTAATGCACAACGTATCTCACAGCACTTTTTTAATTGTTATCTTGATTTGAACTGCACTTGATTATATGTGTGATTATGTAAAATCAGACTTCTATTAGCTGTTTCTGAGAGTCTAACATGATTATTACAGGTTCTACATAAAACCTGGTCCTCTAAGAACAAAGACCCAAAATGACAAACGTCCATGAGGCTGTAATTGTTGGGATAATGCAAAATAAGTAGGTCATTACTGAGAATTAACAACCACAGGGTGAAAAAGGAACCTGACATGAAGCCAAAGTCAGCTCATCTGACTCTCAAGATAATTTAGAGGACTTGGCTCACAGGAGAACTGTGCCAGCGGCTTTAGAAGGTTGTTTTTTCTTATTTCCTACAGATATTTTCAAAATAAGAGACCCAAAAATGCAATAATGGACCTATCAATTATGTGAGAAGCAAATTAAAAAGTCTCATCCTAACTCTCTGGGTCGTGTTTGTATGCAGAACGTTATCATAGAATTATATTTTGGGAAACTTGGGAGGGATTAAAGTCCATATTATTCTGAATTTTTAAATATTGGTTCACATAATAAAAGGCCAACTGCACCGAGGGTAGAACTTTGTTGTGATAGCAGCTTTGTGTACACACCAAAAGGCCAAACATGCGATGGCAGAAACAGGACAATCCTGGTGCGATGCCAGCTCCATTCTCTGCAGCAGCCTGCTCTCTGCGGCTTCTCGGAGGCTGCTCTGCTGCCAGATTCTCGATGCACCATGTGGAGCGAGTCCTGGTGGGATGAAGCGTTGCCAGATATGTCTCATGTGAAATCTCGAGGGTTACCGAGGTTGTCAGATGCGTGTCAGGAATCTCCAGGGCTATAGGGGGGCTGCCAACTCCGGGCTCAAACCTCAACGGTGGCTGGGTTGCCAGATCTGTCTCAAAGTGCAAGCGTGACAGATACACACCTAAGGCTGTTGGGTTGCCAGATGTATGCAAGAATGAGTGAACAATAAGAACCTGAAGAGGGCTTGCTTCAGCTTCAAAATAAAACAATGATTGATGCTGAGAGACTTATTTTTCACTCACTTGAATATTAATAATGATAACTGATATTTATATAGCGCCTTTCAAGAAACCCAAGGTTGCTTCACAGGGTCAGGTAGGGGTCTGGGGGGTAGGTGGGGATATCTAATAGGGAAAGACCTTGAGGAAATGGTGCGTTTTGACTGCCTTCTTAAAACTGTCAAGGGTTGGGGCGCTGCAGATGTCGGGAGGGAGAGAGTTCCACAGAGTAGGGGCTGCCACACTGAATGCTCTGTCCCCAAAGGTCCGCAGCTTAGTCCAGGGGGATGGAGAGGAGACCCAGGTCCGAAGACCGTAGGTTCCAGGATGGAGTGTGTTGGTGGAGGAGGTCAGCCAGGTATTGGGGGGGCAAAGGGCATGCAGGGATTTGTAAGTGAGGAGGAGGAGCTTATAGGTGATGCAGAACTTTACAGGGAGCCAGTGGAGGCGCATGAAAGTGGGGGTTATGTGCTGCCAGGGCTTGGTGTGTGCGAGAACACTGGCAGCTGAGTTCTGCACGTATTGGAGCCTGTCCAGGGCATTGATGGGCACCCTGAACAGGACTCCATTGCAGTAATCCAGCCGGGAGGTAATGAAAGCATGGATGAGGGTCTGGGCAACTGAATCGGAGAGACATGGACGCAGCCAGGAGATGTTCTTGAGGTGATAGAAGGCAGACTTTGTGACTGATTTGCTGTGTGACTGGAAGGGGAGGGTGGAGACAAGAATGGCAGCCAGGCTGCGGACTTCAGGAGATGGGGAGATGGAACAGCCATCCACATGGAGGAGGAGATCTCCAACCTTCCTGAGCAGTGGCTTGGGGGCCACAACCATGAGCTTCATCTTTTTACTGATATTTATACAAAAGCAACAATTAAAGGTTTTGTGAAGTAACATTTGACCTCTTTAATCAGGCAGAGCATGAAATAAGAGTCTGTTGAAGCTAGAACCTAATTAAAAAGCTGTTTGTGATATCATGCAATGTTTGCATCATTTGATTTGTTTTCATTTTAACAAACACTGAATTTCTAAGTCTCACTTTAAAAAGATCAATGATTTATGTTTCTGTTATTTCTGCTAATGAGCTTCTTTCTGATTAATTACTGTAATGAATCTCGCCTGCAAGAACTCCACTGAATTTAAAATCAAAATGTTTTTTCCTGCAGAGCTCTGACTTCATTCTGACCCCCAAATAAGAACGTGATTAGCTTTGTGTATTCCTTCATTATCTTCATCATTACCCACCACGCCAAAATCAGAGGGACTCAGAAGTTTAGCCCTCAACAGGCTGACTGAGCGTGCACGAGCTGCAGCCGGCTGCAGCTAAGAATAGCTGCTCACACTGTGAGGAAGAAGAAGCGATCCCTCTGAAAGCTGGCAATTGGTGGCTGAAAGGGATATTTTGAAATGCAAATCACGCCTCGTATTGTAAACCTAACCTCTTGTGATTCGGGGTAAAAGCTTTCAGAGTCTGCAGCGTTCTGTGATGTTCCATGCATGTGCGTTTACAGACACAGAGGGTATAACATAATAAAGGTAATAATATGCAATTTAAAGTAGATAGGAGGTTACAGAAATGTGCCGCCAGAGGGGGAACAAAGCTACAAGTTCTTACACGTCTCAAGTGTGCAGCTTTGTTCACTTCTTCTTTAAACACACAAACTTCGTCCCCCAGACGCACAGCTGCATAAAGCTGTTGTTGACGATCCACAGGAGAGAGAGAAGTCTATTACTGTGATGATTGACTTTGCGGCAGGATGCTCAGACCTTGAACGACTCTATTTTTCCTCCAACTTGTCAACAAAGATCAAAATGTGGGGAGCTGGGAGGATGTATACACACCTTTACACCCCGAGCAAATCCCCATGATGACCCACAAATCACACATCCTGGCAGAGTGTAAGACTTATCCTTGGTAAACAAACAGAGCGGTGCAGGCTCACACAGGATCATGAATAAGTTCTGCACGCAGAGGGAGAGGTGTGCGGTTGGAAAAACATTGTGTGTCTGTGAAGTAGCTCACACTGTTGTGCTCTTAATCCACTAAAGAGCTCTACTACACTGTTACATAACACCGCTGCTCTGCTCCCATCTGCACACCTGTAGGTCCTCATCTGCTACAGGTGATGACTTCCTCGATTTAACCACAACAATTTTCAGGTTTTGACGCCTCCAGTTACAGATGAATGTGAGACAAAGAACTGTTTTACATCAACTAACAATTACTTGGTGTATGAGAACTCAAAAACTGGGTAAATGTACAGTATTTTCAGATGTTTCATTCCATGGTGATGCCTTCAAGTGTCAGGTTTTGTTTGAAACATACATTTTAATGACAAAGAAAAGAACCAAACTCTGTGGGAAGATTCAGAAAGGTATGTTCGTACATTTTTGGGGGGGTTGAGAAAAAATAATGCTAAGCTATCCTTTAATTAAAATGCAACATGTTTGTGGAAATGCCGCTAAATAAACTGTGGAATCAGGGCCGTTACCAACACTATGTTTAAAATAATTAAGCTGAGTGTCGATTTTTAAAATGATAGTTTAGCTGATATCTGACAGCTGTTAGCAGACACCTATACCTGTAGTAACATTAATATGAATGACTGTATATCTGCTTGAGCAGCTGTGAGATTTAAGTACTGTAGCTCACTTCTTAAATTCTGTCATAGAATTTAATTATTAGTTACACACAACTTTTTTATTGTGTATTTACTGATACTTATTATTTGGCTTTGTTTTTGTTTTTGCCTGCTCTTTGCCTCCCTTCACACTCACACTTGTCTCATGGTCCACTCTTGACAGTATGGGAGAGGGACCTTAACATAATAACAACTGTTTCAGAGGCTCAGGGAGTAAGGGGTTAATGGTCATGCTCTGCCCGCATGCATGAGTCATGCAGCTCGTTAAGCTCTGTTCAGAGTGTGCATGTTTGGGGAGAGACGGGCAGAGCAGAAGTTTGTGTGCCTAGTTGATAGTTTACCTGCTCCTCCTGTTCCTTCCTTTCACAGTTTTATTTGAGACGCTGATGAAAAGTAAGTGTTTTGATTTCGTGTATAAGTATTTTGATGAGTGTGTGTTTATATTCCTTTATTTCCTATACATTTATGTTTTGGGTCCAGTTTTGTTCACTGTTTATATTAATGACATTGTTTCCTCTTTGAATGGTTGTCAGGCCCATCTCTATGCAGATGATGCTGTTGTTTACTGCATTGCAGATTCTGTAAAATTAGCCATGGACAACTTGCAACTTGCTTTTAATACTCTCCAACAGTCACTAATTAATCTTAAACTTGTACTGAATGAAAGTAAAACAAAATTCATGTTGTTCTCCAGGGCCAGAAACATTGATGATGAAAATGTACACATATCCACTTTAAATGCAGTTAAAATAGAAAGAGTCACTGAATTTAAATACCTTGGTATATGGCTTGATGAGAATCTAACATTCAAAAGCCATATAAACATTCTTGCCACCAAGCTAAAACAGAAAGTTGGTTTCTTGTACAGAAATAAATCCAGCTTCCCACTGTCTTGTAGAAAAAGAGTTGTTGAAGCAGTGTTTTTATCTGTTTTAGATTATGGTGATGTGGTTTATAGACATGCTGCAGCTTCAACACTAAAACCCTTGGACTCTGTTTACCACTCTGCTCTCAGATTTATAACTGGTGACAGATATGACACCCATCACTGTGTCCTGTATGAGAAGGTTGGTTGGCCCTCTCTTGAGCAAAGGAGGAACAAACACTGGCTTTTATTTATTTTTAAAGCGCTTGTTGGAAAGCTCCCCACCTACCTCACAGACTTGTTGGAATGTATTTGCGGATCCTATGGGAGTCGCTCTTCCGATTGGCTCATTCTGAAAGTACCACGAATAAATACTGAACTGGGTCGATCAGCATTCTCCATTGATGCTCCTAAATCATGGAATACCCTCCAACAGACTTTGAAGCTGAGATCCTTTCCATCTCTTGCAGAGTTCAAGACCTTGATCTCTGACCACTGTGTCTCAAACTGTATCTGTTTTAATTAATCTATTATTTTGTGTATGATTGTGTTTGTTTGTTTGTTTGTTGTTTCTAATCTAACTGTGATCTCGACGACATTGGAAATGAGGGAAACCTCAATGTCTTTTCGAGAATAAATAAAGGTTTGAATTGAATTTATACATGTCAGAGCATTTTTAGTTTACTGTGTACCAGCGCCTTATATGTTTACTGTGTGTGATTTTTTTCCAGACTACTACAATATTCCTATTTAACTGTGTGAGAAAGGAAAGAAATACTGCTGGCCGTACGGCAGCTAAGTGCACGCACCGTCTCCTCATCCTTCCA
This sequence comes from Notolabrus celidotus, assembly GCF_009762535.1. Lineage (NCBI taxonomy): Eukaryota > Metazoa > Chordata > Actinopteri > Labriformes > Labridae > Notolabrus > Notolabrus celidotus. The sequence goes on from NC_048292.1 coordinate 4,654,171, forward strand.
TGTATCCTGATCGATACACCGTCCTGAAAACTGCCTACACTAAAACGAGTTAGCCCTACCTACCTTTACCTCTTCAACAACAACCAAAAAAGTATAAATGTGTATATATGTATGTTTTTGTATTATTATATGATTATTATTATTGTTGTTTAATTGCTTTATTTTACTTATATGCATTTGTATTTTATTTGTTATTCTTTTAACTTTCTCTCTGTGTGCCAATAAACAAAGTTAAAAAAAAATTAATAAAAAATTAACGACCTAGCCATTAGCCAATAAAGATATCAGTGTTTAAAACAACAATTTAGCCGATAGATAATAGCCGATACCGATACCAATATCGATACTAGAGTTAAAAAAGTAAGGTAAAGTAACATTTAGCTAAAATCGCATACCAGTGTTTTAAAATAACAATTACCCAAATACCAACACTGATACTTGTGTTTATATTTATAATAAGAATTAACATGGTTTTAAAAACTATTTAGCCGGTAGCTGATACCTCCAATGATGTTTTTCATGTTAGTTATTTTTCACTCTTCATGTCTGTTCTTGAAATGAGCTATGAGGTTAGATTAATTTAAATTGTTGCAAGTAGTCCCCTCTTTCAAGGTCTTCTGTCATGTTTAACCTTGAAAAAAATCTGAGTGTGTCCAACACGTGACTTCTTCTTCTACCTCTCCTGTAAATCAGCATTTAGTGTGAGCGAGCCAGCATTACATTTTGGGCGATAAGATAAATCTTCTGTTGCATAATCAGAGGCTCACTTCTGTTTCTGAAGAGTCCACGTCTAAATACAGACTTGTTACAGAGAGCTGTGATGTGGCCAGGTCTCCTTTGAAAAAGAGCTCTCTGATCTCAATAGGACCAACCTGGTTAAATAAAATACAAAAGTATAAATCATTAATTAATAAACTTTTGGGTCAGGAGAAGTAGAAATATCAAACCTTGAATTTAAACCTACCACTTGACAGGGTTGTTTTTCAGTCACATTCAGTACCTGTTTGTGTTTCCTGACTCTCCTCTGTTTTTCCCTCCACAGCTCAAACCTGAAGTTCGAGGCGTTTTAGCTGCTTCTCTCCTCTGAAGCTGAAAATATCTCAGAACAAAGTCTCGCCTTTCATGTTCCACTATTTGTCCACAGGAATAAAACAAACACAGAAAAACATTGTTAGGTCAAGACAAACAAAGCAGGAGCTGCTCCATCCCTGGTGCTTCAGTGAGGATTTACACCTTCCTCCCTCCTCTGACCTCATTCTTCAGCTGTGTGTCAGTGTGTGTGCACTTAAAGGCTCACATGCACTGCGACGAGCTGAGTGTGTGTGCCTCATTTTTCAGTGTATCCTCTACACAACATCACAGAGGCGCATCTGCATCCGCAGCCACGGGAGCATGTCTATGCTAATCAGCTGGCGTGATCTGCTGTGAGCTTGGCTCCAACCCGACAGGGAATCCTAGCCTACAAAATCAGCTATTTATAGCCCGCCCAAGTTCTCTGACTGCCCGTCCCTTTCATTAACACTGCTGTTGGCTTCCCCAGATAAAAAGTCCTTAATTAAAACGGGGATCTCAGCAGCGACATATCAAGAGCAGTGGTGTCGTGTAATCTCTCAGACCTCAGAGTTGAGAAGGAGGCTCTCTTTCGTGACTTTGAACGTATAGCATGAGAGGAGAGCCAGCATCAATGATTCAGTGACAGAAGTGAGCGCTGCATATAGAAACGTCTTCACACTCTTACTCGTCTAATGCAGCAGCTTGGTCTCACCTGAAGCGTCAAAATGTGGCGATGTAGGCGCCACTGTAGTGTCAGTTTACCACCTGACAGCTAGCTAGTCAAGTTAGCAATATGGATATAAAAATACATCTGATTAGACTTCAATATGAAGCAGTGAAGGAAGCGATGGAACAAGCAGTCTGGATGTTTCTCAGAATTAAAGCTTGCTAACAAATATCCTGGTTTTCATTAGGAAGTGCAACAAGTAGTAACAGGTATTAAAGCTTCCATATATGAGGCACCCGCTTCACCAAAACCAGCACCTATACAGACACTTTGAATTTAACAATACACACACCCTTAAGGCTGATTTATACTTCTGCGTTGAATCAACGGCGTAGCCTACGCCGGGGGTCCGCGTAGCTCCCGTACCCACGCCAAGGCCTACGCACGTAGCTGACGTGCACCTCCTCCAAAATGTAACTCCCCGTAGAGCCGACGCGGACCTCAAGCTCTGTGATTGGTCCACTCGGCGGCTTTGTCTTTCCCGCATTTACAACACTTCCGGGATCCCGGACATCGGCCGCACATCGGCCGCACATCGGCCGTGTATTTCATCTCCTCCTCTCTATTCTTCATGTAATCATGTCTGTATGATAAACAGCAACATGTATCAGCTGTAGATTAACATAACACGCTCTGAATCTCTGTGGAAAAGTAAACAGAGATCGTAGCGGGACCGGAAGCAGGCGGCCGGCTATCAGAGGGACCGCACTGCCCTCAGGCGTTTCGGCGGAGAATTGCTGCGCGACACGGACACACCGACGCACAAGTATGTGGGGCTCATGTCCGCGTCAGCCTCTGCTGCGTAGGGGAGACGCAGAAGTATAAATCAGCCTTTACTGCCATGCTGTCTCTACATTGTGATGGATGTTAGTCAATGCATCCACAAGAGGGCGCCACTCAGAGTCAAAAGTTACACCAGAGAAGAAGAGTCAAAGTTTCTGACAACAAACATAGCGATGGAGGAGGTATGGACTGTGTATCTGGTGAAAGACGATGGTGGTTTATGAGGACATTAAACACATCTCCACATGTGGACGGAGAATTCTGTACTCTGCTAATACCAATGAGAGAAACTGATTACTAGCATCACTCCAATGGCTGGAGAAGTTCCACTATTTTCCAAAGTGGTCTTCTTCTTGTGTTCTGCTCAACACTGCCCCCTCTGCATTATGGTGGTACTGCAATGATTGGTTCATATTCGCAAGCTTCTAGAAAACATGCAGAAATACGGACAAGATGAAAGCAGAGTATCAGATGTAGAGCATAGATAGTTTTTAAAGACTCTTAAAGGAACACCTTAACAATAACCCTAACATTGATGAATTTTAGTTAACACTTAGGATTAGTCTTTAGTAGATGTGATGTTATGTTGGTAGTGGTATTTTCCTTTTTTTCTATTTTATGTCTGTATAGCAATCACAGTTTTTCTTTGTTATGTTTCTGTTTCATGTCTTTAGCTTTTTTCTGTTCTTGTGTTTCATGTTTGCAGTATTTTCTGTTTTTTTATTTCATGTTTATTTTGTATGTTATGTTTGTTTTATGTTGACCCCAGGAGCTGCTGCGTCAGTGGCAGCTAATGGGGATCTGAATAAAGGAATAAAGATGAGCCTTTACAGAGACATTATGGTTGGTGTTTTGATGATAACTTATGTTTGTATGCTTTTAACTAAACTTGCATACCATGCAACCATTCTACAATATATGACATTAACGTACAAACACAAGTCTTTTGGCAGAACTCAACTTTTAATCCTTGATTAGTTTAGAGTTTAAACTCCAGGATGAAAGTCTCATGTATTCAAACATTTCTTAGCTAGTAAGGTAACTTATCTTTACACTATTTTACACTGCTAGCACACCATATTTAATCTTAGAAAAGTGTGTCCCTTATGTGACTCAGAAGGAAGAAAGTGATTTAACACAGTTGGCAATTAAGATCTGTTACACGGTCAAATTTAAGCCCAGGATTTCTGGATTAAAGTCTCTTGCTCTTTGATTATTCCATTACCCAGAGGGGAGTTTAGCGCTCTTAAAGCTAAGCCACCTGATTTCAACATTCCATTAAAACAATAACACACAGGTAGTTTCCCTGTTTGTTCACATTTTAAAGCATCAGAAGGCCTGAGACAGCTTTGAAGTGAAAACAGGAGAGGTATGGACAGAGTTTTTCTTTTGCCCCAAAATATTAACCTTTTTCAAGGTATTAAAAAAGTATGCTTTCTATGTCTACACACTTAGTCTTCATGATTTTTAGATTAAATACTGTGAAACCATCATTAAAAGTGGGCAGATACAGAAGACTGCAGAGCTCTCTGGTTGCTGCAGAGATTATTTTTCTGAGACCTACAGCTGTATGAGATAAAGCTGCAGAAGATTCCACAGATTAATTATTCACACTTTAGTCTGAAACACTCGGGTAACACATTTTCATGATGATCATTTTCAGGTTCAAGAAGCCACAGTTCAAAGAAACAGAGTATGTTTGATCTCCTAATGACAGGTGTTATTGGATCACCAACCCGTCTCATATACCTACAATTACAAAGCAACACACATCACCCTGGAAACAAGTCTTCTTCTTCTTCTTCTCCTCTGAACGTAGTTACCATAGTAAAGCATGTGACCTCTCCACTCGGAGGTTCTGCAACTGTTTGTGTTCTGCATGAAACAGAAGATTAAAACGATTTTTCCCTCCGCTGAGCGTCGCTCATCTCTGACCTCGCATTCCTCAACTTAATAAGTGACGGCAGCCAGGTGACTCATCCTCATCATCAAAGGTGGCAGCCTCAGTGCCGTCTCATTTCATGGGTGGTACGACTGTTGACTTGTGCACAAACAAACGCTTTCAAATGACAGGTTGAAATACTCAATACTGCATGAAGGAATATCATCACGCATAGACGTGCACAAAGTGTTTTGTGAATCTCAGCAGATGATTTCAAGCATCATTTTGCATCCAAAGTTTTTGGCTTGTTCTTCAAGATTTTGATGAGGCCCACGTCTGCCTTACCTTCCCTTGAGGCAAATGTGTACCAAGTCTGAAAAAGATGCTTCTAGTTCTTAATAAAGGCAGGAAACGAAAAGCTGGGACCACCAAAGTGATTAAGATTCATCAACAGGGATATATGAACACAAAGTTCAGAGCCAATCTGCTCAAAAGTTAATGAGATAAGAGACCCAGAAGAATGTAACCAATACTTAAGGTCAGCAACTAGGGTTGCAAAATTCCAGGAATTTTCAAAGTTAGAGACTTTCCATGGGAATTAGCGGGAATTAACAGGAATTTATTAAATTGAAGGATGGCTCTTAATAGGGAACTTAAATATAGTTGGGGAAAATATATTTTAGCATAATCCTGACTAAAACAACCAGATTTCATTCAAGTACAGTTGAATGTATCTGCTATTCCTCAATCACATGCACATAGCACACTGCTTACTGCAGGGCTATTGAGACCACGCCCCCTACATGCACTTTTAATTTAACATTTTGAAGGGTACTTGTTTGGAGGGAGAGGGGCTCTTTTAATTTAACATTTTGAATGGGACTTGTTTGGAGGGAGAGGGGCTCTGTTAATTTAACACACTGTAGTTGTTGGTGAGGAGGCTCAAAGCCCGCCTCTTTACGTCACACTGGCTCGACAGAAGCAATATGGCTGCCGCTGCCGATTGGTCTCAAAACAGCTCTTCAGAAACAGATGGGTGACGCCACGGATACTACGTCCATTACTTATACAGTCTATGCTTTGTACCACAGAGCACAGCTGAAGTTAGTCAGTCTTTTTGGTCATAAACGAAGTATTGGACACTTCTGAACAACCTGGTGATGGTGCTGAGTGAAAGTTGGGATCGCAAAAGTCATTATAAATGTTCCTAAGGCAACCTGAACAAAATGATGTCCAATCAATCCAATGGTTATTAAAATATGGACCTCATTAGTGCCTCAAGGGAAAAATCTGCACACAGGGAAACATCCTCTGGCGACCATGACCGTGCAAAACATGTCTAAACTTTATAATAGCATTGACGCTCATCCTCATTGCTACTCTCTTCTCCATCTATGGGTTAAAACCATAGACTCACCCATCTGTTTCTGAAGAGCTGTTTTGAGACCAATCGGCTGCGGCAGCCATATTGCTTCTGTCGAGCCAGTGTGACGTAAAGAGGCGGGCTTTGAGCCTCCTAGCCAACAGCTGCAGTGTTCCCACAGGCAGCTGTGCCTCTCATTGGAAGACTGGTAATCTCAATATCTTCGAAATTGCTGAATTAGAAAAAAATTCACCCCCCTCACAGTGAGAGGACATCGAGAAATTAGCTATTCAGACTACACTCATCTTTTGTACCAGGCTGTAAACATGTTTATTTCTGCTGCAAAGATCGTCTTTTCCCCATTCATGTGTATGTGACTTCCGGTACTTCCGGAGCCAGCCTCAAGTGGATCCTCGATGAACTGCAGCTTTTAACACTTCCGCATTGACTCATATTTTTAGACCGGAGGTTGCCGCTTGGTTAAAACCCAAACATCTAATCAAACCCAGCTCATCGTTCTCAGTCCAACCTCTCAGTGTTGAGCCAATCAGGCTGATTTCTTCCTCCCCGCTCAGAAACAAGCGTTACTTTTTATAGACGTTTTATTTTACCAATAATTACTTCGAGCTGAAATGGATGGCGAGAGGCCCGCGGATATTTTTAACAAGGAGAGGATAAATAAAGTCAACAATTATCAGGGAAAACAATCCTCATTACTCCAATGATGCACATTCAATATTTAACACAGCATACCATCTGTTTGTTTCCTTGGTAACTGTTTATCTGGGGGGCTTTAGTTGGCTTTTTATACCACCCACACGTGGAGCCAAAATATCCATTAGCAGAAAGCAGCTATCAATTACATCTGTTAAAGTCCTTAATTCAGTCCAAGTGCTTCACAAATTACAACTAGGATACCAAAAAATGATCACAGACAACACTACAATAAAACGGTGACGATGTGAATTAACAACAAAATAAAACAAAGACTTTAAAGAGTGTTAAAGCGAACATCCAGCTTCAGGCAGAGGAAGGTAAACTGTGTAAGATCCAGGCTCCTACAAAGGCAAACCTCTATAGTAGCTGTCAGGTGAGTCAGGAGTTGAGCTTACATCCTGATCTGTTTAAATATTTCATGTCAGTATTATCTCTGAATAACTCTGTTCTAAAACTGGAACCATGTTGGACTCCACATCCTCTGGGTTTCTTCACATGGTGAGTAAATGTAGGCTCACTATAGTTAGAGATACTGTGTGCCTTGAGATAGAAATAGTGCTTTGTAGTATTTCACTCAAAAGTGGGCAAACAAGAACCTCCTTTATATTGTTGAGGTTTTATTTGTGTGGTCAAACCTGCTGATATTTATGTTCCTAAGTGAAACAACCTGCCATTTAAATCTCATCTGTGTTCCCAATGTTTTCTAACCTGGCTCTGCCTTCCTTCTACAATCTTGCCACAGACTTATATCTCTGTTTTCTCTCACTCCTCTCTTTTAATCCCTTTCATCACTTTCATTCTTCTTCTATCATCTCACAACAGACTCTTCTGGAGGAGTAGGGGGAGGTAGAGCATACAGCCTAAAGCATTGGGGTTGAGCTCTTGGTCAAAGAGGTTTCTCTCCCTCTCTCTTCCATCCCTGTCTTCCTCCTTTCATCCCACAACAGACGCTTTTCGTTGCTTACTCTTTCTTCCTGCAAATTAGGTAGTAGGGGGGAGGTAGAGCATACAGTCAAACTCAATGGGGATGAGCTATAGCTTGAACAGGCTTCTCTCCCTGACTCTGCCTTCCCTGTGTTCTTTTGACAATCTCGCCAAAAACTTTTCTCCATGTCTTCTCTCACTTTTCTTTATTCATCTCTTATTATACTGGAGGAGTAGGGGGAGGTAGAGCATACAGCCTAAAGCAGTGGGATTGAGCTCTAGGTCAAAGGGGTTTCTCCTCCTGGCTCTGCCTTTCCTGTCCTTCTCTTTCTTCTCATAACAGACTCTTCTCTTTGATTCCTCTCTTTCCTCCTGCGAATGGAGGAGTAGGGGGAGGTAGAGCATACAGCCGAACCGAGTGGGGGCAAGGTCCATCTCAAACAGGTTTCTCTCCCTGGCTCTGCCTTCTGTCTTCCTCCTGTCGTCTCACAAGAGACTTTGATTTCTCTCTTTCACTCCACTCTTCCCTGTTCAAATGGAGGAGTAAGGGGAGGTAGAGCATACAGTCTAACCCAGTGGGGGTAAGGTCCATTTCAAAGAGGTATCTCTCCCTGGCTCTGCCTTCTGACATTTTACTACAGACTGTTTTCTTTGCTCTCTCTCGTTTCCTCTCTTCCCTACTGCAAATGAGGGAGCAGGGGGAGGCAGAGCATACAGCTTAACCCCATGGGGGTAAGCTAAAGCTCAAATAGGCTTCTCGCCCTGGCCCTGCCTTCCCTGTCTACCTCCTGTCGTCTCACAACAGTCTTTGGTTTCTCTCTAATTCTATCCTCTATTCCCTCTTCAAATGAGGGAGTCTTGGGAGGTAGAGCATACAGCCTACCTTGATGAGCTCTAGCTCACAGGCTTCTCTTATCTCCATTGTTTTGCCTCCCCTGTCCTCTTCTGAACATCTTGTTACAGACTTCTCTCCCTCTATTCTCTCCTCTCTCTCATCATTAAAGAAGGGTAGAAGGAGGGAGGTAGAGCATACAGCCTTAAGCAGAGGGGTTGAGCTCTTGGCCAAACAGGCTTCTCTCCCTTGCTCTACCTTCTTGTCCTCTTTCAGACATATCTCTAAATACTACCTCCGAGAGTGTTTCTTCCCAAAACTAGTCTTTCCTTTGATTATATCCTGACATCCTCATTTGGTCTTTTTTTTATTTATAGAAAATTCTAAATAAAGGTAACATCTGGTAAAAAAAGATTAGATTTTCTCAAAATCTTTAGTTTTCAGGACTCAAATATCAACCGCAATGACTCAGTACAGATTAGATGTGAATTGGAGGGATGTAATTTAACTTTGAGGGTAAAAGAAGGTGACAATAGCATTGTATCTTACTTTGTCTGCAGTGAAGGGCAAAGGGGAAAAAAAAAAGCAGGGCTGGAGGTCCTTGAATGCACCTTTGTGGCCTTATTTTCATTGCAGGATAAAAACCCTTCAGCTGGAAAAAGAACAACTCCTCCCCGAGAGTGAAGTGGACACCTAATGATGATCACACCGGGAGGATGGAGCAGTGAAAACAGGGCTCCTTTTATAACGCTCGCCAAGCATCACCCACTACATCAGTGCCTGGAGATAATAGAGCCTCTGAATCGATGTTTAGCTAAACACACTAAAATCCATATAACGGGAACACGTAATGAATAAAAATCACACAACCAAATCCGCCCTGTGTTTCTATCTTTCTTCACTAGTGAAGGAAAGGTCAAGATCAGCTTCAGGGGCCTGTACGAAAGGCAGGAGGAGGGAGGGAGGGTTCAATACTGTGGAGACGTGGTGGAGAAGTCATGCATCAACTTGATGTTTGGTTCCACAGGGGCTGAGGAGCTCTGACCGGCTGCTGCTGCGGCTGCTGTCGCTGCACTCTGCAGACAGACCAGTCCTTGCCCCATTTCTGCCTGCATACTGGATTATTAATTCAGCCCTGTTCTCAGCATTGCACAACTCTGGTCAATAAAGATAAACCAGGAGATGAGAAACAGGGAATGTGTAGTTTTCTCAGTAATGTTCAAAAAGCGTATCTTAGATCAATCCTACTCTAAGCATACCTTTAACAGAAACTGTCATATCAATGCTATTTAAGGACACCTGCATTTACCACCATCTCTTTTAACAGGGATACAACATCCTTTATAACACCAATAACATTTGCAACACAAACTCAAATCAAGTGTCAGCCCACAGGTGTCCCAAATGCTCCCAAATTTCCTCTATGCAGATGATGGTGTGTTTTACTGAGAGAATAGCAAGAGCTAAAACTTAATTATTGACGTCTTCTGATGACAATATCAGTGCTGAAAATGTCTCCCATGCAAGCTAAAATGCTTAATTAGGTACCTGTGAGTGTGCTCAACTAGCATTGTTTATATAACACAAAATATTAGCCACAAAAAATGCAGTTCTTTAAAAAACTGAAGCAGACTGGGGCGCCATTGGTGTAAGGGTTAAGCACGCTCCATATACAGAGGCTGTAGCCCCTGTTGCATGTCTTCCCCCACTCTTAAAAAAAACCAAACAAAGCAAAGCAGACTAAACAAGTTGCTCCATATCTCCACCATGGATCCAACATGGCTGTTTGTGGGGTTTTTTCCATAGTAGAAGTGATTTAAAAAACATACAAAAGCATCAAAGCAAAGAAATATTTTCAATTTGTTCTGCACAAAACTCAACCAATTTCAATCCCCAACATTGTAAGCTAGTACAGGCTAACCAGGGATTTTTTCCTATCATGCAACTTTGGACTCAACCCTAAAGCTCCCGAAGGGAACACCCTGTGTTGATTTTGGCGCCCCCTGTGGACAAAGCCTTACCTCTTTCATCTAATCTTGTCCAGTATGTGAGTGAGTCATGTTTTCTTTTCTTTTTCTTTTAAAGATATGTTTTTGGGCTTTTTGCCTTTATGATAGGACAGCTGAAGAGAGACAGGAAATGTGGGTAGTCAAGAGTGGGGGAAGACATGCAGCACGAGGCAGCGGTTGGGAGTCAACCTCTGCGACGAGGACTGTAGCCTCTGTACGTGGGGCGCTTAGACCGCTAGGCCACCAGCGCCCTGTGAGTCATGTTTTCTGACAAAACAAAGTCTTAATATGCTGAATTTTTAAGGGGAAGTGTATGACTCACTGTGGATATCTTATGTGGACAAAATAAAAAACAAAGTTTCTTCAGTGTGTGTAGAATATCTCATCCAAAACCTAACCCCTCGCAGTCGTTACAAGCTTCAAAAATCAAAATACAGATATCTTCCTGTTGTTGATAGTTTTGTTTGTTTGTCAGGTCAATAAGAGGCATCAATGTTAAATTTAATATGTTTTATTTAATTTTTTTAAGTTGTGTTTTTTGGGCATTTTTGCTTTTATGACAGGGCAGCTGAATAGAGACAGGAAACATGGGGAGTAGAGAGTGGGGGAAGACATGCAGTACATGGTCGCGGCCGGGAATTGAATCGGCGTCCTCTGTGAGGAGGGCTATAGCCTCTGTATGTGGGGCGCTTAGACCGCTAGGCCACCAGCGCCCCAATTTAATGTTTAATGATCATTTTAAAACTCCTCACAGGGGCTTAAGTAGAACAACTTTTCACACTAGTAAAGAGATAGGTGGGGATTTTACATACAAAACATGGTAATCTTATGAAATATGTTCATGTATATTTATAAGAAGCTAATCATTTTTTGCTCCTTTTACTGGAGTACAGTAAGAGTGGGGTGAATTCTTCCTCCTCTGACTACATGATGTTATGCAACAGGAATAATCTCACACCTCTGGGGGAAGACTCAGTGATAAGTGTTCTGGATGAGAAAAGTAACGTCAGATCCCCTTCAGCTGTTCCCTTGAATGAGTTCAAGATTAAAAAAGATGTGAAGCTGCGATTAAAAGGACAGCAACGTTAAAGTGGTTTAGTCTGGGCAAATCTCCAGCAGCACTTCCTCCAGGACGCGGCGGCAGAGCTGCTTCATTCATGCAGAACCGAGCTGAGCCTGCAAATCCAATATTCCAATATCTGCTCCTTTCCAAAGACAAATCCGTTCAGGCTTCACTGGACCCCGCTGCTGCACTCAAGGTTAAAAGACAGACGGATTCTGCAGAGCAAACACATAATCAAACTTCAGATAAACAACACGGAGGTTAGAAAAGTTTGCAACTTTTTTCCTCAAATTTGGAGGCAAATTATCTCCAAGTGGAGCCACCGAATGCAAACAAGCTGTTTTCATCTTTATTCTCAAAGGCTGCAGATAACTCAGCACAACACACCAGAGATGACTCACAGATTCTGCATTATGGAGATCTAATTCAGCGATTGAAATTCAGATTCATTTCACTTCTTTTTAACCTTTTTAACCAGGTTTTTTTTCTCCATGAGATGACACTACATCTGATTCAAACAAGTGTGTGATGAGTCAGAGGGGCTCTCACAGCGTCTGTTTCATGTTGATTACACCGGGGCTCATTATGAGGACCTTTACAAAACAGACTATCCAACAGTTCAGCCTGATGAAGCTTTGAAAGCAGCACAGATAACAGCTGGGAACTAATGATTAAGTTTAACATACTGTATTGATTGCACTTCAGTTGTGCTGGCTTGAAAGTAAAAACCTTGAGTTTAAAAAACATGAATAATCAAAACTTTACACCATGTTCCCTTCATGCTTCATTTCACAGCAGAAACACACATGACATGTCTGACAACACAACACTAATCAACAGCAGGAATGACCCGCTCCATCATATGATCAATTTCCAGTCTCTGCATGAGCTAAATGTGGCCTTGTTTAAACTTCAGCTGGTGTGTTAATTAATGCACATGGCTGGCCAAATCCTATTATGTATTGACTGGAATATGAGACTGTATTCTCCTACTCCATTCTAGTCCACTGAACTCCTCTCATTAATCAGCGACAGCGACATCATAGATTTTACTCCGGCTGGGTCATTATTCTGGTCTTATTTTCATTCACTACAGTAACTAGTCCAGGCCCAGATAAACCCAAATCTGAACCACAGTCCCTAACTTTATGAAAAGGCAGACTTTAAGAACTTAAATCAAAGATATAAAAGTAATTTAGACAAATAGCAAGCAGCTAATGAAACCTAACCCTTTTGCAGAATTGAAGTTATTTAGCTTTTTAACTTTAAAGCTACTGTGAGGAGTTTTTAGCTTGTTACAAAACAGACTGAAATTAATGCTGATGTCATTTTATAACCTACAAAAGCAAGTAAGAACATCAAGACAGAGAATGATTGTCTCTATATGGTTATTTATAATGTGTGAAAGCACTGGTGGGGGGTAGGTGTCAGTCCAAGCAATGAACTGGTCCCTGCAGAAACAGGCTTTTTCTTATATTTTCCATGATTGAAAGAGAGAAAAAATAAAGCAGAGTGAGGTTGTTTTCTGTTATAAACTAGAGACCTGTAGAGGATGAAATCAGCAAAGTTTTGTCCACAGGGGGGCGCCAAAATCAACTCAACAACTCAAACTGAAAGTTCCTCACAGGAGCTTTAACAAAGATGTTCTGGTATCAACATACTGCTAAAAGGGGCACTGTTGGCCTAGCGGTCTAAGCGAGCCCCATATACAGCGGCTATGGCCCTCGCTGCAGAGGTTTCAGGTTCGATTCCAGCCTTGACCATGTGCTTAATGTCCTCCCCCACTCTCTACTCCCCACATTTCCTGTCTCTCTCCAACTGTCCTGTCCATTAATCCTTAAACTGTTTGTCAAAGGGACGTAACCTCTTGATTCTAAATGGCCTTGGTGGCCTGTGTCCTTTAGTGCTGATTCTTGCTCTGACAGCAATCATGACCTCAACTTCAGAGCTCTTCTTACTGGCACTTATTGTTGCTAAGGTTAGGAAAGTTGTCCCATGGCACTTGACCACTAAATCTGTTTTAAAATGCTCTGTATGCTTCATAACTGCTTTCATTCAAAGGAATTTTACAAAGACCAAAAATAATTGAAAGAAATCATGTCATAGAGTTAGCAGAAGCTCTCCACCTGGAAACTGTACCCTGGAAAAACAAGTGTTTCTTTCCCCCCACTGTCAACTTGATATTAGTAGTCACGCCCCTTCTAGATTTTGATTTATCAGGGACCAATAAGTGACATTGTCGGGCACAGCGGTGTTCCAAATGTTGGATAATATCCAACTGAGAGCACAGCAACAAAGAACAGCTGCCCCTGAGGGCGTTTATGAGGGCCAGCAAGGAGCGACTACACCTGTTGCAAATCATATGACTGTGTGAAAACAGATGAAATAAGGACCCTGCTTCTTTAGTTTTTCTTTTCATGATAGTCTAACCCCAGTCAAAAAATGTTTGCTATGTTTTTGGTCTCAACCGCTTGTTTCAAGTCTAAGTTAAATCAGCAGGATTATCATTCAGGGTAAACAGTCGTTGTTGGAGCAGGGTGGCTGCAGAAAGTGGCTACATCTCATTCACAACTGAATACCATTGAAACTTCTTCAACAGGATGGATATATGGTTGCTTCTGATCAAAAATCCAAGATGGCAGCAGCTTAAAAGGTCAGATCAGGGTATTACAGAGGCTGAGTGTCATCTTTAAGCACTCTAACTCTCATTTCTTGTCCATCATAAGCTATTTTCCATAAACTTCAACTGGTTCAAAACTCAGCCGCCCGTATCATCACACGCACCGCCTCCATCCACCACATCACACCCATCCTGCAACAGCTCCACTGGCTCCCCATCACACACCGGATCAACTACAAAATACTTCTCCTCACCTTCAAATCCATACACAACCTCGCCCCTCCATATCTCTCTGACCTCCTCCATACTGCCACACCTGTCCGCACCCTCAGATCCTCCTCCTCCATCCACCTCACTGTCCCCCCTGCTCGTCTTGTTACCATGGGGAGCAGAGCCTTCAGCCGCTCTGCTCCCCAGCTCTGGAACTCTCTCCCACCTGACCTCCGTAATACTCACTCACTCCCACATTTTAAATCCAAACTCAAAACCCATCTGTTTAAACTGGCTTACTCCATCTGACCACAACTCCTCTGTCCATCCACTTACAACTTTTTAAATTGTGTTTTATTTCCTGTTTGTTATTTAAACTCTGTTTGTTTTTAATGTTGTAAGGTGACCTTGGGTGCCAAGAAAGGCGCCTATAAATAAAATGCATTATTATTATTATTATTATTATTATTATTTTGTCCAAATAATGCAAATGCCAACAATGATAGTATTCAAAACTTGAGTCAACAAACCAATGATTGACTTCAGCTCGCTCTAAGAAGGGTTGAGGGTACTGCAGGAGGATGTTTGTGTTTATAGTTTCATCCAAAATGTGTAAAAGCAGATAAAAAGCTCCATCAAAGTGTCCACACACTTCTGAACACTAAACTAAAATGAAAACCCGACTTATCAATTCCTCTTCATTTCTTTCACCAAACCGTCCTCACTGACGACTTCTCAGCACGTCCTCGTCTCTGTCATTTGAGCGTTCATTGTGAGCGGCTCCGACTCACGCCAACACACAAACAGTGTGAATCCTCCCCTGGTGTTCTTCCTCAATCTCTGAGCCTCTGAGACTTCTCAGTTTATCAGCAGCGAGCCCAAACTTCAAAGTGTGAGAGTGAAAAACTTCAGCAGCGCAGCGTGACCGACCCGCTAATACCGCAAACTGAAGCTCCCATAGACGGGGACTTGCTGATGCCAGCATTTGAACTCTGGCTTTCATGTCGTATCTCGCCGTTCCTGCAATAATTACGGCGAGTGGAATAGAAAAACTGTCACTCTCAGGGTGGATGTAAAATGCATGAGGGGGGGGGGTTTGATTGATCAAGGGCGTACACGGGTCATTCAAAGAGGCAGAAGAAGAGTGCTTATGGAGAGAGAGATCTCCTTTAGAGATCAGCTTCACTTCAAACTGGAGAAGATCTCTCTGAGCAGATCCAGTCGAGTGACAGTGGACTCTGAAACTCTGATGGACGGGTCATTAAAATCTGGACCATAAAAGCACAAAGAAGAAGAAACAAATATCAAAGAGGAGAGGATGGACAGATAGGAGGCAGGGGGACGACTGATGGGGGGGAAATAGTGGCATGTTATTTCCTGTCTGCAGGATAGCATCGTGGAGAACGGACTGAAGGTGGATCTGTTCGGGGACTCTGGGAGGAAATGAATAACGAGACAGGCGCTCTGCTGTCGGGCGCAATACCATAACCTGACATACATCCAGCTCTGTCATATCACATCACGTCACATGCATGCATCGGTCCACCAACATACCAACAGGATTGTATTCACCAGCCGTATGGATGGAGCAGCATGTGAAAGAGAGAGAGAGAGAGAGAGTGGTGTGTGCATGAACATGAGAGGAGAGAGTCCAGTGAGATTAGACGGTGCTGTAGGCAGACTTCTGATATTTACAGGATTTCCCAGGATAAATTAAATTCTTGTTCTGTTTCTGGCTGGACAAGAGACCCTCAACCAGAGATCATCCAACCCCCCAATGACCAAGAGCCCGGTTTCCTGGAAGCTGATGGTTTGGCTTCTTGTGACACCGTGTGTCAGAAAACCATGAAACAGAGATGAAGTAGAGTTTGAAGAGAAGCAGATTTTCTGTCATATAGTTTAGATTTTTAGGACTATATCCTCTGCACATGGCGTGTGATGGCTACACCAAACCGGCGCTGCAATGGTCTAACTTTTTATGTGTAACTCCTCTCTTGTTCTTTTATTATGACAGACTATTCAGACTGACCTCCTCAAACGCCACTCCCCATCTCGCCGCCTCAGATCATCAGATGCCAATCGCTTTGCCATCGCTGCCCCCACTCTCTGGAACTCTCTCCCTCCACACATCCGCAACTCTGACTCTCTCCTCTCATTTAAAAACCACCTCAAGACAAACCTCTTCCAAAAAGCATACAACACATGACCTCTCCCCCCTGCCCCACCTCTGTCCCTGTTCTGTTTTATTTATATGTTTCATTTTTAGTTTTACCTTATGTAAAGCGACTTTGAGTACTTAAAAAAGCGCTATATAAATTCTATGAATTATTATTATCTTATCATTTATCTCTAACAGACATTTTAACTTTTAAAAGTCACCCTTTCTCCAATTTAAAGAAATGTCCATAGTTTGTAGGAAGGAAGGAGTTGAGTTCATGGTCAGAAGAGCTCTTGAGTTAAACTGCAGTTGAACACACAGTCACATAACCGCGTGTTTAATGTTTGCCTCCACTCCTGAGAATAACTGAGATTTCCAATTATCCAATCACTCTCAAAATATAAAATCAACCGTTCAGCCTGACTTCTCCACGGCCGGGGGCAGCTCACAGTAATGGGTTACACATGCACTTGTGCTCCCACTCGATGAAGTCATTAAAACTGAGCCATTAAAATGAACCGCTGCACCTCTCATATGATTACAGCCAACAAAGACCCGTCTGCATGTTAAACAATGACAGGACTGTGTGTGTGAAGGGAGCGGACATGCAACTAATGCAGTTAACCAATCAGAAGAAGAATCCCCTCACTTCATTGAGGTTGTTTTCATGAGACTTAAACAGCAGTGCTTTTGTTATTTACAGTATAAGATTAGTCTTTTAATGGAGGACGGTCTGTTCCAGTCTTAAGAGTCCAATCATGAAGGGAAAGTTTTCCTCTGTCGCTCCACAAAGTGACCTTTGTGGAGTTTTCAGTGTTTTTGGAAACAGCAAGGTTGAATCTATAAAGCGTGTGAAGAGAACAACCTCAGTGTGCAGCGACATGATGAGGCAAAAATGGCTCCAACAAGCAAAATAATGGGGTGCAGGTCACTCCACAAAACCATCATTTGTCTGCGACATCTCAGAGGTCAGAGCGGGAATAACACGAATCACCTTCAGAGAGAGCTGGGACTCAATCTGTTCTTCTCTTCTGCAATCAAAGTATGCTATATTTAAATAAAGTTATCTTTAACTTTGCTCCAGATTCATGAGCAGAGGCAGAACGTTAGAGGGCAAACAGGAGGAGCTCTGTGTATCTATGCACATCCCTGCAGGCTGCTATCCCTCTGCAGACATGCAGAGAGAGAGATATCAACACAGAGAGGCCCTGCATTAGCCTTGATTGAGGTTGATGCATTCACTCCATAATTCAAACTCAAACTAGATATTTGTGTTTTTTTACTTTATGTTCATGATTCTTTAATCATTACTTTGAACATACATTTATTACCATTATCTCGACTGTTACTTTAATTATAATTATAATTTAAATAAATAACACTGTTTACTATGTACGTTAAGTTACATAAGTATAGAGAAAGAGAGAGAGAGTAGATCAAACATAACTGGCTGTATATACAATTTTAATGTTTAAGTGTTTGCTGTATGTTTTTGTTGATTATTACTGTTCTGGTTTTTGTTTTTAGATCTGTAAAGCACTTTGAATTGCTCTTTGTATGAATGGTGCTTTATAAATAAACTTGCCTTGCCTATTATTAACATCATTACTCGTTTTCTTATTTTTATTACTATTATTACGCTTCATTTAATAATCATTGTTATATTTATTGATTTATTCAGCTATTTAACTGTTTATTTATTAGAAGTACATCAACAAAAATCTATTTATTATTATTATCTTTTTTTATTAAATGTATTCTATATGTGCATACATGTATGTATATTATTTTAATTGATGAAGGTAAGTATGTACTGTATGTATGTAGGTATATATTTAGTATTATTATAGTTATTATTACTATTATTTTAGCATATTTCTTTATTTTTATTTGTGTGTTTTTTCTATTATTTTTCATTATTTTTATTATTATTATTATTTATTTTGTATTATTTATATTTTATTATTACTCTTTTTGTATACAGTATCTCACAAAAGTGAGTATCTATCTTTTCATGGGACAACACTGAAAAAATGACATTTTGATGCAATGTAAAGTAGTCAGTGTACAGCTTGTTTAACAGTGTAAATTTACTGTCCCCTCAAAATAACTCAACACACAGCCATTAATGTCTAAACCACCAGCAACAAAAGTGAGTACACCCCTAAGTGAAAATGTCCAAATTGGGCCCAAAGTGTCAATATTTTGTGTGGCCACCATTATTCTCTCCAGCACTGCCTTAACCCTCTTGGGCATGGAGTTCACCAGAGCTTCACAAGTTGCCCCTGGAATCCTCTTCCACTCCTCCGTGACGACATCAAGGAGCTGGTGGATGTTAGAGACCTTGCGCTCCTCCACCTTCCGTTTCAGGATGCCCCACAGATGCTCAATAGGGTTTAGGTCACGGGACATGCTTGGCCACTCCATCACCTTCACCCTCAGCTTCTTTGGCAAGGCAGTAGCCATCTTGGAGGTGTGTTTGGGGTTGTTATGATGCTAGAATACTGCCCTGTGGCCCAGTTTCTGAAGGGAGGGGATCATGCTCTGCTTCAGTATGTCACAGTACATGTTGGCATTCATGGTTCCCTTAATGGAGACCTTGTGCTCCTCCACCTTCCATCTGAGGATGCCCCACAGATGCTCAATAGGGTTTAGGTCTGGAGACATGCTTGGCCACTCCATCACCTTTACCCTCAGCTTCTTTAGCAAGGCAGTGGCCGTCTTGGAGGTGTGTTTGGGGTCATTATCATGTTGGAATACTGCCCTGTGGCCCAGTTTCTGAATGGAGGGGATCATGCTCTGCTTCAGTATGTCCCAGTACATGTTGGCATTCATGGTTCCCTTAATGGCGACCTTGTGCTCCTCCACCTTCCATCTGAGGTTGCCCAACAGATGCTCAATAGGGTTTAGGTCTGGAGACATGCTTGGCCACTCCATCACCTTTACCCTCAGCTTCTTTAGCAAGGCAGTGGTCGTCTTGTGGATGTGTTTGGGGTCGTTATCATGTTGGAATACTGCCCTGTGGCCCAGTTTTTGAAGGGAGGGGATCATGCTCTGCTTCAGTATGTCCCAGTACATGTTGGCATTCATGGTTCCCTCAATGAACTGTAGCTCCTGAGTGCCGGTAGGACCCATGCAGCCCCAGACCATGACACTCCCACCACCATGCTTGAATGTAGGCAAGACACACTTGTATTTGTACTCCTCACCTGGTTGCCACCACACATGCTTGACACCATCTGAACCAAATAAGTTTATCTTGGTCTCATCAGACCACAAGACATGGTTCCAGTAATCCATGTTCTTAGTCTGCTGTCTTTAGCAAACTGTTTGCAGGCTTTCTTGTGCTTCATCTTTAGAAGAAATATGAGGGGTGTACTCACTTTTGTGAGATACTGTATATATATATATATATATATATATATATATATATATATATATATATATATATATATGACTATGTTTAAAACATAAAAAAGATGTTTGAATATTGGACCTGTATTGCAAAGTTTGTGTTTTGCCAATAAAACAAATCTTATGGGAAAAAAAGAAAGTATTTGGAACTTTACTCTGAGAAGTATTTCAAACCTTTCATGACATGTATCCTTGGCAGGAAAAGAAATAAAGACTTATTTTTCAAACCGCTTGAAGTTTGAGCCCCTTCAGGCTTGATATTGAAAATGTGCCTAAAAGCAACTACAAAGGCTGAATTGTGTTTTAAAGTAACACTAAACACTTCTTCTTCAACACACGGCCCTTTCTTTGCCACTCTAAAGTGACCGTCCCTGCTTTATAAACCTCTTCACAGCTTTAGTGCTAAAAATAAACCACACAACAGTTTCTTCACTCCCAGAGACAAAAACACACAACGGTAAAAGTCTCAAGTTTGATTTAGCCAAAGTGTGTGTAAAGCAATATTCTTCTGCACTCATGGGGAACATAACTACTCGGTCTTGCACTCAAACTAATCTGATATCGTGCCAAATAAACGCCGCCTCCATCAGGCGTTTTTAATGAAGATTAACAGAGAGCAAAAAAAGATAAGAGCATCACGCTGAAAGGCGCCCTCACGGCTTAAAGAGGCAAGGTGCTGAAAAAAAATAAACCTGGGTGCAGCATCTGTGACAAGGCGTATGCCAAGCATGAAATCAGCATTACACGAGGATAAAGTGATCGCTGCTGCTTCTACAAAGGTGTGAAATCTCATCAGGGAAGGAGAACAGGAAGCAAACATACACACAGGTAAAGTAGACAGGAGAGCAGACTGGAGAGGCATTTGACAGACAACATGGCTCGGTGCCTGAAACCATCCAGACTGCGTGTTTAAGAGCAGAGAGAGGCATCCTATAGCAGGAAACACTCCACACAAGTAATCTGCAGACTTCTGTTAGAGTTCAAGGAGGAACAGAAGACGTGACGGGTTGGAAAGTATCAAAACCAGGTTTTTAAAAAGTGTAAAAATCAGCATGTGAAGTGCAATAATCAGATTATTTTTGACTTAAAGTATTCAAAATCTGTTTAACCTTTCACCACAACACAGTTTGAGGCTAATGCATGCCTCCCCCTCCTTCTTTCTCAGCACAGGTTCACAGGTATGATTGATTTAACGCACTGCTCAGTAAGAGCTCTAAAACGGGAACAAACAAGCGTCCACATGGAGAATGCTTCTTTCATTCAGCTCCTAGCAAATACAGATGCATGCCTTTTATTTCATTCAGAACACTTGTTTTATATTTAAAACCACAAGGACACCTTATTTTCATAGCGCCCCCTGGAGGACAATACACCAGCTACCACTGAAGAATTGTCCCCTTCATGTTCAGCTAGTCATACACTACCAGTCAAAAGTTAGGCCACACCTTCTCATTCAATGGTTTTTATTTATATTAATTATTTTCAACATTGTAGATTAATCCTGAAGACATCAAAACTATGAAATAATCTGGTTTGCCATAATCTGGATTACAACAGTAGTCTACCTCTACCTCTGAACAACACAACTGATGGTCTCAAACACATTAAGAAGGCAAGTCATTCTCCAAATGAACTCTTGACAAGGCTCATGTTCATTAGAAACCATTCCAGTAGACCACTTCATGAAGCAGACTGAGAGAATACCAAGAGTGTGCAAAGCTGTCATGAAGGAAAAAGGGGGCTACTTTACAGAATCTAAAATATAAAACATATTCTGCTTTGTTTAACACTTTTTTTCAAATTAAATAATTCCATATATGTTCTTTCATAGTTTTGATGTCTTCAGTATTCATCTACAGTGTTTCAAATAATTCAAATAAATACAAACCTTTGAATGAGAAGGTGTTTCCAAACTTTTGACTGGTAGTGTACTTGTGGACAAGAATTGAGCTCGGTCAGGATTAGAGCGCGCAGTGGAGCGCTGCACAGCAGAGAGTAGAGATGCTGACAAAACAGACACAAAACAAGAGCAAACCGCACAGAGATCTAATACTTTATGGCTGTTTTTGTGTTTTGACATCATTATTGGGATAAGCTGAGTGATTTGGACCTTGAGATGAAGAAGATAGTGAGGGTAAATCATGTAATTCTTGGAGCCTCTCTGTCAGCCTTGTGCCAAATCTCTAAAGCAAGAGGAGACATTGAAAGCTCTGTTAATGGCATCTTTTACATTCTGCAATAAGTGATGAATAAACTCTCACCTTGTGATTAAATCCAAAATAACAGAAGATGATCTAAATTAAAGGACAGAAAATTGCAAAAAACTTCTTCAAAAAATGAAAGAAAACTGGTCTTTAGTTTTGCTGAATTGTTATGCAGAATTACATTGAAAGGTCCTTAAGTTCAAAAAAAGACTGTAAAAACATTTTTACCAAGTGCAATGCATGCAAGGAGCTATGATGTGTGGAGGTTACTGCACTGTGAAAGTTTGTGGGGGACAAAAAGTAGACAAAAAGGTGATGGATGGTTTGGGGTGAAGCTCTACTTCAAGTAATACCATCTCACTCATTGGCTGAGCAGCCTGTCAATCATCGCTTTAACATCAGACCTGTGACACGACCAGGAGCCCCTCTATCTCTCCTTTCACCCCCCAGCCTCCCCTGATATGCACACCACAGAGAGCTCTGTCTCTTCACAAACAAACAAACACATCTCAATACTCTGCACACTCCAACACTTTGTCTCGCTGTATGCAACGACAGCAGGGTGACGCGCCCCCTGATGCACAGACTCTATATACAGACTGTTTATGGAGAACACCTTTCAGTAACTTAGCAGGATGCCAGGCTGCCTGCAGGCAAGAATGAGGCAAAACTGAGCTCTTATTTAGATTCCACAAGAGCAGCATTTCAGAGAGCTAAACAACTGCCATCAAACACTTTGAAACATCAGACTCAAACTCGGTTTAAAGTTTTAAAATGATTTCAGGATGAGTGAATGAGTCCCCGCGATGTGAGATCAGCCTGGGTGGTTTCAGGCGTAGCTCTGCAGCTGAATCCTGCTACATCAGGCGTTCCTCCCATGAAAAATGGATGGTTTACGCGGCGTTAAGCACCTAGATGCTGATCATGTGAAAGCAGCTCAAGTTGTGTGACATGCACACGATGCAGAAAATCCATCTCAGTGCTCAGTTTATCCCCAATATATCTTTATACCCATTAAATATGAAAGAGAATCTTCCCTTCATATACAGGTGAAACAAGAAGCTAATGTCAATCACAGCAGGAGTATCATTCTTCCTCTTCATCCTCTGATAAGACGTTCAGATTCGATTGCAACCCTTTTTTTTCTCAGTGTTTTCTCTTCTCCCACAAACACATTAGCTCACGTACTCTAAAGGACAAATAAAACCCAAGGAGGTCAGAACACTCATCTCACTGTTCCCATGGCACGCTAAGAGCCCTGCCATTAATGCCTGAGCACAACATACAGCGAGGACCTCAACCGCAGGCCAACAGCAGATTTATGCGCTGAGGGGTACGGAGGTTATAGCAACAGACGTCGTTTCAGAGCTTTTAAAGTGGGAGCACTCGAGTAAACATGAGATAGAACGATCCATTAGGGTCTGAAAGAGAACATGTTACAGGGTCGGGATCAGGGTCCTCATTAGCGGAGACCTAATAAGACCATTAAGTCACGTGAGTGTGGAGAAATATCTCTTACATGTGTTCAAATGTTGAGTATCAGTCAAGTCCTATGACGTCTTACATGGACTTCTGTAAGATTTACTCTACTTCCTCTGATCTTAAAGCTGCTGTTGGTAGTCGTGATATAAACATCAGTTCTGGGGCGCTGGTGGCCTAGCGGTCTAACCCCCCTGCATACAGAGGCTACAGTCCTCGTCACAGGGGTCGCCGGTTCGATTCCTGACCGGTCGACCATTTCCTGCATGTCCTCCACCACTCTCTACTCCCCATGTTTCCTGTCTCTCTTCAGCTGTCCTAACAAATAAAGGCAAAAAGGCCAAAAATATAACTTAAAAAAACAAAATAAACATCAGTTCTGAGAGAGATTCCAAATGTCAACACTACCCCTCCCCTCTCTGCTGTCGTAACCCCGCCCACAAAAGATTGTCGTGCACGTTTCTATGAGGAAGAAGTGGCTTCCCAGCCAATCAGGGCGACGTAGTGGGGCCGCCACTCGACCAATCAGGACAGAGGGTTGGGGAGTAGCTCTGATTGGTCCGTGATAACGGGAACGAGGGGAGTAATAACATTGCTTGATACATAGGCATTGGAAAACACAGAGACTTCGCCATAATCTCAAATTACTTCACTTTCAGATGAGTACTGATGGGCATTATGACTTTTTCTCCAAACCCAGCAGAAGAAAAGTACAGTTTATTACACCATTCCTTCCAACAGCAGCTTTAAGTTGTCATATTATTGGAATTTGATATGTGTTTTTATTTAACTTGATATAAATTGTCTAAAAATATGATTCAAAAACACACACGGTACTCAAAGGTGTTCCAAAACCGATGCTAATACCAGAAATGCCTCCAATATTAAGAAACATGCAGGTATTGACAAGTTCCCCAGCTAGAGCACGGATTCCTCCAAGCTGTCAACCTTCTACTTCTTCATCAAATGAATTGTCCTACATTATATATTACATGCTACTGATGTTAGAATTTGTCATTTTAAAGCAGAAAAAACAGAGTTAAAATGATCACATGGCGTTAGCAAACAACCATGCAGTGCTAACTGAATTTAGCATGATCAAAGCTAGCAAAATGACATCTATTAGTGTTTTTCTGGGCTTTAGTAAAAAGTTTTGAATCAAAATTGTAAGGGGACATATAGTAATGGATAATCAAAAAGGATTCAGGGTTTTTTTTGTTATTAAGTGAGAATGCTATCAGAGCACCTGCTATGTTTTGTCTTCCTGCGGAGCTCTGGAGATTTGGGACACATGGAGGCAGAGGAGGCATAAAGCTACGAGGGAGGAGAGCTGGTATAAGGAGACGGAGGTTTATGGAGAGGAGATAGAAGCCGTGTCTCTCCTCTCTCATCATGGGCAACATGAGATCTCTGGCTGATAAGATGGACGAGCTAACAGGACTAGCCAGGAGTCAGACGGAGTTTCAGGAATGTAGCATGTTGTGCTTCATGGACACGTGGCTGCATCTGGATATTCCCGACCACAACGTCTCCATTGACGGCTTCCAGACTGTCCAGGCAGACCGGGATAGCGCTGTGGGCCTCCGACCATATTACCTGCACAGGGAGATCTCACATGTCAGACTGGTAGCTGTTTACATGATCCCCCCTCTGCCAACCCGACTACGGCGACCAACGTTCTCAACGCTGCCATAGCCAGACTCCAGTCAGACCACCAGAGTGCCCTCTTCCTGATCTCCAGGGACTTCAACCATGTATCTATTTTCTACAGAGCTTATTTTGTCTTCTGTACATAATTTTTATCATCATTATATTCTTTGTATTTGTATTCATATCTTATTAATTACTTCTTCTATTAATACTATTTGATATTCTTAATTATTGTGTATAGGAGCAACTATAATGACCGAATTTCCCCCCGGGATGAATTTAGTATTTATAATCTAATCTAATCTAATGTTAGCCTAGCTTGCTTTTAGGTCAGGATTCATTCAGGAAGTGACCGGAGAAACACGTTGTTTGCTCACAATTAAGACAGAATAAAGTTGTTTCAGTGTGCGGCGGTCAATTTATCATTTTCCAAATGTTTCATAGCCCTTTCTTTACTCTCTTTGCTTTAAATTTATGTCATCAGATTTCATATTTGAAAAGCAAACACGAGAACAAACATTCATCCAGCCGTAGAGAGAGAGATTGAAGCTCAGCTCTGAGATATCTGGGCGGTCACATGACCTCTAGATGGATACGGTGGAGTTGTACTGGAATCACACATGTTGATCTGATGTGAATGTTATGACATACCTTTACTGCATTAATATTTCAGTGTGTTCTCTGAAATAACACGCAGTAATAGTGTTTGCTGAATTATTAAAAGCGTTACAACAAAACAGCGATTCAGTGTTTCCTGTCAGAGCGCCGCGGCCGCGTCTCAGCGTTCTTATTGTGTAGGCATGTAATCCCTCTACTCTACACACTGAGGGCTTTATTTCAGAGCAAGGCTCAACATTTACTGTTTTCTCTCTGCATCTAATCCTTCATTTTATATCTGCACGGTCACAATCAAAGAGCAAATCACAGCAGATCCGGCCTCATGTTATAGCATTAGCATACATGCTATAGCTACAGCTCGTCCGCTCCCGGGAGAGCGCAGGCCTCCTGGCTTTGTGAATAATGAACTGTGTTGCAGCAAATCCCTCCTGTAATAACTCACAGCCCCTCTGTATCTGAAGGAAATCTGTCGATGTGCTACAGTTTCACATAAACTGAGCCTGCAGTGCCATTAGCAGACGGTGTTTAGAGAAGATATCTGCAGGGTTAAGGATCAAGTGAAGCCAAACAGCATCATTAGCATCTCTGCTAATGATGTTTGGAGATTGATGAACTTTGCAGGGGCGGATTTTAGAGGTAAAAAAAACATGATATTGTTCAGAAAAGTGATAACACTTGTAAGAGACAGCATTCTCAACCTGTTGAACGTGTCTGAAAATAATGATTCTGTTTATTTTTCCAGCTGACTGAACCGCATGAATCACCGGCTGCCTCCCATATCTCCTCTCCTCCATCTCTGCGTTTGCTCCTTTGCACAATCCTGCAGTCTCTTATACAAGCTGGTTTGTTTTTAGCTTCTTCGCTTGCAGCAACTTGGGCGAAAAGGAAAGAAAAGAAAAACACCCACGTATTGAGGAGAATCCTGACCCTCTCAAACCGCTAAGGATGATTTGAAATGTTTGGAGTAGAAACTTCAGCCGATCAGATTTCTTAACCTGAAGAAAATTAACTGGATAAGGAATGCTGAGACTCAGGTGGATTCATGTCAGTCAGGTCTTTGTTAAATGTTGTTGTGAGCCTAGAAAGGACCAGTAAAGCCCTTTAGATGAGCGAGGCATCAGGTTTTGAGTCTTGGCTCAAAGTGGTCGTAGTGAAGAAACAGGAAACACTGCAAAAACTGAAATCTAAAGGCTGATTTATACTTCTGCGTCTCCCCTACGCAGCAAAGGCTGACGCGGACATGAGCCCCACATACTCGTGCGTCGGTGTGTCCGTGTCGCGCAGCAATTCTCCTCCGAAACGCCTGAGGGCAGTGTGGTCTCTCTGATAGTCGGGCGCCTGCTTCCGGTCCCGCTACGATCTCTGTTTACTTTTCCACAGAGATTCAGAGCGTGTTCTGTTAATCTACAGCTGATACATGTTGCTGTTTATCATACAGACATGATTACATGAAGAATAGAGAGGAGGAGATGAAATACACGGCCGATGTGCGGCCGATGTCCGGGATTCCGGAAGTGCTGTAAATGCGGGAAAGACAAAGCCGCCGAGCGGACCAATCACAGAGCTTGCGGTCCGCGTCGGCTCTACGGGGAGTTACATTTTGGAGGAGGTGCACGTCAGCTACGTGCGTAGGCCACGGCGTAGGTACGGGAGCTACACGGACCCCCGGCGTAGGGTACGCCGTTGATTCAACGCAGAAGTATAAATCAGCCTTAAGTAAGATTGAATATCTCAGATAAGGGTGAAATTAGGGCTGGGCGATATGGCCTAGGAATAAAAAATCCCCAATTTTTTTTTTTTACAAAAAACTCAATTTACAATTTTAATTGATTTTGTGTTTTTCCCCTGAAAAAGGAAAACTACAAATGACTAACAACACGTTTGGATTTAATTTTATCAATAAAATTTGACAAAGGCAAACTGAATTTCCCCTTAAAAGGTACAGTGCGCAGTACATAGTGACAGAACAGACTTGGTAGGAATGGGAAACAATATTCATTGTACTGATGGACCTTTTTTGATTGTAAAAACTTGACAAATGGAGTATCATACTTATCATGCATCACAGGAACCTATTTTCATTAAAGGCCACTGTTGTTTCACAGGAAGGGTGGGCAAGGAAGTGTTTCAGTCTAACATTTTATGACCTGTATTGAGTAATACATGCTTGAAACTAGAAGATCAACTGTTACAAAGCTGTTTCATCAACACTCACAAGTATAAAACTATTTTTTCAAAGTTATAATTTCTTATTTCAAGCATGAAATAAGAAATCAGGACTTTGACACAGGGCTGCACGGTGGTGCAGTGGGTAGCACTGTTACCCCACAGCTAGAAGGTTCCTGGTTCAAATCCCCGGCCGGGCAGGTGCCTTTCTGTGTGGAGTTTGCATGCTCTCTCCAGGTACTCCAGCTTCCTCCCACAGTCCAAATACATGCTCACCAGGTTAATTGGTCACTTTAAATTGCCGGTAGGTGTGAGTGTGTGTGAATGGTTGTCTGTCTCTCTGTGTTAGCCCTGTGATAGGTTGGCGACCTGTCCAGGGTGTACCCTGCCTTCCGCCCGAAGCCAGCTGGGATAGGCTCCAGGCTCCCCCGCGACCCCTAACGGGATAAGCGTTATAACTAACATTTAACATTTCAAAGCTTTAATAATTCATATACATTCAGATAAGTTCTTCCAAATTACAAGGCATTGTATTTATGAATTCCACAGCTTTTGGCTCATTTATGAATTTTAAGAAAATGATCCTACATAATGAGAAATACATTTTTAACTTTTGTCTTTCCATCAAGAAAAGCAAATTAGTTTTTAGTATAACTTTGCTGGTTTCAATAAATGTAATGGCGAGTGCATGTCATTATGTCAGATTCCTCTGAGCTGCCGTAGACGTCCTCCTGCTGCAGACGGTCTGGACTCCAGCTGATACGGACGTACTGGACGTCAGCGGCAACAGCTTCTACTACTCGTCTCATCACTATCACCTCTCTCTCTTACTCCCCTCTATCCCTCTTTCAAGACCAAACTCAGTCGAGGCATGATGGCTGTCTAACATGAGTCTGGTCCTGCTGGAGGTTTCTGCCTGTTAAAAGGAAGTTTTTCCTCACCACTGTAACTAGCTAAATACTGCGATGTGCAATGCTCATGATGGATTAAGGTGGGGTCAGACTGAGTCTTACCCTGTCTTGAAGTTGGGTCTCTGTTCATAATTTGACATAGAGTGGTCTAGACCTCCTATGTTTGTAAAAGCGTCCTGAGATAACGTTTGTTGTGATTTGGCGCTATACAAATAAAGATTGATTGATTGATTGATGTCAAGATAATGGGACTAGCATTTACTTAATTTAGGAGTATTTTTCAACATATTGAGAAAAGAAGTCTCATGTTTTTTTATTTCTGTCAAGAAAAATGCACCTGTTATTAGTGAAAATACACTAATTTGAAGGTATTTCTGGGTTCATTGAGGTTAGATATTTTCACTTGTTTTGCAAAGTCTTGACAAGACAATTTTTCTTGTTCTGTTGGCAGATAATTTTGCATAGTTTAAGTAATTTACCCCCAATTTTTGTATATATTTTCTTGTTTTTGAAGGCTGGCTTTTTGCAGTGCAGATACTTAAAATGTTAAATCAGAGATTCCTTGAAGCCTCATGTCGAATCATTTGTCCTTCTCTCCACTGATCTCCCCTTACGCCTCTAAACCTTCCTCCTCCTCCTCCTCCTCTCATCCCAGACACCCATGGGTGTGGCAAAGCCGATCCACCAGCAGCACGACTCGACACGAGCCACACAGCCACTGTCTCCACGGCAACCAAGGGTGGATGCTTAAGGTCTTTGTCGGGCGGACGGAGCCTCTGTCGCACGTTATAAAGGAACGGCCGTAAAACAGGTGGTGTTTCCCTCGATGGCCTTCAGGGGCGAGTGGAGCCACGCCGGGTTAGCTGTCAGCTCACATTAGCACAGATCACAGAGCTGGAGTCGGGCAGCGGCCTGCTTTGTGTCGGTATCTGGGTTTATTAGAGGGGAAGAGATGGGAGGCTCGCATGGAGAGGGTCTTGAAGGTGGGGGGACGGAGACTCAGGTTTATTCAAGAGTCCTCCAGGACATGAGATGGAAAATTCACAAATTTTACTGCAAAAAAAAACAGAGTCCTGAATGAATGCTGCAATCATACCTCATTATTTAACGTGTCTCAAAGCAGCTCATGATTATAATCTGAATGAAACCTGATGATCTTACTTTATTGCATACTCTAATATTTGCAGTATGGTGATTGTTTCTGAAACATAGACTGAGTTTTTTCAGCCACAAGTTCTGCCTTTAAAGAAAAAACACTCTCAGCATGTGTTTTTTTTTTACTACCATAACCTCGCCCCTCCATGCATCTCTGAACTCCTGCACATCAACACACCCAGCCGCACTCTCAGGTCTTCTTCTTCCATTCACCTCACTACACCAGCATGGCGTCTACAGCCTTCAGCCGCTCTGACCCCGCCTCTGGAGCTCTCTCCTACCAGACATCCGCAACACTGACTCTCTTTCCATTTTCAAATCCTGTCTCAAAACACACCTTTTCAAACAGGCATATTCACTCAGATTAAACCTCTTTACTGCACTGTATTGCTGGAGCTTTACTGCTCCTGTTCATTTTATTTAGCATTTACACTGTATCATGACTTGTTGATTTATTCAGACTCATTTTTATATTGTTGTTCTTTTTAAAAAAATCTACCTTTTAAGGTGACCTGGAGTGCTTTGACAGATGTGTTCAAATAAAATGTGTTCTTCTTCTTATTATTATTATTACCATTATTATTCTTATTAATAGTAGTAGTAGTTTGAAATATTATTCTGATTATCACTAATAATAATAATAAAAATAACAATAATAATGATTATTATCATTACAGTTATCATTACTATTATTCATAATAATAATAATAATAATATGGTAAATATTATTATTATTATAAGTAGTAGTAGTAGTAGGTTGTATTATTACTATGATCATAATTAATAATATGTATTATTATTAATTATTATAACTGTTGTTGTTTTTGTTATTATTAATATTAGTATATATAATATTACAATTAATATTCATAATAAAAACTAGTATAATACATTATTATCATTATTATTATTAGTATTATTATTATTATTGCTATGGATATTCATATTAATACTACTATTAATTATTATTATTTATTATCTAGAGTTTTGATAAAGTTTATCAAGATCTTTTTTTAGTGTTTTTAAATTAAGAAAAATTAAATCAATAAAAAATATATCAAAACAGTATATCGAGCAGCAGACTCACTCACAGGTATTTGAACAATTATGCTGAGTTGAAATTGAAATTAAAAACAATGTCTCAACATTTTCTAATAAAGTATAATCTGTTTTGAAGATTGCAGAACAACACAAGTTGAATTAGTCTGTATATCCTGTTTAAATCAAAGTATGAACATGTGAAATGTCTGCAGTTCATTCCTGAACAAGCATCTCTGCTCAGTGAACTCTTCCTCTTCACAAACACCTCCAGTTCTTATAAATCCCCAAACACCTCTCTGCACGTTCAGCAGACACAAGACAGAGACTGTTTTAAAACTCAGGGTCGACTGATGTCAGTTATCCTGGGATTCGAGGACTTTACAGAAAGGGTGCAACCAACAGAGACAAAAAGCACAACATTCTTATCATTCAAATATTTAAGGATTATTTTTCTAACTGACTAAATAATCAATCATCTACGAAAGCTTCCTCAACAAATATGAGCTGTTATGATGGCACATTAGCATATTATTCATAGCTGGGAGCAGAGGTAGGATTGTGAGCGGCTGCTGCATCTGGAGAGCTACATGTGGTTTACACTGCTGATGCAAATGTGTGTGGAGAAGCCGCGAGGCATGCTGTAATGACCGAGAAACCGAGCACAACATGTTTGTATTATCATAATATGAAAGCTGAAGCTGTAATCTGGGGGAGAATCAAGGATCTCGGCACGGTGCCTTCAAGGACCTCCCAAAAACATGCGTTGAAGAGTGGAGGAGTATCATTTGACAAAGTCAGAGGTGACTGTCATCCATCCCTTAAGAAAAAAGAGGCGTCCTATCATATCTGTCCCTTCATATCTCTCCGTGTTAATTGCTTCGCCCCCGGTAAACCGGCTCACAACCTCTCCAGCGCCCCGTGTGCGTGTCCTCTTCAGTCTCATCACCAGCTGCGACATTATACACCTTCATTAAAAACTCCTGAATGGTGAGACGCTCTCAGCTCACCTGCGGGGCTACTGGCATAAATCATCCTCCGAGAAAAAGGAAGTGAAACTGTTCTCGGCTCCGGAGCGTTTCAGCTCGAGTTTTCGGTGCCAGGGAGAGAAAGTGAAACGCGGGTCTCAGCAGGTGAGCATGTTTCTACAAGCAGACAGCGGATAACAGAGCCGTGGAGATCTCAGATAATTAACAAGAGAACAAGGGGAACATTCAGTGCTGAGGTGGTGTGGTCTCAGCGGGGAGTCTGGTGCAGTTTATCCCACGTGAGCGTACGAGCGGATGTATTGATTCTGAAGGGTTTCATTACAGAGCCTGGTGAGAGGGAGGGAGGGAGGGAGGGAGGGAGACCTTTGAGCCACAACAACTGTTTGTCTGTTTATGATCCAGCTTTACAAACACTGAGGGTTTCATGCTAACCCTGAAATATTACCCATGTTCATTAACCAAAAACATGACCGTATCGCCTTCATAACCTTAAAAACTTTACCACCTCATTGTTGCAAAAAACCCGATAAACGTGCCTTCACAATCTGCTTTTTGTGACAAATAGTGTTAGAGATACCCAAACCAATATCATACATTGAATGGCTGCAACCACTACTGCCAGTTTGGATCTGCAGAAACAGTTTACAGCTCACTAATGACCCTTTTCCACTACACAGTTCCAGCCCTACTCGACTCGACTCAGCTCTACTCGACTCAACTTGGTTTGGGTACCTTTTCCACCAGCCAGAGTACCGACTCACGGTCGTCATAACACAGCTTTGCGACCTCCTGGTAAACATTTGCGTTGCTGGTGGATCCGTTCATCGGCCACTAGACCCAAAAAAGTCTGGACCTCGTCAACGGACCACGAGAGAAACTTTGCATACAGACATTGTACAGTACTGATGTTGTTTTTTAAAAATGGCGGGTTTGATTCCTGTGTTGGGCGTCGCGCTCATGACTCTTCGGTGACGACATTCTCTGACAAATCAGTGGCCGGCAGTCCGTCGACGTCACCTTTTAGTTTTGGCTCAGCTTGCTTGGAACCAGAGCAGAGGTTTCTACCTCTAACAGGAAGTTTTTCCTCACCACTGTAACTAGCTAAATACTGCGATGTGCAATGCTCATGGTGGATTAAGGTGGGGTCAGACTGAGTCTTACCCTGTCTTGAAGTTGGGTCTCTGTTCATAATTTGACATAGTGTGGTCTAGACCTCCTATGTTTGTAAAAGCGTCTTGAGATAACGTTTGTTGTGATTTGGCGCTATACAAATAAAGATTGATTGATTGATTGATTGATTGAGAGCAGGTATGAGAAACTGGTATCTGACACGAGGTACCACGCCCGTGGAAACGCAACACAAACCGAGTAGAGTGGAGTCAAGTCAAGTAAAGGAGGGCTAAGACGGGAAACATTAGCCAAGACTAGCAAAACGCCAACAATCAGTGTTTTCCAATTTCCACATTTTAGACTGTTTTTTCAAAAAAGTATACGCTAAGATAATTATTAAAATCTGTAATCTGGTGGCCCGCCAACTTAACGCATGCTCAATACAAGTAAAAAAAAAACACCTGCCGTGCACAGGTACATCAGCATTTCCCTAAACTTTTTGTTTCTGTCCACACGACAAAACAGAGTTTTAAAAATTCCATCTTGGAAGGCATTTCTGAAAACCTCCATTTTCAGTGATCAAATACACATTTACTGTGAGGACGTCAGACATAAACATAGAGACAGAGGTAGCCACATTCCTTTGAACGGGGCCTCAGACTTTCCTTTTTGATAAAGCTTATAGTTAGAGCTGGATCAGGCTTGGAACAGCTTTTGTCATGCTGCTATAGGCCTAGACTACCGGGGGAACTGGCACACTGACACACTGGGATCCTAGCTCACCTTCTTCCCCCCAACCCCCTCATCACTTACTTTAACTCTGCCTGTCCCATTAAAGTTACTAACCATAGACCTTTCTGGAGTCCCTGAGCTCCATTGTCTCGTAGAGTCCTCTGAGCTGCCGTAGACGTCCTCCTGCTGTGGACGATCTGGACTCCAGCTGATACGGACGTGCCGCACTCCAGCGGCAACAACTTCTACTACTCGTCTCATCACTATCACCTCTCTCTCTTACTCCCCTCTATCTGTCTTTCCAGACCCAACTCAGTCGAGGCATGATGGCTGTCTAACATGAGTCTGGTTCTGCCTGAGGTTTCTGCCTGTTAAAAGGAAGTTTTTCCTCGCCACTGTAACTAGCTAAATACTGCGATGTGCAATGCTCATGATGGATTAAGGTGGGGTCAGACTGAGTCTTACCCTGTCTTGAAGTTGGGTCTCTGTTCATAATTTGACATAGTGTGGTCTAGACCTCCTATGTTTGTAAAAGCGTCTTGAGATAACGTTTGTTGTGATTTGGCGCTATACAAATAAAGATTGATTGATTGATCGATTGAGACTGTAGCTAACGAACCAATAATAAATACAACTGCTGTTTAAGAACGCCAGAGAAAAGCTGTACGCTGCATTAACGTCATATTACATCCATACAGAGTTAAAGTATACGCCATAGTCAGTAATTAATGATTATTTGAACATCTCTATTAAGAGTCTACACACACATAAACCACCACAGACCTCAGTCCCTCTCCAGCCTTGTAAATTTTACAACCTCATTTTATAGACCCACATGGATTTCCCCGTTACATTCCACACTCTGACAAATCAATCACCATCATTCAACAAACCGTCATTCAAACCTCCAGGCTGTTAACCTGTATCTACTTCCTGTAGCAGAAGGAAGGAAAGGCCCGTGAGCCACAACAAGACAAACCCATTATCTCACGGTGACTCGGTTATGGATGCCGGGGTCAGGTGCCAGCTGACACGTAATGGCCGTGCATTGACTTCCTTTCTTGAAGAGGGGATTCACTTACTTTGGCATCTCGTGCTAATTACGTACACCGTGTGTCATTTGTGTATTGACGGAGAGACGTGTTTGGATCTATGGTGAAAGGTCACAGCTGAGAGACCATCAGGAAGCAGCAAAGCGCCTTAGATCAAATTTTAAACTGCAGCTATGTTGAGAAAAGATTGTTTCTGCTCATAAGGAACTCTTTTTACAACGAGCCAATCCACTTTTAGAAACCATTCCCGGTTTAATAGAGATATAAAGGAAGAGAAATGAATGCTGCTGGGTTTTTATAGCCGGGTCCTGCAAGAAGGGGAGCGGCAGTAAAGGAGGAGACGGCCAAAGCCGGCGTAATTGAACATAGGAAAAGATTTTATTGCCACTGCATTATTCACAAAGGCCACTGCGTACTGTATGGCAGTGTGAATGACTGCAGGGGAAGCATAATGTTGCACAGAGGCGGTGTGGGTGAGAGAAACGCTGAGAGCGAGCACAGCGGGCTGTAAAGAGGCCGGGGACGAATGAATTACCCTGAGAGCAATTTGAGAAAAAACAAAGTTGTCAGCCTCAGAGCGTTTCTTTTTTTTCCTGCCCTTTAATCAAAGTGAGACAAATAGAGACGTACGTTACAATCTGAAGAGGAGGAGGAGGGGGTCACAGGACAGAGAGATGGTGGAATATAGGCAGGCAGAAGTCAACCCCCCTCTGCTTTCACCACCAGATATGAGATATAAAACCCAAACGACCGTGAAGGAGCGCCGTATGGAACGGGGAGTCCTGTTTCAGCACCATGGACAGCGAATGCCCCCCTGAATCTAACACACCTTGTGAACAGAAGAACAAACCAACGGGATAAAAGTGTTTCACAGGCATTAAGGTAAAAGCTGAAAATGACAGTTACAGACTTCCCTTCATCCGTCGCACCAACCCTTCACTTAGAGTCGTCTGACAGCCACAGCGACTTCTGTCCTCCTCTGGAAACACTGTCTGAATATCAATGGACCTCAAGCCCAACAGGACACTGACACTCAGGTTGGCACCTTAATGGAAATTGGAGACACTTTTAATTGGTTGGCGTTGAAGTCCAGCAGGGGTTTGTCTGGGATTCATTTTCACTACACATTTCTCTTCATTTCATTCCAACTCATCTGAGATGTATCTTTGGGAAATGATCTCACTGATAACCTGTGGGTTTGCTCCAGGTGTCTAATTAAGGGAAATATGTGCTGACAACCCCCTGACCTGAATACAAAGGCTGCATATCTTTACCTGGCACTCGTATCAGCCAATCACGGCTGTGTTGGTGATGAGAATCAGAGTGTGTTGGTTTTCGTTTTGGGACGCAATC
The DNA here is from genome assembly GCF_009762535.1 of Notolabrus celidotus. Classification (NCBI taxonomy): domain Eukaryota; kingdom Metazoa; phylum Chordata; class Actinopteri; order Labriformes; family Labridae; genus Notolabrus; species Notolabrus celidotus. Next base: position 4,690,383 of record NC_048292.1, read on the forward strand.
CTGCAATTTTCATGAAAATAGCGACATGAAAATTGATGCATAAGGCAAACAAATCATCAGATTTACCAGATTAAAGGGTCATAGTAAGGTGACCATCCATGGCGCCATCTTGGTTGACAAAGAAATCAGTTGTTTCTGCTTTAAGGTGACAACCACTGCAGCTTCAGTCCCTCTTACCTTGATTTAATACATCTCTGGTATTCGTATCAAATATAAACACCAGTCTTCTTAAAGATAAACCTCTTGTCTTTGGTGTTTTTATGATAACAGCTCTTTAAAGATAGTGGTCAGAAATCTCCAAATCTGTCCAACTGAGCCGAGATCTGATGACTCATCTCACTCCACAGTGGGCCTCTGAGAAGTGTGCAGTTTTATAACCCATTTGTGAGTCCAAATGCAGGAATAGCATCTCTTAAATTGGTATATTTCTCCAGGAAGAACTTAACACAACCAATAACACCTACAGCAGCTCACAGGGCACGCATAGAAAGCATAAACTCCATTACAACTTGGTACCAATGGGTTGAAAAGTGCTTGCTCTTCAAGCTATTGGTAGAAAAATCTCCAATTATCCAATCTCTAAAGCCGTCCAATTGGGCTGAGATGTGACGACTCGTAAAACCCTTAAAGGTGACATATCATGCCTTTTTCATCAATATATATTGGTCTAAGAGGTCCCCAAAACATGTATTTAAAGTTTATGCTCATAAACACTTTGAAATCAGATTTTGGCATGCCTGAAAAACCCTCTTCTTCAGTCCTCCTCAGAACACTCTGTTTTCTCTCTGACCACGCCCCCTCAGGAAGTGGATGTGCCTCGGCTCTCCAGCACGTTGATCTAATGTTTACATGTTGGCTGAATATACACGGCTGCTCAGAGATCGCTTTACTTCAACCCTCTGAATCTGATCCAGAATCTTATCCTGATGGAGAGGCGCCTGCAGCAGGACCTTTCTGAAGGATTGGTCACAGATTTAGTGTTTCTTGTTGTTTTATTTATCAGTATGTCGACGTGTGTCTTGGTACACAGCTACGAACATGTAGCTATGTGGCTATGCTAACTAGCGCTAGCACTTATCCATGATAAATAAAAAACATCCACTAGATCTTCAAATCTGCAGACGTGGGGAGTAAAACCGACCTTTGTGTTTATTAAGACAGCCTACAACTAGCATGCCTCCCTCCTAAGCTCCTTGTTAGCACACATTTGTGCAGGTAATGAAAAACGGAGGAGGGGTTCAGTATTATTTTATACAGTCTATGGGCTGAACAAGCTCCGAGCTCTGACTCCGTGACAGACCGGATATTGTTGTTACGTAACAAAAACACGGAAGTCTGAAACGGCTCGTTTCACACACTTTTACAGAAAGGTGGAGAAATCAGAACAGGGGCAGAATGGATTTTTTTCATTCTCGGGGGGTTTGTAGACATGCCAGGGAAACATATTTCAGGTAGAGAACCATTAAAAAGTCAATTTTGCATGATATGTCACCTTTAAGTGCCCTGTAGCAGTGTGCAGATCTAACCAATGACCAATTTGTTATTATTTGGAGTCCAAATACAGAAACTGCATCTCTTAAATTGGTAGATTACTTCATTAGAAACTTAAAAGTGTTAGATCAAAGATACTGGTCAGAAATCTCCGATTTTCCAATCACCAAAGACATTAAAATGGGCTGAGATCAGGTGACTCATCAAACTCTTCAGTGTGTTTCTCCAATTATAGAAAAAAACAACAATTCAAATGGTGTATTTCTAAAACCCACAACAGAAGCTTAAAAGACAGACATAGAAAGCCAAACTTCATTACAACTTGCTACCAATGGGATGAAAAGTGCCATATTTCAAGATAGTGGTAAAAAAAAAAAAATCTAATTTACAAAATCTCCAAAGGCGTTCAGTTGAGCTGAGATGTGATGACTCATCAAACTCTTAAGTGCCCTGTAGCAGTGTGCAGATTTGTAACCCTTTTGTTAGTCCAAATACAGAGAGTCTCTTAAACTGGTATAATTCTTCATGAAGAACTTAATCCTGCAACCAGCCAAAAAGGAAGCTTCCAGTGCACACAGGGATAGCACCAAGTCAATGGCAAAATGCACCCAATGGGTTGATTAACTAGCTTTTAAAGATGTCAAATACCTCTAGTTTCCTGTCTCCAAAGGCGCCCAAATGGGCTGAAATGTGACAACTCATCAAACTCTTAGATGCCCTGTAGCAGTGGGCAGATCTATAGCCAATTTGTGAGTCCAAATACAGAAAGAGCATATCTTAAATTTTGTAAATTTCTTCATTAGGAAATTAATCCTACAACCAGGCACAATGGCAGCTTCCATGGCGCTCAAAGATAGCTCCAAATCAACGGCAACTTGCAACAAATTGGTTAAAAAGTGCTAGCCTTTCAAAGATATTGGTCAATTATCTCCAATTTCCAGATCCCCAAAGGCGTCATATTGGACTGAAATGTGACGACTAATCAAACTATGAAGTGCCCTGTAGCAGTGTGCAGATCCATGACCCATTTGTTAGTGCAAATACAGAAAGAGCATCTCTTAAACTGGTACAATACTTCATTAGGAAGTTAATCCTACCACAACTGCCACAAATATCCCTAGCTCAATGGCAAATTGGTTATAAAGTACTAGCTTTTAAAAGACATTGGTCAAATATCTCAAATGTTCCAGTCTCAAAAAGCATCTAATTGGGCAGAGATCCAGTGATTCATCAAACTTTTCAGTTTGCCTTTGTGTTTGGTAAAAGTATGCATTTAAAAATACATAATTTTTTCCAAATACGGAAGTAACAACTCCAAAATCAATATTTTTCTTCATGCACACTTAACCCTACAACCATGCACAACTGCAGCTTCCAGTGCACACTTGGATAGAACCAACCACATTGCAACTTGCAACAAATGGGTTGATTTTCAAAGATATTGGTCAAAAAACTCAAATTTTCCAATCACAAAAGGCGTCCAAATGGTATTAAATCTGTTATCTGTTACCAAACTCTTCAGTAATCCATCATGGCGTGTAGATGTCTGCAGGTTTTTAACCCATTTGCTCCTCCAATTAAAGAAAAAGCAACCCTTAAATTGATATATTTCTCCGGGAAGAACTTAACTCTACCACCAATCACAACTGGAGCTTCCAGAGCAACATCTAAAGCCAGCTTCCCAACGAAATAAGCTCAAATTAACATCAGTGATTGAAACAAAAAAGGCAGTTCCCTGAGCCCTGAGCAATCTCTGAAGGATCTGGATTGGGTTTAAGACAATGACATTAGCACTACAGCACAGTGTTTATGTGTCTGTGTTAGCATGCTGTAGAGACAGAAGTATCAAGAAAGGGATGGAAATGGTCATTTTAATTCTACCTCCCTTTCTTCTTGTTTGGTCATCAGTTCAAGCAGTGAATCTTGGGTGAAATGACACAAAGTCAATGGCTGAATGGGTCTCTGGTGAGATGATCAGCGCTGAGGTGAGGTCGGTTAAATCACCAGAGAAGATTGAACGCCCTGCCGTCTCAAGGTACTCCCAATCCAAATCACCTGCCGTTTCTACTTAGACCCCTCGCATGTTTTATCAAGGCTCTTTGTGTCCCTCCTAATAAAACGTAACCTGATTGTCTCGGTTAACATCTTTACCACCAAGGACCGGGCAGGATTGATGAAACACACGAAGACAAAGAAACGGCTGACACGTCAAACGCTCAGGATAGATCCGCCCTGCTTTGATTTGACCCTGGAAAAGAGAAAGAATGATAGATTTGCAGTTTTGTATTCTGTCAAGCCACACGCTAAAAACTCTCAACCTTTCAAGTCCACATTGTCAGATAAATGAGATCAGGCTGCTGCAGAGAGCCGGGCGAGGGGTTACAGCATAATTGCATCAATGAAGAGAGGTTGTTGGCACACTAGAGTCTATTGAAGTGCGAGGTCTGGCCTGTGTGTGCTCCCTACTCCACTTTAGAATATGTGCTGTGTGTGTGTGTGTGTGTGTGTGTGTGTGTGTGTGTGAGAGAGAGAGAGAGAGAGAGAGAGAGAGAGAGAGAGTACCAGCTCTGTAGTGCTCTGTACACAATGGTTGACACTGAGGTTGAAGGATGCTGTTTTGCAGAGACAGAGACGTAAAAGTGAGGCTGTCCATGACGACAGATCTCACAGAGAGATATCTCTGAAGACTTTTGGACTTTCATTTTCCATCCAGGGTGCTCAGTCTGACGTCATTTATTCCTACTGAATACTTACATCTTCAAAAATCTGTTATTAATAAACAATTTTTAAAAGGATGGACATACTCCCAAAAAAAAGTCTCTGAGGCTGAAATTAAAAGTATCCTTACTAGCCAACTATTGTCCACTGTATGTCTGATATAATTTCAAGCCTTAGTTTTTTCACAGGATGGTGAACTTAACGTATGATTGACCACATAAAGTTTGTGTTTGCATTGATCTTTCTAATGTTGACAAAGTTAAAAACTCTCACCAGACACCTCCCCTGCAAAGTCAAGTCAGGACACTCTCTGTAACGACCTCCAGAGCTTCCTGCTAACATTATTCAACAAAAAGAGTGATTTCAATATCTCTTTTACATTAAATGATCAAACTGTGTCACAGTGAATTAAGTGCCGTCAGGCTCCACCTCTGCATGTATTTCTGGGGCTTTTATTGTGTTATAGTCATCGTCCCTGCTCTCACTGCTGCAGTGTTTGAGTGAGTGGAGTGATGCATCCAATCTGACCATCAGTGGCAGGATTTGGGGTGAAGGGGTTACACCTCTTTGCAACCATTTAATCTGAAGCATTTAGGTTTCTTTCATTTATTTAAATGATGATGGTTTGTAAGCTTCCTTGATCTTTGCTGAAAAGAAAGAGAAACAAATACAGAAGGAAAGAAGAAAAATCAATGTCACAGTTGACTAGGGATGGGTACCTTTCACATTTGAACCGATACGGTACCGATTCCCAGGTACCGGGTATCGGTACCGGTACTTAACGGTACCAATTTTCGGTACTTTTGTGTTTATGTGGTAGTAAATGTTAATTTAAAACATTTGAAATCGTTTAATTGTTTAATTTAACATATTTATTTAACTTAACATGAAATGAACAGAAACAGGATTATATAGATGATTAGATATATAAGCTGACACGTGCCCGTGGCGTCTAATTGCTCTTTCTGGAGTTTATCAATGAGCACACGTGAATGCCTGCGGAAGGGGAAAAGTCACTTCTCCGCCTCTTATAGTAACAAGACACACAACTTACTTGTTGGGCATTCACGCACACAGGAAGGGTTATAAACAGGGCAGGTAGTTGGAGCGAGAGGGTCAGTCTCAACCATAGACTGTATAAAATAAACGTAATCCTCCTGCTCTGCCTCGCAGCGAGTGCGCGCGCCCGTCAGCTGCAGGCTCCGTTTGGCACGCTCACGCGCAGATGCAGAGCGCAGAGAGCAGAGACGTCCACCCGGTCATTCTTGGACTTTATTACAGGGCGAAAGTATGGAAACTCGCCTCCTCTTCCACTCCCTCACAGTCACAGGGATGCGTTCAGGTACAGAAACATGGTACCGTTTGATTTTACGCGAGTCGGTACTCGGTAGTACCGAGTACTAGCTCGCGGTACCGACGGAATTCGGTCGGTACCTATAAAAGTACCGAATTCGGTACCCATCCCTACAGTTGACAGTTCACTTTTGGACGCCCAAATGTCCCAACTATAAATGAAAGCTAGATTTTGTTTATGTAGCATTCATTTTTCTTTTAGTGTCCAAAAAGAATGGAATCAGAATCAGGAAGCGATAGGTGGACCAATCAACAACAATCTATGGCAACGCTAACAGTTTGTAACCATTATCCATGTAATGAAAATAGTGAAAATACAGGCCCAATTTGAGAACTGAAAGTTGGCTCAAGCTTTAATTGATGAAACAGGGTAAAATCTTGATTTATTTTAAGTGTCATACACTTTCAAAAGTCAAAAATAGGTTGTGAAGTTGTTGGTCTCTCTGGCTTTTCTTCCAAAAAGTCCACACAGTAAGAAAAGCCATGTACTAAGTGACTTTAAGAAGAGGTATCATCAGGCTTGATACAGAAAATGGTGAGGTTTAGGATTACTTGGTCTAGGAGGGTGTTGGTAGAGTTTTGTTAAACTTGCTGCCTAAGAAGACAAGCTCTAGAGATCTTAAAGCCCTCCTATGTAGTTAGAGGATAATTTTTCTGAAGTTGTAGTCTTCATGATTTGAAGAACCTATCGATTCTCTTCTGATTTGATCGACAATACTGAAGAAATCTGCTTTACAGTGACACACACGAAACGCTGGTGCAGAGACAGTCTTGTGAAGACAGTCAAACACACAACAACACACAAATGTACACAGGGGCCTCTTGCTTTCGAAAGCTCACTCATCCTTTTAATCGGTGTGGAATCCATCAAAGTAGGTCAAACTCCCTTCCCCATCTGCCCCGGCCAGATTTTAAACGCACGAGGGCTGATTAAAAAAAAGACCAAGAAAATAGGGCAAACGCCTCCAACACACAAACATAGGTTGGAGTACACACCAAGGGGACGAGTGTGTGTGTGTGTGTGTGTGTGTGTGTGTGTGTGTGTGTGTGTGTTGGCGAGAGTGTCAGGGACATTTGTAAGCAATTACCTTGTGCCAGTGTAACAAAGAAAAGGTCAAACACTTCGACTTCAATCTGTCGGCCGTGTATCCATTTGCCGTGTTTGGGCTCATTTGCATACAGCCACCTTTTGCTGTTGCATCAACCGACCTTGGTCACATGACGCAGGAAGGGGCGGGGCCTGTGAGGAGGGGTGAGACAGCTTGGGGGGGGGGGATAAGCTTGCTCCCACAGCTGCACTGTGAGTGACAGGAGAGCTTCCACTATGTACGTCTCTTTGTTCGTTTCTTTGCAGATGATGTGTTGGTGTGTATATCTAAGTGTGACCATGAACACATCTGCACACATGCAGCCAAACAGCCTCGCCAGACAGCTCTCACATAGCTTCCACATGTTGTCCCCCGCGGATCATCCTGCAGCTCCGTCCTCATGTCATGTGACCAGCAGAGTAACCACAGTCTGCAGGGATCATCAAAGGGGGCGGGGCTCTGGGTTTGGCCTAGAATAGTGCTGATGCTCAAACGGGGATTTCCAAGATTAAGTGTTGTCATGCAGTAAATAAAGAGAGGTCAGTGATACAGTGACATCCGCAGGGACAGTGCATACACATGTTTCCAGGCCTGAAACTCTCTCCTTTATTATATCATTTCATTATTTAACAGACTTTATAAATGAATCATTGACTTTATATCAGTGTGGACGACACACCTTCATTTCACCAGCCAAAATATAACCTTGATGGGTGCTGATATATTGCACTGGTGCAGCAAAGGCATGCATAGAGGTGACATTTTGCACTCATAAAAAGTGAAACCAAGACTTATCAAACATTTGTTCCTCCTATTTGGTCTCTTAATGTTTAAATATATAAGCACATTTTCCAGAGGCCAGTGTCTGGGATTTGCTAATTCGAACTTTTCAACTTTTAGACAAATGCAACCAGCAGTGTTGAAAACTACTTTAGTGGGGCACCGTTGGCCTAGCAGTCTGAGGGCCTGATGTAATGAGATCCCAAATAAGGAGTGCTAAATTGCATGTGCAAACAAAACAAATGCACGTGCTATTTAGGGGCGTCTTGCGTGTGATCTACTATGATTGCGTGTGCAATTGATAACAGGTGCAAAAATGGTGCTTTACTATTTTTATTTCTGACAGTCCAAATGTGTTGACACTCGCATGAAAGATTCTCTCTCTCTGTCGTCTGTCATTGCATTTATGCCTCCTTCTCACAATGACTGCAGCCATTTGTGCATAACGCTGTGCCAATTTGCACCTGCCTTTCAAACATTCTGCAGTTCCTCAAGTGTCCACATGGGGGCGGCTACCAATTAACACCAGTTGCAGTGACTACTCTGACCTGATTTTAGTCACTGTCTGGGTGCGGGAGTGAGGTGTTTTTGACAAGCTTCTAAAAGAGTCCAATGTCCAATCCGAAGTTATTGTTGCGTTATTTCTTGACATTTATTGATTCCAATTAAAAAAACAGGTACAGACAACTTACTTTGAAGGTGATATGTGTGATGAGGGTAACAGTGATGTCTAAGATTAGTGGTAAAAACTGTGTCCCGTTCCCAAGATCATTGCTTCACAAAAACAACATAGGTAAAACATCTCATACACCAGTGTTAGTTATGTCAAATTTTGGAACTGGATCAAACATGTTTAATGTCTGGTATGAAAAGATTTTGTCCTCAGTCTCTTTACTTCCTTCTTACACACTTTGTAAGGGGTGATCTTTAAAAAATAATTGCATAATTGGCAGCTTGGTAAAGTGATACACTGGTGTGCTTGCAGCCTGCCTGAGCTCCACTTCTTTGCCTTTCCTAGACTGATCAAAATCTAAGATGAGTCAGCACTTCCAATTTGGTGGCTGCCATTGTTAGGTTTCATAACATCTCTTCAGAAACCAATGGGTGATGTCACCAAGACTATGTTCATGCACTCAATGAGTTTAGATGCACAACAAAAGGCTACACTACATCTGATAATGTCAAAGTCATGAGATGTGATTCAACCTCATCAGCCAGTAAAGCCTGTGATAGACTGTGATGGACTCTGATAGACGGTGATAGACTGTCCACCAGGGACAAAGTGGAAGTTAAGGCCTCACTATGACGAGCCGCCCTGGGTGCAGTAGACAGAGGTGCTTACTTGTCATTCAGACTGATGTCTGGTGTCACCTGATGAGTCATTCTGTCTCGCAGACCGTCCCAGCTCCGAGAGCCGGATTGGGCCCCGTGAAAGTGTTCAGGTGTGAGATTTATGTGTGAGAGGATGTAACACTGAATAAGAGGCACCGTGCCATACCTGCTCTGAGTTAAAGGAGGAGAGAAGCCTGAGCCTCGGTCTGAATGTCCCCGCGTGAAGGTAAGCACCACGTAAATGAGAAGCAGCACTTTTTAATCAGGGCTCACAGCCGTGTCGTTCCTCTTCCCTGTCAAACCCTGGATCCAAACCCTCAGTCAGGCTGTCAGGAGGAGGGGGGAGAGCCAAGCAAGGTGTGGCTTCAGCAGTTAGACTAAGTGGGTTGGCTGGAGCTGTGGCTCACAGACAGAGCACTAAAGGAGGATGCTTATAGGTGAACATGTCACAAAAGAGAAGCTGATTACATCTACACATCCAATCAGCAAATAGCAAAATGTGCGTTTGATTTAAACTGCTTCAGCCTTCTCTTCCTGCTTCTTCTGCTCCATCACCTCAACCCAAGCTCCTCCTTTCAGCTGTGTCTGATTTTTCTAGTGTCATATGTATTCGCTCTGTTCTGTACCCCTCTTTTGCTGCTGCTCTCCCTGCCTGGGCTATTCATGTATACAAATGAAAGAGAGGGGAGGTGTGCTCTCCCCACCTCAGGCTTTAGCATTCCACGTAGGCACATGGCAGGGCAGGAAGCTTCCAGAACAAAGCAAAATAATCCATTCCCCTTCCATTAACTACCATTCTGGTGTTTGTATTGGCTTCCAATACAGCACTATGATGCATTATTGAGATTTCTGAGTACGCAGGTCAAGACATCAATCTAAGAACATAAATTATTGGTTCCCACTCAATAATCCATGTGCATTTTTCTCCAAACCAGGAGCCTTCACAGCAATGTATGTCTTCTCACTGATGCCCGCTCTGCTGGGTCTTTGCTGCTGCTCTCCCTGCCTTGGCTTTTCATGTATAAAAATTAAAGAGAGTGGAGGTGTGCTCTCCCCACCTCAGGCTTTGCCCTTCCACGTAGGCACATGGAAGGGCAGGGAGCTCCAAGAACACAGCCCTATATATATACCGCCAAATCTAACTTATTGCATGAAAATAATCCATTCCCCTTCAATTAAATATGATTCTGGTATTTTTATTGGCTTCCAATACAGCCCGATGATGCAGTATTGAGATTTCTGAGTACGCAGGTCGAGGCATCAATCTAAGAGCATAAATTATTGGTTCCCCATCAATAATCCATGTGCATTTTTCTCCAAACCAGGAGCCTACCCAGCAACAACACGTGCCAAGAGTTATAAAGAAAACTGGCATGGAGGTACTTGGTATTAGCCAATCTCCAAGTCTGTATTTATAAGGATCTATATCAATACCAACAATAAACCTTCAATATATGAGACAGAACATCTATTATTGGTCAAATGAAACCTGAAGCAAAGAGTGAAACATCACCTTCTAACCCCAGAAATGTTGCATCATCCCTTAAAGCTCCTTTTAGTTTGTGCTGCTTGTGGCGCCCCCCTGTGGATAAAGCTATCTTTGCCGGCTTTATCCTGTCGATGTGTTACCTGATACAAATAAAATCTTATGCTGTCTTGGAGCAGTCAGTTTTATCACTCATGCAACAAGTGTTGATGGTGTTGTTTGCTTTTATAGGTCATTAAGAGGGAACAATATTAATTTCAGGCTGTTTCAAAATCAGTTAAAACCCCCTCACAGGAGCTTTTAGTATTTACTGGAGCCTATGATGAAGCAATCTTATATTCTGCTTGGACTTTTACTGGAAACGTTATTGACTGTCAATGTTAACTGAACAGGAGGGACACTTTGCATTAAAACATTAAAAGGAGAATGAAATGGCCCCAAAATCAGTCTGAAAGTTAGCTGCAAACTTTGCTGCAATTCTGCCTCGACACTGATCAGATATGGAGGTCATTTGTGCCTCGTTCTCTGTCGAGTCTTAGAACGTTGCTATACCTTCTACTTTCTATAGCACCAGGTAAAGAGCTGTCTGGGCAATGTGGAGAACAATGGGTCTAAAACAGAGACCTTCTAATCATATGCAGCACTAATGTGAGGACCAAGGATGAACACTGGGCTACAATAATATCTCATTTTCCAGGAAGCTCCACTCTGAAAACTCTTCAGTGGAGTGTTATTAAATGGAAACGATGTGGAATATTAAGTATAAGGACACGGACAGACCGGCTGCACATGTGCAATCTCCTGAAGTGACATTCAATAGATGAAAACATCTAAAGACAGTGTTTTGTGATTTTAACAGCCTCAATTTACAGACTGAAGAGTCTGACTCACAACACTAAACATTTATTGAGCTCATTTCATACAAGTTTAAACCTCAGAGCTGCATTCAGCCTAGGAAGCAAAGACAATACGATGACTCGGTTTCCAGACCAGCTCTGCTTATTAACTATATTCATTTTTCCAGGAAAACTTGTGTCACATCAAAGAGTCTTGTGGTTAATACTCAGCTGCGACTACCCACTGTCTTCATTGGGGTTAACTGATCCATCAGCATCTCCTTTAGAGACCAAGTCGAAATCTGTCACAAACTTTGTTTAGTCTCTGAATTCCTGTACAAGTTCAGGGCTTCAACTGTGCTTCATTTTTAATGCTAAGATACTAAACAAATAAGCTAGCTAAGATTAAGACATACATATCAGGGAGTTGGCATCAATGCAGTGAACATGCTAGTATTTAAATGTAAGGTAAGGCACATACAGGCTTTAACTAAACCTGCTGGCATGATTTTTAGCCTTGGTTTCAGCAGTATGCTAACATACTGGAATGGTGAAAGAAACTATGGGCCATGGTGCTCATTCTCCCAGTCAGTAGCATTTAAGGCTAGCTTAGGCACAGGAATTTGACAGCTTCATTGCTAGCCTAAAGGCTGATTTATACTTCTGCATCGAATTGACGGCGCAGCCTACGCCAGAGGTCCGCGTAGCTCCCGTGCCTACGCAGAGGCCTACGCATGTAGCTAACGGGGACCTCCTCCATTATGTAACTACCTGTAGAATCAACACGGACTGCAAGCCCTGTGATTGGTCCACTCTGCGGCATTGTATTTCCCGCATTTACAGCACTTCGGGGATCCCCGCTGAGCTAGCACTGAACATGCTAGTCATTTCAGAGTAAAGCACATACAAGCCTGAGCTAGCCTTACAGACATCTACTGGAAAGACTTTAAGCCCTGCTTTTACTAGCTAGCATACAAATATGACAAAAGCACCTATGAGCTACAGAGCTGCTAACATTGTGTGGTTGACATCTTTGTTTTACCTTTTCTCACTCAATTAGCAGTGAATTAGCTTCAATGCTAGTCTTGGCTAACAGTGAACAAGCTAGTAATGTATGACTAAAGCACATACAGGCCTGTGCTAGCCTTACAGACTTTTACTGGCTTGTTTTTACTAGCCTGCTAGAATACAAAGGCACTTATAAGCCTAAGCTAACCCCGCAGACCTGCTCACACAGTGCTGTTGATGTCTTTGTTTGACCTTTTTTAGCTTAGATAGATTGACCTTTGACCCAAGATTAGTGTACTAATATATTTGCTACGAAAAGACCAACATGCAAGCATATAAAAGTTAAACCAAGGCATGTGGTAGCCTATGCTAGCCAAACAAAACTAATAGCATGGTGCTGTTGGCATATTTGTCTCAGTCAATTAGAATTAAAAGTTAGCCTACAGCCACATAGGTGCTTTTACCTTACACTGGCATGCTAACATGATCACTATGACAAGGCTAACCCACAGGCACACTTAACTCAAGTCATTTTAGAGTCTAAGCTAGCTTAACAGTCTATTAGCATGTAGTTGGTGAACAGTCAGAGCACCTTTTTGGCCTACTTGTCTATTTTTCATAAAAACTCATCACCTCTACCGCCTCCAAGAGTCATTAAGGATCTATCTGATGAGAGATTGTAGACACAGCTGTGTGGAAGACTACCAAGCTCACAAACTAAGTAAACTCTGACTCTGCTGGATTCATGTTTGCAGAGCCTGGTGGTGAATACTAAACAGAACCAAACATCTTCATCACCCCAACGGAGCCAACGCAGATGCCTTAAAGACACCTACTTTGCAATTTAATTTAACTTCCCCGGCTGATTAATAATTGCAAAGCAGGAAGGGAAATCTGATAAAGTGAATATCATTATAGACGTCAGTAAACAATCTTAAAGTGTGCAAACACTCTGATTTGGTATGAACCGCAGCAGTGATGCATGCTTCTCCCAAACCAAGCATGACAGATCCTATATCACCTCAAGGGTGAGGGGAAAATTAGGTGTGATTTATGTCCCTTGAAGAAGCTCAATAACGCTGCCTTTCCCTGCAATTCCTGTTTATGGGGATTTCCGGAGACTATGATGTGTGATTTATAGGCCGTCTTTGATTTGGGGATATCAGAGGAGCTTCTTCCAACAGGTATGAGCCCTCAGGGGAGCTGCCTGCTCTAATGATTTGACATGAAACGGCTAAGGGAGGTTAATGAAGCCTCCAGTTAAGCACCAAAAAGGGGGGAAATCTGAACAAGAACATGAAGCCTGTAGCTTCTTTAAAAACAAATTCCTCTGTAATATCTGCACAAGCAAAACAGATATGAAACACAAACTTTAATGCAAATACACACACACACACTCAGCTTTGTTGCTGAGGCTTCAGACTGTGGCTGTGATACACTGATGAGGCAGGTGTATTTCCACACAAACATGTCATTGAAAAATGAGCTCCAATCAGCACTTCAGCACACTTGAAAGCAAACCACTCCACGCTCATCTCCTGCACGGCTTCGCTGACTGCACCTGGATGCAAAAATAATAAATCAACCATCATCATCACCCTCTCTCACCTCTCCACCAACACCAGAATCTTAAAGACTGCTGTGAATAGAAACAGACTGAATCAGACTCCCTCTCCTGGTTTATTCCTTTCCTCCATCCTCCCACAGTTTAAAAACAGAAAGCGCAGGCTTGGTTGCAAGAGTCACGCGGAAAACACTTGATCAATACATACTGACACCGCCTCATCGTTATGCATGGGGTCCGGGTCAAGCTGGAATATGCACGGGCAGCCTACAGTAATCATTGCAGGGTTTGTCCTTATTCCTCTTTAGAAATAAACTAGAGCACAACTCAAATATAGATATACTGAGGGGCTGGGTACAGTGGGCAGAGCATGAATAATTAGGGCCCGAGCACCGACAATTGTCGGCGAGGCCCTATTGAAACCCTAAGGATTATTATTAGGGCCCGAGCACCGACAATGTCGGCGAGGCCCTCTTGTAACCCGAGTGATTATTAGGGCCCGAGCACCGACAATTGTCGGCGAAGGCCCTCTTGAAACCCGAAGGATTATTAGGGCCCGAGCACCGACAATTGTCGGCGAAGGCCCTCTTGTAACCCGAGTGATTATTCTTATTATTATTCTTCTTCTTCCGTATTTTGTATGTCAAATGTGCTTGCCTTAACGCGGTGCAAAAGTCCCCAACTGTTGCACATGCACCAGGCCTGGTGAAAATTTCGACATTTTGGTGGTCCCGAAAAAAAATTCCCCAAAATGGCTAAACGGCGCCCCCTTGAAGTTGAAAATTTCGGAGGGCCAGCCCCTCGCCACGGTTCAACATGCATGCATCAAATTTTTTTTGGTAAGGTGTCATGCCAAGATCTACAAAAAAGCCTCTTAACGTCGTGGTGAAATCCTAACAGGAAGTCGGCCATTTTGATTTTTCTGTTTTTCACCCCATTATTTTGGGTATGTATTTGTTTGAACTCCTCCTACAGTTTTGGTCCCACCAACTCCCAACCACGCACATTTTGGAGTGGACAGATTAACTATCAAACGATATCAGACAGAATTTCTCTACGTCAATTTTTGTGGGCGTGGCACTTCGCTAAACTTGGAGTACATTTTTTCAACCGCTAAAGTATGTATTTATGTAAATAGCTCCTACAATTTTGCTCCGATCAACTCCCAACCACGCACATTTTGAAGCAGACACATTGACGATCAAAAGTCATCAGACAGAATTTCTCTAAGTCAATCGGTGTGGGCGTGGCCACGCCTCAAACTCTGATGTCTCGCCATGAAACAGGAAATACTTAGCTCCTTCATACAGTGTTCAATTTGTTTGATCTTACATACACATGATCAGGGTCCATCCCTCAACACACCTATGGACTCATTTATCTACTACAGCCATAGCGCCACCCTCAGGAAATACATGGTACTGTTTCAGCCTCGGCAGCACAGCAACACCTGCAGCACATCAGGCGGTGCCTTAAATCAGGCGGTAGTGCACATCAGGCGGTGCTTGAACGAGGGCCCGCACATCGCCGCTTGCGGCTTTAATTATTATTATTATTTTTGTTTCTCCCGACTTTTCAAACCCCAATGTGCTTGCCTTAACGCGGTGCAAAAGTCCCCAACCGCTGCACATGCACCAGGCCTGGTGAAAATTTCGACATTTTGGTGGTCCCGAAAAAAAAATCCCCAAAATGGCTAAACGGCGCCCCCTTGAATTTGAAAATTTCGGAGGGCCAGCCCCTCACGACGGTTCAACATGCATGCATGAAATTTTTTTTGGTAAGGTGTCATGCCAAGATCTACAAAAAAGCCTCTTAACGTCGTGGTGAAATCCCAACAGGAAGTCGGCCATTTTGATTTTTCTGTTTTTGACCCCTTTATTTTGGGTATGTATTTGTTCGAACTCCTCCTACAATTTTGCTCCCACCAACTCCCAACCACGCACATTCTGGAGTGGACAGATTAACAATCAAACGATATCGGACAGAATTTCTCTACGTCAATTTTTGTGGGTGTGGCAATTCGCTAAACTTGGAGTACATTTTTTCAACCGCTAAAGTATGTATTTATGTAAATAGCTCCTACAATTTTGCTCCGATCAACTCCCAACCACGCACATTTTGAAATAGACACATTGACGATCAAAAGTCATCAGACAGAATTTCTCTAAGTCAATCGGTGTGGGCGTGGCAACGCCTCAAACTCTGATGTCTCGCCATGAAACAGGAAATACTTATAGCTCCTTCATACAGTGTTCAATTTGTTTGATCTTACATACACATGATCAGGGTCCATCCCTCAACACACCTATGGACTTATTTATCTACTACAGCCATAGCGCCACCCTCAGGAAATACATGGTACTGACATTTACATACAATCTCCGATCTCTTCCAAATTTGACGTGTTTCATCACGGGCCCAGCCTGAACTCATATACATACACATGTTTGTCATATGAATAGCGCCACCTAATGGACACAAGCAGTATTTACTCTCAGAACATGTTTTTAACATGCTTGTGATCCCAACTCTTTCTATAATGATCTGTGATGAACAATCCTTCAGAACATAATTCAAGACACAGCAGCACCTACTGGTGACAGGCGGTACTGCAATGTACACTATGCTGATAACTGCACAGGTAAGCTCACAGTTTCAGCCTCGGCAGCACAGCAACACCTGCAGCACATCAGGCGGTGGCTTACATCAGGCGGTCGTGCACGTCTGGGACTCGCGCACATCAGGCGGTGCTTGAACGAGGGCCCGCACATCGCCGCTTGCGGCTTTAATTGAATATTATTATACAGCAACAAGATGAAGATGAACTCTGGATTTTTAGTTTCTCCAGATTTCCCTCTCAGATGTTTTATTCATTACACTGAAGTGTGAAACTACTGAAATCCTCATGCCAGATTCTTTAATGATTGTAAAGCGGGATCCACGGCAAAGTGAGTCCCCCCCCTGTGTGTGACTCACTTTGCTTTCACTTTAAAAACACTTATTCTGAGCTTCATCTCTCTATCCATCCAAAATATGCAAAAACACAAGTGCAAAGGAAGAGTCTGCAAATCCAGTACAAAGCCAAGCAAAATGACGCTTAAGCTCACATGGGAGTCTGAGGGACTCAGGTATAGGAAACACCCAACACTTGCAGCAGCTCTGTCTGCAGACAATGCAAACACCTCCAAGTGTGCCAAAATAAAAGCCCTGAAGCTCCTTTCTTCCCAAAACAGCAAAACAAGTGACAGGAAAGGAAAACAAAGCAGGAGCAGGGGAATCTAGCAGATGATGCACAGATGGTGAAAGAAGCGCTGAACTTGCCTGGAAGGTGTAGAACCGAGTCCCATTCGGTGGGTGCACCTTGGGGGAGTTGGTCCCCGTGCTCATGTCCGAGAAAATCATAATCCCTTTGATAGGAGAACAATCCAGAGCTAGTCCGGGTTTGGTTGGTCTTTCTAAATCAGCCAAACGTTATGTGCGTTACAGAATCCAAAGGCGAGCAGGAGTCGGATCAAACCCTGACCCGGTGCTGCGCTCCCGGCATCAGAGGGTGGAGAGCTCCGGTGTGATGCGCAACGCCCCGAGGGGAGGATATAATAAAGAAAACGCGTTGTTAGAGATAAAAAGTGAAAACAAAAGCAGCACACTGCTCCTGTATGCACGCCCCTGAGGACTATTTCATGTGTCCTTGGATCGATCCACCTGGAGAGGAGAACCAGAGGAAGGACAGCAGCGGCTCCATGGTCTCCCGACGCCCGCTGCAAGCAGCTCTGCCAGCGGCTCAGATGGGTCCGTCTGTGCGCGGATTATCGCCTCCCTCCTCCTCTCCCTCCCCCTCCTCCTCCCCTCCTCTTCCTCTGGCTTCACCAATAATCAGTCAGAGCATCAGCGCGCGCCTCAGCCAACAACACACAGGGTGCCTGGATTGGCAGCAGAGACGCACGTTCGCCGTGTTTTTACACTGTAAAAAGTTCTCTGGTTAAAAATAGAACCAGGAAGTGGTTTGGTTTTCAATATTAGAAGAGTGTGTGTGTGTGTGTGTGTGTGTGTGTGTGTGTGTGTGTGTGTGTGTGTGTGTGTGTGTGTGTTTGTGTGTGTGTGTGTGTGTGTGTGTGTGTGTGTGCAGTACAAAGTAGTCTTTAAAGGTGCATGTAGTAGGCCTATTTAAAGTAACAGTAGGAAGTATTTAAAGGTACAGTGAAAGGTGCAGTGTGTAGTATTTAAAGTCACAGTGTGTAGTATTTAGAGGTGCAGTGTGTAGTATTTAAAGGTACAGTGTGTGGTATTTAAAGCTGCAGTGTGTAGTATTTAAAGGTACAGTGTGTCATATTTAAAGGTACAGTGTGAAGTATTTAAAGGTACAGTGTGTAGTATTTAAATGTGCAGTATTTTCAGGTGTGTCGTAATTAAAGGTGCTGTTGTATTTGAAGGTACAGTGTGTAGTATTTAAAGTCACAATTTGTAATGTTTAATGTCAGTGTGTTGTATTTAAAGGTACAGTGTGTAGTATTTAATGTCACAATTTGTAATGTTTAATGTCAGTGTGTAGTATTTAAAGGTACAGTGTGTAGTATTTAAAGGTAGTGTGTAGTATTTGAAGGTGCAGTGTGTAGTATTTAAAGGTGCAGTGTGTAGTATTTAAAGGTGCAGTGTGTAGTATTTAAAGGTGCAGTGTGTAGTATTTAAAGGTACAATGTGTAGTCTTTAAAGGTGCAGTGTAAAGTATTCAAAGATACAGTGTGTAGTAGTTAAAGGTACAGTTTGCAGCATTTAAATAGTTTTTATTGTTTGGGTTTTTTAAAAAATGTTTTTCTTGAGCCACCAGATATCATTTCATTTTTTTGTTTCTGAACAATTTAAAAAATATTGTAAAGTTTGACTATTCATGTTATATTTTGTGTGTTAATATTTGTTAAAGTAGCAACATTTCAGATATGAGTAATGTTTTCTTTTTTTTCAAAGTAATTTTAAGTAATTTTGTGTTTTTTTTCCTTTGATAAAGCTGAAAACAAATTTTTAAAGTTTTTGTTTTTTCAAAATTTGTACTTAATTTTTTTTAAGTTGTTCAAAGTGTGAAAATAGTCACATCAAAGATTTAAAACAAAAATAAACGAAGAAAAATATCCTCTTTATTGTCTTTGCAATGATTACTAAAGATGAAATCTGCACTGGAAACAAATTGGTGCCCCCTAAAAAATAATTCAAATAATACATTTAACCAAGCATGTTCTCCTTTTTTACAGTGTAGCTGCGTATTGATTGGAGGAGGAGACGGATGCTCAAATTCTTTCACTGTGGCAATTTTCTCTGTGGAACAGAAAGACTGGTTACCCCTGTCTGAAAGCTGCTGTATGAAAGATGGACGTGTGTTCGATCGGAGGGAGGGAGGGAGGGAGTGTTATTGTGAGAAGAATCACTTTTACATCTCTCTCAGCTGCTGCAAGACAAAACATGTACAACAGGAGTGAATGTAGGTCACACAATTAATATTTATGTTGTGCTTTTTGGGGAAAAGAATCAGATCATGGTCAAAACATCCTTTGTGTTTCGGTTTGTGTCATCACATGACGGATGTGAAGCAGTTTGAGTGACTGATTGTTTAGTCAATGATGTCCGGCTGACTGTAGGAGGTCCTTCTCCTCCTCTAAAGCACGCAGTAAACATTTAGTGCCTTTGTCTTAAAGTTATTTATCCTGAAACCAGAGTCACTCAGTGACCGCACAATCTCCCTGATCACTCGGGGTGTCATTCAAACAGAGCCGAACAAGTTACTTCACACTCAAAGTTAAAGTAAAACTCCCCCGAGGAGGAATATAGTTTAACTCAGGCTGGAGGAAGTTGTTTAATGGTCACAAAAAAAAAAATATATATATATATATATACTAAAAAGAGAGACAACGTATATGTGATAAGAAGTGATGATTCAACCTGACACAGAAGCATCACATCCTAACAAAAAGCCTCTCCAGTGAAGCGCCCACGCAGTCTCACTTCAGAGCAACTGAAAGGAATAAAATGACCAATATACAGAAAAGTTTAAGTCCATCTCCAAAAACTCCAGCTTCACTTTCAAAATTAAAGCTCCTGTGAGGAACTTTCTGTTTGTGTTGATTTTGGCGCCCCCCTGTGCACTAAGCGATCTTGCTTATTTTGTCCTGTACATGTGTAAATTATGTTATCTCCTCCTGCTTTCAACTAACAGTCAACTATTTCACTCATTAAGAATTTTTACTGCAGAAAAAGGGGTTTTCGTGACGTGCTGTCCATCACCTCATCTGACACCTACCCTCTCACAGTGATTTCAGGCTTTAAAATAACAAAACAGAAATGATAAATACCTTTTCTAACAATCTTGTTTGCTTTTCTAGGTCATAATGAGGCATCGCTGTTCTTTTCAGTCCATTTCATGACCACTCAAAAACTCCTCACAGGAGCTTTAAACACTAAAAAAAACTCAATAAATGAACCCCAATTTTTGTATCCTCTGGTGAGCCGACAATCAAGATCTCTCTCAAAAAAAAAAGAGGGGATGTGATGTCATGATTGACAGCTGTGTTGACCAATGAGGTTCCTGCAGTGCTATGTGCATCTGATTATCAAAGTAGAAGAGGAACAGTGAGAGGAAATGCAACACAAGAGTCATTGAGCTTTCCATAACTGTGAGTGTCTGCTTCAAACCCACACAAGATCTGGTCCTCTGTGGACTGGACCCACCTGAGGACTGGACCCACCTTAGGGAGCAACCACGCTTTAGCAACAAGGTAAAGGTATGCTTTGGATAGCAGAAAGGGTGTGACCTCAGTAGTTCCAGCAGCACACTTTGCAGCCATATTTTGGCTTCACTTTTTTTTGCAATGGGAAAGATAGAGGGGTGTCGTCCATCTTTTTTTTTTTTTTTAAGTTGCCTTTAAAAAAGAGACAAGGAAAATATGGGGGAGCAGAGAGAGGGGGGAGACATGCAGGACATGGTTACGGCCGGGAATTGAACCGGCGACCTCTGTGACGAGGACTATAGTCTCTGTATGTGGGGCGCTTAGACCGCTAGGCCACCAGCGCCCCTAATCGTCCATCTTCAACTTAATTGTTTGAATGCTGAAACTCATAGGACTCATAGGTAGTTGAGATGAACACATAAATGCATCACCAGTTTAACTACAATTATAAAAACACCTCTTGGAATTCACCTCCCACATTTAAGAAGTGCAGCACCATCCCTCCTCCAGGCCACCGTCCATTTTCAGCCCATTTCTGAAGCATTTCCACCGACCTGCCGTGTTCCCATGATGCATTTGGGCTGTATTGATCCTTTTTTTTTTCAATGCACTTTAAAGTTTCTATGTAAGACAACTGTTCCAACCATTTAAAAACGTCTCCTCATTGACTGGAGGAAGCTTTTATCGTCTATTCATATGAAGAAATCAGAGTTAGACGTCCAGCCGGCGGTGACGCGTCTCCACTTTTCATGTACTTTCCTCTCATCATGCGGCCTTTTTATGAGACTAATCCACATTATGTTGAAGAGTTTAATCCAATTATCCGTCTTAGAGCCATCCGGAAAGCACAATAACTTGAAATGAAACCGGGCGCCGTTATTTACATTAAAACGCTGGATCATGAAGAGGTAGACGATGATAAGTGGATCAAAAAGTAAACTCTTGAGTCACTACAGGGAGGAATAACCGGAGCGTTGTTAGGCACAGCTCAATGAGTTCAAGCTGAGACTCCCGCTGCTCAACTGGGTTTGACTTTTGGAGACTTTGGAGTATTTGCTCTTCAGGTAGGAGGTTTTCCAGCTCATCTCATTACCAGACCTGGTTAAAGGTGCACACCTGACTTCAGAACATTAACTTATAACGAGAGCCTGCAAGCTGCCAAAAGAGAAAGAGAAAGAGAGAGAGAGTCATGCTGGGAAATGAAACAACACCCTGGATGGTGCCCAGTTAGGGAATAGAATTCCAGGCATCTGATTGGCTAGCTCAGCGGGAGGCTTCCTGAGAGAAGCAGAGGTAGCTACAGTCCCAGAAGCAAAAATGGCTGCAGATTCGTGTTCGACTTTAACAGCAAAATGATCAGTGAGCAGACCATAGACTGTATAAATAATGGACGTTGTATCAGTGATGTCATCCATCTGTTTCTGAAGCGCTGTTTTGAAGCCAATCGGCGGCAGCAGCCATATTGGAAATGTTGAACTCAACATAACTGCTGTGGAGTGAGTGTGACGTAAAGAGGCGGGCTTTGAGCCTCCTAGCCAACACTTACAGTGTTCCCACCTGTCAATCAAGTCAGCTGTGCCTCTCATAATAGAAAACTCGTAATCTTAATATCTTCAAAATTGCCGCATCATGAAAAAATTCACCCCCCGTACATTGTGTGTGCCGATCATAGACTGTATATAAAATGGATGTCATCTTGCTCGGCTCAAAGTGAGGCCACCAGAAAAACTGCTCCCCCTAGTGGCTGGCTGCAGTATAGGTCAAAAACTCTGTCTCCACCATTTATTTGAGTGGGGCTGTGGTCGAACTTTAAAAATAATGATTCTCACATCCATATGTAGTTAATATTTGACTCTTTTTTCTGAAGAGTTTCTTTTTCATTAGTTATTAGAGGTTAAAAAACGGGGTTTTACACCTGGGTTTACTTTGATTCACAGCTGCCGTAGAGAGAAACTCCATAGGACCTCGGGACGGTCTGCTGTAGGGCGGAGCTTGTTACCATGGAAACACACATATTCCCTACTGCACAGACTCTGGCTGCAGAAAATTTAAAAGATGGCAGCGTTCTGGAGCAGGATATTTTGGCTTCAAAACCATACAAGGTAAAAAGGCGGAGCAACGATGTCCATTATATATACAGTCTATGGTGCCGATCAAGAAATGAGCTATCCAGACTGCACTTGTTTTTTTGTACCAGGCTGTAAACAGGTTTATTTCTGCTGTAAAGATCATCTTTTTTGAATTGGTGTGTATGTGGTTTCTGGTACTTCCAGAGCCAGCCTCAAGTGGCTCCTCATTAACCGCAGTTTTTAACACTTCTGCATTGGCCTCATATTATTTTAGACCAGAGGTTGCTGCTTGGGGCAGACTCACAGAGAGGCCAACGTGACAGCTACACAAAAGAGAGGCCCAAACATCTGGGGAGCTCCACCCTGCTGACAGGCTACAGTATAAAGCCTGTCTTCTCCATGCTGACAGATAAGATAAGATATTCCTTTATTCGTCCCACAACGGGGAAATTCATGGAGTTACAGCAACAACAAAAAAAGGTGTACAGTACAAGAATTTCAACAAGAATATATATAGAAAAGAAATGTTCATCAGAGACGACAGCTTGGCCATAATCCTCCTGTCAGCCACCACCTCCACAGGGTCCAGGACTGAGCTGGCCTTCTTCACCAGTTAGTTCAGTCTTGCTCTCCTGTATCCTGTCCGCCCACAGCAGGTGAAATCCTTCCAATGTGGCGTTCGTGTCCGGTGTTAGCTCTGTTAGCATGATGCTACTCTGCCAGTATTCCCTCTGGTGCTGGGTTAGCTCATGATGGAACATGAGTCAAACTTTAAAATCAAAATAAACAGTGGATAAATGTTTCTTGAACATGAGTCTAAAGTTTTGAAATGCAATGCTTGCAAAAGAGTGATATTCAATTTGATTTTCAAGACTGGGGCGTGGTTTAAAGTATGGCGCCCCATGTACAGAGGATAGTCCTCGTTGCAGAGGTCACAGATTCAACTCCCAGCCTCAGCATGTCTGCCCTCTCTCTACCTCCCACATTTCCTGTCTCTCTTTATCTCTCCTATCCTAAATATAACTTCTTTTTTTTTGTAAATGACCGTAAGCCTTTTTCTGTGTAGTGATTCTGGCACAGACTGGACGTACAGTGAGTTGCGGATTACTCTTGAAAAGCAGCGTTTCCAGAGGCAGGAGTAAAAGGCGTGTTGTGTCCTCTTGGCTGCTGATAATCTGTCTAACCTGCTGTAACATTACTTCATCACAGCAGGCTGCGGACGTGCAGGATCAGGGGTTACTAAACCCTCGTGCACGTAGGAAAAGGACTCGTATTGTGTGCTGCGGCGCACTGGACTCTTATGTCACTGTACAGATGTGCAGTGGGCGTGGCTTAATGCTTGCTCTATATGCTCATTGGCTGCTGCCTCCCAATCCCCTGTGTCTTCCTGCATCTAAACTCTTTGTATTCGAGCGTTTGCAAAGCTGCCAAAGCCTCACGGATGGGAGATTACACCGGAGTCAAGAGTCCAACCCTGTTAAAGAATGAATGTGAATTAATTAAAAGAGATAATTATCGCACAAATGGAAGGCTTAATGGAGTTTTACATCAAAGTAAAGCGGTTAAAGAATCATTTTTCTAATCAATATTTCATCAAAGCGCTTGTTCGCATGGCTCCATCGAGGCAGATTGTGCAAACGCAGAGAGTATGTTCATTAAACCAACACCTGAGCGCACGTGTCTGTGTGTGTGTGTGTTTGTATTTGCCCCTCCTCAAAATGCATCCCTCTCTCTATCCAAATCCCCAAAGATGAAACACACACAGTCCTTTTTCATCAGTCAGAGAGCTCAAACAAATTGATTTTTGGAGTTTGAAAGCCCGTGTTTGATCAGTCCACGCTCGTAATCTACGAGGGCCGGCCGCAGCCTCTGACACATATATCAGATAGCGGCGCTGATGATACACAAACTGGGGATTTGAGGAGCCCTTGTGTGTGTCTGTGCAGCAAAGCCAATATGCATTTAGGTAGGAATGTAGTGCAGCATCGGGAGCAGAGAAGAATCCCTCTTTGAACCCTGAGCGAGGACGCATTAATGACCCAGAGCAGTGAAAGAGGAAGTCTGAGGCCACACATGATTACAAGCCAGCTGTGATAACCCGAGGTTACGCATGTAAATCCCACGTTTTCATTCACTCTGCATGTACGTCTCGAACACACACTGTAGGCTTGTGAAGGAGCAGTTTTGCTGCAAGCCTCTTTGCTCTAACAACCACTTAAACTGCAAATGAGATGCAAAAAAGAAACAGGAAAAAAAAAAAAGTGCTATTCTGCGTGCACGTAACGAGGATTTGGCAACTTCATCTTGCAAGACACTGCAAAGAGGCAACACACAAACAGAACAGAGAGAGAGGGGAGAAAGTGAAAGAGGAACAGTTCTGCAGCTTTGAATGCATTTAGCTTCTTGAGGAATGCAAATTGTGCTCCACAAACTAACAGGACTTGATTATTTTAAGTTTCAAACTAACATGAAATACGCACGATATATCAAACAGCCATGAGAGTCTGTCCTCAAATGTTGAGCTACATGGAAGATGAAAAGAGCTAAAGAGAAATACGTCATTTCAATGACATCAAACTTTATGCAAGATGAGGAAACTGTCGCCTGAATGAAGCTCTTGAATGAAGGTTCAAAACAACCTTTCATGCAGTAAGGCTGAATCCAATGATAGGTCTCATCTCTGATGATGTCCTCACAACCAAGGTGACTTCAACAACACAATCATGTTCGACTTACAGAGATGTGAAGTGAAATACGGTGACTAATCCCAACATGTACAAGCACTCAAATGTTATTTTCAGCAGCTCGTACACTCAAAGAAATGACCCCGTTGTTTCAGAAACCTTTAAGCGGACAGTTTGCTGCAGAAGATGGTTTGGTCTTTATACCTCATTTTAATATTCAGGGCTGTTTTTTATTACAACTCATCCAGGTGGATTATTGTAAGGCTCAAATTTACACATACTTAACCTTAGAACACTAACTTAAACTTTAGCAACAGCATCACTAACATCGGCCCAGCCGAGGATGTACTTCCTGCGTCAGCTCAAGAAGTTCAACCTGCTTAACCTTCCAGGGTTAAGCAGAATCATGGCTGATCTGATTGGCAGGTGGGTGTTTTGCAGCTGTTTGCTAGGCTGCTAGGCTATGGCCTCAACCTAACTCCACCCCCTTGACCATTTCTAGACTCCTCTGAGGTCACTTGGAGTCAGCAGTTCAAAAATAGCGTCCACCATCTTTGATCTTTCATAATGCTTCTTCAAACACCAATTGGTTAACACCACTAAGACAACATCTCATGTTTTATACAGTCCATGGCATGAAGCTACGTAGCTCCAAGTATGTAGCATGGAGAAGTTATTGCTAGAGCAAGTTTATGGAGCCAAAAGTCAGAGATAAAATAAGTTTTGTTAAAGCAATCTAGAATCAAATGATGAGATTTAAATGTTCTTTTTAAATCAGACTTCAGATTTAAGTTTTGCTATTTACGCTTGATAAAAAAACAACAACTATCCTTTCATTTTCCCCAGTAAAAGACCAAATGTGTAACAATGTTTAGCACTAAACTTAACTCTTTATTTCAGCAATATGTCCTCGACACGTTTTATGAAATGAGTAATGAAGTGCTTTGTGAAGGGATCAATAAAAGCCGATATCTCAGTGATTTAAGTGATTTTAAGCTAACACAGGTTCTACTGTAAGTCACTCAGCTTCAAAGGGAACTCCTGGTTTCTTTGTTTGCATGCACGTCTGATATGCAGTCATGATAAACCACCGGGATGTCAGAATTGTGGACCTTGTGGGAGGTGGTTGCACGTCAGAATTAGCATACTGTCGTCAGCGTACATGGCACACAGTGTCAAACACGCTCTGCTAACAAGCTGACTGGAGACAAGGCCGTTAAAGGCTCTGTAGCTCTGCAGCTCTGCTGTCAGGTGTTCTAGCACCTATACTGTACCATAGATCTCCCTGAAGAACTCAACCGTCAGCTGAGGCAAGTGGCAAATCTACGCTGATCCTCTGGGTGAGGATTGTGATCACAGAGAGAGAGAGAGAAGGATACACAAGCTTCAGGATCAGGCTCAAAACAGATAGATATTCAGATTCTGAGGAGGTTTTCTGTCTCACGTCCTGACTGACAGCTCAGTTCTCAGCTGAAGGGTTCCCTGCAGGCTCCACATCACTGCCACCTCTCATGATGACGCTTGTCTCTGCCTAATTGGGTCTCTGCTTCTACTCTAAGCGCCAAATTAAACTTATCAGCGTTTTGTATATTTTGTATGTGGTTTCCAGTACTTCTGGAGCCAGCTTCAAGCGGCTCCTCAATGAACTGCAGTTTTTAGCACTTCCACATTAGCCTCATAGTTTCAGACCAGAGGTTGCCGCTTGGTTTGATACCATATATGATATAGCAGCACGGCTAACGTGGCTCACATGTTTGTGTCTCCTCAATGACTGCCGTTAATTCTGTAACTACTCGTTCCTCACAACCAGAAAACTCATTCCTTCGAGCACTCCCAAACACTCCAGCTGCTGATTGCATTTTCTAATAACTGTTTAGTGGAGATTGCTTTTTGCTCTTGAGCACCTGATAGTACCAAAGAAACAAGTGTATTGTGCCTGGCTTGTTTTAACACCTCCCTGCTGCTGCTGCTGCTGAGTCCTGCCAGATTATCCAGCAACACTCCCACCAGATCTGCAGGTGTCAGTAAAGGTCGCCGCTTCCTCCCAGCGCTGAGGCTTCTTGGAAAACGGAGGTCTGGAGCGGAGGCATATTGATTGTGACAACAGTCATGCGTGGGCAGATCGCCTTAATGGACGCTGCCCTGGCCTTGTCACTGCTGAAACATTAGAGAGCTATTGTTGAGGGTACAGTGAGTGAATGGGAGAGTATGGAACATCAGTTAGTCGATAACATGGAGGATAAAGGAGAAGATGGAGAAAGGAGGAAGAATGGAGGGATGCTTTAAACTGGAAAAGCTGCTTAGAAATGTACATTTTGAGAACAGAGATTGAAAACTGGTCTTGTTTGGGGAATTTTGAAGATGCATATTTACTCCCAAGAATCTGATTGTTGATGCAAAGCTGCAGTACTCACATAATTCCCCTCATCTTTGCTGATCTAATAATCATTAAGACATATTTAAGGATTTAATAGCAAACATCTGTTGGCCCCAGTCTCTTAAATGTCTAGTTTTCTTCCTTTCCCTGCCTCATATTGCAGCACATGAAGATTCCTTTCTATTTAATCTATGCAGTTATTCTAAAATGTGTTGTTACAAACTCCATATCCAAAAGTTAAAGCCGTGCTAACTCACAGGAATGTACAGCGCCTGCTCCTCTGTAGGCGTGAGCTCTGCCCTGAAGCTGTACAGTATCCATGTTCAACGCTCTGTGGGAGAGTGGAGCTGGCAGAGCGGAGCTGAATGCTGCCATGGTTATGGAGAGATGTATAGATTTTGCTGTTGTGCAGCATAATGCAGGTTTGTGAGAGCACGGTTCAGCAGCTGGACTTCATGTATACCTCACAGAGGGAGCTGAGAAGACATCATGATGGAGTCTGGAGGAGTTTAGACAGCTCCTGACATGATTCCTGCTTTTTACATTCTGCTCTTCTCTATTTGTGCCTCAATCAAATTCTATATCTTACTTCTTTAGGCTGTCTGCGTTGTGCAGCAGTGTTGTGGTGTTTTTGTCTTTTTCATTCCTTTCTCTTGTTCTTATTTATGAGGTGATTCATGCTGAACATGTGCACATCAGTAATAGAAAGTACACTGTGATTGTTGCTGTGATGTTTGAGGTTCTCATTCATGCTTCTGCTCACATGTGGATTGTTTATTTGTTTGTTTATTCATTAGTTCTTCTGTAGAGGCTGCTGAATGTCTGCAACACTTGAGTCTACAACAAAGTGTTCTTTAGGGCGGCAGTTCCCAAATTGGGGTTCAGGATCCCCTAGGGGGTCGTGAGACACTTATGGGGGGGTTCTTTATTCTTTATTGGGATCCCCATTAGCTTCCAGAGTGTTGTTGCTAGTCTTCCTGGGGTCCACACAACAAAACAAAAATAAGAGAAACAATTATTTAAAATCAAACATTATCCATAAAACAAAAATGCAATATCAGCCAATTATAAAAATCAAAAATGAAAATGCTAAATAAACGAAGTGTCTGTGCAAATAAAGGATGAGTAGCATTTGATAAGCAGGGTTATGAGATACCTTCCAAAAAACAACACAAATGTAGAATGATCAGAAAGTGCATATTTCATCCATTGTTGTAAAAATAACTACAAATATTTTAGTTACAGTTTAACTGAAACCATGTAAATAAAAAAACATTGGGGCGCCTGTGGCTTTGCGGTCTGGTTGCGCCCCATGTACAGAGGCTATAGTCCTTGACGCAGAGGTCACTGGTTCGACTACCGGCCTCTACCATTTGCTGCCTGTCTTCCCCCGCTCTCTACTCCCCACATTTCCTGTCTCTCTTCAGCTGTCCTATCCATTAAAGGTAAAAATGCCCCCCAAAAAATATATATATACAAACTAAAAACATTGGGGTGCCAGTGGCCTACCAGTCTGGGCGCGCCCCATGTACAGAGGCTATAGTCCTCAGCCTAGAGAGTCCTTGTTGACTCCCTGCCTCAAGTACTTGCTGCCTGTCTTCCCCCTCTCTCTACTCCCCACATTTTCTGTCTCTCTTCAGCTGTCCTCTAAAATAAAGGCGAAAATGCCCCAAAAATATAACTTCAAGAAAAACTACATACACTTTCTTCTGGACTTTGTTGCCACATGACCCCGAGGAAATTGTGCTTCCATCTGTTATTAAATTAAAAAGAAATACGCAGGTTTATTAGATTGGCCTGCTCGTTCTTGCATGCGGCTGTGAACAACATTTACGAGGGTCTCAGGTCTCTGGTGCTGTTATTTTGGGGGTCTCAGACTAAAAGGTTTGGGAGCACCTGCTTTGAGGGACAATTAAGTGTACTGTATCATTTGGGTTTTTTAATAGAACCATATCTTATCACATGGTATCAGTCAGTGTTGTAGCACTCAAATCCTGATCTCCAGTACTTGTGACTCTGACTTTGAAGATGGAGAAGAGGACTCAGACTTTTTGACTCAGATTTATTGACTGAGACTGTTTTTCTTGTGTTGATGTGTTTTGAAGTATGAGGCTCTGATTATGTATTCAGTTTCAGGCTGTCATGTGTTCACTAGTTTTTGGTATTTTATTTAAATGTTTTGCACTTCATTTAAAGCGACTTTGAGTACTTAGAAAAGCACCATATGAGTCCTATCAATTATCATCATTCTCTCATATCCAGAAGAAAGAACCCTGATCACTCTCTCCCTCAGTTGGTATATTTTCTGGCACTGTGACTTAAAGATCTTGAATGCTGCACCGTTGGAACAAACTCCCTCCCTTAAACATTCCTTTGTTGTCCAGTTCCCCTGCTCCCTTTACAACTCTCTCCTTTTTCTGCATCTTTCATGCTCCGCTCCCTGGAGTCTGCAGCCTTTTGTCTTATGTGGTCATTTTTTAGCTCTGACTCAGGCGCTCTTTTTCACTGCCGTGTGATTTCTCCAAAGCAGAAAAAAGGTGCATGATGAAATCCCAGGGCCCATTATCCTCAATTTCTGATGTGTGAGATTTCAAAGCAGGTTGTGTAAGACATCCAGCGCTACAAGGGAAGAAACAGGAGGAGGAGACTGATTCATGTCGAGGCCGTCTATAACTTCTGCACTGTTGCTACCTCGCGACCCGTTGGGAAATTCCAAGTCCTCTTAACAGTCAAGTGGTTTTCCACCAAAGCTGTGCAGGAAGCTGGAACAGCCTTTGACATTTTCCTCCCTTGGAAGTTTAACTGAAAGATCAGATTGAGCCGGCAGGTTGTCATTTGAAAACACTCTCATCCAACAGAGGAGCTCAGATTAAGAGAGTCTTCTGAAGAGGATAAAGAGATCGTAAAGGAGCGGCAGGAACCAGAGCTCTTTAAGATGTGGAGTGAAGGAAGGAGTTGAGGCGTCACCATGAGGTCAGATGATCTCTGGACCCCTTTTCCAGGACTTCAAACTTCACCATGGTTATTACCTTTTCCTCCCACTTCTCAGATCTAACACCCTCCTACAATCCTCAAGAGGCAGAGCTGAACATTTATAATCCTTAAAACTGTACAGACGTTGGATGCTGTCAAGCTGAGACTGAAAGATGGACGACATGACAGCTCTCCAAAAACAGAGCCAAACTATAGGTGCATTTCAACCAAGAGTTCCAGGGTCTTTTCGCCCCCAGAACTACTTTCCCCTGAACTAAAAGGTTCCTGTGCCCCCATTGTTGTCTGCGTTTCGACCGCAGGCTGAATTCCCGGGTAGATTGTGTAAATCAGGCCAGTGACGTATGGAGGAAAAAAAAGTAAATGCACTACACCACCAGACCAGTAGAGGGCAGTAACACAAAGAGGAATGCCATTCATCACAGATGACACTATAGAAGCAGACGGACAGGCAGGTATCATGATGAGCAACACAACAGTTAGCCTGTTAGCATGAAGAGACTCAGCTGGCGCTTTTTTAGATGGTGCTATATTTCATCACAGGTGAATTCACTGAATCCACACGTGAGAGGAGATAAGCGCGAGTAGCAAAGACGTTTCAACACGGCTTTAAAATCCTTTTGAACTCAAAAAGCCGTGGCAGAGATCGACCGGTGTTTTGGTTTAAACAGCGACCCTGTTAACTGGAGACTCTCAGCCGGATGCATCCCTCATAAACGTCTTTAGACGATCATTAAATATCTGATGAGGATATTTTGAAATCTTAATAAAAACTAAACTAGTTTGCATTCCCAGGAACTCCCTCTGTGTTTCAACAGCTGTGTAAACTCCACAAACACTGACACGTTCAGCTGAAGGTCTCCAGTTTACGGGGTCACTTTTAAAACCGGAACACCGGGAGAGACGCATTCACGATGGGCTGAGAGAAGACTACTGTTACAAGCTGCTAAATCAAGAGAATCACAGCTTCTTCTTTTGAAAAGTACACACACATACAAAAAAGATAGAACAAATAAAAACTAATGAAAGAAAGAGAAATCAAGTGAATCACAGATGTTTGTGATGTTATTGTGGATGGAGGGCCGAATAAAAACACTGCGGTTAATCTACCAATCAGACATGTTCAGCATTGAAGGCCCTGCCCCCCGAAAGCCCCAGGACCTTTGAAAAGTACTACCCCCCTTGCAGGGTTTTTTTTAGGGGGGAGATTATCTACCCCTGAACTAAATTTAGACCCTGGATCCACCGGTCGAAACGCACATAGTTCAGGGGTAAAGTTCCTCTGGACAAAAAACGCCATATACAGTGCTGTCTCTGCTGCAGATTAATCCCGCCTCCTTATGTGTGAGATTAAATCTTGTGTTGAATAAGTTTTAATTTTAAACTCTTGATTCTGAGCTGGATGATTTTTACAAACTCTCAAGTGACGTCTAAAAACAAAGGTAGTATCACTGACGGGAAAACTGCACAGACAATTGTTTTGTTAATCCACAACTGGACTATAAATATTAAAAGTCCGTCCACGAAACAAACTTCATATCAAAGATATATGTATCACACAAAAACATGATATTTCCCTCCTTATTTAATGACCAAAGATTGCTGCTTTCCTCCGTCCTACCTCGTACTGTATATTTAGCTCCTTCAACACTACCACAGTGACAGTTATTTTGTTTACTCATACATAAAATAACAGACACAGAGTCGATTCCAGGATGCACTTGAAGGGTCCGTCGGGGAAAGTAATCAAACCCAGAGCGGCGGAGCGGGTTTTTCAATCATCCCCCAGCGAACCGGCGCTGCATTACAAAACATGTAACTTCTGACGCTCCTGATCCCGTGTGCTGTTGTGCTCAGCAGTTCTAAAGAAACATGCTGACTCGGGTGTTTGAGCTGTCAATCATTATTTTCAGTGTAGTTTTTCATGTGCATGCACTGACAGGCAGCACACAGGGTTTCTATCTGCTGGTTCCTGCGTGGAAATGGAATCTGAAACAAAGAGATGATGGAAATCAAATTTCCTTCTCCGCCGCTGCACATGTCAATAAATCTGTTTGCAAACCAATAACAAGCTGCAGAGGTTCTCTATAAGGTTTTATATCTATACGAATAAAGAGAGGACATTGGATTTATATGAGTTTCACAACATTTTGAAGGTGCTGCAGGAACTTTATCATGCAACATCATCTGCAAAGCTTATTAGCTGTCGTAGCATCCATCCATCCATCTTCCTCCACTTATCCGGGTCCAGCAGTCTCAGCAGGGAAGCCCAGAAACTCCTCTCCCCGGCCACTTCCACCAGCTCTTCTGGGAGGATACCGAGGCATTCCCAGGCCAGCTGAGAGATATAATCTCACCAGCGTGTCCTGGGTCTTCCCCGTGGCCTCCTCCCAGACGGACATGCCTGAAACACCCTAGAGAGACGTCTGGGAGGCATCCTGGCCAGATGCCCGAACCGCCTCATCTGGCTCCTCTTGATGCAGGGAAGTAGGGGCTCTAATCTGACATGGGACTTCCACCAGATCTGTGACCGGTCCGGCTCCGTGCTCTCTTGTCAATCAACACCAACTGGTTGCGTTTTCAGAATGCATCACGGAGCGGGACCGCCGGACAGCTGGAGTCATGTGACCGAGGTTTTCCTGCAGTAATCACTGAATCAAGGATTCTCCTCCTCCTCCTCTCCTCATCCATGTTGTCTTTCTGGTCCTCTGAAATCCTCTGACCTGTTGACTCCAGGCCTGGCTCCGCTCATCATGACGGTTTGTTGTTGTAGTTAAGTGAAATACGATCTGGTGATAACACAGAGTGTTTTATTCTGAAAATTAACCGAATGTTTTCATTTTGTTTTGGTGCCTGACTTCCTGTCCCGCTCCATCTGCTCAGAGACGCAGATGGAACGCAACGGAGCGGATCCAGTGGAAGTTAACACATTGACTAGAACAGAAACCTATCAGATCTGGTGCTGTGACGGATCAGAGACAGACCGGACACGGGCCTGGTGGAATTTGGCCGTGAGCCTCTCCCGGATGTCTGAGCTCCTGACCCTCTAAGGCTGAGTCCAGACACCCTGCGGAGAAAGCTCATTTTGGTTGCTTGTATTCGCGGTCTTGTTCTTTTGGTCACAACCCACAGCTCGTGACTATAGGTGAGGGTTGGAACATAGATTGACTGGTAAATATAGAGCCTTGCCTTCTGGCTCAGCTCTCTCTTCAACACAACAGACCGGTAACCTTTTTTTTCTCATTATCAGAGCGAAAACAAACTTTTTGTTTCCATGAAGCACTGGAAGAAATGCTCCTTCTTAATGCTGATGTTTTAACAGTTTGTATTTGGTTAAAAAAACAGAACCAAAGTCATACATAATGGCTGAGTCATAAAAGGCTTCAAGCTTCAATGAGAAAAACGCCCACATCTCATTTTGCTCGTTGGCTCTGCTGCCTCATCAGAATGTCACAGAGCTCTATTCTAGAGGCTCCGGCGGCCTCGTTACCACACATCAGAACAGAATCTGTACGACTGTGTGACATGTGCTCACCAGAGTTAACACGTTGTTTAGTGTGGAGTGTGGGCTGATGTTACAATTTAGGCCCAAAAAATGTGAGTGTTAGTGTGGGTTAATGTTCAAATTTTAAAATAATAGCACTAAAAGTGGATCTCACTGTGGGTTTATGCTGACATTTTAAAATAATAAGACCTGAATGTGGAGCTCTGAGTGGGTTTATATTGATTTTCTTTTTTAAATAAAGGCTAAAATGTTCAATTTTGTTCAATCTGAGGTGAATTTCAGAGTCCAAAAAGTCATAAAGTCATAAAAAGGTCGAGCTAAATGTTGCATTATCCATATTGCACATGAGTATAGCTACAGTTTGAACTCACTGATGTGATAAGTGTTCTAAAAGTAAGCTTAGCCTTGTGTGTGTGTGTGCAGGTTTGTTTTTATGTACTTATGAGGACCAAATACTGATGGACGACCATTCTTGTGGGGACTGTCTTGCTTGTGTCTCACTAAATAAAACAATTAAATGTCCTCTTTTGAATGCTTTGTGTTTCAATGACATTTTAAATCTCTTCTCTCTTTGTGTTGTCACTTTTTGCACCATGCCAGCTTCCCCAGTGAACGGTCCCCATAAAGAACTTTCTGAATGTTGTCCTCACGACATATTAAAAACAAGTACGTGTGTGTGAGATACAAAACCCTGATTCTGAGAGTTAAAGGGAGCTTGTCTGCAGCTTAACTATGTTCCAATAACATGTTTCCTGGTTTATCTGATAGGATCTAATGTAACTTAGACCCAGGGTTCCCAAAGTGTGGGTGGGAACCCCCACGGGGGGTCTCTAGACACAAATGGGGGGCATGAGATGTCTTCCAGACTGTTTTTTTACTGTTTTTTACTGTTTTTTAAGTTCCATAAAAATAGTAGTGGAGAACAGGGTTGGTTGTCACACTTTTTACTGTCTGAGTTACAGTGATGGCAAATGTAGGGTCTGTGCACTCCAACTAATTTCACCATGCATGATTTTGCCAACATAGGGGTTGGTTGTTACATGTGACAACCAACCCCAAAGAGAATGTGACGACCAACCCCAACTGAATAATTTTGCTAGCATCAAGGCTAACAGCCATCTAACAAGTAGTTAGCTAGCTAATAAAAATCTTAACTATAGCTTTCCCCTCACACTTTGTAAGGGTAACACTTGTTTTGTTATAAACCCATCGTTTAAAAGCCTAGAAGAAAAATAGGAGGAGCTGAATATTTACAATTTGACATGAAAAACACAAAAAGTCCTCTCACCTCAAGTTCAGCTGTCTTACTCCAGAGAAGACTATGTAGGTGAGCTCTGATCCTAATTCTGGAAATGTCCATACCCCAATTTGAGAGACAGCGCCCTCTGGTGGCGAGATATAACGAGTGTGCCAACCAACCAGTGTGACAACCAACACCAATCTCCCCTACATTTTACTCATTATAGTAAAAAAATGTAACTAAACTTGAAATAAAACCTTGAAAATATAAAATGTAATGAGTTGTCTGCCTTTCTTTGTTGCCAGATAACTCCAAAGTTTAGGGTTTGTTAAAGCCATAAAGTAATTTGAGTGTATGTGCCTTTAATTGTCATGCTGCAGGTAATTGATGCTGCTAATTGGGAGCAACTGAGCATGTGCGAGGCAATGTGTGCTTTCATCTGAGCAGGACAAGGAGCAACATATTTTCTAACCGTAGTTTTGTTGGTTTTTTATAGTTGTGTAGCTTTTGTGGAAATATAAGTTAATAGGGACTAAAGAAGTGATTTTGTTTGTCAATATATTTCATAAATTCTCAGTTTGTTTAATTTCATTTTTGAGTAAACTTGTTTTACAACGCACGAGTCAGAAATATCACGTCCTGCAGAAGTAGCCAAGATGGTTTTTGCTAAAAGTTGCCACTACAGGGTTAGGGAACAGTTAATTATCAAAAGCATCAGTAGCAGCACAGGAAACACAGTCACATGCTCATATAGGTAGGCTAATTTTCTGCAGACCAGATAAATGAAGACACATTAAATAACTTTGAGGGACAGTGGGGGTCACGAGTCCTTGGGATCTATATTTTGGGGGTCATGAGCTGAAAAGTTTGGGCACCCCTGACTTAGACGTCCACTGATATACAGTCAGATTAGTTTCATGCACAACATGCAATTAAAATATTTCAACAGAAGACGTAGAGTCTGCAAAGTTTGCACAAACTCTGTGACTGCTCAGTGAAACATGGACTGTGGGGTTCCTGTAATTAAGCAGCGTGATTTATGGATGGCATTACATTGTGTTCAAACTCTCATTTCATTCCTGTAAGCTGGATGTCGCAAGACGTGTTTGGAGGCGTCATGTGTTGATGATAATTTAATGGAATGGCTTTGTCACTGGGCCGAGTGTACGCCTCTCGCAATCACAGCAATTACTTGTGAGCTTTTTTTCAAAACATGTGCATCACAGGAATTATCCACCGCGTTCATCAGAGAGTGATTATGTGAGAAAGAAAGCGAGGATGTTGTTTAACTCTACTGCAGAGCGCAGCGTGAAGTGTGGAGCGGATTTTAAAGATTCCTGCAAGAAAGTTCCCAAAACTCTTTATAGGATTTTCTTCTAATGAGAGGAAATGTCACATGATTTAAAGAGACAGAAGAAATTATCTATAGTGTTGGATACGTTGGACCAGGGAGCTCTTTTCAGGGTTTTTTCCCACTCCTGATGTGTTACAAAAATGTTTTTGGGGCGTGGTCAAGTGGTCATGTTTTGATAAACATGCCACTTATTTGTGCAAAGAAACTAAAAACAATGAGTTTTCCAAACCACCTACTATACTAGCAGAATGTACTTAGTTGTCCAAAATTCAGAATGTAGTATGTGAATAAGAGGAAAATCTGCAGTATGCCAAAACTACCCGGATGTCTACTGATTTGGGAAAATTTCTCAGTATGCATCGGACCAGTCTTCCTAGAATACTGTTTCCCATAATGCACAGTGCTAAAGTTCCACTTCTTAACTTTTAAAATCATAAGTGGATGCTGTATTGGATATTTCACGTTGTCAATTTTACAAGAAACAAAACTCAAATCAAAACCGGTGAAGGGGCACGGGGCAAGAGGATCATACACAGGATCCAAAGATTGCCGATGTCCAGTCAAGGATCCAGTTTCTTTGGTGGTTTAATGAACAACAGAAAGGACTTCTTTCAAACAATAGGTAGTGTCTTTGTGCTCTCAGGTCATCCGGTAAGAAACCATTCACCTTCCCCAGTGTCCGCCCCTCCTATCTTACCTGACCATATACACAGAGGCGTCGCCAGGAATTCTGACCCCCCTGAAAAGATCTCAGTGGGCCTCATCAACACAGCCAACCCTACAAAATATAACAGTGCTGCTATAATACTGGTTTATTTGCATTGAACAAAAATATATGCTTGAAACTATCCTGGTTAACTGACTCAAATCTAATCTATTTCTCCAAATCTAACTGCACAATATTGACCTTCAGACTGTCCACCTCTTTAAACAAGATTATTTGAAGCCAAGTGACTTTTTGAATAACAACAAGGGGGCATTATTTGGTGTAATCTGACCTCATGAAGTCAAATAAATCTCCAAAAACCTACAGTTTACTTTCAATCAGATTCAGCCACACTTCATGCTGTGAAAATATGACCCACTATCCCCACTTTAGGCATGAGAAGCGCATCTCACGGAGCCTTTTTCTCCCTGGCTTTTTTTTTTTTTGGGGGGGGGGGACATAGTGCTGCAGCATCACTCTCTCTTCACTTGACTGACAGATCAATCCAGCCTACAGGAATGGGTATCGGAAGGGGGGAGAGGGGCCTTTGAGAGACACTCCCCTTTTTTCCAGAAAGGAGTTCTGAATGTTTGTTTATTTATTCAGACGACTTTAGTTATCTTATTGCAGTTATAACAAAACAAAAGAAAAGCCTAGTAGAAAACACATTTAATTTCAGGCCTATTAAGGTCCCCCCTCCCTACTTGGGCCCTCGATAGTCAGTCCCACTTCCCCCCCCCCACTACAACGCCCCTGTATACACGTGACCAAGTGCAAAACTATCAACCTATAAAAGTGAGTAACCAAATATATAAATAACCCCTAAGGCATCAAACTTAATCCTAAATTTACCTTAAATTAAAATTAAAGTAAAAAATAATAAAATATATGAAACAATGTAAACGGCTCCAACAGATGCTAAAGAAGCAGTTTAACTATCAGCTTCGTCGTTATTTACTTCCGCTCTCTGAAACTGGAAATCCAGCGACTCCTGACCCAGCATCCTGCAGAACAGCTCCAACAGAACAGTCATACTACATACTACCTTCAAATGCAGTATGCAGTATGCAGTATGCAGTATGCAGTATGCAGTATGCAGTATGCAGTATGCAGTATGCAGTATGCAGTATGCAGTATGTACTCATAGGTGGTATGTAGCTGCTGGTTTTGAAAACAGCCCTTGATAAGGTCCAATAAGGTCCTCACACCGCGTTCAGAGCTCAAGGCCTCAACAGGAAGTTTGTTTTGGGAGAAGAGACGCGTCTGAGTCACGGCGCTGACAGCTGCTGACTAAGATAAACATGAGATGCCGGTTTGATGGTGGGAGAAGTTTAATAGACAAAGACTTTTAAAGAGCATTTAGCTGCAGTGAAGATGAATTAGTCCCATTAGGTTTTTAATTGTCGAGGTGGATGAGCTTCAATCACTGGAGGGGTTTTTTCTCTGTAGCTTCAGGCGGAGCATGGAGGAGGACGCCTAACAGGAGACATATTGCGGCGCAGAAATGAAGTGAATATTGACTCAATCAATCTTCAGGAGTCTACGAACACGTCTCTTTTTATTCAGCAAACACAGTGTGTTCATATATGTGTGTGTGTGTGTCTGTGTGTCTCCCCTCCCCCTTGATTGTTTTTACTTTATTTGCAAGTTCAGGCTCATCACTCTTCTCCAGCTGCACAGAGGGGGGAGGAACAATCTCATAACTTTCTCATTACCGCCCCCAGCCCCGTGAAGGATACCACTGCTGCTCATAGAGAGCGCGGGCGCCTCGCTTTTGGGAGACAAAAAACAGCATTTCTGCAGCAGTTTGCTCTAAGAACTCATTAAGTAATCCAATAAAGAGGAGCAGAAAATGAGGTTAAAGTTCTCATAATGATGACAAAAGGGCGAAAAGTCTGCACAACTGGTATTTTTTTTGCAATAACTGGGTGTTAAGAATCACTAGAAAACAGGGCGAGCATACATCCTCATCACACGCCACAACATCATCACCAATCTTGTTCATTTAAGGCTGAAAATATCTTCATTTAGAGGAAAAACTGCTGAAAGTTGGAGCAACAGAATCCCTCAAACTCTGGGAGCAGGACGCACGGCCCGCCGCTCTAAAGGCCACATCATCACGCCGCTGTGATGGATGGGAGAGAAAGCTGTCCTGAATGTTTAACTGAGAGGACACACACTGTCCCCAAACACACCATCCATCCTCCTGAATGTGGACACGAGGATGCTTCATCTTCTGGCCTGTTGACGGGAACCAGCAGAGACCTGCACTTCATCAAACGCCTTAATTAGCCTCCTGGCAGTGTGAGTACACATCAATACGGACAGAGGAGGCAAATAAAGCTTTAAGAATCAGGTGAAAACATGCAGAAGTATCAAAAATCAAATGCTTTATCTGGATTCTTTGATAGAAGAGTCTTTAATACATGCTGCCAAGGTCAAAAGTAGTTTACAAGCAGCAGAGAAACCATCTGTTTCCATCTCTCCTGACACCAGCGCTGCCTTTAACCTGATGAAGGCCGTTATGAAGTCAGAAGGAGTCTGCTGACACAAATGACTTGTGATTTATAGCTCCGATTCGCCCACAGCTGGAGAAAAAGCAATTCATATTCTGCCCGCGGAAGCATCAAGAGAAAGCGGCTTCAGCAGAGATCAATGGATGAGTTTAATGACGGCTGGAGACGTGGCGGGGGGGATATTGGAGGAGATGTACGAGCGGAGGTC
The DNA here is from genome assembly GCF_009762535.1 of Notolabrus celidotus. Classification (NCBI taxonomy): domain Eukaryota; kingdom Metazoa; phylum Chordata; class Actinopteri; order Labriformes; family Labridae; genus Notolabrus; species Notolabrus celidotus. The sequence goes on from NC_048292.1 coordinate 4,730,402, forward strand.
GGCGCAAGGCGGTGAAAGTGGAGGAATGAGGAGGTTAATGTTGAGGGGTGTGTTGCATGAGAAAGCAAATTGGAGGGTACAGAGAATCAATAGAGGTCTTGTTGGAGAGCACCATCTGCTGGAGGAGCATGAGCATTACTTCCAAACACAGAGAGGATCTCTTACTATGAGTCAGATCAAATCCTTCTTTAAGTAGAGGAGCTGAGATTTCTCTCCTGGAGGGAGAAATGTCAAGAAGTCAACACCCTGTGACCTACGCCTGACCTGATCGATGCTTTACCTGAGAGCAGGGTGACTTTTTGAGGACATAAAAACATGACTGTCTCATTTGTTCTCAAACGTGAGAGCGATTCTTTAACAAATCAGAAATGAAAGCATCGATCTGAATCAGCTGATCACTTCCTGATTCCCTGACACTGAACAACTGAATTGGCTACATGCTAGGATAGTAGACTTTTTATCCTTATTACCCAGCCGTGTTTAATACTTGATCCTGATTGGTCAAAACCCCCTAACAGTGGTTGTTGCCTTCTCTGCTGCTCCCCCTGCAAACCGCTTCTCCACCTCCCTCCAGCTCCTCCTTTACTGCTGTATCTGATTTCACCAGTGTCATATGTATGTACCGCTAAATACAACTTATTGCATGCAAATAATTATTTTTTTTATGTTCCTGACAGAACTCAATATTTAAAGGGGCCTTTTTAATCACTTCATACAATGTCATGAAAATCAGTGTTTCTGTGAGGATCAAACTCTTATTGGGGAAGTTTTTAAATGTGTAAAAGTGGAGTTTTTGTTCTCAATATATTGAAATAAATATTAAATGTAAAGTGTAATTGCAAATGATTTGGGTTACCCTTGTTTGAAATACATGAGCAGGGATGTTTGATGAACTAACAAAGAAATGTGTTCAAGTAAGTTCTTAACAAACAATTAATAGATTGTCGATTAATTGTTGACATCCCTAGTTGGTAAGACAAGAAACAACCTTGAATCCTTGTCTGGATGTCCAGTGAACTTTGAATTAGTGTCCCTATAATGTGTTGTTGTTGTTGTTTTTTTATCTTGGAGTCTCCCAGCTGCACGACCACTTGACCTTCTTGATTACCGGTCAAGAAACTATAACCCTTAAAGGCGACATATCACGCTTTTTTCATCAATATATATTGGTCTAAGAGGTCCCCAAAACATGTCTTTAAAGTTTATGCTCAAAAAAACACTTTGAAATCAGATTTTGGTCTGCCTGAAAAACCCTCTTCTTCAGTCCTCCTCAGAACACTCTGTTTTCTCTCTGACCACGCCCCCTCAGGAAGTGGATGTGCCTCGGCTCTCCAGAACGTTGATCTAATGTTTACATGTTGGCTGAATATACACGGCTGCTCAGAGATCACGTTACTTCAACCCTCTGAATCTGATCCAGAATCTGATCCTGACGGAGAGGCGCCTGCAGCAGGACCTTTCTGAAGGATTGGTCATAGATTTAGTGTTTCTTGTTGTTTTATTTATCAGTATGTCGACGTGTGTCTTGGTACACAGCTACGAACATGTAGCTATGTGGCTATGCTAACTAGCGCTAGCACTTATCCATGATAAATAAAAATCATCCACTAGATCTTCAAATCTGCAGACGTGGGGAGTAAAACCGACCTCTGCCAGAAAGGCAGCAGGACCTTTCTGAAGGATTGGTCACAGATTTAGTGTTTCTTGTTGTTTTATTTGTCAGTATGTAGACGTGTGTCTTGGTACACAGCTACAGCTACAGCTATGAACATGTAGCTATGTGGCTATGCTAATTAGCGCTAGCACATATCCATGACAAATAAAAATCATCCACTAGATCTTCAAATCTGCAGACGTGGGGAGTAAAACCGACCTTTGCCAGAAAGGCAGCGGGACCTTTTCTGAAGGATTGGTCACAGATTCTGTGTTACTTGTTGTTTTATTTGTCAGTATGTAGACGTGTGTCTTGGTACACAGCTACAGCTACGACATGTAGCTATATAGCTATGCTAATTAGCGCTAGCACTTATCCATGATAAATAAAAATCATCCACTAGATCTTCAAATCTGCAGACATGGGGAGTAAAACTGACCTTTGTGTTTATTAAGAAAGCCTACAACTAGCATGCCTCCCTCCTAAGCTCCTTGTTAGCACACATGTGTGCAGGTAATGAAAAACGGAGGAGGGGTTGAGTTGTATTTTATACAGTCTATGGGCTGAACAAGCTCCGAGCTCTGACTCCGTGACAGACCGGATATTGTTGTTACGTAACAAAAACACGGAAGTCTGAAACGGCTCGTTTCACACACATTTACAGAAAGGTGGAGAAATCAGAACAGGGGCAGAATGGATTTTTTTCATTCTCGGGGGGTTTGTAGACAGGGACACATATTTCAGGTAAAGAACCATTAAAAAGTCCATTTTGCATGATATGTCACCTTTAAACTGCAACCTCACAGAGAATAACATACCCATTCCTAATTCTACAAACTAAAATATATAGAAGCAAATAAACATGAAATGGGATGAAATTTATGATTCATGTGTGAGCAGCTCTGTGTTTTTAAAACAACACACCTCTGGGTGTTGGATGAGGCAGGATTTTTCCTGTGATAGTGGCTGAGTGAGCTGTGCTACCTCCTGTGGCCACAAGATGGCAGAGTCATAAAAGAAACGGGACGATAACTCGACTGCAGCAGGTTCAAAACTGACACTGATGCCTTCACCTGAACATCAGGACAGAGTCTGAGTTCACTCAGTTCATGTTGTTAAATAAGGAACAGGATTTATCATTTTGATATTTTTATGGGCTGATTGGAAACAGAAATTAATCACAAGTATTTGAATTAAACTTTTATTGATCATGTGACTCATGCAGGCACTGTGGGATGGTTCTGAATGGCTGTTTCAGGGCTTATCAAGAGTTTATATGTGGTGTAGAGGGAGATATTGATATGTAATAAGTCAAAATGTGTATTTATATAAAATATCCCCTTAATGTTAAACAAGGGTTCATATTTTAACAAACAGCTCAACAGGTGGCTGCCCCTAACTATCAGTTCCTGACTCTCCAGGCTCTAATCTCCTCGTCTCTTCTCATGCTGGAGATCACACAAGAGTTTGCTCTTTCCCTCACACAGGAAATGTTTCAGTCCGCCTGTATCTACAGTAAAGCCTCTCCGATCAATAGACACCAGAATCACAGGCCCTGGTGTCAGCCATCAGAGTGAAGCTTCCTCCTACACTCAAACGCACAATCTATACGAGCCGCTCTCCAGGAAACAGCACCCCATCAGAGCCGTAAATTACAGCGGGCGCTGTGATCCCTCACAACAGGGCGGCCTGCAGCTGCAGCCGGAGCTTCAAATCATCGGCTATAGTCTCTGAAAATTGGGCTCTAATGACCGCTCGGTCGCTCAGCGCTCAGTGATCGGGGTTTGTGATGCGTTGGTTGGAGTTGTGTTCAAGGACCAATGGAGTGACAGAGGCTGAGACACCACACCTGAGTATGGGTGTAAAATGAGGTGAGTATTTGGTTACACACACCTGGATTCAGCTTTACAAGCATGTTTGCAAAGAAAAGGTTCACATTATTTCTTAAAAATGACAACATTTCAGGGCGCTGGTGGCCTAGCGGTCTAGGCGCCCCACCTACAGAGGCTACAGTCCTCCTTGCAGGGGTCGCTGGTTCGATTCCCAGCTGGTCGACCATTTCCTGCATGTCTTCCCCCGCTCTCTACTCCCCACATTTCCTGTCTCTCTTCAGCTGTCCTATCAATTAAAGACAAAAAGGCCAAAAATATGACTTAAAAAGACAAAAATTCAAGAAATAAATGCTGATTTGACTCAAACAGCTGCAGAAAAATGTTATTTAATTGTTAACAAACCTTTCCAAAGTCTGTCTTTCATTGGTGTTTGATTATTAAGCTCTTAAACACGACTCATTTTGGACATGGGGTTTATTTTGTTGAATTTTCCATCATAAAAACGCAGATTTTGTCCCAAAGCACAAAATTAAAGCATTTAATTTAAAGCTACAGTAAGGCACTTTCACTTTATGTGGATTTGGCGCCCCCATGTGGACAAATCAGGAAATGCAACATGTGTAAGCAGTGTTTTCTGACAATTCATCCCTTCCTTCTTTAATTCTAAACATCTAACCTTGTATCTGTGGTGGTTTTCGACTCTAAAATTGGGTAAAATTTGAAATTTGTGACAGAGAATTTCAATTTTTATGCTCCCTCGTGGCTCTCTGAGGGGGCCAGCACCAGAGGTTGGGAACCAAAGCACTTAAACACACCAAACACTTCCTCCAGCTTCACCTCTAAACACTGCTGATGGATGTGCTGGTATTAACAGTCAACTAATGAGATTTGTAAAAACACTCAGCAGACATTTTTCTGCAGATTTGGCTCTTTCTTCCTCTCCAACGTGCCGCTGTTTCTTCTTCAACGCCTTCATTCATGTGTGAGTGTTTACCCCCATCTACGTCTCCACTTCCTCCTCCAGCAAATGAACCTCTCTCCAATCTCCCTTCATTACTTACTGCTTTAATTAAACACTCCAGCACCGAGCATCCCTCTCACCTTATCTCAGACGAACACTGTCCCCGGCCCAATGACCACCGAAAAAACCTGCTCAGTCAGAGTACCGGGCAGCGCCACTTTCCCCTGAGCGCTAATGAAGTAGGAAATAACCTTTAGCTGGGTGACATTTCACTGCTCCTGCTATTGTACAGAGAGGGCAAAATGTTCTGTGGGGGCTTCTTACGTGTGTTTTCTCTGGGTGAAATGAGAAGTGGACCATCTAGATTTACTCTCGTGCTTTCAGCTGAGCGTACATGCTGAACCCAACGTGTTGAATATACCAGATATCCTGATTCAGCTCAAATCGTAGGTTTGATAAACACTTTAACAACGACAGATATGTTAACAGGCATCAACATAAGACATAAAGCTCCAAAGAAAAACACAAACATCACGTGTCATTCTTAATTTCTGTGAGTTTGCTTATCAGATCTTAGACCTGATTAGGCCTGGTCAGTCAAATTAGCCACGCCCCTAATTATGCCTAATTAAGCTTAACTCCACCCTTTAATATCAACAATTGAGTTATAGAAAAACTCAGCTCTTGTTCATTTGTTACAGAGGAAGAAATTAGAATTGAAACATGTTTAATTGTGTTTTTAAAATTGGGTCTTTTCAATATGAGCTCTAAAGGGGATTCCTATGCTTTTTGAGCCTGCCTCTTGTGGACACATGAAGAACTACAGCTCTCACACTATGGCTGTTTTCGAAACAGCCTGCTGCTACATACTACCTACGAATGAAGTAGACAGTAGGTCCTGCCAACTACATACTGCGTTTGAATTTAGTATGCAGTATGACTGTTCTGTTGGATCTGTGTTGCAGCATGCTGAGCCAGACCGGTTTTGGAAAGCGGATGTAGACAACGACCAAGCCGATAGAGAAACTGCTTCTTTAGCATTACTTATGATTTAAAAAGTTAAGAAGTGGTTTATATGGAATTTAAAGACCATGGGTGCCCAAGCCTTCAGCTGCTCAGCACCCAGACTCTGGAACTCCCTCCCCCCACACATATAAGACAGTCAGACTCCATCACATCATTCAAGTTCCAACTCAAAACTCACCGTTCAAATTAGCATATTCCCTCTAACTGGACTCTCTGCACTTCACTTGTCTTTATGTTGATCTTCTGTTTTAATGATGTTTTAATGATGACTGCTTTTACTCTCTGTAAGGTGACCTTGGGTGACTTGAAAGGCGCCTCCAAATAAAATGTACTATTGTTATTAATAATAGTAATTTTCACAGCACCAAAAAACTGAGTTCCCCCCGTCAATAAGGAAGAATTAAGACAAAGCGTAAAGAGCGCAGTGCATTGCGGGAAACAGTACGCATGGTAGACTGGTCCGATGCATACTGTGAAATTTTCCCGAATCAGTACAAGTTTTGGCTTACTGCATTTTTTGCTCTTTTTCACATACTACATACTGAATTTTGGCCAAATCAGTACGCACTGCTAGTATAGTAGAAAACAGCCTATCTTTATTTTTCAACAATGGAGGCTAACACTTGAGAATAACACGGCAATGTTTGGAATGCTGCACTCGCCACTATCTCTTTCTCCTCTTGTTGGACATGGCCTCCATGGGGTGCAACAATTCAACAAAAATCAATGACATAATAAGATGCAGATTAATTTAAAAGTCGATGACTTGTTGGTTAAGTCTTCACACATGTTTTCATCCTGTGTGCATACATAAGATCATTTTCCAGAGTTAAATTCCTGGGGAGTGAGACATCTTGTATCCTTATTATCTTTGCATGTGGTGCATGCATCATGACGGACACGGATGCAACACTATCATGTCTTAAAATCTCTAAAGCCTGGGAGTGTTCGACTCAACTCTGCAAAGACAGGAGCTGCCTGCATGATCTTTAAATGAAACTTGCTTTCCATTAAAGCACGTCAGTGATGCACAAGAGCCAATAAGCCAATATTGAGTTGCCATGTGCAACTCAATATCCGATTAGTGGAATAATAGTTTCAACAATCAATAACCTGTCGACGATCTAAACAGCCTACATTATAGTCCAGGTTTATAAACCCATGTGCTCTCTCCACAGTGATAGCAGCAGGCCTGTATGAGGTCTGTCAAACTAAAGGATGAGCTGCCTCTGCACTCAGCTCTGTTGTATAAAAGGCTAAACCTTGCTCCTGATATTGGATGAGGCAGAGCCCCAGTTCCCACCCTACTTCTGAGCTCAGACAGTAATGAGATGCGAAGCCTGCTGCATTCAATTCCCCAAATTAAAGAGTCTCCAGTGGGAAGAGAAAGAAATGGAGAATAGGTGACTGTTTGGTTTAAAGGGAGACTTTTCAATGTGTTTGATCAGATCTGTGTTGGTGTGACGGTTTGCAAGAGTTTGTGGGCTGTCAGGGTACAATTCAAATCTTTACATTTGGCTCTGTTTTATGAAAGACATACAGTGACCCTTCAGCTACAGTTTAACAATGAGTAAGCTAGCTTTGAGGGAGATGGGAGACGCTTCCAAGCCTTATGTGTAGCCTGGTTTACGTAGCAGCTTTAGATGCAGGATCAGGACCAAGATATACTAATCCAACAGATTTCTTTCTATGTAACCAGTTCGTATAAAAACAGATGGAAAGCTTAACTGTTGTATGATTTCATTCAGCCACTGTGTTTCAACCATACACTGTACAAAACATGGATATAGTCACAAAGGTGTTTTGAAGCCAAACAATGGAGAACGCCATATTGGTAATGCTGACTCAATCTGACTTTCAATCCACCAAGAAACAGGCAAAGAGGTGGAGCTGAGGTGAGCTTTTAGCCTCCTGGCAAACAGCTAAATGCCTCTCATTAAGCAAATCTACGTTGAACTCCTAGCCCTTATATTGGCTTATAAGTAAATTTAACCCCACTGTAGTGTGCACAAATGAAGACATAAGCTACATTCCGAAAACTGTTATTGTACCAGGCTTTAAGTATGTATAAGTCTGCTGCAAAAATGGAAAGTTTAACATGTTACTCAATGGGGATTCCTTGGCTTTTTGAACCAGCCTCAAGTGGACACTTGAGGAACTGCAGTTTTTTTTTTTAGCACATCTGATTTGGCTTCTTTTTCAACACCGGAGTTTGCCGCTAGGTTCCAACTGAAACTCTGCTCCAACATGGACTAGTAAGTTCTACTTAAAGCTAGGGTTGGTAGTCTCGGAAAACCAGCATGAATTTGAATGTAGCTTTTCCTCATGACTCCGTCTAACCCCTCCCCTCCTCCCTCAGAGCTCCTCCAAAACGACCCCCCCCCCCCCCCCCCCCCCGCTCACATGCACAAGCGCCGCTGATTCTCGACCATATGATGGTGACTGATTCAAAACCGGTCCTCACCAAAACATTATCATAGTGATAGTTAAAAACACAAACAAACATGGCTGCTGTTAGCACTCACAACTGTCATGCTAGCATTATCCAGTTGTACCGGTGACACGATATCAGGAGAAAAGTTATAACACATATATAATACTGTAACAGCTCTACTGTTTGTTAAACGTGTTCAGTGTAGATGTTCTTAATTCCTACAGTGTTGACGGTCAGTGAAGGCATCAGGAGAGGTGTAGAGTGTGTGAGTGGGAGAGAGGAGAGACAAGAGGAGAAGTTCTTCATTCATTCAAACATTGATTGTTGTTTTGTTGGTTGGCGTGATCACGGCCGACAGTGACCGGTTATTAAAACTCAACGTGTTCACGAATCGGCTCGTCATCACTACAGCGTCTGGACGGACGCTACAATAAATATCTATTTTCTGTAGGACTTACTGAACGTCATTCATTATTCTGCTTGTTGGTGAGAGCTTTTTAGACTCTGATCCGGACTACAGTCCTGAGCAAAGCACCTCATCAGGTCAGAGGGGGCAGGCCCGAGGACGAGCGAGAGGGGCAGTCAGTAGAGTCAGGGGAAGTAGAGGCAGTAGACGGGGACTCGGAGGAGTGCACGCCGGGGAAATGTACGCGCAGGAGGAGGGCAGAACGGCTGGACGGGATTTGATTGGTTTAAAATTTGGGGAGCCAAAAAACGGTGATTGGTTGGAGTTTTCCCAGGTTTACTCTGGCTGTAGATAGCAGCTTTTCTTCACTCTTTTTTAGGAACACGTCATGTATTGAGTGCCATCAGGACATAAAGATAATTTTAACCAGTATGACAAAAAGTGTATCTAAATCTGATTACCAACCCCAGCTTTAAGGCTGATTTATACTTCTGCGTTGCCCCTAAGTAGCAGGAGCTGCGTCGATTCGACGTGGGCTACACCGTCAATTCGACGCAAGCAAACTGAGCTCATCCAAATATCTCCATTAGATCATTTCATACGATCACAGGCTAAAGAACCAACCAATCATATACAACTGTTTCCAAGATCAAATACAGCCATCGTAATGAAGAAGGCCTTCAGGTACCAAGAACTCTACAAACTCCATCCGCTTCTGATGGGTTTAAAAAGTGCTTCAACAGTTCAACAAGGTCAACCTGTTTGATGAAGTGTGAGTAGGGCATTGAAAACTTTGTCATCATTCAGTTGAAATCCTGCTTTTTTAAATCAATCAGCACCAAAAGAAGATCTCCTGAAGCTCTTTCAGCTACTGGGACTCTTGAGTGTTCATCGAGTCAGTAAGTTTGCCTCACACAAAGCCTTCCATGACTCCTGAAGACTCTGTTCCAAGAGCATAAGAGCTTCATTTAAGAGCTCAAAACAGAGAACATAGCACTAAAGAAACTTTCAATGCACGCATGAATGAATAATGGTAGAGAAACGTGTTTACCTGAGATGAAGAGGTGCAAACAGGAGAAGGACCAGGATCCATGGAAGAGAGGCAGCAGGGAAAGAGAAGGAGACAAAACAGAAGACGAAAGATCAAATAAACATTTTGAACTTTGCACAATTAAATAAACACAATGAGACATCAGTGTGCGAACTGTGGTGTGATCCAAAGATGTACAAACTCTCTGCTACTCTGCTATTAGGCCCAACACAGACCTCACACACACCCCTCACACACACTCCTCACTCACACACACACACACACACACACACACACAGAACATAAAAGAAGTAAATGACATGTACACAAAATGCACATGTAGAGCTGCCAGCGTTCGTGAGCATCAAACACTTCAAAGAGTGCTCGTCTCCTCGGGGCCAGCGATGGAGCGATATCTTTATTTCTCACATGAATCTTTACTTCTGCTCTTTTTTTTCTCCTTCCTTCCTTTTCCACTCACTCACTCTTCTTTTCTCTGACCCGAGGCGTGTGCATGAAGCTCATAAAGATCCATTTTTGACTTGGCAAGGCGCTGCTATAGCACTGAAGGCACATCTCTAACACGGGAGGGATCAGCAGAGAGGTCGCTATTCACCAAATTCACACAGCAGCCATTTTCCTCTGATATCAAACGCTGTTTTAATGTCTTATATTCTGGAGAGATGTATTTAATTTCACTGCTTCGTGACTCATGAGCAACTGCAGACAACTCATAGTATAGAAAACACTTAGAGGGACAGCGGGTCGAATTTCAAAGTAAAACAATACACTTCATTAGATACAGAGAGACAAAAGCTGTAACAGTATTCACCAGTTTCAGGCTCATGTTGCTGTTTCAGCTTATAAAACACTTAAATACCAGATCCCAGAAACCAATCCCATTGTTCCAACACTTTAGGCCCCTTTAACCAGAAGTGCCAGGAACTTCTAGTTCAAGGAACTTCCCTTCAAGGAGCTTAATAGTTCCTGTGGGCCGTTGTTGTCTCTTTCTTCACAGAGGCATAGAGTCCTGTGGAGATTATACAAATCAGGCCAATGAAGTATGGAAAAGCAATAAAAGTAATTGCACTACAGAGACAGACCAGTAGAGCGCAGTAAGAAAGCAACAAAGGCCATACGACAAAGATGACGCCGTAGAAAGCGACAGACAGGCCGTTATCGTCATTTGCAACAGTACAGTTAGCCTGGTTAGCATGAGGGAGATTCCTCTTGTGCTGTTTTAGGTTGTGCTTTATTACAGATGGATTCGATGAATTGTCACTTGGAAGGCAACAAGCACTAAGTGAGTTCAAACACGCCTGAAACACTCAACTTTAAAGGTCGAAGATTGAAAAAGCCATGGTAGAGATTGACCGGTGTTTTGGTTTAAAGAGCGACCCTGTTAACTGATGACTTTCAGCCGAATGCATGCCTCACAAACGTCTTCAGATTATCATTAAATACTTATTGTCATGACTTGATCTTTAGTTTGGGATCTTTCCCTGTGTTACATGCCTTGTTTCTTACACATCTGTTTTCTGTATTATTATTAATATTATTATCATGAAACTTTTTGGGGCTTTTGCACCTTTATTAGAGAGGGGGACAGTGGATAGGGCTGGAAACAGGGATAGAGAGTGGGGGAGTGACATGGGGGAAAGGGGCCACGGGATGGAATCGAACCAGGGCCAACCACTTCATGGGGGCGCAATTTAGCCATTAGGCCAAATCCACAGCCTCATGACACTTATCTGATGATGATATTTTGAAATCTTAATAAAAACTAAACTAGTTTGCATTCCCAATGACTCCCTCTGCGTTTCAACAGCTGTTGTAAACTCCACAAACACTGACACGTTCAGCTGAAGGTCTCCAGTTTACAGGGTCACTTTTCAGACTGTAACACCGGGAGCTGACGGAGACGCAATGACACTTTCAGGCTCAGAGAAGACGAATGTTAAGGAATGATTAGACCAAGTGAATCACAGGTGTGTGTGTGTGTGTGATGTAATTGTTGAAATAAAAACGCTGCAGGTATTCAACCAATCAGGAACCTTCAGCATTGCAGGCCACGCCCCCAAAAGTTCCTGGAATTTTGGAAAGTACTACCCCTCAAAGCAGGGACTTCTCAAGAAGAGATTAACTACCCAGGAACTAAATGTAGACTCTAGCTCCTGATGTTGAAATACACAGAGTTCCTCAAAAAGTTCCTAGTTCCTGAGGGAAGTTCCTGCTGTTGAAAAGCACCTATTGTGACACATTACCATGAGGAAGGCACAGAGCCACTACACTCTTTCATAAGGTCAAAAGGTATTGTTAGCTTAAAAGCGGCCAGATGCTAATGTTAGCTGTTATTGTACAGTAGCTGTTGGGTTACCAGTCAGATATTCGAGGAGCATTCGAGCTTTGAGCTCCATGTTAAAGGAAAAAGAAAGAGTGAATGGATTCTCAGAATAACTCGGGTTATGATGTAAGAGAGAGAGCGTCTTCTGTTACAGTAAACTTTGCACTTTGTTTCCCAAAGACAGCCCCTCTTCCTCCTCCCTCCTCCTTCCTCCTCCTCCTTGTAAATTTGTGTCTTGTAAGTAAGTGCTTGTACGAGATGCTGAAGAGAGCGGCCGGTCCACAGGGGACCAGAGAGGAGAAATGGAAGAGGATGGAAAGGACAGAATCACCCAGCGGAAGAAGAGCACTAACCCAATTCACCTCTAAGGGCAAAGACACGGGCATGTGGTTTCTGAGCTGATATTTGTCACGCAACAAACACAAACTCCCCCCCTTCCTCCCCCCATCTCCTCCTCCTCCTCCTCCTCTTCTCATCTCTTACTCTGGTTGTTTTGGGAATTTGGGAGAGGAGGAGAAGGACAGTGACCAAATATTCTGCTCAGTGCTGGAGAAGCTGGATCTGTGTAGTGATTAAAACCGTCCTGTGGGAAGTCGAATACACAGCCAAGACTTCAGAGAGACAAAAGATAATTATTTTAAAGCTTCTGATATGTTTTAAAGCACAAAACTCTAACTCTTAATTATTATTATGTATCAGTTGATGTCTCCTTAAAATCAGAACAAGTATCTACTCCCATCATGTCCTCAGCTCCTCTGTCGTGAATATACAACACAGTGAGATCAATACCGATATTTAACGATGTATAATGTTTTAGTTTGAGGCGACTAATACAGCTTAATCAATTATTAACAGTTTAATATCTTAAAGTATGATGATTTTCATTCTTTTATTATGACTTATATTCATATTTAGCACAGAAGGTGATAATAGAGTCCTGTTTAAGGCTTGGGGATATCTCTAAGTTATGATATTCTGTAAATCAGAGTGTGATCACCTCCCTTTACCTAGTTTATCTGAGAAGGTTTTATTTTCTGTAATACGGTCTGCCAAACTCACCTTTATGAACTGTAATTGGCTGGGGCTCAGTGCCTCAAGTTTGGCTTTAAGGTTTTTTTCGTACAAAACTTTTCCAGGAGACAACTTTTCGTGTACGGTGTAAAAGTTAAAATAGTTTGAGCTCAAACTGTGATCCTTCTCCAAACTTAACAAATTACCAAGTTTCACAACATTTCCCAAAGCTGGGCACACATCAGTTAATCAATTAATCATGAATTATCAGGGTTAGTTTTTAACTTGGACATGGGTTTGAAAAGTGATTAACGAAACCTTTAACCTCCGTCAAATTCTGTCTTCTTCAATGTCGTTATTTTGGCGTTAATATTTATCACGCGGCTAACACTTCTGTGTCATGTCATGATGACCATGGCGGGGAAAGAATTTATGAAAGACGTTTTAACTTCTCGCCACTATAGTGCCATAGTGGCGAATTGTTTCATGTCCGAAGGTAGTGCTGAAACAAAAAGGCCTTGTGATGGCAAACACAGAGAAATGACCTAATAGAGCGAATACTTGCATCAAGAACTGTTCTTTTGATGGAGTTTGTTACAACCTGCTAAATTACGTGGTATAGCAGACCCTGTCAACCGGTCAGAGGTTTTCAGAGGTCATTGTAAAACAATAGGGATGAGGAGAAGCTCATCATGGAGGTGGAAAACTATTGATTCTGTAATTACAGTGGGAAATCCTTGGTCTCTTGACTCCAGTTGGGTGTTTACAGACGAGGGTGCACAGAGCCAAACCACAGTGGAACCGGCGCAAAACTGAACACAAAATCAGCGGAAGCCCAGCATTTAAGATAATTTAAAGTTGCAAGGTGTCTTTCGTTTCCCAGTGTTTGAATTGCTTGTTGATCCAAATACTGGTATTTTTTTATAAATGTTTTTGTTGGGTTTTTTTGCCTTTTTTTATTGATAAGACAGCTGTAGATAGACAGGAAATGTAGGAAGTAGAGTGGAAGAAGACATGCAGCAAATGGTCGCAGCCGGGAATTGCACCAGCGACCTCTGTGACGAGGACTGTAGCCCCTGTATGAAGGGCGCTTAGACCGTTAGGCCACCAGCGCCCCAAATACTGATATTCAACAGTGTAACTCAGCTACTTGAGAGTCCGCCATCTTGTTTGAATTGGCGCATATAGAATCAACGGATATGTTGGGGTGTAATGCTGCTTTTTACGGCCAAATTTGAAAGAGTCTTCAACACGCCACTGTGACTCAATAGGACTTTGAAAGCATCCTTCGAGGGATGCAACCTCTTAGATAGGACTCAGCTAATAACAGCTCACTCTTTGGGACTATTAATAACAGTTAGTTCCAATGAAGCATTCTCATTGGACCAGTGACATCTCAGCGGTTCTGCTATTCAGTATAACATCACTCGTTCTGGTGTGATATTGCTTTAATGGAGTCAGGTCATTTTGTAGTCATGTTGAAATGCAAAAGGCTGCAACAAACAATGACTAGGCAACACTACACTATCAGAAAAACATTCAATGAAAAAATTAATGCAGAGAAAATGAGTCTGATAGTGTCTGAAATAGTTTAATTTCTGCATCTGTCAGAGTGGATTTTCACCTGTGTGACTGATGAAATGACAGTCTTAACCACCCAAGATGTTCTATTGTCACCAATTTACCCACATTTTATCTGGAGAAATCTTACCCCTACATCACTCCCCTTAAAAGCCACTAAAGGAAAACCTACTGCATGATAAGCTACACATTACACATGTTAAACACACTGCATCACATGTATCTAAAAGGGGGAATAAAAGGCAGCAGACTGCAAAAGAAACAGTGTGTTCTTCAGCTGCTAAGACATGACATGCGTGACTTCCTCCGCTGATGACCTCTATCTCTGCTGCTCCGTCAGTCACATGACCAGCTCTCTTAGTCACTTACACTCAGAGACACTCGCGCATGCCGGCTGCACAGAAATACAAACCCAGCCGAAAGCTCACACTCTCACACAAAACACAAGAAAACACAAGAAAACACATCCGCTTCTGCAAGTAAATGTTACACACTTCATCTCTGCTCCTCTTCCTCCTCCCCTCATTACCCTCCTCTCTCTCCTCCTGTGAAATGTCAGCCCGCACACTGAAACATGTCTTCACATACGCTGCACCGTTTGGCATTTAAATATCAGTGTTGAAGCACATATCTGAGCGCTGGCTTCAAGGTACATGAGAGGCAGAGTTCATGGGAGAGATAAAAGGCTGCAGTATGGCGGCAGTAAGCTGCAGTGGGTCGTGGGTTAACATGCATTAAGAGCATGAAGTGAGCAAGTGGACTCAAAGAGAGACCGAGGTGATTACAGAGCTCAGGCTTGATCCTTTATTTATTCAAAAAGGTCAAAAAGTCAATTTAAAAACATGGAGATTGTTCAGAATTCTCCATTTTCTCATGGCGACTTTTCCATGAGGCTGGAAGCTCAAAAGCTGTTATGGTGCTGTATTCAACGTTTAGGCGGCGTGTCCACTAACCGTTTTTTTGCAGTGGCAGCGTTTATTTTTTATTCCAACCTAATGTGATTCAGCATTTCCAACTCAACTCAACTTTATTCATATAGCACCCTTCATACATACAAGCATGCAGCCCTATGTGCTCACAAAAGAATAGAGAGACAGAAAACAATGGAAATGGTAAAATAACCATAAAAATCAAAGTGAAATCAATACAGTAAAATTATTAAAATAAAATCTGTACAGTGAAATTAATAAAATAAGTAAGAGTAGAAAAAAACATTAAAAAAATCAGTTAAAGTAAAAAAAAAATCAGATAAATACAATAAATAAAATAGGTAATACGTAAGATGAATAAGTACAGAAGAGGATTAGGGCCACTGAAAAAAAAAAATGAAGGTCAAATTTTTTTTTTATTATTATTCTGAGAATAAAGTCAGAATTCTGACTTCTGAGATTAAATTCAGAATTCTGAGAATAAAGTCAGAATTCTGAGATTAAAGTCAGAATTCTGAGAATAAAGTCAGAATTCTGAGAATAAAGTCAGAATTCTGAGATTAAAGTCAGAATTATGAGAATAAAGTCAGAATTCTGAGATTAAAGTCAGAATTCTGAGATTAAAGTTAGAATTCTGAGAATAAAGTCAGAATTCTGAAATTAAAGTTAGAATTCTGAGAATAAAGTCAGAATTCTGAGATTAAAGTCAGAATTCTGAGATTAAAGTCAGAATTCTGAGAATAAAGTCAGAATTCTGAGATTAAAGTTAGAATTCTGAGAATAAAGTCAGAATTCTGAGATTAAAGTCAGAATTCTGAGAATAAAGTCAGAATTCTGAGATTAAAGTCAGAATTCTGAGATTAAAGTTAGAATTCTGAGATTAAAGTCAGAATTCTGAGATTAAAGTCAGAATTCTGAGATTAAAGTCAGAATTCTGACTTTAATCTCAGAATTCTGAGAATTTCTATCAATAGTTTTTACAGCTTCTTGTCGAAATGCCTTTGAATGAAAGCCAATATGAAGCATACAGAGAGTTTTAAAACAGATCCAACGGTCACTACTTAGGGAAATGGAAGTGCCGCAGGACGACCTGTACAAGAGTACATGCTGATGAGAAAACCTCTGAAATTGAGGTTGTGCAAATAAAGGTGCAAACAATGGCGTTAGAGGACACGGCATCTTAATAAGTTATTTAGATCTGGTGATCTGTAAATTGCATCTACATCAACACTTCTGCATTGATCAGAAACATACGAGACGATTAACAGTGAAAATCCAGAGCAACATCCAGCTCTACTCTCAATGTAAAACTACATTTGTACTGTATTCTCTTTGCTTCACACAGACTGTTAAAGTAACATCCTCTCTTTTTGAAAGTCAAAAATATTCCCCCTGCACATCAGACAGAAGACGGTGAAGACAAACCTTCAAAGCGCCCCCGTGGGATCCGGAGCTGCTTTTGTGCCTCACTGACTGCACAAGCTGACTGAAGGAGTACAAAGTATTTCATAAGCACATCTGTGAAACTGTAACTGTGTGAGAAGCTGCACATCTTTAATGCTAACTCAGGGCTTCAGAGGGGGAAGCAGTGCCCTCTCTGTGGCATGAGTCGCTTGTAGATGCAGCTGCCTGCTTTTGACAGTTGAAGATTTTTTTTTTTCCGCCCACAATGCACCAGCCGGTCAAGCTAGAGACCTTTCAGCCACGAGGTCATGTCCCTGACCCTGTTACGCTCCCACTGCGCCCTGGAACTGGTGTTAGCAGCAGCTTTTTTAGCGCTGTGTTGTGAGCCCGGAGGACAAAACGGGAGTTATAAATAAACTACGCTTGAATCTGTGGCTTTAAATTTTCTCCTGCTAGCGAAGGCAAAAGACGCCACGGTGGTGAGAAACAAGTCAGCGTACAAATATAGACTCTGGAGCTCCAGCAGTGTGCGACAGAGGGGAAGACAAAGTGCTTTGTGCTTGTGCCCTTGTTGAAGGCAGAGATGAGATGTGTCTAAACAGAGATGGTGACATCACTTCTTGGCAGGCAGCTCCAGGGAGACCGCTGTGCCTTGGCCAGGGACATGCGCTCATCCAATCACAAAATGAGCCACTGTATCTGTGTCTCCCTCTGTGTGTGTGTGTGTGTGTGTGTGTGTGTGTGTCTGAGGGTGTGTGTGTGTCATGCTGTGACCAGGTCGGTCAGCACATGCCTCCCACAGCTAGTCCTTAATCAAACAGAGGGAGGTCAACCCACCAGAGGAGCACAGCGGGAGTACCTGTGTGTTTTGACATGTGTGTTTTTCAACCATGATCTTCCCTAGTTCATCTTTCTGATGCTAACGTGACTATTCGAGTCTAGACGCTGGACTAAAAGTCA